>NC_064445.1:11818705-12424940 GCF_023343835.1 Lagopus muta | reverse complement strand
TCCTGATTCCCCTCCCAAGTGCCCTGGAAGAAGTTTCTCTTGCCACTGACTTTACTTAGGTCCTATACCTAAGTCTGTTGGATGTCTGAGATTTGGTGTTTAGCACTTCAGGCAGCTCAGACCAATGTACATTATGATCTCTCCAAATAGCTTTTGCTATAGTAGGGGCTTTCCAAAAGGCTGGTCCACACACTGAAAGCTTGGACACGTACTGTAAAGTTCAGGATTTGTACTAAAAGAGAAGTTTAGTAGTCTGCATTAGGTAAGGACAGTGGTCATAGAGACTGTGAGTGGGGTAGAGAAGGAGGTTAAGGTAGCTGTCACTTTGCTGCTTGAGAGGTTCAGGTTGGATGTTAGGAAAACCTTCTCAGAAAGAGTGGTGAGATAATGGAACAGGCTGCCCAGGGAGGTGGGGGAATCACCATCCCTGGAGGTGTTCAAGAAGCATGGAGGTGCGGCACTGAGGGACGTGGTCTAGTGCAGCCACAGGCACGGGCTTTTGGTTGGACTGGGTGATCTTAGTGGTCTTTCCAACCTTAATGATTCTATGAGTCTGTGATACTGGACAAATTAATTGACCAAATTGGAGGTTGTAGATCATCTCCATCTTAAAATATTGAAAAAACTCTTTGTAATCCTAGATGTGATCCAAGGATTTGTAGTTGATAATTAAACATGGATTTTGGAAGGAGAATGGAAAATTTAGTACTCATGCTTGAAAAGAGGGAAAATCTGGTGAGGGCAATACAGTATCAGCAAAAAGGCAGTCACAGAACAACTTCAGAAGGAAAAAGAGGTGGTTGGAAAGCATGGCAGATTACACCAGGGCTTTAGGTAGGGTACATTCTGTTAGATAAATCTCTCTTGGTAGAAAAACTAATTTCCTTAATGGGGGCAATATAATGAGTTTAATTAATTGAAGCATTAATTCAGAACACATTCTGAATACAGAAATGACGAGGCATCCTAAGGGAGTTAAGAGGTGGCTGTGCAGCAGGCCGGGGGAGGGAGCAGTGCTTTTGTTTTTCACATCCAACGCCAATGTCAGCGGGTTGCAGAGGGCACGCCGGCTCAGCTCCACGGGCGGGCCAGGCGCGGATATCGAGTCTGAGTGCCCGGAAAGGCTTGAATTAAGGCAAGAAAGTAGATACTGCGACTGGTACCGCGTGAGCGGGCCCCGCACGGTGGTGAGGAAGCTGTTCTGTGGAGACAGATCAGCCTGGGTCACACCCGCGGGCTCGTTCCAGAGGAGGCGCCGTCGCACCCCGCTCGGTGCCCGCTCCTGCCGGCAGGGGGCGCCATAGCGCCGCGCCGCGCCCAATCCCGCCCGCCCGCCGCCAGGCCGCTCAGCCGAGCTCCGAGCGTCGCCGCGCAGCCGGTGCCCGCTGCGGGCGGGCCGAGGATGGCCCTGTCGCGGGGGCTGCGCTGCTGCCAGCGGGCGTTCGCCTGGGTGCCCGTCCTCATCATCACCCTCGTCGTCCTCTGGTCCTACTACGCCTACGTCTGCGAGCTGTGCCTGAGTGAGGGGCGGGTCGTGAGAAGGGGGGAGGGGGGGAGCGCGGCCGCGCCGGGCCTCGGGCTCAGCCGCCCGGTGCCTCCGTGCAGGTGCCGCGGGCGCGGCGGGGCGGGGCGGGTCAGGTCAGCGCGGAGCACAGGCGAAACACTTGGCTTTTCTCCCCTTCTGCGTTCGCTTTGAGCCGCGCGGCGGCGGCAGCAGCAGCAGCAGCAGCAGGTGTGGGCGCCGGCCGCGCAGTGCAGCTCGGGCTGCGGGCACCGGGTGGAGAGCGAAGGGCGCCACGCTGCGGCCGGGGCGGCGGGCGGGAGAGGGAGGGGGGCGCCCCGCGGCCTCTGCCCGCCCCCGGCAGCCCGGCTGTGAGCAGCACGGGCGGCGCTCTGCCGGTCCGTCAGTCCGGTAAATGCGGGCGCCGGTTCCCGGAGCAACAGCGTGAGCTGTGATGTGTCGGCTTCCGGTGTGGCACGGCAGGCTCACACCGTTAGCCCTTATTGCTTTGGCAGCCCTATTGCTTCTTGGAGCGGGCTGAGCCGAAGAGCAGCTTCTGTGATCCGTCTCAGTGAGCGGTAGAGTGAGAGCCCCTAGTGTTCCGTGATAATTCTGTGGCATCTCTGCAATTGCTGGCCGTTTCTTTCCAAATCCACGTGGAATGGTTCCCCGGATGCCTGAAGGTACCCGGCAGCTCTGCAGCTGCTGGCCAGGCTGTGGGACAAACAAATCAGAAAAGCTGCTGGGCTGTTGAAAGACGCTCTGATTGCAGTGCCGTGGAAGTGCAGTAGTGCTTAACACTGCTTGACTCCGGGTCGCAGTGCAGCTAGTAGAAAAGGCTCTGCTGAATTAGATGGGATTTGGATTGGGATTGTGTTATTCTGCAGATACGCATTAGGCTGGCAGGAGCCCAGCGTGCGGCCTGGGGTCACATCTTGCAGCCGCTGCTCTGCCCTCACTTGTCTGCTTTTGCCTCGACATTCTCTCTCAGGCATTTCGTTTGCACGTGCAGATGTAATCTCTGCAGAAGTTAAAAAGAGTAAATGAAGCCTTTTAGGAATCAAACCTTGATTCTTGGCATGTGCAGGTACCTGACAACCAGTGCTCAGGACTTCCTTTCTGTCCAAGTTCTGAATACTGTCTGTTGCTGTTTTAGCAGTTGCAGGCATGCAAATAGTAGCCACGTGGTTTTAATTTTTGATCTTTATCTTTAGTTGTGCTGAGGGCTGGAAACAGTGTGGAGTGATGTATCTAAATGGGGACTATAAGAAAGCAGGGGGCAGACTCTTTAGCAGGGTCTCTTGTAATTGGACAAGGGGAAATGGTTTCAAACTAAAAGAAGGGAGATTTAGGCTGGATGTAAGAGTGAGTTTTTTTACAGTAAGAGCAGTGAGGCACTGGCACAGGTTGCCCAGGGAGGTGGTGGCGCGCCATCCCTGGAGGCACTCAAGGTCAGGCTGGACTGGGCTCTGAGCACCGGCTGGAGCTGTAGGTGTCCCTGCTCATTGCCAGGATGTTGGGCTGGTGGCCTTTAGGGCTCCCTTCCAACTCAAGTGATTCTATTATTCTTTGTCCTGAGGTAGCTCGCAGTACTGGGATTGGAACTTCAGCCACTGGTGTGGGCAACAGCTGACACTCCAGAGGGGAATGTGGTTCTGTGCCAGGTTGGTGGTTGCTGTACCAGTAAGAGCAAGAACTTGGGATAAAAGCTTGTATGCAGTCTTTGCTTTGGAGTTTGCTCTTTTCTTGAGCAAATTAGGAAGGCCGTGCAGCTATTACAACATGGATTGCAGGAGGGAACAAAGCAGTATTTATGAAAAGCTCATGTGCATTTCAGAGGTTAATTTGCAACAAGTGAAAGGAAATACTAAAGTTTTCTAGGCATCTTGATGATGCAGTACACAGCAAATGTTTTGTTTCTTCTTGTTTACGTTTTTATGTGTCAAACAGCTTGCAGATCAAAATTGTTTATTAGCACGTTTTTGAGAAAAGCTACTTTTGTTAGCTAAGGCTGTGATCCCCCATCACTTCCAGCTTGGCAAGGTCTGAGTGAAGGCTCAGCCCAGGAAGGTGCTGTCAGTTGCTGTTCAGCAAGGTGACCTTACCCTCCTTCTGTAAGGTCACTGTGGCCACCACAGCTGTATCTTTTCTGTTCAGTTTGGACAGTGACCCACTAGAAGGCCACTGGTGTTGGTAGGCTCTGTGCAGCACACATGGCTGCTTGCTCCAGGTACTTCTACTAGCAGAGACTGTCAGGATTGCAGCCAAGAGAGGAAGAGTTGTGAAATGTCTGTTAGTAGGGGTGATAGAAACAGTTGTGTCATTATAGGGCATCCATCTTTCCATCTCTGCTGACTGAACAGAGCCAAGGCAATTTCTCATTTTTATTTATGCTCATGCAGAACTGAGTGGAGCATGGTTTACTGTGAACGATCGAGGCTAGCAGGAAGCAGGCTGATAAGGGCACACCTGAAGGTGCAACTTGGGCAGGGGCTGGAAGAACCTGCTAATCTGATCAGCAGCAGGGCACCATATATGCAAAATTTATATCTATTTTATAACAAGGGAAAATACAGCAAAGGTAACAGTGATTGAAACATCTGATGTCATCTGTGAGTAAACAAAGAACTGTTAGGGATGCTTTCAGTGTGAGACTTTTCTTGTCTGCTCTGTTGAAATGGAACTGTTTGTTGTTGTTGTTTTTCTAAAACAAACATATTTAAAATTAGAAACATCATTTGGCACAAACATACCTGAGATTCCTATTCGCTCTGAAAGCATGTTTTTTTCTTTTTCAGTTACTCTCAGCAACCCTGCAGAAAAAGGTATGCACGTTTTATTTATAGTTCAGTCTTTGTGTAAAAAACAAATAAACAAACAAAACAACAAACCAGAGCACCCAGCAATGGTTCTCAAGCTTAACATGCTTTTGTAGCGTTCCGTGCCTGTAGTTGCACATCGTTGTGCTGTAACTTTGGGATGCAGTGGGAGATGCCCCTGTTCAGTCTCAGTGTACAAACAACAACATGAAAAGGCTGCAAGCCCTTTCACTCTTTCTTGTTTTCACTTGAGAGATGTCCCAGTACTTGAACCAGTTACAGAGGAGCTGTGGAAAGCATGGTGTTGATGATCATCCAGCAGAAAGTAGTCATTGCCAGGTATAGTTGCACATCTCCAGGCCAGCTTCCTGTGACAGGCGCTGTGCTGCTTGATCAACACCACTGAACGGTTGCAAGATTTCTCTCCTTAAATATTGATTTAAATCAACTGAGCTCCATCTGTGTGTGGGATGAGGATTGCATCTCAGAATGATGAGCTGTCGTTGATTCGTGTGATCAGTTCCACATCCCGGCACGTCACTCTGAGAAACTCTCAAAGCTGTGTTTGGCCTTTGTATACCAATTGCATTTTCAGTCAGTCTGTGTAGTTGGAAGTGCTTGCATGTAGACTTATCTTTTTACATGCAGTAGTTCAATCTTAATTTGCTAGAGTTTGAAGATTAAGTGAAGCAGATAAAATGGAGATGATGTGATTATATAGCATGTTTAAATAAAACTGTCTTCTAACTGATGTGTTTTAGTCAGAAATAATTGAACAGTTTGTGTAGCTCAAGGATTGCTCTGCTTTGACTTTCTGCAGCACCCTACGCCTCGGGAATCCAAAGGCTTTGCAGTCAAGTTTGTATATTAAAATAAGATTGCTCGGAGTCATGCTGGGGTCCACATTTCATCCAGCAGCTTACTGTGCTTTCTCAGTAATCACAAGATAACTCCTCCTTACTTTGAGGGATGCTTTCCTGTTTTGTTTTATTGTATCAACTGTGGCAAATTTAAAAGACGTTGAATAAGAGATCTGATTTTTCTGATGATGAAAAACTCTGCTAGAGTTCTTTTCAAATGTCCTAAGTGGTGAAAAATACATCACATGGGTGAGCATTGCACTACAGTAAAAGTACTGTGGTTGGAAGAGTGTTCCATGCAGCCGAACCCCAGACCTGGAGATTCTGTGCTGCTCAGCAGCAGCCAGGTCTGCTGTGCCCTGTGGGGTGATCTCCCATAGCTGTCTTCCTCCTCATTCCTACAAATGGCTTGGGTGAAGATGGGGAAGTGTGCGTGTGGGTAATTCCTAACTACGGCTGCAGCTCCCTGAAATTCTGCTGTCCTCCTGGCCGTAAGGTTTAGCTGTGTTCTAATACTGGCTGCTAGTAGAAATCTTCCTTTTTTCCCCATTTTTATGTAACTGTTGTGAAAGATTGGAATTATGCCCATCATAAGCAAAACTTTTGCGAAGTCACTGTTCTGCTCTTGTTTTTTTGTTTTTTGTTTTTTGTTTTAGTGGCCTATCTTATAATATTCCATATTCTCTTTGTGCTCTTTGTGTGGACATACTGGAAGTCTATTTTTACTCTCCCGGTTCAGCCAGGCAAAAAGGTAAGAATCCCAGCACTTCCTGTTCATTGCAGAGTGAAAGCAGGGTGCTAAAGAAAACTCAAAAATCCTTCAGTCAAATTGATCTGCACAACTGATTGGTTTTGCTGAGGAGATGGAAAGGCACCTAAAGCGACCTGAAGACTGAGTCCTTTACTGTTCTGAGAATTCTTTGACAACCCACAGAGCATGATTTAAATCAGACATGGTTGTTACTGTGTCTGTTCTATTACTGCTCTGTTACTAGAGCAGTAGAATAGGGTGATGTTTGTGTGGCACTTCCAATATACGTTGCCATAATCCCATCCCAATCACAAGAATATAATTTCAGTGTTAGCAATAGAAAACTGTAGGTGGGACGGGTTCTTGCTCATAAGGAGAGTGCTTAGGATGTTCTTTTCACTGTTATTAAAGTTATTCATGAAAAAAGGTAGTCTGAAGCAGCAGCAGTGGCAGCAGTTCCAAATGTGTTGTTTTGTGATCTTAATTTCACTTCTGCAATTCTTTTGGATGCATTGCGCAGTGTGCTGCCTGTCTGTCCATCCCTTATTTCTCACACCTTTTCCCATTAGAGTAGCCTTGTTAGAAGGAGTGGGAGATAAAATGTTTCTAGTCTTGCCTGTGTTTGAGAAACCATCTCTGCTCCCCATGAGTAACTGCTTCTCTCATGACTTCTGCTTCCAGTACCACATGTCCTACGCTGACAAAGAACGCTATGAAAATGAAGAAAGGCCAGAGGTGCAGAGGCAAATTCTTGCTGAAATTGCGAGGAAGCTGCCAGTGTACACGAGAACGGGGAGCGGAGGTCAGCAAAGCAGAGAGCTCTGTTGCTCTGAATCTAATCAAGCAGACTAAAGTAGCATGTGCTAGCAGTCCAGATTGTACGGTCAGCCTGATGCCACCGCATACACTGCATGGTTCTTGTGCTCAGAATTTTGTGTCTTATCTGTCAGGTTTTATGTTTGGGAAAACAAAAAGGCTTTGAAACTGCAGTGCATCTTCACTGGAGTAGTGTGTTCTGGCTTTGAGAGCAAGATGCTGTCCTTTGTACTTACAATTCAGCAGCCTAATTCCACTGTCTTAGTTTAGTAGTAGTAATGATAGCATAATACAAAAATCGGTAGTGATTTTTATTTAAGATGGAGTCTAGCTTAGAGATTCAGGGTGTAAGGTCCAAAAATCCGTTGATGGAATTGTTCTGTGATGAAATGCATACTGCACTCCTTTCAAAGCGTCAGGGAAATCCATGTTGAGGTTGGAGGCTCTGACCTATTTGCTTCTGGCAAACAAGCCAAAGAATTCTGAAGTAAAGAACTGCAGTTATCAAAACGGAATGTATTTAAAGTCTGGGTAAATCTAGAAGCTGGGTGGAGGTGTGTACAGTTTTCTTTTATCGCTTTTATGCTGATCATAAGCTTTACAGTGAGGGTTCCCTAAGTCTGCTGGTCTCTATAAGAACTATGAACATTGCTTATCTAATTATGACCTGCAGATGTACTCATCTTTTAAAATGTTAAAGGAAAGAGCATGCTTATTTTGAAAAAGAGCTGAGTACTAATATGAAAAAAAAAAAAAAACAACACATACAAAAAAAACCACTTATATTGTTTGGTATTAATGTGTCTTTAATTTCAGGTATTCGATTCTGTGATAGATGCCAGCTGATAAAACCAGATCGTTGCCACCACTGTTCTGTTTGTGCTATGTAAGTTGATGAGTTGTTTTTCACTGAAGTTATGTGAGTTGTGAATAACAAAACTGTAGTGGTTGGAAATGACCTCTAGAGATCATCATGTCCAACCCCCCTGCAAAGCAGGATTCCTACAGCACAGAAAAGGTGAAGTTGTTCACACACCTTTTGATTGTAAAGGTTCCTCTGTTCCAGCTCCAGTCAGCAGTGTATTTGCACTAGCATGTGTCCCTGAAGTGTTTGCAATTCCCACACCTACAAATTTGTGAACATTAAGCTGATAGAAAGCTTAATATCTAGTGAAAGATATTTCATATATCAGCAATAACTGATTGCCTGTAGCAAGTCAAAATAAAGTATGATTTTTCACTTTTTATCACGTTGGGCCTTGTTTGACAGAAGTTTTAAGTGCCGTGGGCAGAAACCATCCTCATTGGTTTATCGTGCAGAACACCAAAGTCATCTTTAGATCTTGAAAAAGTAATCAGTGTTCCATCTTAAAATGATACCTACTTTAAAAGACGTCAGTGAGGGAGTGTCATCTTGCACTGGGTCTTGTAATGGGTCATGTGGAAATCTGACCCATCCCAGAAATACAAAGCATCTCACAGCCTTTTGCTATTGATCTACAGTTGGCAAATCACTACCAAACACAACTCATCAGTTTTTCTTTTTTTGCCCTCGTGCAGGTGTGTCCTAAAGATGGATCATCACTGCCCATGGTATGTTCTAGATCGTGGTTTGTAATTTTCTGGAAAAGGGGGCTATTTAAGTCCATTTCTTTCATAGAATGGTTTCTATGTGCCTCTTTCACTTTAGACCATGTACTTCTACACTGGGAGACTTATAAAATATGAAATGTATGTTATTTTTGAAAGACAAATCATTCACGTTCTATTAACTGTGTGTAAAAGACAGTTGTATAGATGTAATTTAAAACCCAACTGCCGATTCCATCTTACTGTTCAAACTGTAAAGGAACTTCAACTTTGCTGTTGGTGGTTGCATCAGTAGTATTTGCCTGGTTTGTTTCTGAATTGATGCCTGCCCACTTGTGCATGGCAAAGTTTGTGTAGAACGATGCATGGATACATGAAGTTTATTTTTTTTGAGAATTGCTGTCACTAAATCTCTTAAACTCCTTTTTTATAAAGAAAGGAAAATCTCAGAAATTAAAAGTAATGCAGATGGTTCCCCACCTGAACATCTGTAATGTTCTTAAAATTAGAGGGGTTTTAGAACCTAATTTATGAGACAAATGCCTCCTATCTTTTCTGCACTCCCTTGCTATCTGTTAGAGTTGCCCTGCTTGGAGAATTGTAATGAAATTTGTTTGGTTTGTGTTGTATGTAACCAAACAAGTGGTGAGTCTGGCTCCTGGGCTTTGCACACCAATAGAAGGTAACAGAAATTCCAGATCTGATTACCTCTGCAGACAAGAAACGAGTAATTAGGAACCGCCTCTGTGACAAATTCACCAGTGGTGCCAGCTTTAAATAAGATTCAAAAATACAAACTGTGCTTTTACTTGGCAGAACAAATTTTCAAGTGAAAAGCTGACAGGTTTCAGCTCTGTTTCATTTCGACGCTAAGGGGAGCTATTTATTAATGAAATTGTGTTGTGTAATCACGAGGCTTAGTAACCTCCATCCTGCCCAGTGTGGTATTCATTGTGTTACGACTGTGTGCTGTATATGTCCTGATTCCAACTCTGCTTTTCTTCTCCAGGGTGAATAACTGCATTGGATTCTCTAACTACAAATTCTTTCTACTCTTCTTAGCCTATTCTTTATTGTATTGCTTGTATATTGCTGCAACAGTCTTCAAGTATTTCATTAAGTATTGGACAGTAAGTCATGGAATCTGTTTGTTTTTTTTGTATCTTCTGAGTCTGGTGGGATTTAGTCACTGCTTACTACAATTTTGCTTTCAGTCAAAAGAGGGGCTGTCTTAGTTCCATATGTGGGGTTTTTTGTTTTTCTTCTGCAGCCTTTATTTGAATTTAACTTCCAGTATGTCTGAAATGCACAAAGAAAATCATCTTCAGGAATTTCTCATTGTAGAGTTAGCTTCTGGAGAAAGAAGTTATTTCCTTTTCTTATACAAATGTGTTCAAACATACGCATCTCAAATTCTTTTGAAATTTATCACAAGTCTATTAGCTTAAAAAATTCAAATGTCATTCAGAAGAAGACACATTTCACCGAATGGGAGCTCAGGATTGCTATGTATGAAAATATTCTGGTGGTTTTCCAACGTACACTGGGGTGTATCATCAGATATACCACCAAAGTCAGAGGTGTTGCACAGGATAAGCACAGCTTGAGTTGGGTTAGACTAACCTTAGACATGAATGTGGTTAATTTTCCCAAATCCCAATACAGCTGTTGTTGGCTGGCCAGGCCTCCTCGTTTTAAAATACAAGCAAAAAGCAAAAGCCATTAACAACAGATTTCTCCTAGATATGGAAAGAGTTATCTTCTAGGTAGAAATTCTTAGCTGTCAACATTCAGTGTTTTTTAAGTGGTTACAAGAATACCTCCTGTGTATTTCTGTCTTATACCAGGAAGCCATTAATTGTGGGTGGGTGGTTTTCTTTTATGTTGTTTCCTGAACTGCCTGGGCATATTTCTTTCCACTTTGTGTGTATTGTTGTTTTAAGGATTAGGCCCATTGCCCTTAGGGGAAGAGCAAATAAAGAGGTGCAGAGTGCAGAGCCTGGAGTTGCTACCATACTGCTTACAGTAACTGATGGTCTTCAGACTTTCGAAGAATATCAGTCCTCTGCTCTGATCCCAGAGTGTAACATCCTGGCACTGATCTGTACATATATACTGAGCAACGTCAAAAGAAAGTTCATTTTCTAATTCCCATATTACTCTTTGCTTAATGTAAAGTTGGCTGAAATAAAGCATGCTTCTTATGCAGTTATCAGTTATCATTTGTATGCAGGCAGTGCCAGCTGGCAGCTCCAATAGAGACTGCCCTTGTATCTCTTTACACCTTTTGCTTTAATGTCCCCTGTGCTGCTCACCCTGTATGGCACTGTTTAAGTAACTTCACTTTGCTGTGCATTAACTTCGTAATTTCTGGTTTTTAAACAGCTAATCACCTACATAAAGTGCCTCCTGTGATACTCATAAGGCACTAGCAGGAATTATTAGTAATGCTAAGAAAGTCTCCAATTGTCTGACTGCATACATGTGTTGTGCATAAGCTGAGAAGTAATTTTTTTCATCTTTGGGATACTCACAGCCCATCTGTAGGTGTATGCTTATGAAGATCTCTGGCACTTTACTCTTCTAACGTAGAAGGAAATGGAGTGTCTCTTCTGCTTTCAGGATCCTGCTTGGTTTTTGACTTTTCCAAACCATATCTACTCAGATCTAACTTTACTTGATTGATACAACTGTGGAAAAGCTCAGGTTTTTGGCCATCCCCTATATTGGAAGTGGTGCAGTATTTAATGTATGCACAGAGCATTCAGCAAAATGGAAATGAGACTTTCAAGAGCTTGTCCCTGCCTATTGTACTGTGGATACAAAACATTCTGGTGCCCAGGTGGGAAGCTGACTGTACTGACTCTGTCACATACAAAAGGTATCAAAACACCACTCCTTCAGCTTTGGTTGGGAATGGGAAAGGAATGGGGTCATTTCTCCATTGTCTCTTTGTGCTCTTTATAGTAAGGTGCAACATTTTTAAAATAAATTTGATACAACAAAATAGGAGTTTTAAAGGATAGCTTCACTAGGAACAAATAATGTCCAGCTCTTATTTGTTCTTATCACTTGTCCTGTGCTGATCTTTTTTGTTGGTTTTTTTTTCCTAGGGTGAACTGACCAATGGACGTTCCAAATTTCATATCCTTTTCCTTCTCTTTCTGGCGGTTATGTTCTTTGTTAGCCTCATGTTTCTGTTTGGCTACCATTGCTGGCTTGTCAGTAGGAACAGATCTACTTTAGGTAAGGCTCTTGTGTCTTCTTTAGGTGAGATGCACTATTAAGTGCTGCTATATGAAGGGGGGGGAACACACATTTTTGGTCTATTTCTCTATATTCCTGTTGGCTTATGAGGGGAGGAGGATGTAGGGCACTGGAACAATACTGTAGAAATTTGTCAGTGCAAATAAGCTGTGTTTTTAACTGATGTGATGAAAGTTTTGTAAGGGAAACTAGAGCCTTAAAATACAAGTGTCTAATTATGCATGTGCATAACTACATTTGCTCTGAAATGAGTGTGACTTTTCAGGAGTAATGGTTGCTTATGCTGGAGTGCATTCTAAGACAGCCAAATAAGGCTGGGAAAAACGATGTCCATCCTCACTGACAAAGACAAAGAAATTAGGACTACAAAATTATACCAGTGAAACAAAGGTCTTGACCAGCATGATTTTATCGAGTGATTTCTTTTTCTTTCCTCAGCTAAGTCTTTTATTTTTTAAACATTTTTGGATGAAGTTCTGTAAGAAAACACAGAGACAAGAATTTAAGCAAATATTCTGATTTTGTATAATTATTAACTTTTAAACTCGTTTTGATGGTCACTGAAGCTCATCCAGCCCAAAACATCAGACCTCTGCAGCAGCTTAGAAGGCAGATGAAATTGTTTCTAGTGCCCTCTAGATTCTCCTCCCCCCTTTTCCTTTTACTAATTTTATTTCTCATCATAACAGAGGCTCAGTCTGTGCATGGTTCTTTCCAGTGCTTGTTCATTATATCGTTAATGAATGAGTCGATTTAAATCCCCAGTGCCATTTCTGAAATATGCATTTAAGACCGACCTACTTAATTCTGCATGTTTTTATTTAGAAATTTCTACCCACTGAGTTCAGCAAGTTTCATGCAAGGGTCTTTTAACTCTCCTCTGTAGATCAGTCTGTTTGATTATTTCATACAGTTCGTGTGCAGGACCAAATTCCTGCCTTCAGTTTGAAAGTCTTTGCAGTCTTGCAAAAAAATGAAAACCCTTTGTATCTTTGTAATGCTAGTTTGTAATCTGGCAAATCCTGCTCACTTCAAGTGCCTGCAATGTACAATCTGTTCCAGTGTATTTGGCATTGATTTTCTTTTTTTTCTCTGACATTATATCTATACGTAGAGGCTTTCTCAACTCCAGTATTTCAGAATGGCCCGGATAAAAATGGATTCAATCTTGGCTTTGTAAAAAATCTTCAGCAAGTGTTTGGAGAAGAAAAAAAGCTGTGGTTACTACCTATTGCCTCCAGGTAAGGAATAATCAAGTCCGTGCAAAAAGTTGATACAAGGGATTGACTTCTAAATCTCTAATACAGCCTTGTATATGATGGCAGTGATTTTGTGGCTTGGCTGCTCTTGCACATTGCTGTAAAAACACCAGCCAGCACAGTCTGTGCTAATCCTGTACACAAGAAGCCTGGAAGTGAAAGCTTTCTGCCAGGTAAATGCACTGCACAGGGTGTTTGATCTTTCTGGACTCTTGTGACTTGTGGATAGATGTTCATTTAGAGATGCTGATTTTTTTGTCTTTCAGCCTCCTATGACTGAAACAGTTTATGCTGCTTAATTTAGGGGAGGATGGTTTTTTGGCACTTAATAGACCCGTAGTAAAGTATACTCAAATTGCTTTAGTTATTGGACACAATGTAAAGTAACTACTGAGCACAGCAAGTCACAACTTTTTCAAGTGGTGGTGTGTAAGTTTAAGACCAGGTTGCGTCCCAATTGCCATCTGTTTTCTGTTGCCACTGATTTTCTGTCAGTGAGAAAAGATCAGCAAAGCAAACCTTTCCGTTAATGAAAAACATTGACATGTAAGTCAGAGGCACATTACCAGTGAGCATAGTAATTCTGGAGAGAGCACCCAGCTAACTGAGCTTGGGTGAAGGAAAAGATCTGATGGTTTCATCAGAAGAGAAAGGCACTTCAGCGAGCTTGTAGCTCCTCTACACTGCTGGAATGTGGGTGTTGTGGAATGGAGAAGAGCAAACTGCAACATCTGGTTTTTAACTTTTCTTGTTTACACTACATGAATTTGAATTTCAATCATTTGCTTGATATCCAGACATGTGAACTCATAGTTTGTAAAGTGTAACAAAAACAACTTTTGCAATTTTAGAATTTTGCAGAGGGTTTTCTTTCCATGTTGTCTACAGCTAAGTCTCACCTGTCCTTCAGTAACATTTAACTAAGATTGGGAATATATTCTACTTGGCATCATTTGAATGTGGAAGTGTAATTTCTGCCCTGAAGAGTCGATGGTATAAATGGATAAGATGGGTATCATCATTCCTTAAACATGAACGTTTTCCTCAGTCTCCCCTCACTTCTAGCTGGCCACAAGTTTTTTCCTTTATGTCTGAGGAACCTGATCAAGTTAGGAATGTAAATTCTGCTGAGATCACTTCATTTGGACTGCAGGTTTTAACTTTCAGTCTCTGAAGAGTTTGCAGGAATTCGGGTTTGAAACTGCTCACTGGTGATATTTGGTATCTCAGTTGGCTCAAGAAATAAATACAGTGCTTTTCGAAACTTCATAACATATGAAGTAAATATCAGATGTTTGGGCGAAAGAAAACTTTGTTTGCAAATAAAAAGGTAGAAATTATAATCCTTGAGAATTGCTTGCTATTATTCACAGCATCTTTCTCGGTCTTTTGCTATGCAGCCAGGGTGATGGACATTTTTTTCCAATGAGAGCTTTGTGTGAAGCTCAGAATCCTCTTCTGTCAAATGAAGAGCAGTGGGAAGATGACGGAATAGATGAGGAGCCTCATGGTAAGGTAGCCCTGAAGGAAATGAGTTGTGTCTTGACCTCAGTGACTAATGCATGAATAACAACAGCTAATCAAATGAAAAAAAAGCATTGGCTAAATCACTAAGTGTCTCTGACTTGACTAATGAATACAGACTAAAAATAAGCCCTACTTTGAAGCCAGTTCCAGTTCCTTTTTTTTAATGTAGTTGTGGCTTTGTACTTACAATTAAATGTACTCAGAGGTTGTTACTCAGATGTTGCAGACAGGAATTGAAATCTCCACAAACAGGGTGTATTTATGTGTAAATGCCCTTGTATGCAGCACGGTTACTGTAGGCATGAGGTTGTTTCTATAAAAATGAAAAGACCAGTATTTTATGTCCATTTATCCACTGAAAGTTTGAGTATGCATGCAAGCACCCAAATGTGGTTTTACATTTAGCTACTTCATACTTTGTTTGTTCACCCTTAGTACAGTAGTACAGAAATTCATTTGGTGTTGATGCTATAACATCTGTGGGTTAGACAGTACCTAGCTACGTGCTACATCGTCTTCATAAACATGCAATTCTGGGTGAACTGCCTTGTTTATGCAGTAGATTGGATCCGTTTCCAAAATGGTTATGTACGTTTTACCCTATGAATATCCTATTAGGAAAAGGACCTTATATGTGAATCCATTCTTTGATTTTTGTTAAATACATCCAAAATTACTTTAATTATTACAGTTCACTGATCAATTACTGTTCTCTGCTTGAACTTGAGGTGATGTTTGTTTGGTTTTTTTTACATATTTATCATCAAACCTTTGGTCTTTACAATATGTATCAGAATATCAGGGTTAATGTTGGAGACAGTGTTCAAGAGTTCAAAATCCTGCCACAAAGTTAAGCAAGAGCTCGTGTTTGGTTATATTTTTAAGGACCAAGGATGCCATCCGGATTTATAGTAATAACAATAACACTGACAGCAACTCTACTGCACCATTATAGTAAATATAAGAAGAAACTGTAAGAAAGAAAGGAACAGCCTCTTTAGCAAGGTCTGTTATGATAGGACAAGGGGAAAGGTTTCAAACTAAAAGTGGGGAGATTTAGACTGGATGTAAGGAAGAAGTTTTTTATAATCAAGGTGGTGAGGCACTGGTACAGGTTGCCCAGAGAGGTGGCGGTGCCCCATCCCTGGAGACACTCAAGGTCAGACTTCACGGGGCTCTGAGCACCTGATAGAGCTGGAGGTGCCCTTCATTGCAGGGGGTTGGACCAGGTGGCCTTTAGGGCTCCCTTCCAACTCAATGATTCTATGAAAGACAATTAGATACTCTTAAAAGAAATACCATAATTGCACTGTTCTTTTCATTTTTACAGAACGGTGGAAGTATGGCTGATCTTAAGTTTACAGTATTTAGCACATCAAGCAAGTGTATTTTTTTAACCAGATACTGCTGCTGTACTGTTCAGAGACACTGTTTCCATGGTCATTTTATTGCTTCAGAATGGCTTTCAGAAACTGTGCAATAACATTCCCTTTCATGGTATACTTTTTAATGATACGAGCACAGCATATGTGTAGGAACCCATGAGGAAACCAACATTCTTGGTTAAAAGGGGAAACAAGAATTTTCCATGTGACTTTTTGTACACGTGTGCAGTACTGTGTGACGAGCTGTTTCATCCAAGCAGCGCGCTATTTGCACTCCAGTCTCTGGTTAGGTCTTACTGGCAGCTGTTCTTTCAAGTTACTCCACTGCAAAATAAACAACCTGTGGTTTTTCCAAGGCATGCTGCATATACTGCTGGGAAAATGTACTCTCCAGGATTTCATGACTAGATCTGAAGAGATTCATTTCAGTTTTAGTTCAGATAAACTGCTTTAATTAGTTAGTGTTTGTGTGCTAGAAAACTATCTGTTCTTCCTGTTTTGTTCAGTATATTTTGGCAGTGATAAGGTAACACAAGTTGACTGCAAAAATAACAGAATATGGTGTCTCTGTGTATTACATATGATGCTTAAAATTTCCTTCAGAAATTAATCTGAAGCTCTTCAAGTTTTACAAAGCATAAAAACTCTCTGAATAAAAAAGTCCGTAACTATGAACATGTTTGACAGTGATATGAGCTTTGGCCAAGTCAGATCCCGGAATCTGGACTTGGAGCTTAGATGAAGTTCCCCATTTTGTAGTGCTTGTGAAATAGCCGGTCTTTGTCAGTGTGAAAAATGATTTGCAATTTTATTCCAAGAGCCTGTAAAACTGCAACAGTAGTAGAATTAGAATGTCGTACTGTCTCATAAAAGCCAACCTGAGACAGTATAAGGACACAAAAGTGAGAAAATGGGCTGAGCACACATTCTTGAATGGATGGCTAGCTATTAGTGTATGGACATTGGTTCACAACTGGATGCTGCTGTGGATCTTGGAGCAGCTCACAGCAGAAAGGCAGCTTTCAGCCTGTCCACAATTCAGCATCACAAGCACAGTGAGGCACATGAGCTTTCAGCAAAAAGCTTGGTAGCAGACAGGGATGCCCAAATGTTGCACTCTGCAGGTTTTGTGTCTCTCATGACCCCCAGGTAGGGTCACAGTTAATTCAATAACAACAGTTCAATATGTAAAATATTTTTGTTTAATTTGTTTTCAAATACAACTCTTGGAGCTTTTTTCTCTGGACTCATTAATGTTCTGTTCTCCCTGTGCAGATAAGAAATGTGTGCTTGTCATTTTTATCATTATAAAAGATGCTTCTGGGGAGGGAGAGATGTATAAGGACAGTACCAGGTTGTTTGTTTTTCCTGCCACCTGGATGTTCATCACCTAGACAAAGCAAGAGCTGAGTAAACACAAAAGTTCAGATATGGGAGCTGCGACTGTTTAGTCTGGAGAAGAGGAGGCTCAGGATGGACCTCATAGATCTGTACAACTCTGTGAAAGGAGATTGTGGTGAAGTGGGGGTGGTCTCTTCTCCCATGTAAATAGGGATAGGATGAGAAGGAATGGCCTCAAGTTGCACCAGGGGAAGTTCAGGTTGGATATTAGAAAAAACTTCTCCAAAAAAGTGGTCAGGTGCTAGAATGGGTTGCCCAAGGAGGTGGTTGAGTCACCATCCCTGGAGGTGCTCAAGAAATGATTAGATATTGTACTAAAGGACATGGTTCAGAAGTGAAATACTGGTGGTAGGTGGACTGGATGATCTCGGAGGTCTTTTCCAACCTTGGTGATTCTGTGATTGTGCAATTTCAGTCCTGCAGTCTTAGGAGATTGCGCTGCCAGCTGCATCAGGATCAGAATAATAACTAACTGTTCTCTTGTATTTCAGAGGAGTCTGTCTCCTGGAGTTCCACCTCTAATTGCTCATGCAGCTGTTATATAGTAGGAGAAGAGAAGGTTATCCTCATCAGTCCCTCACTCCAGGCTCATGCAGAAGGGAGAGCGAACTGCTATAGAAATAATGAAAAGGGCAGAGTGCAGAAGTTCGGTTAAGCACCTGTGTTGTTCTCCTCCCCAGTTGCATTATTGCTCTGTATTACTTCCACTCATTTTGTGTCTGCATAAAGACGTTTTAAAATCAGGTCACATAGATACCAGGGTTGATGAACATAAGGGGACGTGGAGATTCCTGAGCAGCAAACAAGCCCAACTGAAAGCAAGGAGGTGAGGCAGCTTCATTGTGGGCTATTTGCACAACATGGCTTAAGTTGGAGGGGACCTAAATGATTGTCTAGGTCCAACCCACGGGCTGGTTGCCCCCCACCAGATCAGGCTGCCTGGGGTCCCATCCAATGTAGAACATCTCCAGGGATGGGTCATCCACAATTCTCTGAGCAGCCAATGCCAGGGCCTCACTGCTCTCTGGGTAAACATTTTTTTCCTGTCATCTAATCTAAATCTCCACTCTTAGTGTAAAGCCATTCCCCCTTGTCCTGTTACAGTAAAACCATGTAAAAAGTTCGTCCTCCTCCTGCTTATTAACTCCCTTAAAGTACTGGAATGCTTCAGTGAGCTCTTCCCGTAGCCTTCTCCAGACTGAATAAGCCCAAATCCCTCAAGCTTTCCTTGAAGAAGAAATGCTCCAGCCCTTTGATCATCTTCGTGGCCCTCCTCTGAACCCATTCCAACAGCTCTTACATCTTTCTTTTGCTGGGGGCTTCAGATCCGGATGCAGTACTCAAGATGGTGCCTCTCAAGGGCACAGTTTTCTCATTTTTTTCATTTTATCCCCAAGGTTGTTCTTTTTTCAAATATTTAAGTGTGTCCTTACAGTTTGGGTTTCTGTTACGTATACCTTGACTTGCTAAGGTTTTCAGTCTTTCATTTAGATGGGAAAAAGTATTGTGGGGAACTTTTTTTTTCATTTCTTAGTGAGAGACTGAAAGCACCTGCTTCCAAAGACATGGGAAATTGATTTTTTTACAGATTTATTAATGCTCATCTCTTATTCACAGGCATCTGTTTAATCTGTCTAGCCAGAGTTCTACCCCAAATCATAAGCTGGCAGCTTATAAGGTTATCATTTTTTCAAAGAATTCATCTATAATACATTTGACGTGTTGGTTGAGGATGTGGATGTGTCAGTACTGTGAATGCTTGCACTCTTTGTCTCGTGGAGCTCAGGATAGCACAGCCATTTCTGTACATTTATAGCAACATCTCTTACAGTGATTAATAATTTAATTATATGTTTCATTTTAATTTGTACAAAAGGCTTGGATGTGAATCAAATCTTTCCCAAATTGTTCTCTCTCCAAAAATTTGTCATCTGTACTGAGTTACATGTTTCCAGCAGAAGCCAACATATCCTGAGCAATAGGTGGAAGCTGATGATCTCCCTTAATGCCGATGAAGCTTCAGGTATCTGAAGGCATCTGCTTTGAATTTCAATTCAAATTGGTAGGAGCCTAATTAAAGGAGCAACATGTCCTGAGATACCAGCTAATTTGGCAGAGCAGTCCTTTGGGCAGAGAAGTCATCTGTTGTGATTGTAAGGATTATATTTCTGTCCATTGAGAAATTTTAAGAGCTGCTTAGATGTTGGAAGAGAATAGAGGTGGCTCAGGGAATAAAGCAGTGCATTGTGCGACGCAGTAAACGCAGACAGAAGGCTGGATTTGCATCTCTGGATTTCAGGCGTGATTTAAACATCTAAACTGTGTCTGGCAGAAGATGAACATAAAGCAAAGCTAAACCCTGTGTCAGTGACTGCATTCTAATTTTAAATCGTGAAGGAGAACCTGCAGAGGAATCTGCATCAGTTTAACCAAATTCGTGGGTAAATATATTTAGCAAAACCAATATGGTTTAAGCAGTCAGAGGAACAACTCTAAAGATGTACGTGTGGGAATTAGATCTTTTTCCTACAGGTCCTGCATGTTTTCAGGGTTTTGTTGGGTGCCTTTTAATTCTGTGGTTTGTTTGGGTGGTTTTTCTGTTTGTTTGGGTTTTGTTGGTTTTTTGCCTTGTTTTTGTTTTTTTTTTGATGAGGCAGTTTGTTTCACTTAACCATGCAGGTGTGGAAAGGCACGAGACGATAATCTCCCTCATTCTTAGGCAGGCTGTGAAGATGGATCTACATATAGATTACATGTAGATTTGCATACAGATTTCTTGGGAATTATTGTGCATTAATTACGGTCAAAATACAGTTCTGCAGTAGAGCAAAGTGTAATTATTGCCTGCAATTAGCAGGATGCTATTTCCAGTAAATATGAAGTAGGAGCTGCTTTCAGACCAGTTGCTATTTCAAATGGTCTACAAGTAGTTGCAGACTGCCATTAGATTGACCCCAAGCTGCTGCTTCACCAGATTAACCATGCCTGACTGCCTCCATCTCTCTCTGTAAGTTCACAGTAGAAATTTCTGTTCTGCCTTCCTGTGGCTGATGTCTGATCTGAACTACTTTCAGATTTCCAATTGATTTGAACTGCATTCATTTTTTTATTCTGCAAGTGAAAACGTTTAGGAATAGAATATCGTGAACGTGTGATATATTCCACATAGTGGTACATCACTATGTGTTAGTGTATTGTCATGTGTTTCGACCACTTCTGTACTAATGCAGCTGTATTCAGAGAAGATGATTTCCTGGTTCATTAAGCTCTCGTGCCCTCACTCCTTTCTGACAGAAGGGTTTGGGGAGAAGGCACTGTAGAGGGAAATGATGTTTTTCTTGTTTTCTCACCACTGCTCTTTTTCTTTTTTGGTAAGGCATCAGCAAATGAAGTGCTCTAAGCTTAAGAGTGTCCAGATTACATCTCACACAATAGAAGTAAAGCAATATAATTTTCTGATCGGAATGGTCTGAAATGTTTCATTAAAATAGAAAGATTTTTATTTGTCGTAGCAGCTTTACAATTTGTGATACGGTTATGAAATAGATGAAGCCAATAATAAAGTAATCTCTCTTAAAGAACTGCCATTCAGTTAGCTCTGACAAGTGATTGCCTAATTTCTCTGCAGTGATTCTTTAAAACAGTCTCCCACATTTAGTGACAAATATATTTGTAGTGAGAAAGACAGATTTCCTTATCTAACTACTTTGTCTTTCATTGTACAGATTCTGGTGAAGCTGCGTCCCTTGCCATAGAAAGGGAGACATAGCGGTTTGAAAACGACAGCAGTAGAAGGCTTGTTCAGAAAGGTCAGTATTTCTTTGTTATCTTCAAAACAGCTGCTCTGCAGGGAATCTGGTAGGTAACCTGGAACAGATTTTGATTTTAGCAGTCACCTACCTCTCATGGCATTTGGCAGTCATTTAACACTTCAAAGGCTTTGGTGCAGCTGTGTGCCCATGGAGGGGCAGATGCCCCTTTGCCACAGTATCGTGTTGATGAAACCATGCATGGTAGTATTTCACCAGTATGTTCAGAAATACGTTGTTTAAGAGAACCTAACAAAAAATAGTGGTAGCCCTGGGCTGTATGTTTGAGTGTTTTGCACAAGAGCCAAAAGCAGTTTGTAAGGGAAGATACACACCCTGCAGCTCCTATGGTAAATGCAGCAGGACTTATTCTTTCCCCTAAACTGTTCGGTTACAAGAATGGGAGTCTGTTCTGTGTTTCATGAAAGGTGTGGGAAGGTGGAGATACAATCTTGAAAGAAAGAAACCGAGGTTGAGAACAACCACACTGTGTGCTCCACGTGCTTGGGAATAAATGAAAGTAGCTTGTAATGCCCACATCAGCCATTATTCTATTTGTTTTTCTTCATTCTTAAGAAACTTGGATACAAAGACAGATAATCTGGTTTGTAGACGGTGTTGCTGCCAGAGCATTAATACAGAACAGTAATTTGTTCTGACTTTCAAAGCTTTGGGGAAGTATCCTGAATATGTACTCCTGCATTAAGCTGCAGACAGTGTCCTCTTTGGTCACTGTGAGGTATTTCCACAGTGGAGTACTGCTGACCAAGATTCCTTGGGTGTCTTCTACTGTCCCTCTTGCAGGAGGTGGAGTAGTTAGGTAGAACTTCCTTGTCTACTTGCTCTGGATGTTAAATAACTTGGTGTTGTATGGTAAAGCTGTGTGATCCTCTGCTTAGTTCTGCACATTAGTAGAACAACTTGGGATTTTTACAAATGGGCTTCTTGCACGTTGTAGATGCAATTCCATTTTTTGCCACTGAGAAAAAAAATAAAAACGGTGTTTCTTCTGTAGGTAATCGTTGAGAACTATATATTGCCATTCCACTCAGAGAGAAAAAGTAGCATTTTCCCTGTGATTCTGCACGGCTTTAAAATGATGTTGAAAGTTGGGATTGGAAGACAGGTACTCTTCATCAAATCAGTGGTTACATTGCATGTTTTTCTTCATTTACATTTCAGCTCTCAGGAGTCAACATCCCTTCTCTCTGCATGGACTTCAGTTTTGAGAGGCAGAAGATAAGTGGATCTTTAAGATGTAAAAGCATCAAGAAGTATCATTTGATTGGAATCTGCATTCTAGAGTGCTTCTCCAGAAATCCTGCAATCCAGATGTTTCAAGGCTTTATAAGTTTAAGTTATGGAGTGAACGGAACAGTTTTACAGAGTGATTCTGGCCAAATCTTCTTTGGCCTGCTCTCTTTATTTTATAAATAATATATATTTTTTATTCAAAATAGGTTTAAAAAAAAAGTGTTGATGCGAGTGCGTTTCCAAAGGCCTTTTTTTTTGCAAGCATCAGGGACTTGAGTTCTCAAAATTCTTCCAAGCCATAATATTCTTGGGGATGGTATTTACACTGAGACTGATGCTCTAACCTCCTCAGCCAGGTGGCATTTTCTAATATGTTTAAAGTTCTGAGTCTGTTCCACTCAGTGAGATACAGATTCACTTAAATTTGGCACTAAATTGATAGTTGATACATTTGTGTTGAAAGAAAAAGCACTGAATGTGTATATACACATGTGCAACTGTGTATGGAAACGGAACAATCACGTTGCCAGTATCAAGATTCAAGAATATTGTGGCCACAGATGCTTTTTTTTCTGGGGCAGTGTAAATATCTTACAGTTTGAGTTACAGTGCCCTTCAGTCCTGCTTAGAGTTACCTAAAGCGCAAACAGGAATCTTAGGCAGCTCAACGTGCATTAATTCCTAGGGCTAAAAGGACAGTGTTTGCATGGTAATTAGAGCATTATCAACTCGTTCCCAGGCCCGTGTTCCATGGAAGATCTTGTTTGTTAAGTCAGAAAGGAAGACGTAGATTTGAAGCACAGGAGTTGGAAATGTGTGCTGAATATTTAGCTCCAACAGTCACGCTTGGAGTGTCTGTTCCACAAAGGTGATTTCAGCCCCATAACACTGAAGGGACTTGTGATGTACTGAATTATCTCATACTTCCTCAGTAGATGTATTGAGTAATATTTAAAAGGTTTTTCAGGACCAAGAGGTGATTAGATTCTTTATTTTGCTCCATTTGCAATTAGAGGAATGTATGGTTATTCTTACTGTGAGGAATGGAACTGAGAATTTGCTGGCAGGATTATATGTATTTTTCTAGATCCAAGTCACTATTTTATCTGCATGATTTAGAGCTGGCAACTCCATCTCTCGTGTTGGAACAAGGTGCATGTTTACTGAATTGGTATACTACTGTTAAGATCATTTGTTAGCATTTTCTATCCTGGTTTTCTGTTTGTTCATCAGCCCGTTGGTGACTGCTTTAACAACAGAAGCAGTTGTCATGAGAAATCATCTGATCTAAGTATGTGTTGGTGACAAAGGCCTTGGCTGCAGATTAAGACTCCTCTGTTTCCTCTGTCGTGCTACCAGTGGCAGTATGTTAGTGGCACAGAAGAGACGCGTGGAGATGTTTTGTTGATGAGTAGATGTTTAACTGCAGGATATAAACTGTGCCCTTTGGACGTGGCGTTTTATACATCAGGCTGTACTTAGGAGTAGCACAGGCAATAGACTCAGCAAAACTGCTACTGCTGAGGTTTAGTTCTCAGAAATTAGGGTGAGTTCTCCCTGTCTAACTTATTCTCCTTTTTCCTCAGAGTTCTATGGAACGCTCTTGGAGTGTTCCTACTTTGGCTGCTTTGGTTGGGTGGTTCTGTCACCAGGTGGCTGTTGACCACTGAAACTATTTTTCTTGTTAAATCTCAACCTGCATTTCTCGTGAATGAATCTCGTGCTCAGATTTAAGCTGTGAAAGGCAGCACTAGAATTGATCACATCGTTTCTGGTAAAATGTATTCTGGAGGTGGATCATGCAAAGGAGGTGCCAGTTATTTGCTGTAGGAAGTGTGTAGGAATTCAGCACCGTTACTTGTGTATTTGTGCCTTTAAAACTCTAAATTCCTTGTATATAAATCAGGAGGATAAATTGCTGACTGTTCCATTCTGCCAGCTGAAGTGTGTTTTTCAGATAGGAATATCAGAGCTTGTGAAGCTGTGTGGATTTACAAGGGTTTTCTGAGCAGGATCTTGTGTCCTTTTGAGGTTTGGTTCTGTATACAGCCACGTCATTATTTTAATGCCATTTCTCTGCCCAGCAAAGCAGCAGAAGAGCTACCTAAAAGAACTGTGGGCTGCATCCCCACTAGCTGTCTAGATGCAGCACTGTTCATTAGTTAGTAAGTAAAATCCATTTTTGTCGTGTGGTTATTATTGAAACAGATATCTTTATGATAATGCAGCTATCCAGTTCAGATTTAGAAGCAGCTTTAAAAGTTTCTAACTACCTAAATGATGCTTTGGCATCTGTCCCTATCTTACTCTTATTAAATAGACTTGCTCATAGTTATGGCAAATTCTCCTTTTTCTTAAAAGCAGCTCAGATGCACAAACACTCCTGCAGGTAAAAGTGATCAACAGTGTGATAGCTCAGGGCCACTTCAGTATCTGCACCACTCAGGTTTTTGAATGCTTCAGGATGGAATGTGAAACTGAAGGAGAAAAAACTCTGGTGTGTTTGAGTGACTGAACAAACTCCATTTTGTTCTCTTCTGCTTAATTGAAAGACATATACTTGCTCTGCTAATTGCACTGTGTATGCTGAATTCCAGGGCAGTCGGTGCTGTGCTTTAACCTGGCAGCAGCTCAGCATCATAGAGCCACTTGCTCACACCCTTCCAGTGGGATGGGGGACAGAAATGTGAAAAAACCCAACCAAACAAAAAACAACAACAACAAAAAAAAACAAAGTAGAACTCATGGATCGAGATACAAATTACATATTAAGAAAAGGAAGAGGAAAAAAGCATGATAGTAATGATAATTATAGATATATCATCAGTCTCTGAGCAGCAGCTGCCCGCTCAGCCAATTCCCCATGATTTTTCCAGGTTTTTTTCCCTGTGATGCTATATGATATGCTATATCCATTTGGCTAGTTGAGATCAGCTGTTGTGGTTCTGTCCCCTCGCTGTCAGGACAATTCAAGGAGTAGAGAAGCCGAAAGGTCCTTAGTTCCATGCAGCACTGCTCAGCAGCAACTAAACATCAGTGTTCTATCAGCATTGCTGTTCTCCTAAAGCCAAACACTGCATCATGGCAGACACTACGAAGGAAAAATCAATCCTATCCACTGATAGCAGAACAGTCGTGCAGGCTCCTCTGCCTCCCAGGGTCAGAGCTGATGCAGAAAGCTGCAGTGAGAATTCTGGGAGGTGTTCACCAAAGCTGTAAGTGAGCAGCTGGATCCCTGCAGGAAAAACTGCTTCTCCAAATATTGCTGCTGAGATCTGTTTGCTCCATGCATTACTGCAGCTGATGCTTCAAACGTCACTGCAGATGACCTAATAAGGAGAACACTGTTTTTTTCACTTGACATTTTTGGGCTTTAAGAAACCTGTTAGTTAGAGATCTGGGCAGCATAAAAGCAGTGATTTTGACTGCACCTCCTGCTACCTATGACTTTAAAGCTGGGTTCCTATTTAGTTTATTATTTCACTTTATTTTCTTAGATTCTGTACTAAAGTTGCATACAAAGAATGTAGTATATGCAAGTTCTGCCAGGTCTGCTAGGTAAGTGGGAAACAAATGCTTCAGGCTGTCTGCAGGCACTGCTGCAGGTAACAGAGCAGCTGAAGTGTTCAGCTGAGTGCACGTACCTCTTGGATGGGTAAAATGCATTTCCACTTTCACTGGTACGCGGGCTCGGTCTGTGTGATACATTGTAGAAGAGGCCCAAAGTAACTTCTGTCCTCAGTGAGTATCAGACTGCCAGGAATTGTAGAAGCATCTGTCTGTGGAGAACAATTGTGCTGGCCTAGCTTGGTGTAGTCAAGGGAGGTGGGAAAGCACTCTATGTTGCCAGCAGGCTGCGGGCACAGCAGTGCTTGGTGCCTGTGGATGACACACCTTGCCTTTGGCCTTTCGTGGTCTCTATTTAAGCTTTTTACAGATGCTTCCTATCGTGGGACTGAGAACTTTTCCAAGTGGGTGCCATTGTGTGAAAGAAAGAATTCTCTTGCTGGATTGCACTGTTGTACCTGCTGCCCTGTCTTATCCCTGTTCTCTTAGGCTAACGCTCCAAAATAATTCACCACTAACAGCCACCTCCTCACCTCTCCCATCTCTCCCATTTACGTTCAGGTAGGCTATACTCTTAGAGAAGGCATCATATTGATGCCTTTGCGGATTGTATTGTGCAAAGTCCTATCTTTGGTTGGTGAGTGCTGTCCAAGGAATTAGGACTGTGGTAAGCATCACTGCACTGCACCTTTTTTCTCTTGCTGAATCAGAACAGTGTTTTTGGAGTAGAAGATGGTTGTATTCCTCTGATCAAGGAGTAGTACTGTATGTGTTAGTAAACTGTACTAGTGCATGTAGTGTGTTGTAGCTGATGGGCCCGGGAAGCTTTTTAATAGCACTACAGCAATGAATGTTTACTTCCTGGAACAAGCCAGAAGTGTGATTCAGCAAAATCTGTAAGAGCTGTAGTTTTTATATTCTGTATGCTGGACTGCAAGCACAACTTAGTAGTTAGTTACAAAACTTAATGTGTAAACTCTGTAACATAATATGAATGTAAAATGTCAGGGAAAAGTAGAAACTAACCTTTTCTTCCCCCTAGTTAGATATAAAGGAAGATGTGTTGCAATGCATTCAGGGACCAGCTGCCTCCGATGCAGTCAATAAGCCAGCAGCACAGATTTGCTGTTTGCATAGCTGGCTCAATCATGAGAGTGTTGAATTAGCAGGCTAAGGAGGTACTGTTGATGTTGTTTATTAAGCCAGAATTAATTAACTCAGAGTCACATTTTCATTTCCGTGACTCTTCTGGTACAAAGTTTCAAAATTGATCCATACTACTTGAAAATAGCTTGATTTTATTGATATTTTTCCAATTCTGTCAGCTTCTGTTTTGTTACAAAGCACTCGTTCTGAAGCCACCAATTAAAGCATCTCCATGGTAGAGTGGCTTTTTTCATTAAAGTAACGGCCTGTCCAACAGTTGGGCTGTGATGAGCATGTCCAGGCTGTGGCATTATGATGTACCCTTCCTGCTTAATGCTTATTTCGTTTTCTGGTAACTAACATTGAGAATTGTGCCTGCCTTGGTTTTGTTCTTGCTCTACTTCTTCTCTTTTCCCTTTTGCTCTTCCTCCTGAATATGTAGTTGAAATATCTCAGCTTTCAGCTGTTCATGCGGTCTTGTTTGGATACTAACAAGGGGAGTGGTGTCACTTTGAACAGCTGGGCCATGTATTTTATTTGTAATAATCTTCATGTTTGTCAGGGACTGATTTGTGATTCCTTTTGTTCAGCTTGCTTTGCTCAGAGCAACTTTCTGCACTGCTTCGCTGTTTCCTAAAAATCTTTGTTTTCTAGCTTCAGTTTGAATTGTAAACCATATGAAGTAAAATGTAAGTTTACTTTTCAAGTATGAGCACATAAGCTGGTTAAGCCTTCATGCTGCTTGAAATCTGTATTTTTTCTGCATAAGGTTTTAGGATTTACAGCAGTATTTGCTAAAGCTTTAGTGAATAACAACCACTGTTTTATTCAAAAAAAAAAAGTAGGTTTCTGTTAAGAAAAAAAGGATAAAGGGATCATCCTTGGTTCTTATTTCAACTGTGCTTTAAAAAAAAAAAAACAAAAAAAAAAAACCAACACAATTGGTTGCATCAAATGCTGGTATCAAACAGCTGATGTAAATCAGAGGTGTTACACCTGCTGGCATTTCTGTAATCTCAGGACTTACTGGGCTTAAACTTCTTGCTGGGGCTACAGGAAGCGCAGGGAGGAAAAAATGTGTTTGTCCTGTCTCCTTTCTGAACTGGAGCTGTGTGCTGCACTCCTCAGATCACCACTCTCCTCTCCAAGAGAAATGAGATTCCATGGTTTTTTGAAAACGTTGGCCTATTTTCTTTTCCCTGCCTGTTCCTGGAGGACCCAGGATGTGTACAAGCATCAGATTCTTGTATCAGCATCTGACATCGTGCTGATGTAATGAAGCTCCTGGGTTGGTGCAGATGTGGCCTCCAGGGAGGAGCAGAGGAGGTATTTCTGGCTCAGAGGTTACGTGAGGAGGTAGGTGGGACTCTTGTGCTGATCTGAGTGTAGTCCATGTGCAGGCATTCTTCTTTCAGTTATGCTCACTTGTAACTTCTGTTGTGCACACTGATACATGTCTCAACCTGAGCTATTCCAACTGATTTGGGATTGCAGTGTTGGAGCTGAGAGCCTCCAGTGCTCCCTGTCCCAGCTTCCCTCTGGCTACTAACATAGAAAACAGAGAAGTTGCTGTAAGTTACTCTCTCTGTTCAGCTGCTCTTCAGCTGAGAATCATTTGTCTGATTTGAAAATGGGTAACTCAAAGATAAAACTTAATTAACTCTCAGGATTAGATTTCAAATCTCTGTATGTTAGAATTCAGCATTAGAAGCTGTTTTTATGTTGCTTTAAAATAAAGCAGTTTGGCTCATTAGTGTCAGTGGATGGTTTTGATTTGGTCGGAAACCTTGCGTGAAGCAGGACACGAACCTACAGCTGCTTTGGGACTAGGCAGCTCCATTTGAGAGCCAAGATACTACCTCTTCAGCTGGGCCAGAGCTTTCTCTGTAAACCACTGTAGTGTAGAGAGCTTTTCACATCAAGGACAACTGGCTTCTTGGGCTCTGTGCCAATAGCTGCTGAATTATTTGGAACAGTATAATAAACTTCCTTTTATTGATTTATTGCTTTCAGTTGCTTGGGAGGTAACCAGTGTGGCCTGGTGTTGGTATTTATAAAAATCCTGAGCCTGTAAGATCTGCATAGCTAACACTATTCTGTTCAATAACGGAGTGACACTCAGAGCTTCGTGGTTTGATCCCTTAATTTTGTAGAAAGCAAATGTTTTCCAGGGAACGTTGCAAACAGCCTGCTGGCAGCATGTGGATGCTTAGTGTAGAGTTCAGGAGTTTAATGCTGTTGCCAGCATTGATACTTTTGATATCAAAGGGGTTTTTACAAAAGCTTTGGATACTTGTTTTTACTGTCCAACAAATGTCTTTAATATGATTGTTTTGTGTATGTTTCACTAGCATTTTCCACGTGTTTGTATGGTTTCTACAGGTGAATGTACTGTACATTCTGCTTTGTCATTTTCTATTATGGTTTATACTAGAAAGCCTGCATGGTTTATACTGTATCGCAGGCAAGGACTGCATTAAAACCATTTTTGGTTAATTTATTATACTTGTGAATTCTTATTTCCTAGGTCTTACAGTGTTTTCCCTCAAGCACTGGCTATCTCTGGAAGCCTTACACAACTTTAATTAACTGGAATTATTATTGAGTAGAGAAGGCTCATTTGTACCAAGAAAAGGATTCAGAGAATCCTGCCTCCTTGTCTTAGCAGCGCTGTTTGGAGCAGCCAGGCCACTCAGTGGGATGCTTACCTTCAGCCATTTGACAAGTAAGAAGCACCTGCTTGTGATGGGCTTGTGAGGGCGCAGTATAATCCTGCATTTCTTAGAAGGTGGACATTTGTAACAGGAGTAACAGACTGTATTGTTTTGATCTGTCCGTTTTTCAAAGTTAGATTAAAATGAGATGCTAGCTAGTTGACTTGCTGCATATTTTGTACTTACTGCCACAGATCAGAAAGACAGAGTTGGCAAATAGATGAATGTCTAATCTGATTCATACAGCCTGCCCTGAATGTTTAGGAAGAGTGCAAATTAAAGGGGGCCGCATCTCTTTTGACTTTGAGCCTTGCTGCTCACTGAAGCCAACTTTTTGCCAGTTCACATTTCTGTAGAAGGGTTGGTGAGACAGACTGAACCACAGATGTTTTAAGAAGAAAAACTTCAGCACTGTAGAAGTAGAATTTCTGTAAATAGTGCTTCTCCCATTCTTAATTCCCACCTCATTTGTAGACAGGGCACACGCACACCAACAGGAAGATTATTATTTCAGTACCACTGATAAGACAGCTGCAGATGTTCTACTTTTGAAAGTAATACACAGAGATCAAAATTCAGAGGTGTTTATCTTTTAGTTTTGGCCACCATCCAAATGAAAACTGCCAGGAGTGCAACGTGGCTGCTAAAGATTACAGTGAGTTCCAAGTGCACCCATCATTCTCGAGTAATGAGAGTGGCTGTACTGGCCAACCTGGAGCGATGGAAACATCAGCACTAGAACGAAGCGTACACCTTGATCACATAGTTGTTTTATTTTGCTCTTGCAAGCAGCCACAAAACAGGCTATAGAAGAATAAATAAATTAAAGCAGAGAGTGTAGCAGTTTATGCAAGTACAACATGAAGATGCTTGACTTTGCCATGATTTGGTGTTTGTTACTGCACTTGGTTCTGTGTTGGAGCAGTAACCAACAAGAAGTAATTTAGGTCAAGTATTTCCCCCTTTGGCCAAAGAGATTTTTAAACGTGCCCTCAACCAACTCTGCTAGAAATAATAATAAAATGTAGAAAAAAAAAAATACCCCCAAACCTCTCATGTAATATCATACAGTCATTATCAGTTTGTTCCAAGTGTGTCAGTCCGTTCCAAAATACTTCTGTCCAAAGTGTGTTGGTGCAACTGGATGAACTTCTGTAGTCAAAATTGTGATCTCTGGGAATTCCTGGATAATGGATTTGGCACCTTGTGAGAGAAAGAGAAAGGCAGTAATGAACGTGGCACTACAGCTGTATTTCAGCCCCACCTGTTAAATCATGATAAGCAGAATTGTGTGGATGGCTCTGCCTCTGTTCTTCCGTCTCATTTCTGCCTTTGCTGACTGCCTACAATTGCAAAATGCTGTGCACTGTCCTGGGTTTTCTTATTTGATTTTAATCTTCTTTACCACGCATGTAACTTCCAATCTAATCACCACTGTGGTTACAGCACAGTTGATTTTTGATAGCGATTTCTGCCATGGCCAATTTTTAAGAGGACCCACGAGATCCATGTTCCTACTTCACACAAACAGCTGGCAGACCAGCCCAATGCAATCCGTGGGCTCCTGTGCTTTAGAGCAGCAGGAAGGTTTGCATTACCTGGTGGCACTGCTGCAGTCTGTGCTTGTAGGAATGCACAGGCTTTAGGAATCCCCACTTAAATGTACCTGTTCTCCCTCTTCTGCCCCTCACAGCCCCTCAACTTACCATGAGGTGTGGAGAATAGGCTTAGCAGGATAATGACACTTGGTTGTACGCCATGTTCTATAAGAACTTTTACAGCCTCAATTACAGTATTACCAGTACCTAGAAGAAGAAAAAGGAAGATTTTCTCCTGTTTGAAGCACTCACCCTAAGCCAGCTGAGGTTAGTTGTCTGCATTAGTGCTGGTGTGTGGCTGAGTGCAGATGCTGTCCTTTCCCACTGGGCAACTATCACCTCACAAGCACTAATTATAGAAGACTTTGGTCTCCTGACAAAGGAACCTCATCTCTACATTAAAATAACTGACTGTACCGGGTCTTAAATGCTGAAGTCAGTGGATTTTATTAGAGCCCTGAGGCAGGAACGCTCATCTAAAATAGCAATTAAGAGCTCCGTGTGCACGAACAGAATTATATCTTAAACTGGAAAAGTTACTTCATCCTGATGATGTCCTGATACATTTTTAATTGCATTTAATTTTAAAATAATTTAGAATTAGAGTATTCATCAAAAAACTCTTTTAATAGTGTAACAAAAATACTGTAAGGAATCTTTTCTCACAGAAATTGAGCTTTCTAAATGTTGCCATCAGACTGTAATGCATCAGCCTTTCTCCCACTCAGCCGTACCCAACTGATTTCTGCAGTCACGTTAATGCAGGCTGACCAAATCCCTGCTCTGTCACCTAAATCAAACCACACTGCAATAAAAGCCCCTGAAATTCAGAAACTTTCTTTAAAATACAGAACCGTTGCTGCTCAGGCAAGCCCAGCCATAAATAACGCGGATACTTACTTAGTATTGGGTACATAAGAAGAACTTTTCTCCTGTAAATGTCTGGTGGAAACTTAGCATAGTACACTTTTGCTCTCTGAGTTTCCTCGTCGCTCTGTATGAGGATCTTTCCGATGCGGATTGATCTACAGCAGTCCCGTAAACCTTGTTCCATGGCTTCGCCTCAAAACAGCGGGAAAAATTGTTATGTGCTAAGGAAGAGCACAGCTACAAGATGCTACAATTAAGCAACACAGCCCCAATACTGTATCGATGGAGGGTTCTCAAAAGGAGCTTTTCTTGGTTCCAAGTTTTTAAAAGACTGTAAGCTATTTTATTTTCCTCTGTTTAGACAGAAAAAGTCTGTTCAGTGTTACTTAGTTCCCAGGTGTTAGTGTTCTCATGTACATCTAGTAACTCATCTCATGAGTTCATACTAGTGCATCTCTGTACTAGTGCTAAGCAGGTTTTCAAGGTGGAAACATCAAAACAAACTGCGTCATAATTTACACGTGGTTTGGAAAACACCTTTGAGCTTTGCCCAGAGACACTGCAGTGCAGAAGAGCAGCACGGGAACCTGTGGGGATTCCCGAAGTTTCAAACACAGTAATACTGTCCCTGTCATCACTGAGCACAACTCATCTGGAGAGCTATTTTTGAGGAGGAAAAAATCAGAAACAAACAAGGAAGGAGAGTTGTTAGAAAAGAGGTAAGATGAAATCTGCTGCAGTTATTTGATAAAATGTTGAGGAAACATTACTTGACATTCTGTGATCAAGAACACCTAAGAAAGAATGGTAACTAGCAGGTTGAGCTGAAACTGTGCTGCAGAGAAGTGTGGTTGCACTTTTTCAGAAAGAAGTTGGTTACAGGTTTTAAAGATGTATAACTCGTACTCATTCAACAACCAAAATCTGCCTACCACTTCTCATTATGCTGACTCCACAGTTTCCCTTTTCAAATTTCACTCCTTCATACTTGTATCCTAGGAGAGGAAAGAAACCAAATGTCAGTGGCAATGATTGCTCCCTTCTGTCCCTTCCTGGTGCCCTTTCAGGGCACGCTATTTTAAGTGACCCTGGTGTGAATGGAAAGGAGATGCCCCCACATACCAAGGGGACAGTGCTGAGCTCCATGTATCTCAACAACTGGCATGAGCCAATCTGCACACCACACCCTGCAGTCCTCCAACAATGGGAACAGGACCAAAAACTACTAAAAAAATTGTGCTTTCTTTACTTGTAAATTGCTTCAGAAGTGGCATTGCTGTGAAGAATGTGGCAATGTTACTTATGGACTCTGCATGTTCCCCTGCCTGCCTGAAAAGTCCAAAGGCTCCTTTAAAGGAGATGCAATAGAGTATTTGATTAATGGACTTGAGGGACGTTCTGGTTTTGAGCTTTAAAGAACAGTAATTGCTATGCTGACAGCAACTTACAAATGCTTGGAGGAAAAGAGTTCACTATAGGTGAGCAAGAATTCATACATAAGTGTTTGGATTTCCAAGGCACTGTTCCTCATGGACTTGGCACATCTGAGGCCCTCTCAGCTTCTTCACCAGGTACAGCTATTGAGCAGAAGGGCTACCACACCGACAGAGAGCTGACATGGTGTCAGAGGGTAAGACTCGATGGTGTGGCCAGGAATGATGGCAGAACACAGCCTCTTCACTGGTGTGACTTGTGGCCAGACAGCAAGGTCCAAGACGCTCGCTGCCCACAGCCAGGCAAGCAGCCCCCTGAAGAACCACTGAGCTTCAGAATGGTGTTACAGGGGTACTGCCAGTCAGACTGTGTAATGCAGAGAAGCTGACGGGCATTGAACTACCTGTCACCAGCTGACTTGGAACAGATGTGAAGCCAATGCTCGAGAAGTAGCTGCTGACCTACTTTAAAATGAGCAAAGGTGACTTTGCCTTTCTGAGTGCTTTCTTACACTTTAGCCAGCTTCAAACAGAGTGCTTTCAGCCCATCTTTTCTGTAACTAGAAGTAAGATAAAGAATGCAGATGATTTATTGTGAAGGATAGAGGGGAAGAGCGCACTAATATACAGAGCTGCTCTCAGCCTGAATAAATACCAGTGAAACCCTCAGGGAGAGGAGGACTCACCTGGTGCAGTAGTTACCTCTTACAGCAGTACCACAGGCTCAGAGCATGTATTGGAGTGGTTGATACGTAGTAAGCAGCAGCTCTGCTACCTGAGTATCTGCAACCTCTTCTGCATCTTTACAGTTAATAGGAGCAAACCAAAAGTACTGCAGTGAGTTTCCTCTTATGTGAACACTGCCACTTTTTATTTCCTGCTTACCATCACTCCCAGCTGGCTCCCTGTTGCAACAGGGCAGATTTAGGCTGACAAATCACTTGTGTAGAGTACTTTGTGAAACGTCAGCAGTTTTAATTCAGCATTACAATGTGGGCAAGTAAAGTGATAGTGCAAATACAACGGGAAATTTTCATTGCAGTTTTGCAAGACCAATTTAAAGCCTTAGTAAGATAATTATACGGCTGTGTTCTGTTCAGCTGTGTTGTTACGCATTTTCTAGCTTTCTTTAATACCTTGAAGGGGCCTTAACTCTGTACTCTAACTGAATGTTAAATTGTTCAAGCCTTCTGTAATAGTTCTGTGCTTTGTTACATTGATTAAGCTTCCACCTCCAGTCCTGCTGGGCAGAGGAGTAATTTCCCACATACCTGTTGGAGTGGTCACTGTGCATTCTGTGTATGGCAATTGATTCAGTCCCTCTTCAACCACAAGTCTGATCTGTAGAGCCAGAAAAAAAACAGCTTGAAGGGATCTGTTATCTATGAAGATAAGAAATGCTAGCTGTTTTCGCAAGAACTCGATGAACACCTCACAGCCAAAAAAATCCTCTTTTACTAATAGATAGGGACTGATTTAAAGGACGTTTTTGGAGCAATGTGTGTGTATGTGCACAAATCAAATGAAAGCACTGAGAAACAAAACTGGCAGGAGGAGCATTCATCAGTAATGACGTGATAAAACTGACTTGTTTTCTACCTGGCAGATAAAGGCATGAGGGACCAATCTTCCACCAGTGCTGATGAACCACCAATGTGAACTTCCACTCTGCTCATAGAAAATACTACTGCAAAAAAAAGGAAAATTCCCCCTTAAGTTCCCCATCAGCTGTGCTCCAAACTACATCCACATTTCTGTGCAGCAACTGCAGTGGGGCTGCCCAGGACAGCCAAGGGAACTGTAGCAATGTAAATACACCACCAAGTGCCCCAAAACAAGTCTCTTTACCACCCTTTCCTTCTGGCACCTGTGGTTACGAGTGCACTGCCAAGCAGCTGTGCTTCCATGCTTTATGGATGGCTCAGGTGCAGCAGAGACAGCTCTGCTGGAAACAGAGTTTGTAAGTAAGTCACACATCCCTCCAGAGGCCAGAGAACTTGCAGCTGTACTCAGGCAGAGGCACTGAAACGTGCTCATCTGGGCCCCGAATGACAGCCCATGAAAGATGCTCTGGGTATTACAGATGTAGAAAATTCTCTCTGCTAGTGAGCCAAAGATTCGTAGGACAGAACTGCTCAAAGAGAGCTGCTGCCATGCCAGAGAAATCTATTAAAGCAAAAGTCACTGTGTAATGGCAGAAATGAGGTGACTGCTCCTGGGACTGAACGAATACACCGCTCGCTTCAGACAGCATCCTGAAACAGCCCAGACCAGAAGGATTCCTCTGTTCTTCCATCCCACCCTGGTTCTTAGCACACACGCATACAACACGAGGAATTAGAAAAGGTCCCTTAAACTAAAATCCAGCTTTGAAGGTGTTTTTAGCAATTTTAGTATGGCAGCTTTCTTTTTTCAGGGGTGAGTTTGTGACAGCTGTGTTCAGAGGCGGTAGGCAGAGCCAGTGAAGGGGTTCAATTCACATCTACGAGGAGCAGAAGAGCAGTTCACAAGTTTAGCCAGGTAACTCAACCACTGCTTTCACTGATGCAAACTGCACACAGGAAGCGGGCCCTTCTGCAGTGTCGGTCCACTTTTTTCCATGAAGGGAAGGCAGCTTCCCATCATACTCCTGTCTGAAAGCAGACTTGTTGCTTCAGTCAGTTCTGGACACTGTAATTCACAAATGGAAGGCACCAGTGTTCTACTACTGACAGACATCTTGCATAAACCAAGACATCCTTCATTTAATTTCAGGTTTCTGGTACATTTCCTGAATCAGGTTTGGAAGACACTTTTTTCCCATACTGCTTTCTTGTTGACAGGGCTGGCATCGGTCCGCATTACTGCAAACTTTTGGCAGATGAACTAGTGTAGGTCTACAGTCAGATTACAAATCTCCTTGTTTTTACTACATGTATCAGTGTTTTATGAAGAGGCTGGGAGGACTCTTTTGTTAACTTGTTGGTGCTGATAAAACTTTATGTTTGTGCTACACTTTCTGCTGCCCTCACACTGAGCTACAATAATCTCCACCCCTTCTCCCTGTAATGAAATGTCCAGCAGCTCTGCTCCCCCCATGTGGCTGCCATTGCTCAGAAGCAGAAGCTGAGCAAGTATTGCTGCAGCCCCACAAGAGCAGGGAGAGGTGAAGCTTTGGTCCCAGTGTGGAGGAGTTTGACCAGATATTAAAACCATGAGTAAAAGTTAGCAATAACAAGGAAAAAAGAAAGGTTTATTTTGGAGGGAGTGGGGGAACTAAAACAAGTGTTCAACGGTCACTAAAGTGTCAAGGCTTACAAAATTCTGTTTATGCATTTAATGCTGATACACAAAACTATATAATCAATGTGCTCATTTAATTACAATTACATACTTAAGACTGCCTCTGCAGTAAGCAAGGAAAATATTGTTTGCTTTCAGTCTTCATTAGCAGACCTGTTAAAACTGCTAGCAAAAGCCAGAGCTTATAACAGACAGGAGTTTCAGCTAACTACCACACAAACACCTTGAGGATGTTAAAATGTTTGTGAACCTGCCCTTTCTTGGCCAATTAAGCACATGAATAAAGTCACCTTACCACACTTAAATACCACTGAAGAAATCAGGTTTGACCAGTCCTTCAGGGTCCATGAGCAGAGGAATTTGGATTTAGGCAACCAGAGAAAGCAGGTTGATCATACTGGCATTTAGAAGAGGTGCAGTTGCTACATAAGGCAACCAGGCCCAGTGCAGGTAGGGATGGTGAGGCTCTGAGCAGACAAACCTTGGAAGAGGCACCCCAAAAGATACCTGTAACCTGGAGCAGTTAGGCCTCACAGTTCTTATGCCTGCCTGCAGTTTTGAGAAAAGCAAAGCAGTGGAATTCCAATAAATTAGAATTTAAACCAACTAAAAAAAAATTATTTTTAAAGCTTCAGTTGGACTGGGTGACAACCTTTGAAAGTCCCTTCCAACTGAACTAAATACTGGAGTAGCCAACATAACCTTCTCCTAATTGGTGGGAAGACAGTAGTCTAACTGCATTGTAGGTGATAACTGCACTGATTTCTTAGATAAGAGTGATTTCTAAGAGAATCCTCTAGCCCTTATGCTGCAGTTTTTCTCAGAAGCTGAAGGAAGGCAGAACAGCAGGACTGTCGGTATCATTCCATGTTTATACACCTCTTCTCACCTCAGGATTTCAAACCATTTTCAATGTATGCATCACACACCCTTGCTATGGGGAGAGAGGTGGGCAGGAAGGTGAGGTGACCCATTCGGCACCACACATTGCTGCTGGAAGGAACCAACTCCTCTCCCAGGCCCCAAAACCAAACAATCTGCATGCTGCCCTCTGCAGAAAAGCACTGCAGTGCTGTGAGCTGGGGGCTGCAGGGCAGCGCAGGTGACAAATACCTCCCTGAATGTCAAGTCAGTTTTGCTCGGTCGTTGCCAAAAACTGGACATAGGACATCCTGTCTCTGGGAGACATCTCCTCATCCTGTTACTGGCTCTTTTAGTCCACAGCACATTGCTATAGCTCCCGCTCAGCTGTATGCAGCACTCGCTCATCTGACTGGACCCAGTTTATTGGGTACCTCCCACCAAGACCTCATAAAAAAATTCTTAGGTGTCTCAGTAAAAATGCTTCAGGCTTAGTGAGAATCTCACTAGCTCTACAGAAATCCTGCATGGGTGTCATCAACAAAACGCTTGTGCAATGTGTGGCTGCAGGGCAGCACAGGTCTGAGGGCTCAGCACAATCAAGCAGCACCTTCAGGGCACTCTACTCAGCTATCTCTTACCACAGGTTACAATGACTGATTATTTCCTGCACTAGAGGCTTCCTTCCCTCACCTGCTTCTCCCTCACAGACACAAGATGGGTTGTCTTCCTCAAGACTTTAACCTCTCCCTTGCAGCTGCAGGACCTCAACACTGGCAGTCAGTTTCAGAAGCCATCTGCTAACCTGTACTCCAAGTATCTTTGAATATTTCTTACATGTCATCCCCTTGTGTAAGAAACTGGCAAAAGAAAAAAATTCTACCACTATCAATCCATCAGCTTTAAAATTGCTCCTTAAGCCCTCTTCCTAATGTCACCTTACAAAATACTTCCCACTAGCAACTGCCAGCTAGTAGCAACCTTAATTTTATTCTCATTTTCCTTCTGCACCAACGTTAAAGTTGACAGAAAGGGCTGTTCTTATGTGGTGGGAACCCAGTGTGAGGTAAAATGAGAACATTAGCCAGAAACCCCTACTGACAGCAGTACTGAATGGGAAGGGGCCTGGCACCCGGACTGGAGATCTGTACCCTTTAAACGTGTGGCATTGCTGATGCTGGCCTTTGTTGGCTTTCTTCATCTTATTTGCACATTTGAGCAAATGAAGAAGTTAAAGCCACAAAATAAACTAAACAAAACAAAAAAAAAACAGGAAGGATGACCCACACTTGAGCTCAGACTTTCACAAGCTGTGGATGTTTCCTGTGCTGTTCCAACTTGTTCGACAGCACAAAGGACATTATGTCTATTTAAACAGTGTCTGCTGAGAACTGCTGGCACAGAACAAAGCTGGGACTGTGACTTTCTGCCTGTTCCTTATGAAGCACTATTGGCAAAGAAGGACGCTCCAGTTGGTGACTTGATCCAGCAGTTACAGGGATGAGTTTTGTTGGCTTGGGCCTTTACTGTTCCTGGAGAATGGGAATGTCAGAAACATCCTCAAGAAGGGAAAAGTAGAGGGGAAAGCTAGAAAAGCTGCAGCGATAAAACGTGCTGCGGTCACAGCCTTCAGCTGTGGGCACAGGGAAGCCCTGAGCAAGCCTAGATCAGGCATGGATTAAGATTGGGCTAAACCTGTCTGGTTTGGTGTTGGTAGATGCTGAATGCTCCCTGAACTGATCTTTGTTAGGAGGAAAGAAAGGCTTTTCTCATTAACCAGTGTGCATCTGCAAACAGGAAACCCTCATGAATACCAGTATAGGTGTGGGAGTGGGTGTTGTAAGCACCTAATTTACACGAGATAAATGTTGCATTCCCAACCATCTTTGTTCTGACTTCCTACAATACACACAACCTTCAAACTGCTTTCTCTCTGCCAGTATCTACCCCATGGTTAAAGGCAGATGCCCATTGTGGGTGCACACAGGGCGGCTCATCTCACACATACGCGCCCAGGAGGCACTTCTGCATGCAGTCAGTTGCTAATATCTAGACTGCAGGAAATGGTACAGATCTGTTCACAAGATCAGAAGTGCTTTTTCACACTAACACCGAGCTATCTTTAGCCTCTGCGCATCTCTTTTTAAACAGTCTTCTCTTATTGCTACTTCTTGCTGTACTAAGGCAGTTGTACTTGGTATCAACAGTTTCTGGAACCCTCTGAGACGAGTCTGTAACAAGGAACAGAAGTCCTTTAGAAAGTTGCAGCCTAATTGCAGTTTCCAGTTTGGAGAAGTTCCTCTCACACCATTATTCTTGCCTGAAAGATCCATTTTATCAGTTACAAAGCACAACACCAAGAAGAAGAAATGCTTCACCTACCAGACGATCAGCAGAAAACACGAAGTCTCCTCTACTGGCTGTCCTGAAAAAGGGAACAATTTCTGTTTTAAATCAGGGAATAATTTTAAGGATATTGCTTAATTATGGCAGTTCTTCAAGGACAATATATTCCAGGGACAGTTTATAGAAAAGTTTCCTGCTGGATTCCAACTTCATCCTGCAGAGATCCTGCTTCATGGGTTTTGTGGTGGGTGGAGGAGGCTGAGGGGCTGGAAACTACCGAGGGCCTGGCCTCTTTCTGCTGGCAATGCTGCTGCACTGTGTAAGCAGCAATTAAAGCATGAAAACATAAGGCTGATATTCTGGTGGTTGTTCCAGCTCAGCTCCAGCACCTCAGAAGCTCAGATCTCAGCAGCCTGATAAATGTTCCGCATCTTTAAGCAGGAGATCTTTGCTTCGCTTGCTCTTACATCACTCAAACCATGGGACAACGAAAACATAGATTAGACCAGTGAACTTGAGACTAAATGAGCAGGGATGCACAAATACCACCACAAAAACACCTCTCTGCTGGCCTACAGCTTGGATGAAACTTCTTGCCAACGTGCCTGCTTGGCTTCTGGCCCATTCAGAAGACAGGAAGAATGGGCTCACCTCTTCCTGCCGCACACTGTGCAAATATGCCACGTTGAAAGCTAGAGAGAAGTAAGACCAGGTTTTAACACCTTGCTTCCCATGTCAAGATGTTGTGGTCAAGGAGCCGATGTTTACAGTCTATTGGCCTTACAAAAATCCTCCAAATTAACATCACATGCACAGCAGTTACACCCTTCTCACTGTCAAACTATGATACCCTGATACACTGTACAGAGAGTTGTGCACTCAAACCCCAAGGTTCTGCAACATCTTATGTTCACGTGAGTGAAAGCCAAGACGTTTGCATGCCCAGTCCCTGTGCACACACAGCTAGCCATGCTAGAAGACAGTCTGAAGCAGACTGGCAGCCTCATCTTTCTCCTTGTGCACTACATTATTTCATTATATATATTCATTATTTCAAATGCTGTTTGTTACTCTTTTTGTTCTTTCCAGGAATGACAGGCTCTGCCTAATTTTCTCCTTCTTTGACTTAATCGGAACCAGTACTCAAACAAACCCCACCAAACAAGACAAGCCTAGCCATCATATAAAATGCTTCTGTTAGGATTTTGAAAGGGATTCATATTCCCAACAGTAGTGAGCGCAAACCCAGAAAACTAACAGCAAGTAGCAAGGAGTGCAGGTGGTGTATTATGAGTTTTCTCCAGGCTGGACTGTGGCATTTCAGAAAATTTACCTAAATTCCATTTAAGGGTGGAAACACCTGTGTCACACCTTTGTTTGCAAAGCGATGCACATTCAGAGTGAACGCTATGAATGAATACAAGATACCAGGCTTTAGTTACCCTGACCTTGCACAGAGACTTGGATGCTCTCACAGCTGGTTCACAGAGCCGCCTTAGCCAGCTGTGCCCGGCTTTGAAGGGACGAAAGACAACAGAGAACTGCAGAGGCGTGCACAAAAATGAGACCCAAATAATTATGAAAACGACAGAGCCTTTGTGCAGCTGCAACTGGAAAGCTGTCACCAGATTTCAAACCTCATATCATAAAGGTGTTAATTTCTGGTGGCCAGGAAAAATGAGGGGCAGAAGCACGGCCGTGCGGTGTGAGCTTTGCTGACATCAGCAGGCAGCAGGATGCAGGGCACAAGGGCTCATTCTGAACCTGAACGCTACCAACCCACGCTGCTCACCTCTGGGTCCAGTGGTGGTGCTCGCATCACAGCAGGCAAATCGTGCTTTTAATAGATGCCCGCTATGTATGTTCGTCTTACGTTGCACGCTAAATTTAATACACTATAGTATCACCTTCCATGTGCCAAGCAGATACAGACGTGACCAAGGGAGGTACACTCCCACTGCCAGGGCAGCCGATCACGGCGCACTGAATCACCACGTCCTGAGCACCTCACTTTGCACATTCGGCACAGGGGCACCATTTTGCATTCATTTTTGCGCTTCTGGTTTGGAACGGAGGGCTCACGGCCGGGGGCGGAGCGGGCCGGCCGTCAGTTAAGGGCGGCGCTCCCCGAGCGGCCGGAGTGGCGAGCATCCTGCGGGAGCTGCCGGAACGGTGGGTGAGCGCCGGGAGCAAGGATGCGACGCGGGGCGCGCGGCCGGCGGCCCCGCCCGGAGCTGCCGGGAACGCGGCGCCGCCGCACGGCGTCGGGGAACGGCCGCCCCCGCCCCGCGGCACGTCACCGCAATGGCCGCGCGGGAGGCGCTGCGCAGCGCCGCGGGAGCCCCGCCGGGAGCACGCGGCCCTCCGAACGGCTCCGCCGGACGGGGCCGCCCGGGGGGAGCGCGGGTACGACCCCACCCCCGTCTCCGTCCCCGTCTCCGTCCCAGCCCCGCGGGGCCGCTCACTTGTCCCTGATGATGGTCTGCAGCTCCCGGATCTGATCGTTCATGGGCAGCAGCTTCAGCTGCGCTCCGAGCGGCGACGCGCACTCCTCCGCCGCGGGGCTGGGGACCGCCGCCGCCCCGTTGCTGGCGCTGCTGCTGTCCGGGCTGGGGCTGCCGCTGCCGCTGCCCTCGGAGGGCTCGGCGAAACGGATCAGCCGGGAGCAGCCGCCCGCCGGCGCCGTCTGTTCGTCCTGGGGCCGCGGGCCGCCGGCCGCGCCGAGCCGCTGGTTGTGGCACGGCATCGCCTCCATGCGCCGGGGCCCCCTCCCCCGCGCCGACCGTGGCCGCCACGCGCCGCGCCGCGCCGGCCCCGCTGCGCCGCCGCCGAGGGGCGGGGACGAGGGAACGGCCCGCCCACCGCCTCCTCCCGTTGGCTGCCGCCGCCGTCGCTCATGGTGGCGCGGGGCGCTGCCGAGCTGTCCGCGCGGCTCCTGGGGGCGGCGGTGCGGCGGTGGCCGTGGCGGGTGGGTTCCGTAATGCTGCGCTGTGGGACGAGGGCCGCGTGGGTTGCGGTTCCTGGAGGAACGTTTCTTAGCGTGTGCTCGGGCCCTTTGCGGCTCTACTTAAAGCGTTGCCCCGGGGCGGCTCGGGCCGCGGCTCAGCCCTGCCCTCAGCAGAGCCCTGCCCTCAGCTCCCGGCCGACCGCGGGCGTGCGGGCTGCAGCGGGGGGACGAACCGCTCGCTGGCTCCGTGCGGGTGCGCTGAGCAAAGCCTAAGTGAGCCTCTGCTGCTCCGTGTGTTCGCACGGGCCTTGCCGGGTTCTAAATATGAAGCGCTGATTGCGCTGTGTCCCGTGCTTTCTTCACCCGTACTTTCTATTGTCCCTGCGTCGGGAACCTTTTGGGTGAGTGGGAAAGCTATGAGAAATTCTGCGCTAAGCTGGTGCAGAAGTCGTGTGGCAGCATGGAAACAGCTTGGGCTCAGTGATGCCCTTCTTAGTGGGGGGAATGGTGTGCTCGTGTGAGCTCCAGGCAGGGGCTGCTGCTGATGCAGATGTGGCAGAGCCCAGAGGAGGCACAAACACACACCTCTTGTTTGACTTGAGCACTGATCCTGCAGCAATTAAGGGATGGATATCAGTAATTTTGTAGGCAGGTGTCCGTTAGGAGAAGGGGGTTTAAAAATAAATAAATAAATAAAAATAAAAATCAAAGTTTTGGCGCATCTTAATTAACTTGTCAGTCTAGTTAACAGATAACCAAACCTGCAGGAACTCTGCAGAGCTGAAACAACAACACTTAACGAGAACTTACTGTGGGATTGCAGCTGACTTGAAAATGTAGCTCAGAGAGAACAGAAGACAAAGCTGATAAGAAGGTGGAAGGATTGCAACAGCCTGCGAAGCCATCTGCTCCAACAAACGTTCATGTACGTTCACTTAGTGTACCTATAGATACATTGCTGTGAGTATTGGCAAAGGTCACTATGAAAATGGAACCTAGATAGCAGACAGAACTTTCAGTGGTGGGGATTGGAGTATTAGTCTCTGTTGGGTTGACTTGGAGCTGGCTCAGGGACCCTTACATTTGTTGAAGAAGAGCAGCACTGGAGAGCGAACAGACTGAAAGACAACCTGAGTGCTGGGAAACTGGAACCTGCAGTAGGGATTGGGAGATGAGAAGGGACGATTTAGGGAAGGCTGGACATGCAACTATGGATTTCACCTGAATACAAATGACAAATGATTTACATGAACCATTTTCTTGTCTTTTTTTCCCCCTGTGCAAGGCTTCAGAAACAATTCATCCTCTTTTGTCATTTGATATATATATAAACGTGTGTGGGAAATATATGTAATTTTTAGTTCTGTTTTACAGGGCAAAAGGAGGGAAGGATGTATCTAGCAGCAACCAGCAGCAGCTGTTTGAGAGGCAAAGCCAAAAGAAGGGCAGTATCTCCTGTGCTCTGGTTTGACTCCATTTACCGTTAAGCTGAGATAACTTGCTGCCAAAGTCTCAAGTAGCAGGCCATCCAGCCTAGCAAAACACAGAGGCCCCAAACAAAAGGTAGGCCAGAGAGTAAGAAGCATTTTGCAGTATGTTTGGGGGTTATCTATAACAATTTAATGCTTTATTACTTAACTAAGTAGTATCTCTGTTGGGAAACTGCGATCTATGAAGTAGACAAGTCATGGAATGAGGATACAAGTAAAAGCTGCTTGGGAGGATGGGACACTAGTCTGAAAACTTAGTATCATAACTGCAAAATCTCTGACACCAGCACAGGTGGAGCTCATTCTAGTGCCATAAAACTGAGAGGGCAGCAGGTTTTGTCCTCATGTCACATCATGGCGTTGTGGCAGTCTTCCAGCTAACTAAATTCAAGTCTTTACTATGAGAGTGGTGAGGTGCTGGAACAGCTGCCCAGAGAGGTTGATGGATGCCCCGTCCCTGGAGGTGTTCAAGGCCAGGTTGGATGGGGCCCTGGGCAGCCTGGCCTGGTATTAAATGGAGAGGTTGGTGGCCCTGCCTGTGGCAGGGGGAGGTTGGAGATTCGTGACCTTGAGGTCCCTTCCAACCCGGGCCATTCTGTGTGATAAATTTCTAACCCACAGGCATTAGTCCTTTTCACTGTGCCTTTATTATATCTAAGTTAATATGAATAAACCTGTTGAGACAGAACCTAAGGATAGTTTATTATTTGGAGTTTCATCCTTGTGGAAAGGACCTTGAGTTGCTACCATGATGCATGTGAAATACAGCACCTGTAATAATTAAAGACCAGTTGCATTTTCACTGAGTTTGTTACTGACATCAACAGAAGTGTCATACAAGGGATGAGATACACAAGAAAGTTCACATGTATGGTTTTTCCTTCAGGCAAGTACTCTCAGCATTGATTTTGATGCTTGCCAATTTGATGCTGCCTCTTCTAGGCCAAAATCTCAAGTGCCTGCATGCTGCCACCTGAGAAGACATTTTCTAAGATCTCCGTGCTGCGCCAGCCCTGCCTGATGAAGTTCAGAGGTAAGACAGGTGACTGCTTAGCTGGAGTGGTACAATGAAGGATCAGGGCATGTGTTAATGGAAGTCAGAGGTTATTTAATTGGAAGCCTAACTTAATCAGTATGTGTGTCTAGACATTGAAATAGAAACAAGGTCTACCCATATTCTAGGGATTGTGCACTAGGCATAGAATTATTTATAAAAGGACTGTTTTACAGGATTAATAAGATGATATATTAAATTCCATCTTCTTGACATTCATACAGTCAGGTCAGATTTGGTGTTTTTTTTCTTTGACTTTAGGTTAGTTAACTGTCAAGACTCAAATTTCAAACACATGTAAATTGTGCTGTATCCTAGTTACTGTTCTCTGAGTGCTTATTTTTAACCAGGCACCGAAACTTCTAAAATTCAAGCTGTTAGTTAGGTGACACTGCATGGCCAGTAATTAATGTCAGTATATCAGACTTTCACTGTCTGCTTCATATTTAAAGTTAATGCTTCTGGTCCCCCGAGGACAAGACAATATGTGAAATGCAAGGGAAGAAAGATACCACAGAGATTTAGTCCCTTAAGAAGGCAAGTTCATTTATGCTATGGGCAAAAACAATGTTTCTAAGCATTTTCTCCAGTATTGCCCTTGGTGTCTGAAAGTCAGTTCTCAGCACACTAAGACAAGGTGCACAGTGAAGTCTGAATGTACCTATTTTCTTCTTGGTGATTGCTATACACAGTCAGTATACTTTTGGCATTTCTATCTTGAGTTTGTGATCCATTTAATACACACCTGGTTTGTTTGTAACTTCATGAAGCTGATATCAAAGAGATAGGAATCGAGGGGACAGCATGAAGTAAAGAATAATAAAAGTATTTTGTATCCATATGTTCCCTGGTAGAGATTCAGAGGAGGAATAGCACTATTTTTTATTTTTTAAGAAATGACAAACTGTATGCAGGTTACAGCTGTTAGCATTGCACAACTAATGAAGTTAATCCTTTCTTCTGCTCACCACACAAACGTGATCCTATCACAGTGTTTTACAGACTCAGTATCTGCAGGAGTTAAGATTTCATTGATTCACTCCTGAACTTAACCATTCTTACTGTAATTTCCTCCCTCCCCCAACGTCTTGTTGGAATTTCCCTTGTTATGACTTGCAGTTGTTGCCTCTTGTCCTTTCTCAGTGAACTTGCAGGAAGAATCTGGCACCTTTTCTATAGGTGTGTTTAAAGTAATTGAAGACAGCAATTGCATAATCCCTCAGCCTTTCCTTGCCCGCGCTTGGACAAGCCCAGTTCTCACCCCCGAGGCAGTGCATGCCATCAGCTTGACTTTCACCATAACACTGTGTAAGGAACTTGCAGATACTGTTTCCTTGAACCATATATGAGGAACCCTTCTGATGCCCACAGGTGGGTCTGTGGTTGCAGGAACTTCTTACCTTAACAGCCATCTACAGGACAGCAGTTCTGCAAGGGGAAGGTTACCCTCTGTGACTTAGGTCTGATTTCATTCCAGTGCACAGAGAGTTAACATCTTTTGTGAGCTATTAGGTATATATAAGAGGAAGTAAAGCACCAGCATTTGTAATCAGTTATTTTGAATGCCATTCGTTCCCAGTGGACATTCCTGAAAGGCAGTTCTTGCCAGCATGTCAACTGGATGCCTTTTCTCTGAAATGCTGGAGTTCCCCCCAGCCTTTGCCAAACAAGCCTTTACGACCTGGAAAGTCCCCAGCATGGGGTGTGCTAGGGTGAGACCTTGGTGCCCCTGCTCTTTCTTGGAAGCTGCAAGCGTTGGAGCATCCTAGTGCTCATCAGGCCAGCGTTGCTGGCTGCTGGATAAATGCATGAGTTAATTCTCTCTTCGATCTTTACTAGCAGCTTTCATACAGCATTCCATAGACTCCACAGCCCTATTAAATTCCCTGTGACAATTACAAGAATTTGCCTTCTGGAAAGACTAATTCATGCAAGAGCTTTAATGAGTGTTTTTCCCCCTCCCTGTAGATCTGTGCTTAAAAATCCTCTCTCATGCTGATACAAAAACACAGTTGCAGATTATATCTTTAAAAATACAGTTATGTTAGCGTGCGTCGCAGGACTGAGTCTCTTATCAAGCTGGTAATGAATTCACTGTTTGCTGCTAAATGAATGCTCTGATTATTTTTCAATGCATTGCATTACATACATTTGCAATTCCATTCTTAGTGAGGCTCTGTTGGAAAATGTGCTGATATGAAAAAAATTATTTTCATGTTCTGCTATCATTTAGGAGTAAATGGAGTGCTATCTTCCATTTTTTTGTATAACACTGTAGACTAGCCATCTGCTCTAGTCACTGCTTTCATTACTAACAGGAGAATTTATTTTTAGGTTCACATAGTGTGTAATGCTCGTATATTGATGCTGATCCTCAGTGTATGCTTAAAAAATTAGCTGTTCTTTATTATTTATGAAAAAAACAACTATTCAAGAATAACAGAAGGAAAGCATAAACAAACTATCCTTGTTTGAGGAAAAATCATGGTTTTGCTTCGTAAGCTACTTTACTAGCAGCCTAGTGAAGCTGTTCATGCTTGAGGCATTTACAGCTCAAGGAATCCTCAGAAACATGAGTGAGTCATCAAATTATTCCTCGTTGCTGCTTAGGGAGCTGAAACAATGATCAGCCACCTAGTAATAAAGGAACACTGTGCTGCTGATTATAGGTTATTGTATGAGTTATCAGTGTGACCTCAATATTTCACTGAGATGCAAATTTTTAATTACTAATCTAGACTGGGTTGATTTTTCTTTTCTTGCCGGTCTTGAGACGTTGTAATGGGGTGTAATTTTTCAAAAGATATGTTTGTAGCATAGTGTTAGTGCTATCCTGCTCAAGTGTTCCGAGCAAGACAAATGGAAGTACTTCAAATCATAAGTCACCAGTAATGAGGGTGCTTGTGGCTCTACTGCGAGAGGTTAAACAACGTTGTTCAGCGGTTGGCATTCTGGTTAGGATATCAGACAGCGCTGTGGCCCTGTGATATTTGTGGTGCAGATGATACGAAGCGTTTTAAATAATGTGTAGAACAGCTAACAGTATGTTCGTGTAACATTGCAGCTGTCATAGTGGTAAATCAGTTTTGGTACCTGATTCTTGCTTAGCGTTAAGGTTAACAAAAACAACTTTTTAAAGAAGAAAGCTCAAAAGCCATCTTGCGGTGCAAGCATACTTCTCAAAACACAGTTCATTTATGCTAGTCTTTTAATTGACTGTAAAGCATAATTAAACTGCACCTTAAATGTATACGGAGCTGCTCTCTTCTTAAAGGTAAGGTCTTAGGAGTAGCAGATCACATTTTTTCAAGAAATAAGCCTGAGAATCACTATCTCAAAATCAGAACTGTGTCTTTCAGCACATACTCTACTTGTCAAAACTGATTTTATGTATCCTTGAGTGAAGAGTTCTCTCTCTCTCTCTCTTTTTTTCCCCTCACAACCTTGTCCTATTTTCCCATTTTTATTTTCTGCTTTAATTTCTTCCTATTAATTTTCCCTCTTCCCCTCCTTGTGTTCATTACCTTCCAATATGTATGACCGAGTATCACTGCTTTTATATATCTTCTAGCCTGACTTGTGATTTCACTTTGATTGCCACAACTGTAGGGGCACTTTAAATTAACCTAATGCATATCATCATTGGAATTGTCAGTGTTACCATATAAAATACGGTGTTGTCTCCCCTTGGCATACAGATCAGTTAGCATTCAGTGTTGATTCTATGCATCTTAGAGGACCATTTAATAGTTATATAGGAATCACAGGATCATTAAGGTTGAAGAAAACCCAGTAAGTCCATCAGGTCCAACTGCCATCCCCTCCCCACCATGCCCTCTGAACCATGTCCCTGAGTGCCATGTCTACTCCAGTAAATAGTCTCCACAAAATTGTGCTGTGTTTTTACAGCTGGAAGAAGTAAGTTCTCGTCACAATTAGTGAAGTTCATTCCAGTGCTATAATCATACTATGTGCCTTTAAATAAAATTTAAAACTGTGAATAATAAAACAAATTTCATATATCTTAACTGCTGTGTTATGTGCAGTTTCCTGTACCATCAGCGCGGCTGATTCCAGCATTTGGATTTTAAGTCGTAAGCTTAGCCTCTGTGTTTGTGCATATTCACCATCTTGGTATTTTATATGTAAATCTCAGGATTTCACTACCATGCATATTCCCCTGCAAGTACTTCTCTGCCACAGTGCAAATCTCTGTGAGCATAGCCTTGATGAATTTTTACAGATAGTTTTATTCCAGTTGCATGGCTAAGACATTTCGTGTATGTGTGCCAAGCTGTCAAAGCTGCAAGGATCTAAATGAGGCCAGAGCTGCCACCCTTAGGAAACAGAGAACACAGAGATTTGAGGGCATGATGCTCGAGAGCTGTAATATCTTGCTGCAGTGTAGTTTAGGTTTCTTACTGAAGGACTGGAATGCTTAAGGAATGAGCGCGAGTCCAACGTAACTGGATATTGTGAGGTTTATTTCTGTGAACAAAGAGCAAAACTGTGCCAGTTTGTTTAGGGCAGAACTGGAAGAATGTCAGGCATACTGCTAAGGGTGCATCTTTTTTGTCTGAAAGGATAAAACCTACTCATTATTAGTGCAATAATGAAGGTGCTAGAGCAGTCCAGTTGTAAATGAGTTACACCCTTTGCGGTTTTGCTAATTCTCAGTGTGCTGTGATCCCTCGGTGTGCATGCACCATCTCAACTGTCTCACTGAATGCTAATGAGCTTCTACCGAAAGTAATCACAGAAAGACATCTCTTCCACATCAACACCTATTACCAGCTCCAAAATTGGTTTGTTAAGCTTACTGGGGATATGCCTATAGCTGTGTAGCTGCCTGTAAAAACTGGAAGTCACAGCAGGCTCTGTGAAATAGAGCAGTAAGATGGACTTAAGGACTATCATGTCGTGCCCTACCAGGGAGATGTCTGAGTATTTACCAAATACATTGCAGCTATCCCTAAGGCGGTGTAAAGACAAGGTAAAAACGAAGGAACAAACTGCATATGGAAGTCCATATATTAACAACACAGTTCCTATAATTAGAGGCAGGCAGGAAGCAATATATTAAGAACACACTTATATCTAGCAGTGCCTTAGATCAGCTCTGAGATTTTCTCTGCTTCCTCCAGCAATCCAGCTGACAGATGGTGTCATAGCTTTGTGGCTGAGATCCAGAAGTGAAATGCATGTCTTGGGTTTAGCTATCACTAAAGGGAATCTTGAGTTGGAATGTGTGTACCCAAGCTGTCCCCAGCTTTTCATTCAGGCCTTTCTCTTCCAAGAATTTCCTGTGATTGGTAACTTTGGGTTCACAACTCATTTTAGTACTCCTCCTAGGGTTTAGCATATCTCAACACTGTCTTTAGAAATGCTTTTTTCCTTAGATGGAGTAAGCTGGAGTCATCTTCTGCCTGTTTGAAAAATGGGGTTTCTTAATTATTCTCCTGGTACATCAGTAGAAAGAAGTCACAAACCTGCAGTTTACCTATTGGAAATATTTCCTCTATTTTGATGTGTTCTTTACACAGTGAAACTTCTTCCATGTAAGTTGCCAACTCTGTCTTTTATGAAACTACAAGTAAGCATGTGATTTATTACTATTTCTTGTTCAGGATTAAGACACAGTCATAATCATACACATCCAGGATGAGTATAAGCTTAAAAGGAATTAGGTTAGGAAGAAATTCTTTACTCAGAGGGTGGTGAAGCCCTGGCACAGGCTGCTCAGAAAAGCCCCATCCCTGGCGGCATCCAAGGCCAGGTTGGATGGGGCTTTGGGCAGCCTGATTTACTGGGTAGCAACCATCCCACAGCAGGGTGCTGGAACTGGATGGGCTGTAAGGTCCCTTCCAACCTAAGCCATTCTATGGTATCAACTTTGGCATTGGGGAGTCTGTGATAACAACAGCTGCTTTGCAAGAGCTGGATTAATATACTTGTTGGGAATCATCTGAATCAGCTTTATAGCTTTTGATAAAAGCTTCTGTTTTGTTACAGTTCATTCTTTCATTGTGCAATGCATTTCACAGTTCACATCCATCTGCAAATGTATTTTTTTTTTTTAATCCATTATGGCTACTTTTCCTCTTCCATTCATCTATTTTGAAATAAACAGACTAAATTAATTCAAATGTTTGCCTCTGAAATGCCTTTATTTTTATGGGATATATACTACCTCCACAGAGGGATTTATGTGTTTCTTGCAGGGGAAAACTAAGTACCCACTTACAGTATCTTTTATTAGCCAGATGATGCTTTCAAAGTGTTGAGAAAACATGAGCAAATTAGTCTTCATGCCAACACCCAATATGTCAGGGGTGTCTTCATTTTTATTTATTTTTTATCTTCACTTTGCTGTGAGGGTTACTGAGACATCCCAGATAAAGCACATTACAGCATCTTAGGGTATACCTAAGACCTGGTTTGCTGACTGTACGTGTCATGGAAGGACTGGTGGCCATACTATGGGGTATACCCCTCAGATTTGTGTAATATTAGTTTGCAACACTATTTTAGCATTTAATACTTTAGAATTTTAATATTGGCAACATAATATTTTGTGGGAGTTGGTGTGGAAAATGTCCAGATTAGAGACCTTTTAGGTTTCTATTCACAAGTCTCCTCTGTGATGAGTTGTTACCATTCCTGGGGTTTCTATTTCTTCTACTAAGCTTCTTTTGTCGTTTATTCTGAGCAGAGATTGATTTTTGTCTCGCTTATACAAAGAGATCCTCTGCTTCTATAGTTAACTCTGCAGAGAAGCATATATATATATATATATATTTTTTTTTTTTTTTTTCATGGCAAGCTACTTGAAATGGTGTAAAAAAACCAACAAACCTCTCCTGCTATCTCTCTGGGTCTACATCATGACCTTTGTTATCCTGATTTCTGACCAGTAAGGTGTATGCATGGCCCCTCCTTTCTTCTCTCAGTTGTCCCATCTTGTTTTTTGCCCATCTCATTCCTGTCTAAATACTTCTTTGCCAGATATTTGACTTCCCTGTATTTAATTTGATCCCATTAGATCCAGTACTCCTCCTACCATTGCTCATAATTTCTCTCTACATGTTTACAGCAGGGCTATGTATACTCACCCCTTAGTTATCAGTGAACTAAGCTCAATATTTAGCACTTTTGATTGTTTTTTGAAAATGAATCACCACTTCCCCACCAGTCTTCTGATGTGGGTGCTTTTTTCAGCATTAGATGAATGACAGGACTTCATTTTGAATATTCATTTAGAAGGCTAAATTCTCACTTGTACTTCATGAAAGGAATGTATGTATTTCTTATGTAATTAGTGCTCGCTTGAGAACTGTATTAAAACTATACTAGACAAAAGTTAGTGCTAGCCTGTACTAAAGGGAGTATTAATTGAATGATAAAATGCTCATTTTCCACCTCCAGTGTGTCTCATGGAAAGCATGTAACAGGTTCTATAAATGGCTCAGCATAAAGGTGTAGGAAACCTGTTATTCTCGTTTCCTTTTACCTGAGAAAAGGCTGTAAAGGTACAGTTGTGTGATACTGTGAGGTTCGACAATAGATGTGATTTTGCGGATCTCCACTGGAAAGGCAGCAGATCGAGGGCGCACCGAGAGGCGGGCGGCAGCCCCGAGCCTGGGATCGATGTGTGCGAGCGCTGCCGCTGGGCGGCGCTGTTCCGGCTGCGCCGAGCCGAAGAATTAGAGGCAGAGAAAAGTCGCCTGTGCCGTTTAAAAGGAATCCCGGTCAGGAGCAAAGCTTCGTATCAAAGCGCGGGCAGGAAAAACCCTGCCTCGTTAAAAATCAGCTTAAAGCCAGCCGTCCTGCTCCTCTCCGTCTTTCTGCCTTTCTCCCCTGCAAACGAGCTTACGACTCTCCTTCAGGGCAACAGCTCCGGCGGCTTAGAAGAAATTTGTACGCGACTAAAAACGAAGTTCCAGCTTCCTCGTCAGACGAGATCCGCCACGCACGCTCGAGCCCAGCGGGGGCGCGCCCCGTCGGGTGCCGCCGTGCCGCCGCCCCGCCCCACGCTCCGCCGCCGTCCCACAACCCCCCGCGCTCCGCTGCCAAGATGGTGCTGCTGCTGCGGGCGGCTTCCTGCCCGCGCCGGGTGCTCCTCGCCATCGCTCTGCTGCGGCCTCCGGCGGCCGCCGCCTGCGCGCACGGCTGGTTCGCGGGGAGCGGGCGGCGGCGGGGCCCAGGCAGCGGCACGGTGCGTGGGGCCGGGTCGGGCGGGCGGGAAGGGAGGGGAAGGGAAGGACGGAAGGCTTTGGGCGCAGAGGACGCCGCGCCGGAGCTGCCGTCGGGGGTCGGGTCCTGCTGTCCTGTGCACCGCGTCCTGCTGTCCTGTGCACCGCGTCCTGCTGTCCTGTGCACCGCGTCCGCTCGCTGGCCGAGCGTTCGAAATCGGTGTGTGCGAGCGGCGGCTGGTTGCCTTGTTCCCTCGTGAGCTCAGGGGTGCCGTTAGGCTCCGTCTTCTGGGCCTTCGGTACCTGGCTGCGCCGCGCGGCCCGGGCTGCACCTCGAGCAGCCGTGAGCCTTGTGTGGGGGCAGCGCGCCGCGGAACTTCGTGCTGTGCTGACCTGACCCTGGGGCTGGCCTGAGCCTTTCAGGCTGGGCGCTGCTGCGGGCTGGCGGCCGGCACGGGATTCTAGGAGTGAAACCTGGCCTTAGAGGGGCTGGGTTTTTGGCTGTGAGTTGTGGTAATGGAAAGCAAAACTTCTGCCGCTGCTGAGCTCCGAAGATGGTCAGAGCTTTGTGGCAGGTAAAATCTGATGCCTAGTGCTGTATTGAGCTTTCTTATGTCGCTTGCCTCCTGTGAATGTGGCTGGCCTCTGGTTCTTTGCAGCAAGCTTTGTTAAGGGTCAGCGTTATGCGACAGGCTGTGGGGCTGTGCTGGGTGCACTGTGCTGTGTCAGACAGCAGCACGCTGCCCTGCTTCCCAGCCCGTGCAGTTCCTTGTTGTCAAAGAGCCCCGTGTTGGAAGGGCTCCTTCCAGCTGGCTTTCTAAAGCACGTGGCTTGTGGCCTCTTCTCAGCAGTTCTGCAGCTTGCTTGCTCAGGAATATTTGCTGTTCCACTATGAAGGTTCTTTTCGTAGGGAAGTTGCTGGTAGTGTTAAATTGGGAGGGTAAGGCTTTGCTTTCAAGTCTGGCGTCGGTTTTGTGGTCTGCTACCTTCTAGTTTCAGCATTTAAACATGGGACTAAAAGACCTGCTTTAAGAGAACAGTTTCATAGTTAACTGCTCCTTTGCAAATGGTTGAATACGCATTCAGTCTAGGTTTGCTTGCTTTTCTGTATTTTGGAGCAGTCAGCTCTTTGTTATTTCCTTTTTTCCTTTCTTATCCCCATCTGTTTCTCAGTGTTTGGGCAGTAATTTTGTTCCCACACTTGTAGTAGTTTAACTTTTTAAAAGTAAAGCACGCTCTAGTCTGCTACCTGCTTAATTCTGCGCAGGGATTAAGTTAAATGCAAGCATCAGATCAGTTTCTGTAGTCTAAACAGTTTCCATCCTTAAAATCAGTATTAAAAATGTGCTAGTACCAGAGCAACATCCATCTTCTCTAATTTCGAAGGGGCGTGCAACAGGTTTGACAGTATTCTTGCATTGAGGGTTGCCACAGCTGTCTTTGTATGTTATAAGCTTCATGCTGAAGACGAGCACTTGTAACTAAGGTACAAATTGGAATTCTTTCTGTCAGCATGTTCCAGTGAATGATTTTGATTGCACGTAAAGAATTGAGTACATATCTCAAATTGAATGAGTCCGGCTTTCAATAATACATATGAGTTTTTCAATGTGAGTGAAGGAAGTGCATCTCAGAGATCAAATGAATTAACTTTCCATAAATTCTCAGATAGCTATTAGTTCTGCTGGATAATAACCTTAAGCCTTTTATCCTTCTTCCAAGAGCACTGCTGTTTATGACGAACTTCTCAGTGTCCCCTTGATTTATTGCCTCTGACAGGCAGAGTTCTGTTACAGATGGCAATCAACTTAATATTACTTAGAAGAAGAGATGAGCAGGACTGAACTAGTAAGTTTGGGAGGCTTTTAGTATTGAAACCTGTGTAAGATGAGAAGCTGAAGCTGATGCACACCAAGTGTTTTCCTATGTATGTTAATATCTTGGTATTGTCCAGTATTCAAAGGAATTTCGAATGTCACAGCAAGCAAACAGCAACGTAAGCGTTGTGATGTGTATAATTGCTTATTTTAATCCTTTGAATATTTTAGTTTTCATGTGAAATGTTGTGAGTTGTGCACGTACCGTATTCCTATGGTGTATACAGTTTTAGCATGTATGAGAGCTCTTCTGTGACATTTATTGCTCTCTTGTAGGTATCAAGTATGGGTTAGCTCTTGCACTAGCTGGTTGAGTGTAAGGGCAGTAATTGTGATGTAAATGCTTATGACCCGACCTGTTAATATTCAAATGTAGCAGACTTATTTGGATAATCCACACCGTTCTTTCCTCCCACTTGTGTTTCAGCAGTTTGATCTGCCTTGCTTTTCTGAGTGACAGGACGTGTAACCTTTGTATCCTGGAGAGGAAAACAGCTGAGCTGGAGCTGAGCTGGATGGAGTCGGCAAAGCTGATGTCATAAATATTGTGGAACTGTACAGATGTTGTCTATACTGTGGAACTCTGACCAGAATCAATTTGCTGTTGAGATGAATTTGTGTATCCATGAATGTAGTTCCTTCATGTCACCCTCCAGTGGTTCAAGGTGTCAGACCTCCTTTTCTGAATGTCAGACCTCTGCTGAGTACTGCCCTGATGGGCTTTGAAAAGTGAAGGGACATGACTATTATGCTTTCTAGGAAACTTGTTGTTTTCCTTGCTTTTGTAATAAGGTTTGCCCTGCATCGAAAATAAAAGCTTAAATGGGGGAAAAATAACATTGAGCTGAAAAGATGCAACAGCCTATAAGTAAGGATAACTGTTTTACTGTGAATCTGCTGAAGTCAAGGCATATACTGAGGAGTTTCTTTCAGTGATAACTTCAGCAGCTGTAAAAAGCATGACTTGGGAAGCTGTTGTAAAGTGGAACAGCAGAAAGTAGAAGGGACTTTATTTTTTTTTCTTGTGTTATCTTGGCCTCCCAGCCTGCTGCGTGGCCTGTGATAGTGCATTCTTGTGCATGAGTTAATGGCATCCCTTGCTTTGAAAGCAGCTGTAAGGAGTTGCAGGTTAAAGCTACTTATTTACCTGAAGCCTGATCTTGTGAAATTATACTGGTGTTTATCATCTTGACATCATTTCACGTCTGTTGACATCTGCTTAAAATCTGTTGTTACTTAATGCTCTTAGTTTCATTTGTTGTGGATGTGTGTGCAGAGCAGCCGTACGGTGTTAGATATGTCTCCAGTTAAGTTTATGTTGCTCATACTTATAACAGTTCAGTTTATATTTGTAAAGGTAATGATTCTGCCTATCAGAATACTTTTGTCTTTTCTTGTTTTCCTCTGCTATTCATCTCTTCCTTTCTTGCTGTGTGTCACTCTTCACACTGGGATGCGAGTACTGCACAGGTTTTTGAGTCCTACCTTCACTTTTCTGTTACAGTTAGCTTAAAAAAGAAAACAAACCAATTCCTGTTAGGCTAGTGCAGTTATGTGCTCCACAGAGAAGCTCCTAAGTGTGGGTTTAACCTTGTGCCGGTATGTCTAATCCCATTGCTTCTTTGCATTGATAGTATTTAAACTACCACCAGCAGTCATAACACTTTAGCAATATGACTTTTATGTGCAATCAGTGCTAGGCATCTGTTTCATCCTCTAGAGTATACAGAATCATATCCACAAATACATTAAGGGAACTTAATGGTGCAGAGTTAGAAAGCGCCAGAATTGAGGTACCCCACGTAGTTCCCTGACTTCTGAAATCATCAGGACTTGCTGGTGCTGGGTGAAGTTCTGAGATGCTACTGTTACCTGCAGCAATAAGGGCCAAGTTTCCTTTGCAGTCTCAGTTTATTGGGAAGGAGTTGTAGTGAGGGACAGAGGAGTGCTAAGTCTGCTTGAGGGGTGTGTGGAGAGCAACAGTGTAAGCTTCAGCCCTGCTCTGGTTCTGTTAATAATGCTGTGGTGGCTGGAAGGCTTTCCACTGGACCAAGTTGCTCACCTTGTCAGTGTTCAGTTCTTCATTTCGTTGCTGAAGTCTTGTTTTTTAATAAGAGCTTGACAGAAGAGGGGAACTTGCAATCTTGCAGGCATGTGTTTCCCCACATATCTTGTGCAAATCATATGTCCTTGTCACTGTCTTCATCTGCTAACCCTGTAGCAGTTCATAGTCCCAGTCAACACTACTGCCTAGTGCAGTAATCGAGGTAGATCTGTTGGTGTTTCAGCAGAACTTATTTCTGTGATGTTTCTCCTGTACTTCCGTCAAAAGAAAACTTGTGGATTTGCCACAGGATATAAGTCATTAGTAAAATGTTTTTGTGGTACCTAAGTACGTTCTCCAAGAACAGTACTTAGCTTCTTTCCAGTAACTGTTGGGGCGTCAGTTGTCTGTTCCCATGTGCTAGGAATATATGACAACAGAAATGCATTCTTATTATCAAGTTTGATAATACTTAGGATTAATACATTCTTTTTCTTGAAAAGCCAAGCAGGAGAGAATGATAGTGCTCAGGAGAGGTTCCAGCTGCGGTGTCTTAAGAAAAGCCAAAGCGTAGTGGTGAGCAGTTGTTTCATCAGCCCCTACCCTTCTCTATGGGTGGTATTTCAGCAGTCCTTTATCTGCATCACTTGCTTAAAGAAGTATAAATGCTGGCGTAAAGACACCAAGGACGTCAGTATGCTGTCTGTCTGCATACTGTAACTGCCTTTGCTGAATTAGAGAATGCTGCTGCTTTTGTATTGGTTGCATGGCTTCATTTGGTGTTAGGTCCTAGGTTGTTGTCAGGTGCTGCAGTGGTGGTTGCTGCAAGGAGTGTTTAATCCTCCTCTTGCGTGCTGGTGGGAGCCTTATCTGAAATAACAGCGCCTTTGTAGCAATTACATTAATTTGCAGTAACTTGGGACGTGGTGAGGTCTCTCAAATCCCTTGTCTCCTCCCATTACGTTCTCTGTTTATGAAGCTGTCACTGTTCATATGGAGAGCGTGTTTGTTTAGATGGAATCTACTGTGTTGACAGCAAGTGACAAGGTTATCTACAATGAACTGCCTTACAGATGAATCTTCTTAATTCAGCTGTGGTCTGGGAAGCATCAGGGCAGTTCGCTCAGGCCAATGAGCTCTGATAAGTGTACAGTTCTGATGTTTGCTCTTCCTGCGTGTGTTGCTGTAGAATGGAGGTGCTGGAAATAAGTGTGTCCTGTGTGGTGACATTTGTCCTTTTCCTCTAGGTGATGAGCAGTTTTTGCTATTTATTTGTGTGTGTGTGTATTTTTATATGCGAGGTATGTTGTTAGAACAGAGCAGTAAAACATTTAATACTATGTCAGGGATGTTGTGGAATCTTCATTGCTAACTGAGAGGTACTTGTTTTCCCTGTTGGGAAGCACTGTCAGTTAATCTGTCTGGGGAAAATAAATGGTCCTTAGAATCTTCTATGGAAAATTAGTTGCTCTCAGTGTGGCATGTAAAGCATGCTGCAGTCGGTGCCTGGCAGTATGCCCATGAGATGCACTGACAAGTTTGTGGATGGTGACTACCTTGTGTCCTGCCTGCCTGAAACCTGCCATCAGCCAGGCTGTGATTTCTAGCGGTCCTAATGCATCCCAGGGAAGAGCTGTAGCTGTGATTGGCCTTGTGGTGTCAGCTGAGCTGAGGGGGATTGGAAAAGGCAGAGCCTATAAGCATAACAATTTGTTGTGTAAAATAGAACAAAAGAATATTTTAAGAAGTCAGAAGACAACCTGGGAGAAGATTTAAAATGAGAGGAGAGGGAAAACTTGAGGACTTTCACAATACAAAACCTGATAGGGCTGAGTATTAAGAGAAGGAAAAATTTAATTGTCATTTAGAGTTCTTGATGGTTGCATGTAATCTATTTTATAGCAGTTCCCCACCAGTTTTCATTCTCTTTTCCTGTGGCCAGTTGTCAAAAAAAGAAAGCCATCTGCCTCGTTACCATGTTCTGCTTGTTTACTTAAACCAGACGAATATTATCTGAATGTGAAGTGCATGTTCTGCTTTGCTCTGTTACATTTTTTATTCTCTTTTTTATTCTGTAGATTCCACCAATCCGCAAACGAAGATCATGGCAGACTCTGATGGGAGGTCATTCAAGGCCATTATTGGAGATATCAGATGTAGGTAGAAATTGCTCTTCTTCCTACTCACGGGGAGGAAGAAATCCTTAGAGAGTCTTTCCATATTCTCCCTTCTTCCCAACCCTTACAATTTGGAAGTACAGCAAGTTAAATGAAAGTTACGTTTCCACCTCATGAAAAGAAGTCATCTTGAAGCTTCAGACTTCTGCACTTCTCTCACAGCCTTTTTGAATCCCTAAAAGCAAACCAAAACACAGCACATTATAAAGAAGAATTGTTATCAATTCACAAATTTTATGTTTTTACTTCAATTCATGCTGCTAGAAAATAGCAATGCCTAGAAAGCTGTGAGTTTTCCATGAGTACGTGGGGTTTTATTACTTCAAATTCCTGCTTAGATTGTGAAGTATCAAGGAACTTTACAAATCTATGCTCATCGCTGTGAACAGGATGTCAGGCTCTTATTCTTGTGGAATCTGCTTGCTTTAGTGCTGATGTAAGCTTAAGGAAGATTCATTTTTTAATGGGTTCATGGAATAATGAAGCAGTGTACTTGGCTTGAATGAAGTTAAAATGTATCTGTGTTTTATATTCTATTATGAAAAAACAACAGCAAAACAATGCTCATGGAACAGAGTTAAGCTAAAATCTGTTGAGTATTTTGACTGTGTCAAATAAGCTTTGAAGTATTCTTTAAAATATGAAAAATGTGAAACTTTGCTTTGGGGAACTCCGAGCTCTGGTATCACGCTGTGTCAATACAGTGAGATTCCTGAAGAGTTTGTCAATAACTTTTGCTGAAAGGAAGTTGGAAACACCTTGCACACCTTCTGAACAAAATGCAGCCTCTTTAATAAGCTTCAGCATCTATTTTTTTGTGGCAAGCCCATTGTAATTGGAGTCATAGCAAGTTGTTATTCTCTATAGTGCATCTGCTTGGATTTATAACTTCTGAGTTTTTATCTGTATTTATTTATCAAGTTGTCTTACTCATGTGATAGGAGAAGGGAGCATTTGTTTTTATTAAGCAGGTTTATATTGCAGCTGCATGTATACACGCTGTTCCAAATTGCAGCTGGAGCTGTGGACCTTGTAGGCTTTCATCTGTCATACGGTACCAGTAAGCCATTCTCAGCCTGTTAGGAAAGAAGTGGGAAGTGAGTTTTGACCCCTCAGCAGAGTTATTTTTGTACATGAAAAGAGGATTATTGCTTAACTATGTCCCACTTTATTTATTAACATGTTCAGTTACATTTATCTTCCAAAACTTTAACTTCTTTTCAATGTTCTTTGTTCTCCTTCTTAGTTGTAGGTGTCATTTTTACATAAATGTTTAAGACTGTTTTCTTTACCTTCTGGCTAATTGGAATGTTTCCTTTGCTATACAGCTAGATTTATAGTTCTCTTATTGTTTCCTTAAGTAAGGCAAGGCTTTTGAGGTAGGATCTTTTATTAATGCAAGCTGAGTCAGTTGGAGGGTAAGGGGAGAAAAACAGACTTATGGTTGTTCTTTCTGTTGGCTTTTAAGTGCATGTTTCCTCAGGTTCTTGCAAATTAACTTCTCTTTTTCACACAGATTTCTCCAAGCTTGCAACTGATAGAAAAGAGAATGTGTTGGCATGGACATGCAGGTGGAGGGCTTCACACAGATCCAAAGGAAGGGGTAAAAATTGCTTCATTATTATGTTTTTTTCCTTAAAAATGCTGAAGACTTCAAATAGCAAATCATTGGAACTACTGATAGGTGTTTGAATGTAGAACAGTAGATTCTATTTACTTCTTCATCTAAGAGCAACATTAACACAGTTATTATGAATGTTTGGCAAAGTTCCTTAGTTTCTTTAAAATTCAATGCTGGTGTTGCATTCCTTCGTAACTTCCCTGCAGTAGGTTAATTTTTTTCATACCAAGCATGTTCTGTTGTAGCTTAATGTGGTCTGGTGTTCTTTGCAAATGATCTGTCCCTGTGACTTGGCATTAGCTTGTGGATACAAGTTTGCGCATCAGCTGGTGTAACTGCACTTAAAGCAGGAGGAAAAAAACTAAATTGTGCATGTGTTTCGACTTTGATTTAATGTTGATGCATCTGGTGTGCTTCGACTACATTTATAATCAGGAAGCACATATGTTAAAATAATGGTAGGTATGTAAGGAGAGGCAGTGTCTTCATTAACACGAATGGCTGCAGTTAGAAAATGAGGTAGGCTTTTGGTTAAAGCAACGCAATGTGAACTTGGCCTTTTTGAAATTACAAAATCAAAGAGCTTGAGTTACATAACTTTTGTCTTTGCATTTGTTCTGCATCTGATGCTGTGTATGTTTGCAGAACGGTGCTGTGCAGTCGTTTATAACACCCTCTGACGGGATCTTCTTGAGGCCAGCAAAGGCTGTGATGATGACAGTGTGTTTCAGTGCAGATCCTGGGTGTTTCAGGGCTGGTTTGCTCACGCTTACCTGTTCTAACGGTTTGCTCCCCACAGCCTGGCAGCTCTGGCAGTCCATTTTCCTGTAGCTGTAAAGGAATGGATCATCTTAAATTTTGGTCTAAAAGTTACCCCTTCATTTAATCTCAACCTGTTTGTGCTACAAGCAGAAGTCAGGAGGCAATTTGCTAACTTTTATTGCTCCTGCAATAAGAGGGAGTTTCATAAGCTAAAATTATAACCAGTTTGTTTTAGCAAGCATCTGTGATCACTTCTGAACAAAGCTTGGGGGATGCAGAAGAGTCAGACATTTTCAGTTGGTAGCATTACAGGTGCTGCATGTAGCATGAACTTCAGACTAGTTTTACAGCCCTACTTGCAACATGTACAGGCTCTTTTGACACATTTCCTAGGAAAAACAGACTTTAAAGCTAGGAAGCTATTCATCTCCCTAATTATCCTAATTGTATATGTTCTTGAATATGATTATTTTGGATTGCACTTTTCCTTTAAGTGGGAGGGAGCATTACGCTCCCTGTTGCGTACTCTAGTTCTCATATGTTGAGCTTAGTTGTTATTTTTTCCTACTCACATTTTTATTTCTCTGGTTATGTTGATCAGCTGAATATTGTCTGTTCACTGTCAAGACCTGTTTTATTTTTTTTCTTTTACATGTCCATGTAAAACATTTTTAATGTACACTTAAAACAAACTTGCCTTCGTATGGTGCAGTTGCAAATCACGTACCCAGCGTCACAACTGACCTGTCTTCAGGATTGCTGCAAGGCTCTGTTTTTGTTCTATTTAAAAAGCTGCTCCCCAAAATGCAGGGCTTTTTTGAACTGAACCACCTGTCTGGAGAGGAAAAATAACGAGTGGCCATGGATGCAAAAACTGAGAGGTTCTCAGCAAAAATATGGGAAATCTGATGTGACAGTGTAGTTCTTCCATGCGTGCTCGGGTGCATAGAAGATCTGGTACTCCAATTACAATGAGAAATCTTTCCCCCTAGAATTAAACTTCTAGAAAAACTGGAGATAATGCACACCAGCAGTATTAAATCTGTATCTCTTCCAGCTTGCTCATTTTTGACAGATGAGCTTGTTTGTTCCAGGAACTGATTTGGGGACTGATGTTTTAAATTCCCCCTCCTTTACCAGCTGCAGGGAATAAAGAGCTAAATGCTAGGGATGAACAAAAAAGTGTGTGTGAAGGGCAGTAGGTTTGTTACCTTCATCTCACAAATAACTGGAGGATTGCACATCTGTTTTGTTATAAAGTAAATTTTGCTTGCAACATTAGCCAATGTGCAGAAGACTGAAAACAGTAACATTATTTTACTATTTTCAGTCTTTTTGGTGTGTGTTAGATTTCTGTCAGCAGAACAGGCAGCAATAAAAGCTGTGATGTCTGACTTGTTGCTAAGCAGTTATATATTACTTTCTTATGGAAACATTGCTAGTCATGTTGGAGTGCAGATAATTAACCTGCCCCTACCTCCATTTCACTCGGTTGCTATTTGGTTTGCGAGTCACTGCTTGCCCTCTGCAGCAGGACAGACAGTAGGAAGACAGAAGACAAAGTACTTTCTTTTCCCCTAAAGCTTGTTTGACTTATATTTAAGTTGTTATGGCAGCTTGAAAAGAAATCTTGCCTCACTTTGCTGTTTTGCTTGATAAGTGTCTGTACTGTCAGGTAGTGAGCTAGTGTGAGGTAGCTCAGCTGAGAAATAGTGCTGCTGCTTCACTCAAAGCACATTGCTTACCACGAACTGAAGCAATCTTTTTTTTTTTCTTAAGAAGTCATGATCTCATGTTCTCAGTCGTGCTTTTTCTCATGCTACTGAATTTGCAGAATTGTCTGGCTCCTTTCTGAGCTGAAACACAGCAACAAACACTGAATAGTTTTCTGCCAGTTGCATAACTGAATAGTTTCATTGAGGTGTTTCATGGCCTCCAAAGGTGGTTTGAGAAACGGACTGGGACTGTAGAGTTCAGTGTTGCAAAGAGATGGAAAAGCAAAGGAGGGATCAAGCAATCAAGTTCATGGCTTGCGGAGCTGTCTCATGCAGATGTGAGACAGCTTGTGCTGGTACAATGCAGATGGTGGTACAGCTTCCTGAGTGAGTACACAGAGAGCCAGAACTGGTTTGTTTTTTTTCCATTGTCAGCAATGACAGCTTAAATGCAAGTCAAGCTATCACTTGTCCATCATGCTTCTGATGGATCTTCCTCCTAGCATAAACTTCATACATGAAGTCACAGGGCCAGCCCACTGAATGCTTTGCAGTACTCCGTAGTCTTGGAGATTATGAACAGAAATTATTATATATATTTTCTGGTGTTCTAGAAGGTGTAGAATCTGGAACAGTCAGGGACAGGAAGAGAGGCAGTATTTATTCCTTCACAAATAAGTCTTAAGTATTTTGTAGTATTTAAAAAACAGGCTGCAGCTGCTTTTTTAAAGGCTTTTCTTTGCTACCTGCTGTATTGTCCATTTAATACTTTTCCTTCTGTCACTTCCATTTCTCTAGGAATAAGCCTTGGAAGAAAATATAAAATGTTACTGCCACTTAGAAGGTTAAAGTAAACACCTTTTTCTTAGCAGTTATATGGCACAGAAAACCTAAAAGGAACTTGATTCCATTAAGCAGATTGCTCATTTTAATTCTTAATGTTGTCACTTGCAAAGTCAATTTTCAACTTATGTTTCTGTACAGGAGTAACATTTATTTCATGGTAAACTTTGATGTAGTGCGCGTGCATTTTGCCTCTCCTTTGATATTTCTTCTTGTCCCTTTGCAAGGCCTTTGGCAACTGACTCACTGGCTTCTGACTTCTGTCGCGGTTCAGAGCCATGAAAAAGCTGAAATGGGTTCCTTGTCTGCAGCCAATGTACTTCTTTCATTTAATAGCTTTTCTGTACATAGTCTGAGTATCCTATAGCAGCATATAATGAGAACTGCACTGGTTGTGCGAGCATCTTCTGTATTAATGGGATACCACTTTTTTTTTTACCTTCCTTTTTAATCTGTAAGAGCTGATCAAAGATATTTTCCGAATGTTTGAAATGCTATTTATGCATATGCTTAGCTCAAATTGAAAGATTCATGTATGTGCTGTAGCTGATACCTCCATGTCCTCAGCGGGTAGGACAAAGCAGAAATAATTCTGCATCCTCGGTTCCCTTATAAGTCTTTGATTATATCAATTTTTTTAAAGTCATTTGAAATGTGCTTACGCTTTGTAATGCTCAAATATATTTGCAGTTGTTGACAATATACAATATTTCTCCTGATGGTTGTCTTTGAAGTCAGTGCCTACGAACACTGGGATGAACTTCCCCAAGCTTTTAAAAGCTTGCACTTACAGGATTGGCTTCGCTGCTTGTCTTCTTAACAGAACTCCTTTCTCACTCATTCACGCTAAACCTTAACAGAGGATTTTTATTCTAATTAGCTCTGTTCTCAAAATTGAGGTCCTAACATGTGAGACACATGAACTAGTGAGGGAAGTGTTAAATCACTTTGTAAAATTCCCCTTTCTGTGGGCTACTGTTGTGAAAAACCACCGTAAAGTATGGACTGACTTTTTCTTCTTCCTCTTCAGTTCCAAAATATTGCCTGAAATAGAGAGATTAGCTGCTATTTGCTGCCCTCCCTTCAGCTTTAGATAACCTTTGTGCCTTTGACATTGACTCTAGGGTATCCAACACAAAGAATGAGGTTTTGCCACTTGCGTGTGCACTGCATGCACTTTTGTTCTGGCTTGGCTATCTTTGTTTCAGCTGTGGAGTTTGGTGGAATATTTCACAGGTGTGATGCATCAATCCATCTACAAAATAACCTATCCTTATTTAAAAAAGAAATTAAAACTCTTAAGAAGCTTTGTTATCTCGATTGTGAGAAGAGAACTCATTTGAAGAGTTCATTTAAAAAAAAAAAAACAACCCTAAAATATAACAACAAATCAACTTAACTAGTTATATACATCTTAACAGCCTCATAAAGCCTCCTTACCCAGGTTCAGAGGCTGTTCTGTTAAATGAAGGGATGGTAGTTGAAGCTGAGCGAAGGCAACTAGACCAGTTCTCTTGTTGGTAGTTAGGACTAACTTCATTAGACACCCACTGAAGGAGTATTTCTGTGTTCCTGAAAGCATGCCTTAGGAGACATTAGAAAAATAAAAGGATTTCTCACCTGCAGAGGTAATAGAATAACCAACATCTGTACAAATTGGGGTTGGAAATGCTTAAATGTGCAGTAATGCGACTGAATAGTCTGAACTGAAAATTATACTCTGTTCAATTTATGTACTATTGCAAGTATTCAATTTCAGAGGTAAGAAGTCCTGTAATGGTAGTGTTTTCTTTTTAAATAGTGATTTAATTGCAACTCAGAGTTCTCCAGACTACTTTCTTTACCTTTTATACTTATTTTTTGCCTTATTTTTTGTTTGTTAATTTATTTGTTTGTTAGTTTTCCCTTTGGTTGCCTCTGTACAATGTTAGAATAGCTTCTGAAGAAGGAATAGCAAGCCTTTGCATTCTGTGCAGAAATACTGGGAAGATAAACAAAGGAAGGGTTGGTTTGTTTGTTCTGTGAACCATTTCAGCTATGGATGTCTTTCTCTGTTCCATTTTTGTTTTACGTGCACTCTTGAGAACACATTAATTAAGAACAATTAATCTGTTTTATCGGTGTCACGTATATAAACCTAAAAACTTACAGCTCAAAGTATTAATAGGTGGTCCTGATAGCAAACGTTGTGGACGGTGTCCCTATCAAATAAAGTACCAGTTATCCAAATCTACACAATTAATTCTTAATTACACTGTTCTTTTGCTGCGGGAGTCTCTTTATAACGTGATGCCTTTGTTTGCTCTTTCCAATAGCTGAAAGAGATAGATGCCAAGAAGATTGTCAGAGCGATGCTGTCTTATGTGTGGCCCAAAGACAGACCAGACCTGCGAGCCAGAGTAGCCATATCTCTGGGGTTTTTAGCAAGTGCAAAGGTAAGAACACGTGTTTCACTGTGTTATGATACTCAAACTCTTGCTGCAATGAAGTCAAGGTTTATTAGCTGTTAGAAGGAAATAGGAGTGCAAAACCTTTCCGCAGGTTAGTGAAAGATATAATTTAAATTTAGTGCAAACCTTGTGGGAATAAATCAGAAGGGGAAATGTGAGTTTGTGCAAAAAGTGTTTTGGAAAAAACAACCATCAAAGCATTTAGTTAAGATATTGAAATAAAGTTTGTAAGCATCATTGAGACATATGGCTCAACCGACTTCCTTCTAAATAGGGCAGTTTTTACCAAACATGAGGCTAATATTAGCAACTTGATGGGATAAGCTGAAGTAGGTGCTGCTTAGCAATGAGTTTCAGCACTCGAGTTAGTCTTGCTGTATTTCCTTATCAGTGTTCAGCAACGTTGCTGTGTTGTGAAAAGAGCAAAGAAACAAACTTGAGTTATGTAGGTGATAAAAGAGTACTTGGAAAAGAAATGTGCTCATTTATTTGAACTGAAAAGGAAAGGCCAATCTTTTGGTGTACAGCACTTTCTGGTAGAAGCAATCTATCAGGTGGTAGCTGGTACTGTCTCCAAGAGATATTTTGGTTTGTGCTGCTGTTCAGGAAGTTGCTGATAATGCAGGTGATGACTTGCAGAATATGGCGTGTTTGTACAAGCAAACTTCCATCCTTTCTGTATAAAATACTGCTTTTGTGTATACTCAAAAGTATCTGGGAAGCTGTCTGGTCCAAATGAACGTGCTGAGAGTGTTTTCCTTTAATATACCATGTCATTGCCCTCACAATAATGTTCTACTGATTATAAATTGTTGGTTTGTTAAGCTTGTGTGTGATCTACTTTCAGTACACCCATCTACAGACGCTTGAGTTTCTTTTTAAAGCCTCTTATTGGTATTACAGGTAGTAATCTGAAGACAATATTGAAAGAAGTTTAAAGTACTTTTTCTGTACTTTTTCTCATTTGCTTGAAGGCTGCCATGGAGTTCTTCCCCCTGTTGCTTAATGAATGCTGTTTTTCTTGTGTGGTCTGAGCCATTAGTGATGTTGCTTAAAACTGTTTTCACTACAAGTAATGTCCATTGTAGCAGCAGTAGCATTTATTCTCAATCATGGAAATCTCCAGGTAGGTTCCTAGTACCTGGTAGATAGCCCCTCAAGGTTTTCTGTTTCTTTAGGCTTGGAAATAATTGTTCTTTGGAGTTTATTGTAGTAGTGCTTCCTCACTGGAGAGGCTAGTTAGGCATTTTGGCTTTTTTGATTCCTAGTTAGGCATGCCATGTCATATTGGGCTTGAATTGCAGCTGGTCAGAATGCAAACGAGATGTTTGGTTTGAAACTGAAATCTGCTGCAAGAGACAAGTCTTCTCCAGTACCCTGTCAGAAAATCAAGCATTTAATAATTGCTCTTTAGGGAAGTAAATGGGTGTTGGAATGTGCTAACTGTTCTTTTAAATCTCCTACTTCTAATTTAGCCTGGAAGCACTGATGTTCAATACAGCTTCCTGAAGGGAGAGAGCAGAAAAGCTGTTGAGCTTTCCTCAGGTTTTAGGAGGTGACTGTTAGAAGTGTTTTGTCAGAATGTTTGTTATGGCAAAGAAGAGCTTCGTTTAGGAAACACACAATAAGTAAGCTCTCAACAGATGTGTGTTATGTCTCTGGGGTAGAAGTTTTTGTGGAAATCTTCTAGCTGTGCTTTTCTGTAATTGCAAAGCTTTATTAGAACTCAAAAATAATTTCAATTGAACACATCATCCCTCATCACCTGCGCTATATCTCCTTTTACTTTGTGGGGTAAATTTTCTTGAATTGCTTCATATTTTAAATGTGCTCACGTGCACACAGTAATTGTGGCATAACTGACATGCAGTAGATTGTGCAGGGCTATAGAAAGTGTTGTATCTCTGAGCCCTGAACATTGCTTTTCTTCCATGGTGAGCTAAAGGTCACTTGGTCCTACAGAAAATTAAACACAAATCAGCTTACCTGTAAATTGCATGGACCATATAAAAACCTGTGCGATTTCCTCATTATCTGATCTGGGACCCTTTGTTCAGATTGCTTGTGGGGTTAATTACAAAGTACTTAATAGACCACACAAGCAGTTAGTTAAAGTTTCGCTGCTATTCAGTTGTCAGTACAAGAATGCCAGTGTGTCTTTCTCCTTGCTGCAGTCCTGGCCTGCTTTCTTTGTTTGCTATGAACTTGTCTGCATCTGAAGGATTTCCATCCTTGCTATGCATGTGCTGTAAAGGTTGCTTGTTCTTAGGGCTTTTGCATAGAGAACCGCGTGATCACAATGCGGTTACTGGTCACTTTCCATCACAAGAAATTCTTTTAAGCCTTTTGGCCAATTTCTTTTAGGTTTGACAAAGGAGTTAGAATTTTTATACCTATATATACTGTAAAGTTTCACTTCTTAAGGAAAGATAGGAGCTGTGGCTCTGAGAAAGAGGCTGTAGGATAGCTTCAGTTTTAGCGCAAAACTACCACAGCAATCCTCAGCCACAGGAAAAAATCTATGACCTCATGCCAGTTTGTGGACTTGCCCACAAAACAGAAAGAAGCTGCAGATCATACCTGTCTTTTTCTGCTGTTTGTGAAATAATTTGTCTTATTTCTTATCTCTTTCAGTCTTCCAGTTCAGTAAAATTCGATTTCAAAACAAAAGCCAGTGTGTGTGCAGCTACCGAAGAGCCTGCAGTTATAATCTGTCTTGACTCCTTTAGTGGGGCCCAGTTGCCTGTCATTGAACAGATTATTGTGATTTTTGGTTCCTCTTTGTCTACACATAAGTGCTAGTAGTATTGTTAGCCTTCAGAGTGAGCTGTTTGTATAGCTTTTTTATGACTGAGAGTTGACAGGATGGAGTCTGCTCCAGGGCTAGGAAGGTATTTTTTTCCCTTTGAAGACTTGTTATATTATGACATGCTTTAAATTTTTATCTTAAATATTTATAGCCTATATAGAGTTGTGTGATGTGGAAGATGCAACAGTAAGACAGGTGGAAAGAGAACACGAGGCATTATCTGTGTTTTCAGACACATAGATTAGCCTGCACAGGTTTTATGGTTTTTCCTTTTTCAACATTCCCCCTCATTTTTTGTCTGCTGGGATATGTACAGTAAATCCTTTACTTCTCTTCTTCCCTTTTTCTTCTGTGGCACAAGAAGTAAAAGTGCTCTGACTCCTGAGGAGCCGGATTAGACAAATGGATGTGACAGAATCTCTTGTCACCTCTGTCATTCTGCAGTGGTTTTTTGGCCTCGTGGTCACACCAAGCATGTGTTATTCATGAGCCAGAGAAATCTTTCAGACTGTTTGCATTTCGACTGACTTCTGATTCTGTAAGTTTCAGGAGAAGAAGTTGTTTGGCTAAACAGAGGAGTGTGGTACTGTAGATGTTGTCTGTGTGCAAAGATAATTACATCTCTGATCAGTTATGTGAGTGCATCATCGTTTGCATTCTTCTTGTGATTACATGGAGTTAGACAACTACAATAAACCTTTAGAAGCTGTTAGTTTTTTGAGAAATCGTGGATGAGTAGTTCTAAACTTTTTTTAATTCTTACTGAAACAGCGTGCTGTAGATAATCAGTGAATGTGAAAAAGGCATGAAGCTAGAATGTTGTTCCCTCATTTGGACCTTATTTTCTAGATTTTGATACCTATCTTGCCTTAAGGGATGGAATTTTCTGTTCATTCTTCCTCAACTAGAGCTGTTGAATGCGTACTTTTATATTGGTCCAGAGGTAAACTCAGTCGTCTTCATGTTGATGTTTTTCATTGGATTATTGGCAACACTGTAGACCGGTTTTATCATGTTGGAGCTCAGCCTGTCACTAATTCATCATCTTTATTAAACAAGAAGTACTGGAAAAAGCAAAATGAAAGATAAGACTGTTTGCCCTAAAAGTAGTGCAGTCTCGCATGGGAGCAGAGATGATGGTGCATTATCAGCTTAAAACAGTGCAGTCATTTAAAAAAAAAAAGTTTGAACCATTTAAGCATGATGTACTGCTCTATAACCTGCTGTTAAATGTGGACTGTTAAGCTGAGATGACTTCATTGGTGCTGTTTGCTTTCCAATAAGTTCAGACAGGGATTAGCTATTCATTCAGAATTATAAATGTGAACACTTCTTATCTGTATCTTAAAAAAGACTTAAATGGGGATTATTACCAAACGTTCAGGCATCGGAAAGAGGAGGGAAACCTCTGTAAGTACACCGCATAAGGCAGTTGTGCACAGGAGTTTTTCCTGGTGTACCTAGGTGTGCTAAATGCTTTGTGTTCTGTGCCTGCAGATCCGGGCTATGAAGGATAGCTGCAGTTTGTGCAAAAAGCTGACCAAATTTAGATTCTGTGAATGTGAACAGGATCTCATTGACTTCGCAGATTGAGTAAGAAAGGCTTGTTCGTAATCATGTTCTCTCATCTCTCTTGCAGTCTACTTTTTGAGATGAACTTTTTTTCTCTTTCTGACTGGAAAGCAGACTGTGGTGATGGCTAATGAAATGCAGTACTGCGCTGCCTATTATTCAAACGTTACCCTGCAGGAGTCAGAACAACTTCGGCCTGAGACAAGGCTTTTAATACTCTATTGGGCAGAATTATATTGATGTGAAGGAAGATATTTCTGTGAAGTTAGGTTAAATTAATTGTGAAGGGAAACTGCAGTTTATAGAATACGTGGTGTTTTTTTTTTTTTCTTTAAATGGACTTCAAAATGTATCTGAGGTTCTGTTTCTGAGCTACCTGTAGCGCAGCATTGTCTGATGAGTAAAATCCCTGCAGAGAGATCGGTGAGAACCTGCAGGAAATGAGGACAATCTGCATTACAATGCGCTTATTTTCCACTGAATGGTCTCTCCCAGGAAAACCTGCACCTTGTCAGGTTGGTCATCACTGTAACACTGATGGTAGTGTATTCTTCTTCATTAAGAAAAAAGTGCTGCCAAAAATGGAATTTCAGTGACTCTGAAGGGAAAAGTAGCTTGGTTTTTTATTATACTGTGGGGGGCAGTGGGGTTTTTGGATTCCAGTGTTGTATAGCTTCAAGATCTCTGTTAATGCATTCTGAGTTCTTTGTGGGGCTCTGTGTTCAGCATTTAAGCACATCGTGACAGTAACCTGTTCTTCTGCTGTTGCATAATTGAAGTTATCGGTCATTGTTGTGTACTGACTGTTTGGTGGTATTTGTTGTCTCTTTTTTTTCTTTTTCCAAGGGAGATTTCCACAGTTCTGTGGAAAGAGGGCTGTTGTGAATGACGCTCAGGGTGGCAGTGGGTAAATTTCAGAGGAGTGTATTTGAAACAGGACCTCATCTTTGACCTGGTTTCTGTTTTCAGCCACGAGCTGATCAGCAATAATCTCACCTCAATGTCTCATATCTCATCCGTCTTCTCTCAGGGATTGTATGGAGCATGCTGTGCTGAGAGCTTTCTTGCCTTTTTCTATATATTTATTTTGCTTGGTATATTTCAGTGAGGAGAGAAAGAAAGGAAGAAGAGAGAGAGAATTCCTTCTGTTTGTGTTTGAAGCTCTTGCCTAAAATAATGTTAAAAACTAGACAGTAAATTAAAGAGATGAACACAATGGTTTTCTTTAATCCTTTAGTTTAAAGACTCGCTTCCAAGAATGCAGTTTTCTCTCTTGGTTAAGCTACTCTTCAGTACTTACAGTGGTTTTAACACTGAAGATATTTGATAGGTCTGAGGTCCCCTTCCAACTTGAATTTAGACTGACTTCATAAAAGGTTTTAGCACTCTTTTCACATGAAACCTAGTTTGATCCAGTTAACTTCATTTTTTTCAATGGACTTTCATCTGTGACTGATGTCCTAAAATACAATTGAGATCTAAGTGGGCGTACAAAACATTTGGTGGAGAGAGCTGAAATGTTTCTGTAAGTCTGTTTTTTGTTATTGTGTGAAATAAATTGTCATCTGCCTGCATTTTTTTTCTTATTACCTTAATTTAAAAAAAAAAAAATCCCTTAAACAAGTCAGCTAACTGTAAAGTCTTTAAACATCGTCCGTGATTATAAGACTATAAGGTGGTTGTTCAACTGCCAGGAACCTTTAATAACTTCAGAATCTTAGGTAGAAGCGGCTTGGATGAATTATGTCAATTAAATTTAGTGGTATTTTTCATTATTGGTGAAAATGAGTGGTGTAATAATGAAACATTAACAAGACTTAAGATCTTTATGCTTGCTTAGAAGTCGGTATTTTTCTTCTACACTCCAGTTGTTCAAGGGCAAATTGGAAAAAGATAATCTGGAAGTTGCTCTGTTGATGCATGTAACTGTACCTGTTTGAGATGTAAAGGAGACATCACTGTTTAGATTCATTTGGGTTTTGGTGTTCTCAAAAAAAATCAAGTGATACCATGTGGTTGATGTGGATCCAATTGAGGTGTTTTGTTTGAAAGCTCATTTTGCTAAAGTAATTCACAGTAGGTTGTAGAAAGCCTTTCTTGTCACTGTTGGCATTAGTGCAGATATTAAGTTAATGCTGTGAATGGAAAGCATTATTTAAATACTGAGGTATAGAGTGGGCTGACTTCTTTCCTTTGGTTTAAATGGAGCTTTGTTTTAATGCATCTTTGACGTGGAGGTAGCAAGGGGTGGGTGGCTTGTTGGTTTTTTTTTGGATGGAAACTGAATGTGTGCATGCGAGACACAGATGACCCTGCAGTACTGGGAGTAAAGACGTCTGGCGGGTGTTGTAGTTGGGATGCAGAAAGCTGCACCACCAGCACAAAGTGTTTAAGAGCTAAATGTAACAGTACAGCTAATTCAGAAAAAATATTCTTGTGGCATAGGTGTGTTTTAATGCATACAGACTAATTGGTGTTCTTCTGCTTTTAGGCTATGAATATATTGGTTCCTTTCATGTTTAAATATGCAGTAGACAACCTCAACCAGGTATCCGGAAATGTGCTGAACCTGAGCGATGCACCCAACACAGTCGCAACTGTGGCAACTGCTGTTCTCATAGGCTGTAAGTGGGATTCCCAGATCTGTAGACAGATATTTGCTGGTTTTGCCAAGGTAGAGGGATAGCAGAGCTTCCCACCTTTGCACTGCGAAGCGTCCGAGGTAGTTATTCCATAGTGACTTCTGTGTTGATGTCTTACTTCCAATGTTCTGTGAGTCTACTTCTGACATTCCAGTTATAAAATGAAATAATGCTTATAGAAACAACCACTGATTATAAATTCTACCCTTTGCTTAGATCAGCTGAGAACGGAACTGATCTAAAATGCACATGCAGTGGTTTATAAATGCAAAATAACATTAAGTTTTGGACCAATTAAATATAAATTAGACTTGAAATGAAAAACAAGTTGAAACTATGTAAAGAATGAATCTTATGTTTTCATGCACAAAGAGGATTTGAACAAAATTTGTTTTTAATTTTTCAATTTTTTCTAGATGGCATCTCAAGAGCTGGGGCAGCATTATTTAATGAAGCTAGGAATGCAGTATTTGGGAAAGTGGCTCAAAATTCAATCCGAAGGATAGCAAAGAATGTTTTTCTGCATCTTCATAACCTGGATTTAGCCTTCCATCTAAGTAGGCAAACTGGAGCTCTGTCAAAAACCATCGACAGAGGAACGAGGGGCATCAGCTTTGTTCTCAGTGCGCTGGTATTTAATTTGGGACCTACCATGTTTGAAGTGGCACTGGTCAGTGGAATTCTGGTAAGTGTGTTCATGAGCTGGAATTGTCTTGTTTAGTAGTAAAACACTGATTTTTTTTTTTTTTTTTTTCTTTTAGCAAAGTCTGCAAAGTATTAGGGAAAGTAATTATTGAATTCACAAGTTGGTTCTGGAAAGAGCTACTCTGAAGGGAAGTAATACACAGTTTTCAAATATAGTCACTGTACTTGAAGTGTTTGGTTATTAGTATGCTAAAATCTAAGTCTTAGTTATGCAGTTTAGACTAAATTAGAAATTAAAAGTTTTATTTCCCTTTTTTTTTTTTTTTTGAAGGATTTGAATGTAACAAAGGAACTTAAAAATGTTGTTTATATTGGGTTAAATTTTTATAACCTATGGAAGTTGCAAACTAAGCTAACAGCCAACCAGCCTGAATTTCTTCTGACTTTTCTCTCCTTATGTGCTCTGAGATAGGAAAAAAAAAAAAAGCATTGCAAGCTATTTCACAAGGCCATTTATTTCTCCTGCTGTCTTCAGCTTTCTATCCAAATCTACATAAGAATCGTGAAAACAAATATTTATGAAAAAAATCAACATTTGTTATATAACAGAAAAAGTAACTTTCTGGTACAGTATTGTGATTCACTAACTCTTGTGTATCTTTTTTTTTTTTTTTGGTCTTACACTGTTCCTGTTCCTTTCCTTTTGAATTTATGCCTGTATTTAGTCTTAAGCTGTTTAAATTGGGGAGCTGAAATATGATTTTGGGAAACAGTGAAGCTTTTAAAACTATTACCTGTTTTTTTTTTTTTTTTTTTGTAAATCTTGTAGTATTACAAATGTGGAGCAGAGTTTGCATTAGTGACCTTGGGGACTTTGGGAGCATATGCAGCCTTCACGATAGGAATTACACAGTGGAGGTAAGGCATCCCCTCAGATTCGTCGCTTAGTGTTGCCTCAGCCTGAACTTTTGATTGTATTAAGCCTTCGTTTTGCAGGACCAAGTTTCGGATAGAAATGAACAAAGCAGATAACGATGCAGGTAATGCTGCAATTGACTCGCTACTGAATTATGAGACTGTGAAGGTAAGATCAAGCATTCCTGCTGGGCTCTTGTTTCTATAAGCCTAAGCAAAGTGAGTTGTAAGATTTATCTTTTATAGGGCTACATATTTGGAACTATAGCATATGTTTATAAAAGCCATTCATTTGAAGGGTGCTGCTTGGAAGTTGTAGGTAGAGTATCATGAAGGTTGCCAGTGGGGCTTTAAAAATCTCTCGGCTGCCAAAGAGTGATAAGTTCTTCATGACTGAATTGCCTCAACTATCAGTTTATGGGAAGTGTAAACTTTGTCTTAAAGACTCATTTCCAAAAACTATCTTCTGAACGTCAGTCTGCTACACATTGCCTTCTCAAATGACCATGTGTACTGTTTTCATCACCTGTTGCTATTTTGTACCGTGCCGTTGCAATTTTCACACCAAGGAACAAGACTCTATTGGATTTTCTGCTGCTTCACTTAAAAAAATCATGTGCAAAGTTTTGAAACTGAGCAGGCCTGTGCTGATTTCACACTGCTAGCTGGAGAACTAGAACCAGACAGAAGAAGAAAGCGATAGTGTGAGAACTCCTGTTCTCTAAACTTTGCAGTTGTCAGTGTTACAAGGATGTCCTAGTCCACGTGGAACATTAACTTTCCTTTTAGTATATAGTAGCTGATGTTTGGCTTTGCTGCATACAGTCTGATACGATTGAGAATGTCACATTTATTGTTTTTGGGTATGTTGCAGTATTTCAATAACGAAAAATACGAGGCCCAACGGTATGATGGATTCTTGAAGATGTATGAAAATGCCTCATTGAAGACTACCTCTACTTTAGCTCTCCTGAATTTTGGACAAAGTGCTATATTTAGTGTTGGTTTAACGGCCATCATGGTACTTGCTAGCCAAGGCATTGTTGCAGGTAACTGGCCTGTCTGAAGTTAAAATCAATTTGCTTTTACTTACATCATAATAGAGATGTTAGTTGATCTGTGGTTGACGTGACAGTCCAGGAGTCTCGTTTCTTGAGAATATTGGAGACTCTTGAAGCATTAATAGTTCTTCCTCTGATTGCCAAAGTTCCAAAACATTTTTAACGAAGTCATACCGGTTACTGAGATATGTATACAGTAACCAGTATGATTTTGTTAAAGATGTTTTAGAGATATGTACAGTAACCTTCCAATATAAAATCCGATTTTCTGTGAAGATTTTGTTTGCTATCCAAACTGATTTTAGAAATGGGATAAAAGGACTTGATAGACTTGGTCTTTTTTAGAAATACCGTGGTGCTTTTAACAAATAACGTCTTGCATCTCCTTGTTCTCTCATATCCATTTGGTCTGAAGGCAGCCTGTCTGTTGGAGATCTAGTAATGGTGAACGGACTGCTGTTCCAGCTTTCTCTTCCCCTGAACTTCCTGGGAACAGTGTACAGAGAGACAAGACAAGCCCTTATCGATATGAATACCTTGTTTACCCTTCTCAGTGTAGATACCAAAATCAAAGTAAGTAGTAGCTTCTTTTGCTTTAAAGTATATGGATGTGTAGCAGGGGTGTTTTCTAGCAACACTGTCATTTCACTCTGTTTGTTACCTTTCAGGTTTAATTTCTATTCAAGAAAGAGATATTGGGGAAGGATGCTGTTTGTATCCTCTTTAAGTGCAGCTAGTGCTATAGCAGCTGCTTTTTTTTTTTTTTTCATTTGCAGAACCTTTTAGTGACATCAAAAGTTGCTTTGTGGAAGCTGTGTTTGCACTGGGTTTTAATTTAAGTATTCGCGCATTGTGCTTACATTTTCAGTTGTAATTAATGATGCAGAATTTATTACTGCAGAAGAAGTTGTGAAGCAGAGCGTTTACAATATAAACTTTTGCCTTCTTTGGAGAAAAGGAGGAACAAACCGACATTACTTTTGTGGCTGAATATAATTACTTTAAACATATCCAAGCTAGAGTGTCTGTTTGCCTTTTCCTAAGCTAGGAGATTGACTGTTAGTTAAGCTTGTTGAACTGCTTGAGATACTTCCTGGGCAGCATATAAAGCAGCACTCTTCTTTTAATAGGACAAAGAACTGGCTCCACCCCTGCAGATCACACCACAGACGGCTACTATCGCCTTTGATAATGTGCATTTTGAATACCTTGAGGGGCAGAAAATCCTTGCTGGAGTGTCTTTTGAAGTTCCTGCGGGAAAGAAAGTGGCCATTGTAGGAGGTAGTGGGTCAGGGTGGGTAAATGGACTAAATACAAAATTCTGCATCATTGATTGGCGTTTTTTAAACGTGTTCTTGTTTTGGTTTTTATTGTTTCTGTTTGTGGCAGTGTTTTGATTGGAGATTATAAGTGACAAACACGGAGCGTAACATCAGCTTCAATCCTTTTCAATTTCAGGAAAAGCACAATTGTGAGATTACTATTTCGTTTCTATGAACCCCAGAAAGGAAACATCTATGTTGCTGGACAGAATATACAAGATGTCAGTTTGGAAAGCCTGAGAAAGGCAATAGGAGTTGTACCTCAGGTATAACATCTTTTGTGGGAATGACTGTTTACCTGTGTTAATAGTGATAGGACAAGGGGAAATGGTTTTAAACTAAGGTGGGAGATTTAGGTTAGATACTAGGAAGAAATTTTTCACTGAGAAGATGATGAAGCACTGGAACAGAACACAGCCCAGAGAGTCTGTGGATGCTCCATCCCTGGAGGCATTCAAGGCCAGGCTGGATGTGGCTCTGGGCAGCCACATCAGGGTGATTGGCAACCCTGCACATAGCAGGGATGATCATTGTGGTCCTTTTCAACCCAGGCCATTCTATGATTCTATGATAGTTCTTCCCAAATAGCCTATCGTAATGGTAATTCTCACAGTGGTATTGTCTAGTTCCTTTGAAAATCTCTCTGCTTTTTTTTTTTTCCTGGAAATATTGCAACATTTTCCTGTGCATCATTGTATAGACCCAATTCCAGAAATGAGTTGAAGCTTCTTAGAGCTGGAAATTTCCCCAAAATTTCATTAGGCTTTGTGGAAAAATACGGATTACTCTGTACTTATTTCTTTCATGGATGTGGGAAGTTTCTTGGACTATCATTCATGGTTTCTTGTTTAAAATGCTTTTTCCATGTTGTAGGATGCTGTTCTGTTCCATAATACTATCTATTACAATCTGCTCTATGGAAATATCAGTGCTACACCAGAAGAGGTGTATGCAGTCGCCAAGTTTGCAGGAATCCATGATGCTATCCTTCGAATGCCTAATGGTTACAACACACAGGTTGGTGAACGAGGACTCAAGCTCTCTGGTAGGTCATTTAGTGTGCATGCTCATTTGCATCCCTTCTGTTACCTCGAAGGTCAATGCATAACTTACTCCTCAGTCAAAGCTGCTTTTAGCTTATTTACATAATAATATGAACGCAGAGCTAGAACATTAATACGAAAATCCATGGTTTGGGCAACTGTAGTCTACTTGATACTTAAAAGAAGGCATTTTCAGGGGCTAGTATTAAATGAGTTGATATATAAGCATGTAGAATTCATCTAAGCAGAAAAGTACCGGTCTTGTAATGTGTTTGGATAGTGGAATGCGTGCCAATAGAATTGGGAACTTTGTGTGCTTTGCATGTTAAAGGCTTATCTAAGTGCATAGACCTTCCCCATTTGAATTCTTAAATTGAAACTTCTAGCAGCTGGAAGTGAGATTTTTTACTTCTGCTGTTGTAATGCTGTGGGATATGTTGCTGTTACAACGTAGTAGCTTTGCAGCCTGTTAACAGTTGGAAGTGCCTTCATGTCTTACCATTTTGAACTGTATTTGAAACAACATGGAAATGTCTGTGTATCTTCGAGCTGTGGATTGATATGATGTGACCTTAGTTCTGAAGTTTAGGTTGTCCAGGTTCCTCTGTAGCTGCGTATGCACCCGTATAAAGTAGCACAACCATACGGTGTAGAACAACAGTATCACGACCTGGCTTTGCTTTTTGTTTTTTTAAAAATGCTTGAAGTTTTTTAGGTAACTCTGAGTTCACCAAAAAATATCTGGGAGGATTTTGACAGGATAGCATGACACTGAGTTGTGTGCAGGGAGTAGAAACTTAGAAAATATCGCCTGAGCAGAGGCCACTTTGCTGTGGGGATGTGAAGAATGTGTCTTAAATAACTCCTGAGTACACAGCCTTACTTCATAGCAAATGTGAAAGCTTGTATGGCAAAGCTGGTTAATTTTCTTCCACCTCAAGACACAGCATAAGGGTCAACCGTTCCCATTTGCATGTAGGATAGAGCAGCGGTGTGAGACTGTTCTGCTCTGCTGGGAATGAGGTATGGCCCTATAGAAAAGATGGGTCAGGTCTGTCTCTGAGTTTGGACGTTCCAAGGTACTGAGGGTGTTCAGGAACAATGCTGGCTCTTCAGAGGATGTGGAACTGGTTAGGCATGGTGGGCTCAGAGGCAAGGGCCCAGGAGCAGGACAGGTTCTGGCAGCGATGCTGCCTCTTGCAAAGAAAGCAAGCTCTATGTGGCTTTTTCTTACTCTGCAGCTGCTGCAGTCTTGGTTTCTCTGAAACAGGATCGGAGGTCACATTCTGTATCCAGAAAGTACGTGCAGGAGAAAGCATGCACATCAGTGAAAAGAAATACGGGGAAGGTTAGAAGGGAAATAAAATGTGAAGTACAAATCTGGATGAGTGAGTAGAAGATATAAAATAGATACTGGCTGAACTGCAGAGGACAGTGATAATGATGAAAGGTTTGTCCTGCTGCCTGTCTCCCAAAAGCAGTAATTTCTAGAAGATTTGACCAACTACATGTTTGGAATGTCTTGTGGTTTACACAGAAATATAGTAGCTTGGGCTTCTTCGAGTAGAATGCATTTTGGTGTTTTTTAGTAGATAGAGCTGTAGCAATCCCAAACACAAAACTCTGTGAGCAAAACAAAACACTGCAGCAGCCCTGAGTGTGAATGGAGAAGAATGTGAAACAAGTCTGCATTCTGCTAATGTAAAGAAAGACCTTGGATTTTGTTATCATTGTGTGACTTTCAATCATGTTTAAAACTCACAGCTTGTCAATATCTATGCTTTAAAAGAGAGAGAGAGCACATTAAAATAGACTGAGCAAACTGTACAGTTCTATTTGCTACTGAGTTCTGCTGAAGCCAGATAAAATTTGAACTGTGGGATTATTATCAGCCTTTTAAATGGTTTGTTAAAGCATGTTCTCTCCTAATAGGTATGGAGCATTAACAAGAATGTAATTATATTAAATGGAATATTTCACAGTCTTGAATGAAACAATGGAGGACAAATACATGAATGTGAATGTTTGTATTGCATGCCAAATGTTTTGCAGATTTTAAGCTCTCAGATGCACCTGTTTTCCTGTCTGTAAAACTTGTCCCAAGTTATTCTTGGGTAAATGCTGTCTGTAAGAGTTGTGAAGGAAGGAAGCAAGTTTGAAAATTGGTCCTATCAAAAACCAAAAGGCGGTAGATTGCATAATGAAGGTGGTTTTCAGTACTGTGTTAATTGTGTTCCTAAATGGAAATTTGCTTGTTAAAGCTGTTGGGTTTGGCCATAGAGGACTAGAAAGATAGATGAACTTCAAGGAGAGAACTGAAGGAGTCAAAAATACACATCCAAGATGTGTGGAATAAAACACAGCAGGCATGAACAGAGTATGGTTAATTTGTGAGAGAAAATGGATGTATATTTGTTTGTATAATGCATGAGGTATTAGCTTAGAGTAGGCAAATTGGTGCATGCCCATTGGTGTGTGGATAAGTTACCATGCACTGCCATTATTAGTTATCTGTGTGAGACTTTTGCCTTGTAGTGTGTATGAAACAGTCTGATGTTCTTTTCTAAGACTGTAAGCCATGTTGAACCACTTTAGATTTACCAGAGTGTGAGAACCTGTGTGTTACCTTACACAGCCTATGCACAGACCTTCATCAGTAGCAGCTACGATCTATACTGAAAAAATGAAACAAAACAACAAAACAGTCATGTTTGCTGTTGAGTCTGGAATATCCTGCAGGTCACAGTTATAACTTCATTTCTTTCCCTCTTCCTTCCCTCTCCCTGCTTTATTTAGGAGGAGAAAAGCAAAGAGTTGCAATTGCTAGAGCAATGTTAAAGGAACCACACATTTTTCTCTATGATGAAGCGACATCATCTTTAGATTCAATTACAGAAGAGGTAAATTGGGATAAAGAAATGTAAAGCTTAAGTGGTGTAACGATGTCTGATTCTGATGCTTTTTCCTTGTCTGTTCCCTCTCAGAAAGAATTCTGTTCTTACTGTCAGATTGCTGAAATTAGTTTTCCTAGGATTGCTGTGAAGAGATCCTATGCTTGGTCCCTTTTCTTAAAGGCCAGAGCAGAGGTGTCTCTGCCCATCTGGAGACATAGTGAAAGGATATCAGCTGTATCTCTGGGTATACCTTCTGTTTTATACTGTTGAAGTCTTACTCACCATTAATCATTCCTTTCTCGATGCCATTATGGATACCCAGTGTGGCCGGGGACTATGTGTAAAGCTTTCCAGTTCATGTTAAAAGCTGTTCAGATGATGTTTAGCATTCAGTACAATCATCTTATAAATAATTGTGACGTAGTGCAGAGCAGAAACTCTTGTTTGTTGTGCAGCATCTTTCTGAGATGCAAATCAGGTAGGCGTAACCTGCAGTGCTGGTATTAATTTGTATTCATTTCACAGGAAGGGCTGTGAAACATCAGAGTGTTGTGACATAGATGTCATGACACTACCACGGTAACTGCATCAGGCTTCATAACTACATCTTTGCTTAAACACACAACTCTCAGCACCAGCAGTAATTTCACAAACTGTCATCAGAAACTAGAGCTAGAGCTGTGTTTGTGTTCACTTATGCAAATTATTGAGCGAATTTATTGACGTATAATCACTAAATTACTTTCATTTTCCAGGTGTAAGGAAATCAGAGTACTAACTGTGCACCTATATAGCACCTCATTCAAATATAGTACAGCTTCCTCATTGGATGAGAAACATTTGTAACATATGCAGTTCTGCTTGGTTCTTTCTTTCATTTTCTCATGTTTATGGCAAGAATCATAAAGCTGAAAGCTTTGCAGCAAAGCTGCACTTTAAAGACATCCAATGAAAATGAATCATTTCAATTGGAATGTTTTCCCTGCAAAATGCTTGCCTTTGTCAGAAATAAGTGGGCATTTCACTTACTGTAGTGGGGACACAAACTCCCCAGTTGGTGCTGCTTGCATCTGAGTGCAGTTTGGAATGGAACACAGTTGAGCAGTCCTGAGGTGTATCTATGTTGACATGGTATTGAGAGGTTTTTTTTCTTAAACTTTCCTTATTGGAAAGTCATTTTTATTATTATTTTTGTCTTTGCTGCTAATTATGTTGGTTTCGTAGCATGGCTACGCAGCGGAGCTTTTCCTGAAATCAAGTAAAGCTTTGTACTGTGGGATATCTGCATTATTTTTTTTGTGAATGAAGGCTTTTTTTGTTCTTTTTCCTCTTCCATTCCTCATGTATGAGGACTTTATTAGACTTCATTTTGTGCTTGGACTCCTTCTATTCTGTAGGTAAACCTTAGCTCTTTCTTATTGGTATAGCATTAGATGTATTAGAGGAATTTCTCACTGTTCATTTTCAGTAACTTGTGTATTTCCAGATATTATTTCTTCTATACAGTCTAGGACCATGTAAAAGTATGTCTGTATTTTAATCTTACAGAATATTCTCAGTGCTATGAAGGATGTGGTGAGACACCGGACATCAGTTTTCATTGCCCACCGCCTGTCAACAGTGGTTGATGCAGATGAAATCATTGTGCTGGATAAGGTGAGGCTGCTGCTGGCAACTGTCATTCCCCCATAATCTCAGTTGTCATTTTAGAGGGTCTGTGTCCATTGTGAAATACCAACCTGTGCCAAGCTACTGAGGAGCCTTTCTGTGGAGATGAGCCATGTTGGGAAAATCCAGCTCTCTTTGCAACTGACAGTTTTAGTTACAGAAACTTGCACGTTCAGCTCTTCAATGTTGCATGCATTTCTGTTTCATTTGCATTTTAGCTACACGTTCTTTATGTGGATTCTGGCAAATTTCACTTGATGCTTTGGGACTGGCTTAATGTTACGTGTTTCTAATCAGATTTATTACATGCTGCTGTCAGATTGGGGGAACCCATTATGAAACCAATTTATGCTTTATTCTCATTACTCAGTGAGTGCCAGTTTTTTCAAATAGATCCATTATTTTTTTCATTTCAAGGGCAAAAGAGAGTCCTATGTGTTCTGTTTCCATGCAGATAAAGCTGTTTAGGATTGTTCAATCTAATTGTTGCAAATCTCAACTCCATTCTCTATTGTTCCTGCAGAAAACTGTAATTATTCCTTTCCTGTATGCTTCCCTTCTGTGAAAAGTTTCAATATTTGATCTACTAATACCACTGTTCAGCCTCTGCTTTATATTCACTCCGTCCTATGTTCATTTTCTTCAGTTGCCTGTAACTGGATATAGATACATAAAGGATATTTCTGCATTCTTTTATTTCAGTTGAGATATAGATAGATAGATAGATAGATAGATATAGATATATAGTGTTGCTATATATATATATATACACACTATATATATATATATATATATATATATATATATATATATATATATATATATATATATATATATATATATATATATATATATATATATATATATATAGCTTGTGACCACAGATGTGTTTAGAGACAAAAACAAGAGATGTTTAGAGATGTGTTTAGAGACAAGCTATATATATATATATATATATATATATATATATATATATATATATATATATATATATATATATATATATAGCTTGTGACCACAGATGTGTTTAGAGACAAAAATGTGTGTATCTAGAAGAAAATAAATCATTCCTGCAGTGCATTAGATGATTTCATGGAGAATTAGAACAAAATGTTATGTGAGGGTCACATTTGTGATTATCTTTGCTGTACAAACCTCAGCTTCACATGAATCTTAAAGTGAAGTAGTGGAATTCATTTATAATACTTTTTTAATTTGTTTTTTCCACCTTGGTTTTTTTGGCTGTTGCTGAAAGAGCTTTTTCTAAGGTGCATCCTTGGTGTAACTGCACGTTACTACATCTTGCAAACGTGTTTTAGCATGTAACAAGGCAGTCTCCAACTTTTTGTTTTCAATGCAAGTTTTTCACAGCTTCTGAAGAAGTGTTTTGTGCTACCCTGTAACTGTTAAATTAAAAATAAAAGCACAACCTAGAGCTGTAAAACAGCTAGGGTGCTCACTTTCATGAATGATTTTAGTGTGATAGAGATTGTAAATGAGTAAGGCAGTGTGGTGCATTACTTTTCAGTTGGCAGTGCCTCAGGAGGCAGCACTGGTGCTCAGCAGAAAGTTGCCTCTTGCCCCAGCTTGATGGACAAGTGCTGTGCTCATTCAGTGACTGAAATGAGGTGATGAGGTGACCGTGGCTGTTTTTGCTTAGCTGTGCAAGTATTGCGTTACAACTGGAGTGTCTTTGCCTAGATAAAATCAGAATCATTTTTAAGTGAGTAAACAAACACTACTAATTATATTGATCTCCATGGTGCAGAGCCAAATGGAGAAGATAAATTTCTAGGGATTGTTTGAGGTTTATTGAAAAAAAAAAAACAAAAAAAATTAATCATTGAAAAGCCCAGTCTCTGCTACAGTGAACTCTCTAAGTTAACCACTCCGTTGTTAAAATAAATTCTGCAATTATGTTGGTCAAGTGTGTATTTGTTCAGATTCCACCAGCACGACTAGTAATAAAAGTGACAAGACCCAATTTTGTTTCCCAGCATGTTCATCAGCTGCTGTCACAAGGAGGTAGATTTAATTGTAAATCAGAATTTGGAACTAACACAAAATCCATGTAGCTGTGTTTTCCCAAAAGAAAGAATAGCTGGAGAACGAATACATTATTTTAATTTGAAGTCAGCAAATGTAAATGTATCTTTCAAATCAGAAAGATAAGAGTCAGACTGGTGGGGCTGGGGTTTTTTGTGTTTTTTTCTAGAGAGCACTGTTGCTTCAATGGCTGTAGGATTTGAATTTTCCCCAACTCTTCCTTCCTATTTCCATGATGATAGTCAATAAATCAGCTTTGCTCTTCAAAACAAAGAGCACAGATGAACTAAATGCACACAGTTTCCATGATGGCACTTAAAATGACAGAAGCAACTGAGCACCCATCTAAAAGCACCATTTATGCTAGTTGTCTCTAGGATTTGATTTTAAATGCTTTCTGTTTATTAGCACAATTCCCTCTCTGCGTGCTCTTTTCTCTTAGCTTCAATGTAGCTTATTTCTTACCATGCCAAGACAATTACCTGTTTATTTTGTTAGGTTTGTGAGCCTTTTTCTGGTAGCAGTTGATCACACTGTTCCTCTTACACAGTGTTCTGTGCTTTTTTAAAATAGCACTTTCAGTTTAGGTAGTGAACTTTCTCATGTTGGTGGGCTTCAAATTTTGTCCAGGTGGGCAGAAGACATCTGCACTCCTGCTTGAGGAGAACTCAGCTCCTTGTTTTCAGCACACAGCATAACAACATGTATTTCAGTGCACGCGCATTCAGCTTTTCAGTGCTGTCCCTGCTTCTCCTAATTAAGAATTATTGTAAAATTTTGGCCCGAGTGTTGGCAGTGTTTGTACTCCTAAAGGTCTGGTAGTACTGTTATTCACTCCTTCCCATTCTTTTGCAGGGTAAAGTTGCAGAACGTGGTAGACATGCAGACCTTCTTGCAAGTCCTAGCACTCTCTATTATGAAATGTGGCATACACAGAGCAGCAAAGTACTAAACAGTCATAATGATCCGAACTGGGGAGAGAGAAATAACCAGATGTCTAAGGAGGAGGAAAGGAAGAAACTGCAAGAAGAAATTATCAATAGTGTGAAAGGCTGTGGAAACTGTTCGTGCTAAGTATGATTCTGGATTAATCTTTTCTACGCAACATAAACAGTGACATGCAGCTCTTGTTTGGTTTTTTTTAAGTCACCATTCAAAAACCTCCTGGGTTTTGCAGTTTTTGGTTTTTACAGTTACTCTGAGGGGCGTAATTTCAACCAAAGGAGTTGTAATTCTGCATCTTTACAAAACTAAAATTCATTGGCATCTGTAAGAGCTGAGCTTTTTCATAAACTTTAAATGTCTCAACTAAGAGTGTATTTTATGGCAGTTTGTAGGCATTGGTCAGATCTTTTGGTAGATGCTCAAGGTGGATTATTAAATTGCAAACAGACTTGTCCTTGATTTACGTTATTTCTTAATGTCATTGATTGATAAATGTCATGTTTTAATTGGGCTAAGTTGAACTCAGTTGCTGTTGAGGAAAACGCAGGTTAAATTCTTGAGTGGTGGTCTAGTAGGAAATCCTTCCTGTAAAGAATAAGAAAAGCATCAACAAAATATTCAAAGTTTTTAGTAGGAACTGAAGCACTGGAATAATCCACCTCAGAAAACACCTGTGCTACTAGACCATCAGGAAATGCATTCCTTCAAAAGAGAATTCAGTGTTTGTAAGAGCTATCAAAAATCTAGGATTGACAAATGATCATGTCACTTCATGGAAAACATGCAAAATATTGTCTGCAAATATAAAGAATCTGAACCTTGCCTTTTATTTAAATGAAAAGCAAAAGTCCAAGATCAGGATTCTTTATCCTCAACATCAGCTTGAGTAGGCAAAGCAGAATGCAGTTCTCTTTATCACTTCAGTCATGGCATTAGGGAGCAGCTGGCACTCAGTAAGAACTGTCAGGAGTTTCTGTTGTCACTGGTGGGAGAAAATGACCTGGATAATGTTGGAAGTGTTGCAGTCATCTCCAGACCTCAATAGTCAGAACTTCTTCGGTGTCAAGAAAACCTCAGTCTTTGTGATTCCTGGGATGCTACAGGATTGTGGCTTTAGGCCTTATCTCTCCAGGCATGTTGACCATGTTTGTTTTTTACTGGCTACTCTCCTATAATTCCTTTCTTGCTTTTTTTTTTAAATCCTTCTCTTGGATGCTGCAAAACAACTTATTTTTTTCTAAGAAATTACACCAGTGTAATTACATTCATATAATTGTGTTAGTAAAATTATGCAAAATTTCTCAGTATGGGCACTTGCAAAGCACTGAATTTTGATGCTGCTTAAGTTTTATTTCTGAATAGTGTTTATTCTTTTGTATTAAGCCCTTCTATGAAACCAAATACAGGAACAGCATCTTAAAGGAACTGAAACCTTTGTTATCTTTTCTGCTAGTCACTCATTTTCTCTCTATTAAAATGATGGGGGGAAAAGAATCTGTTATCAATCAGCAGTTTAAAATAATGTTAAGATTGTATCAAATGCAAAGACTCATATTTTCATCCTTGGAGTCCAGAAGCAAAATGGAGCCCTATTAATGAATTGACAGTTCAGAATTCTTGTAGCTTATCGTTTTATTTTCACCAGGTTTTTTATTTTAATTTATTTTTAGTTTCTAGCAGCAGTGTGGCTGATTTATAAAGGTGAAGTTTTGGAAATGTCAGAGGTCTGAAGGAAGTGTTTTTTACTTTTTTTTCTTGATGGACAGTTTCGCGTATTGCAGGGCTTAGATGGTCTGTTAATTGACTGAAGAGAGCACAGAAGCAAGCACTAGCATCTAAACAGTCTGAACCCAAAGCCATTTTAATGCCAAATTTGATTGTGAAGGTAAGTTTTCAGGTGAGCAGGTGATTATAGAAGGCCCATGTGTTTTGTGATCACTGGGGATGGAGTCTGCAAGCACACCAAGAATTTTAGTATTACATGTTGGGGATGAGGATTGATATCAGATGGTGAATACGAGAAGTGGTCAAGGCTTTATTTAAACTGGCACTGGGTTTGTTACAGCTGTGAGGCTATTGCCTGTCTCTGCCATCACTTTTTATGCCAGCCCATGTGCTGCTGCTTGTGAGACGTTAAGCAGAGCTCTTAACAAAGGTGTTTCCTGAGAGAGGATGGTATCACAGAGTACTTGTTGGGAAGAGTTTTGCAGTGAGATTTGGAGATATCTGAAAACTCTCTGGCTTTGAGTGATGTGCTTGTCTGTCTGCTTTTAAGGCACAGGTTACAAAAATGTGTTTTCCCATTGTAAATTTGGTAACAGCGCACAAGAAATGGAAGAAAAAAAAACCTACTGGTTTAAAAACAAAAAAAAGTTCCTCCTGATTGCCTTCCCAAGTAAATGGCAGAAAAACTCATAGAGCTGTAAATGAGCAAATGAGGATTCTCGGGCCTTGGCAATTTTGCACAATCCTATCAGAGGGATGCAGGAGTAAAACAGTGAGTGAGGTGCAGCTTGCGAGCAGGGGGATTGGGGAGGTGGTAGCAGTACTTTGTGGACCTGTGCTAGAAGGTAAAACTTTTGCTCAGACCTCTTTGTTTAGGATTTTCATTCCTGTAAATGGCTCCAAAATGTCACCATTCTAAGCAGGCATTTAGAACACAATGGTGGGAGAGTCCTGGCTTTGGAGGCTGACTGTAGCTCTCTGGCTGTCAAGATGGCATATGATATTTCTTTAAAAAGCTTTACAATTTCTACAGGAAATGGATACAGCCTCTGAACTTTGGTAATCCCACTTTTCTGTCACCCTTTTTCTGTCACTTGGAACATTGCTTTTCTAAATAGAAGCTTTTCAAGTTCTTGAAATGTTCCCAGACTTCCAGATGTTTTGTTTTTCAAAATTTAAGTTGCCTTCTCCCACTGTAAGATCTTCGTTTGTGTTTTTAGAGTGAAAAAAAAAAGTTTTTTCATCTTTTTTTTTTCCACATTTCTTTCAGAAAGAGAGAATGTTTGTGTAAAAATGGGCATAAAAACAAACTGCTTTTGCAGTGGATAGTCATCTATTAACTATAAACTTACCAATTTCATTTGAATTCCTGTGCTTGAACTTCTAAGGACAATACACTTTTTGGCTATTCTCACTCCAGGTGGGCAAGCTAATTAATGGTTGGTGGAGAGGTAATTTTGTTTTGGTTGTCAGAAATGGAGATTCATAACTCCTGGCAGATGATCCCTCAGTTTCTTCTCAACAGTGCTATTATATGGATTAGTAGTTACCAAATCTCTTAAAATTTAGTTTTTAAATTATGTTTAAATCTCCTTTTGGAACAGGAGTGTAAAATATATGTTGTACAGTAAGCTGATACATATGCAAAAAGAACTAGCTTAAGATCATATGGTGTAAAAATCCTGATGGAAGACTTCTTACCTTGACTCCTGTTGTTTGTCTGTGTGTAGATAATTGTTATTGAATAAAGGATTTATCTTTGTGAATAGAAATGGTTGTCCTGGTAAAATTATTTAAATAACAGCAATGGGAGTGTGGTTCTTCCACCCAGAAAGGGAAGCTCCAAACTGACCCTTTTAGCCAATTGGCAGTTGTTTGCAGTGCTTGGAAATGACAGTGAAAATGATAACAGATTATAGGGCTGTGTGCTAGCATAAGGCAAAGTGTTGCAGATAATCAATCAGGAAGGTGAATTTGTATAGTACATACAAATCCTGTTTCCCTTGGCTTTATAGCCTTTTAAACTTCAGTGTACTGAGTTGCAGGATCTCTCTACAACTCCCTGGAAGGAGACTGTTGGCAGAGGGGGGGTTGGCCTCTTCTCCCAGGTAACAGCAGTAGGAAAGGCCTCGAGTTGTGCCTGGGGGAGGTTTGGGTTGGGAATTAGGAAGAACAGAGCGGTGAGGCACTGACACAGGCTGCCCAGTGAGCTGGTGGAGTCACCGCCCCTGGAGGTGTTAAGGAAGGGGTCAGCGTGGCACTGAGGGATGAGGTTAGTGGGTCAGATTGGTGGTAGGTGGGTGGTTGGGCTGGATGGTCTTAGTGGTCGTGTCCAACTGTATGGATTTTATGAAGGGCACTCGTGTTAGATGCAGCATGCTGGTGAGGTGGAAGGTGTTGCTGAAAAGCTTGCCTGTTTCTTTCTTAAACATACATTTGTAAAAACACAGCATAGTGAACTGTTTTACCCCTTAGCACTGAACTAGAGAGCATTAGAGCTAGATCTGTTTTAAGAAATTGCCTGAGCCCGCTTTTGAAGTGACAATGTGTCTAATTTCTGACTGGATTTCATGTTACATAACTCAAGTTTCTTATTGTGAAACGAGAGAGGGAAATGTCATTTGTGTAGCTTTGATAGTTCTTGTAATGTATCTGCACTGTGTGGATGTGAGCTGCTGTAACCACTGGTCCTGTGTAGTTCTGTCTCAAAATGATGTCACTGAGCACTGTGTGGCCATAAGGAAGGGACATGAGATCCTGGAGCAGGCTGCTTTGGTCATGTGTGACTGGGTGAATTTCCAACTGTTGTTTCTGAGGGTTCACTTGCTTCTCTTTGACTCTTCTAACAGTCCTTTTGCAGGAATGCTGTATAAATGCTTACTGAAAGAAAAAAAAGTCATTAATGAAAGAGCTGTAATGGGAGTATGTTGTTTTTCTTCACGTGTACATCTAACTTCTGTTAGTGCTGACTTCTATTAGTTGCATGCGTGCATCAAGGAAAACAGTAATTACAAATCTAGCGTTTTCTAATTTTCACATAAATTAGGAATCATTTTGAGGTTACCATGCTCATTTAACATCCCATCTGTGTTCACACAATGGTTGCAGAACTGACAGTTTAGTATTCTATTGATTATCTAATGTTTCACAGCGGGGGAAAAATGTAATGCGGCGTTTATTTTGGGTAGTCAGGCATCTAAACACCCCTTCCCTGCCTTCAGCCCTGACTTCTGCTGGAGGGTTGGCTTCAGCCAGTGTGCAGGACAGGAGATCCGATGGCGGCTGGATGTGTTTATGGCAGCACGCCGATGTGTTTGTTGTACCTCTGGAAGGAGCCACGGCATCTTTGTGAAATAATGATTAAAAGTGGTGTGAAGTGATTTGGCAGAACTCTGCCATACAGTTGTCTTATCATTTCAATGACAGTTTCATTAATGAGAGAGGTCAATTGTGAAGTCTGAGCATCCTGTAGAACTGGAATTCTAGAATGTGGGTGCTACGTTACAGCACTGCTAAAGAATTATTATTTATTTTAGAAAATCCTCAGGTCAGTGCCTGAAAAAAATGTATTTAAAATCCCTATTATGGTTTTTGATCAATTTGTGCAGGTGTTGAAACAAAACTCGGGGAAAAGACACAAGCAGCATGGAAGCTCAAAGCAACCTTGTGATCCTAAAAGGAAAGCTCTAAGGCCAACCCAGCATCCTGTTCCCTTTTGTCTCCCACCAGGGCACTGCCAGAGCCCCACAGTGGCGCTTGAAGTGAGAAACAGTCCTCTGCAGGCTGGCCTGCCTGACCCTAGGTCACCGGTCATAGGTACCCTGTGGGAGCAGAGCTGTATACAAAGTACTGCTGCGTGTTGCTCTGTGGGTGTGTAAGGAAGGAGCCTACAACGCCATCAGATGCAAAGTGCTTTTCTAGATGGCATTTGGTCAACCTGTCAGGGTCCTTGTTACCCAAAATATGCTCTTTATGCTGGCAGGCTGCCTGCTAGGCCACGTAGCTTCCTATGTTGACTTGAAGGCATGTCCCAGAGGTGAATTATGATTAACTGTCTTAAACAGCTGAGCTGTGGTGAAAGTAGGGCTGATGGAATTCAGCCTATGAATTAACCGAGCTCCTATACATGGCTACAATGTAATCACAACTTTAGACATATTAGTGCTTCGTTGTATGATCTCCTTAAGACGTGCCTGTTGTGCTAAGTTGCACAGTAGGTATTTTATTTGAGGGGAAAAAAAAAGTAAGGCAGTTGTGTCTTAAGACAGAATTTAAAATAGCATCTCCGTTGTTGAAAGACTAATGTGACATCTCAGCTCCCCCATATTTCATTTCCAGTTTTCAATGCTTTGTAGCCCTTTATAAAATTGTCAAGTAAAGCATTTATGTCACACCAACTTAAAATGTGTCTTGTAAAGCTATCAGCCTTATCCTGGAGAGTAGAGGGGGGAAAAGAAGAGATTTTCTTTCCTTTCATTATGGAGAGGAAGAAACAGGCTGGAACACAGTATATCAGCTTGTACTGTGTCCTTTGAATGCATTGTAAAGTGCTCTACAAGTGTCATCTGAGGATTTTACTGGCCTTGTGCGAGCACCAATACGTGTTCTGAAACACGGAGGTTGAAAAGATGAAAAGTTTTCATTTTAAGCTAGTTGCAGCAAATGGAATGTGAAGGTCAGTCTGTAATTAGGAATGAGCGTTTCATGTGCAGTTGATGCATGAATTATGTGAAGGGCTGTGCTGCTTTCTCCTGAAATGGAAATACGTGTTCAGGTATTCTCACGTGAGTGTAAAAATCTTCATTTCTTCAGCGATTTGAAAAAGAGCCAGGCTTTTTAAGAAGACAAACGATAATAGTAATGAAAAAAGAGCTTATTTAGAAGGAAAAGCAGGGGATGTTTTATAGTAATGCGTAGTGTTTGCTGAATTTGTAAATGGTAATGAGTGACATGAGCTGCTGATGCTATGAAGTGATTGAAGTAATATCAGACATTTGACAGGATGTAAGAAGGAGAGGACAAAGCAGAGGTATTTTAGGCTGCTGTATTTCTTTCTGTCCTGTGCAGAATTCATCTGGGTTTATTTCAAAGCCTGTGTGGGGATGTTGAGCCGGTGATGGATTTTGGGTGTTTGGACCAGAAAAATACGCACCAAACTGGGACTAATGACAAGCCCACAGTCTCAGCAGAAAAGAAGTTCTATGGAGCAGCTTATTAAATCTCTGAAAGTTAACAAAGGAACTGAAGTGCTGAGCAGTAATATATTAGTACTTACATCAGGGAGCTGACGCGTGAAGTAGATGAATGTCGCGTGTCTTTGGCTAGCTCTCCCACATAGCAGGTGTCACAGATGTCTGTCCACTGACGAGGGAGAGAGACTTTGGCAGACTTCAGACTCTGAAATGGTTCAATTTAAACTCCTGCGTATCTATAATGTAGAAAGAGAGTGTGTATATACCTGAGAATGGCTTAAAGCTGGGAAGGAGTCGAAAAGATGGGTAACCTGTAAAATTGTACTGTGCAACTCCTGAAGTTTACCTTAGAGGGTGTGGAGGGAATCAATTTGCAGTCAGTGGTATTCAGTGTGTGTGCCGCACAGAGTGACTCCAATGCAGTTACTGAGAACACCCCTTGCCTGAGCAAACAAGGTTTCTGAACTTTTTAGGGTAAAAATAATGACCCTATGTTGGACAGAGCAGTAATGCTTTTTTTGTTTGCGTGTTTTACAGTATTTAAATATAAATGGCTCACAAAGAGAAACTCAGGGGGGCAATACTGGAGAGCAGTGGGGAGAAGGATTTCCTAAAACTGGTTCCTTGACGGCTGGTCTTGGCCTCAAGTTTTCCTTGCAGCTTAAACATTACTTTGCTCTGTTACCTCTTCTCCCTTTCCTATCCCCATAGCTGGACTAGAATTCTCCTATTACTCCCCCTTGAAGGAATTCCTGTCTGTGAGCTTGAGGAAACACGACCAGCTTGTCACATAGGGCCGGGCTTTTTCTCTCACATGCTGCTTTCCAAGGAACTTAGTGGGTGAGCTGTGCAGTGGGATGCTGCACAACGAAGGCCCTGGTGCTGCAGTCAGACCTCTCGGGCAGCAGCTGTCCTGCCAGGAGGGGTTTGCTTCACCGAGTGCTGCATGGGGAGCTCTGCCACAGCTTCTGCTTCTTCCAGTTTGGGAGGGCAAGTAGCCTGAAATATGAGGAATCTGTGACCTGCCGCCTTGGTGCCGGCTTTCATTTGCTCTTCCGTATTGTTTGGGTTGTACAGGCATCCAGTCCTCAATAGTATCTGTGTGTGATCAGGTTACAGAGCTGTGCTTCCAAAATGGACAGAGAGCAATACGTGTGCACAGTTCTGACAGTGTGGAAGGGATGATTTTCAACGTCACCTCCACCAAAAATAGTGTTTGCCAGAACCCTGCACTTCTGCTTAGCGCTGCTACCAAGAGTCTACCTGTGCTGAGATGTGTTTGGTGCTGTATCTTTGTATCTCAGAACTCAGGTCCCATCAGCTTTGTGCTTTCCTGTCAGTCCCCCTGGAATTTTGGATGCTAGAGGTCTCCAGCTGCCCTTGGAAACCTTCTGTCACCACGTGTAGAGCTCTGAAATCATACCTACTGAACCCTAGTTAGGCAAGGCTCACCTGTTGCCTGACAAGAGATCCATGTGCGTGCTGACAGCTTATAACATGCTAGGATGTCTTTTTTAAATGCCTCCAGCAAAATCGTCAGCTGGAATTTCCATCAGCCATTAGATTCTAAACTCCCCAGGTACTTGTAATGGGAAGTGGCTGTAGGTAAATAAGGTTTTGAAGGCTTCCTCTGTGTGTTCCATGTACTGGGTTCATATGCGAGTAACCATAGTTCTCTCAGACACAGCTGGATTCTGCCATGATGCAGCAGCTCTCAGCCACAGTCTGGAGATATTTATTTACACATCCTGTGTGTATGCCCTGTGTGCAACACGCACTGGAATGGTAAGTTTAAAATACAAGGATTGCTCCAAAAGTAATGCCTCCTATCTTATTCCATTGGCCCACAGTATCAGAGGCAGGTGGTTGCAGCAGTGGTAACAGCAATGTGAAGGACAAGCCACGTTCTGGATGGCCATATACAAGCTGTAACACCACAAAATGGAGAGCAGCTTGATCAGCTCATCTGTGCCGAATTGGCGAATGGTGGTGACTGTGTTTAATAAAAGCATTCTGTAGCTGAGAATTTCTCTATCAAATAGTGTTGTTGTTCTCTTTGTTTCTGTTGTAGTTTCCATGGAAATAAATAGAAGGCATTACTTTTTGAACAATCTATGTACTACATATCCTTTTTGTAGGCAATGTGTGCAAATCATGTTTAGCACTCAGTTCCTAATTCATACAGAAAAGGCCATCAGGCCTTGAGTGCATATATATGTACTAAAGGTAAGCATAGAGACCAGAGTTAATGAAAGGAGGAACAGGAAACAACTGAAGGCAGACTGCAATACTGAATGTATTACCTACTATAAATAGCATAAAAGTGATTTATAGCAAGTCAAAGGCAAATAACACTTGTTTTCTATAATTCTCTTTTGATTTCAATAGATTAACAACTCCAGAAGCTGTCAAAAAGTGTTTTATATTGATTATGTTGTGGTTTTGCTTGCATTTAAGGCCCCCAAACTTTCTAGTTATTGTTTGGTCTACTGGAAAGAAGTCTTAATTCTAGCAAATAAGTGTTTAAGTGATTCTGATAGGTGTCTAGACAAACACATCCTATAAATGGCTGTTTTCAGTCTCTGATATCAAGGACTTGGTGAGAATTTGTTTGGAGGAAATACAGGCTCGTCTCTGATTTAGACTAAAGCTGCTTTACTAGTATTAAAGGGGTGAAATACAAAAATGTAGAAAACTTTGCTAACTTGCATATGCTTTAGAATTGATTGGACGCATCTCTTAAGTTCCTTACTTAAAGGAATGTTAAGCTCTTTTACTACATCTGCAAATTACAGCTGTTTGACAGTTTGGGTTTAGTCTGACAGCTCGCATCAGTCAGAATGTGATGAGCAGAAGACCAAGAGGCTGCAATGCTTGCTGACAACTGGAACTCGTAATATGAGTCAACTAGAAAATGTTGAAAAGTCGGTACAAACTGCCTGTGATGTGTTGAAGGCACGTGTTGTGCTCCTGTTGGCTGCAGGGAGATGCAGGTGGTCATGGAAATGGAGTGGTCGCGACCCAGAGTGGGGGCAAAAGGTCTTACCCTAGGACCATGTTGTCATCCAGGTGGATTTCTCTATAAATGACCACATCGCACTCCTAAAGCTTGAAATCAACTAAAAAGTAGTTTAGTGCTAAAACTTCAGTTTTAGTATAGGTCAGTGTACGTGTGGTGTGAGCACACAGATGCGTGTGTCCTCTAAGCATAGAAGGCACTGAACTTGCATGGTCTAAGTGTAACCAGTCGAGTAGAAGAGCTGTCTCTCTTTGCAAGAAAGGATTCCTTGGTAAATTACTTTGTTATGTCTCTGAGTGAAGTGTATGGTTCCTGGCAGAGAGCAGGATTCCCTCTGGTATATTTTGAAGGCAACACCAGCTTGTTTTAATGCACACTTGTTCTGAAGTTACAGAACATGTTACAAGAGCTGTTAGAATGGCTGTGCAGAACTTCAGAAAACATTGGTTTACCATATTAGTGGCAACGTAGCCAACTGAATTCAGATGGTGCTCTTTTCTAAAAAAAGGAACATGGCCACAAAGGAGTGAAAAAAAACCCATAATATTCAGTGAATTATCCAACTGTTGCCACCATAGTTTTGAGTCACAGATCATACAACAGTTAGCAGTAATGAGAGCAAATACGTGAAGGAAGTTCTTGCTGCTAAGTTTCTTCTTGCTGTTTGACCAGACGTTTGTAATCTGCAACAGGAAAGAAAGCCACTGTGTTTGAAGAGAACAAGAATAATGTACAGGTATGATCACACAACTGAGGGTGTGCATTTGTCCTTCATGGAAGACCTCTAAATCCATCCAAATGTTGGGACTTCAGTCAAGGTTAAGTTCTGTGGGTCTCAAAATCTTGGTACTACCATCACAGAAGGCTGTGAATAATGGCTGGCAATTGAGAGCTTGCCACAAATCCTGTAGATCAGTTGCGTAGCTTCTTTTTGCTTCAGGTTACTTAGGCAGTACTGTCATTATCTACTGTATGAAATGAAATCACAACTTTGCATGTGATTGTCAGGAAGATCCCAGACTACAGGCTATCTGGCAGAACTGCTGCCTCCTCTTTGGGAGAAAAGCATGCGTTATTCTCTGTGGGAACAATAGATTAGAGGGCATTAATCTCTTTACAGTGAGGCCTTGCACAGTGTCCTGTGAAAGAAGATGACCCCGTCAGTGTTTACACTGGTTTGTGTAGCTTTCAATCTGAAGGGCAGAGAAATCTCATCACTTGAGAACTCCTAGGGCTTCAGTGCGAAGCTGAAAATCAGACTAATTTGAACAGAGACCACGCTGACAGCAAGCTACTCCAGGATATGTGATGCATTGTAGAGCTAACCGAGCTGCCCTATGCCCTTAGGACAGGTTAATAACTGAATAAGGATTTCCCCCCCCCTTTTTTTACTGTTTTTATTTAAACTAGATGCAAGATGGAAAAAAAAAGAAAAGCAAGCATGCATGCCCTGCATTTCCTAGAGGAGGAGCTGAGTGTTGTGGTGGAAATGGTAAGAGATCCTTTTGTGCTGCAGGCTGAGGCAGAAGAACTGCAGACCTTCAGCATCTCTCTGGAGGGAGAATGTGACACCCCAGCGACTGGGTTATCAAAACAAGCAGACCACCTCTGACTATAAAAAATGCCCTTTAATTTTTACCTTAGCCTTTATTTTGGGGAAGTTGATGAGAGATGAAAGAATCGTATTAATCTGTAGTTGTAGTTGTGTTTCTTTTTGTTGTCAAATGTTTTGCCCAAGGAAGACAGCTAAGTTGGTTTGCATGGGTGTAAAACTTTCCTTTTACTGATATTAAAATAAATAGGCGACTCTCACTGAACTGCAGCTTGGTTTTTGTTGGGTTGGAAAGCATTTTTTCTGCGAGGAGATGATTAAAACACCATATATCCTCACATTAATAAAAATCCCTTGTGAAAATGCTGAAACTAAATGGAATATTTCCAGAAAAATCAAGCATTGTTATGATGTTTCTGAAGCGTGTGTAAAATAATCCTGTCTTCCAAAAAGATGCTTAGAGTCCTTTGGATGGAGTAGGCATCTGCCAGAGTAGAGTCACACATAAGATAACATGATTGACCATTTTTGGCATACGATGGTCTAAATTGGCTCATCTATTGGCTGTCAGTCTCTGCTGAATTAGATCCAATTCTTTGTAGGCACGTTTCCATCTGGTTAAGTTTAGGACTCAAGCTGTTTATATATTAAAAAAAAAAAAAAAGTATTTCATACCAGTAACAGTCACTGGGAAAAGATTTTTCTTATGTTCCAAATGCATTTCAGAACTATTTGGCTTCCCTTACTGGGCAAAATAACCTTCTAAAAAGTGAAAGATGCACCCATGTTTTAAGATCCTTGCAACACAGATAAAATGGAAATTCAGATTTTTATTCATGCACACTTACATGATTATATGGCTGCATATAATTCTGTAATGGGCTATTCTTCTACATTCAAAAAAAAAAAAAAAAAAAGCCAAACAGATTTTAAGCCTGCTAATATTTTAGCTGTGTGCATTAGGAAAGTGGGATGAATACATGATTGGCCTTGCATTATTTTTATTCTGAATATTAGCCATCTGGCACTGTGTGCTTCAGTATTTAGTGCCACAAATAATAATGAAAAATATGGTAATATCTCATGATGCTTTAACATAAAAATATAAGACAGAGGGTATAAAGCTTTGGGTGTATAATCTTAAAGCTGCCAAAGCAACTTCTTCCCTCTGCCCTTGTTTTCCATAAATGACTCTTTGATTGGAGACAGTAGCGGTAATAGAAAGTCGCTGGTTAACGCATGCTAATGAAGCTGCTTTTCTTGTACTTAACGGACTGTGGTCCTGAAGGAAACAGGTAGTAAACCCCCAGGATTTGTACCTTTCTATTCATGTAGATGTGGGTGCATCCAAGATGCACAGGGAAATGCGATTTGCCTCCTGTTTCCATGCAGCCCGCCCCAAACGGAGACAGGAGCGTAACATGAAAGATGACAAGGCTAAACAGAATTTGAGTTGCCATCTGTTGGCACGGAGTTCTCACCAGCTCTTTTCAACTCTGCCGTGCTCATCCAGGATTTTAGATGCACGGCAGCTTGGCCAAAGCAGTGGTTAGGGCCAGAACCACCTACTGCTTGTCTGCGGTTCACCGGTCTGTGCACGTAGCAGAAGCATCCCGCGTAACCCGGTGCACTAGATTGACTGCCTGCAAGTGGATCAAATCCACGATGGATGCACAGCAAGCTGGCCTCTTGCTGGCCCAAGGATCGCTGCCCAAGCAGTAGATTTGGTGAGCAGGGGCTGTTTGGTGTGTCGGTCCCACTTTCTTTCACCTCCGCTTCCTCCTTGTGCATATCCTGATCCTTTTGCTTTCTCCAGATTTTGTTCTAACCTGTGCTCTGCTTCGTTGCAAATACACCAGACCGTTCTTAAGCCTTTTTTGTAGTTGCTGGGTTGTTTTTTTGTGTGTGTGTGTGTGTTTTGGTTGGTTGGTGGTTTTCTTTTTTTGCTTTCCTCTGCTAATACAGTAGCCTCCCCTAAATGTCCAAGGGTGTGAGGCCTGCCAAGGAAATGGAAGAACACAGAGCCCTCTGTCCGCAGAGTGTTCCTCTTGGCCAAGGCACAAATGTGTGCTTTTATTTCCTCCTGCTCAGAAGCCACAAATAATCAGGTGTTTGGCCATGGGAACATGGTAAGATAAATGTGTGATCTGAACCAAGATTTGTGATTTAAAGTTGAAGTGTTGGGAAGGAGAGAGGAGAGAAAATAGAGAAATAGGTATGGACTAATTTGGGAGATCAGAGCCAATTAGCAACACAGTTTTAATGTTGTATTCAGCCATGGGAGCCTCAGAGGTTATTAATCTGCTGGAACTTTCTGACTTGAATGAGGAGGGTTTTTCAGCCTTGTGATGGCGGTGTGAAGGAGGGGTGTTGGGGGGCTGGAGGGCGGTTAACCAGTGGAACAAGAAGTGTGTAAAGGAACAGAGAAGACCGGAAAACAAATCTGGGCCCCTCCTTACTTTTTTTCCATCCATGGCCTTACCAGGCACAGCAGGAGTTTGTCTCCCTACTGGCTCTGACTTTCACCTTTCTCAGTGTTTCCAAAATATCACCGGTCAGGGCAAAGGGAAGGCATGGGCTGAGCAGTGTTGTGTTTCTCCAGCTCCTCAGCATTCTGGAAAGGGTACAAAAACATCAGGGAATGTGGAAGGAGTCTTTCTGCCACCCATGGCCTTGCTAGTGACAGACCCTGTAGTGCTGCATTTCCATGCTGTATGATAAAGCTGCACAGCTTGCAGGGGTGACGGGCCAGGAGCCATTCTGCATGTGGCAGTTCATAATCCCAGCTTTGTTTCTGCTTCAGGAATTGCTTCAGCCTCAATAGGAGTGAATCACTGTTTGGAGGCTCAGAATTCTTTTCCACCACCCGCAGTCAGGACTGAATCACACGTGAGGACCGGGGGAAGGAGGCGACAGGGTCACCTGCCTGAACCAAAGCCCTGGGCATGGAGTGCCTCCTGTTCCAACTGCTTTTCCCCTGCTAACAGCACAAAACCCACTCCTCCATGCAGCATGCTCCAGCTATGGGCCTGCTGTCTTCTCCCCAGCCTGGCCCCTGCCTCCGTCCCCACACAGAAACATTTTGGGCAATTGTGCCTGGATAACAGACCTCTCCAGGGACTGTTTTTTCCAGCACATCCCTTCACACCTCCTGCACCCTCTCCATCCCTTTGTGTCTCTCCCAGGCACCTAAGAAGAAGCTGTGGCTCTGGAGTGTGAATGTAGCTGTTACCATCATCCAAGTCTTGACTTCCCTTCTTGGGCGGACTAACAAGCAGTGCCTGAAAGCAGAGTCAGCTGGGCAGGAGGGTGTTGTTTGAAGGAGGAGGGAGAAGAGGATAGGTGTAAGCATCTGCTCTGCCTCAGCTTGGGGCAACTGGCTGTGCTGCGTTCCAGCCAAGCTACGCCAGAGGTTTAGCAGTGCAAGGAGGGCAGTGTCATGTGCTGGGGGATGGCAATCTCTCCTTCTGTGGCGGCTGGGGGGTCATTCTGCCACAAGGAGCTCCCTTAGCACCTGTTCTTAGATCCCCTTAGCTCTTAAGTGGCAGTCTGAAAATTCAGTATCCTCCAGCCAGGGCGGGTGGCTGCGCTTCCATCACGTCAGCGTGCCTGTAAAGCTGACGTTCGTTTCTGTTACTTTAATCTTTCTGCGGAGAAAAGGACGTGCTGGGTGAAGTTAAAGGCAGCGCTAGGGCGGGCGTTCGGGATGCACAAAGCTGCGAGGACCGAACTCTGCAACTCCCGCAGCGACGTGCTGCAGCCGGGAGGGAAACTGACGGGAGGCAGCTGTGCTGGGTGCTGCACGGGCGGTCGTGGCTGTGTGCGGCACAGCCTGGGCGCGGCTCTTCCCGAAGAACAAACGCGTGGCTGCCCGCGGCGCAGCGCCGAGCCAGGCGTGCGGGGCGCTGAGCTCGGGGCGCTCCGGTGCCCCATAGCGTCACCTGCAAGTCCCGGCGGCACCTGCCCGACCTGTCGGAGCGTACAGTCCCCGTGCAGCGTCGGGGATGGAAAAGCAGCGGCGCGAGGCGCAAGCGGAAACTTTAACGTAGGAACCTCCGCTCGATACCGAGGCGCGCGGTAACGGAGCCCGAAGGCTCACGGTGACGCCGCTCCTCCTTCCCCGCCGCAGCCGCTCCGCGCTCCGGGTCCGCTCCCCGTTTCCCAAGCCCCGCGCTGACCCCGTGGGCGCAGGTGCACAACTTTCAGCTCCGACGCTCGGGGAGGGGCGGGCGGGGCCGCGGGGGCGATGCCGCGGGTCCCTCCTTCCCGGCGCTGCCCCGCGCCCACCGGGGCCGTACCGCGGCCCGGCACCGCCTCCCGCCGCCGCCGCCGCTCCCCCTCTCCCGCAGCACCGCCGCGGTGCGGCAGCGGCCGCCCTCCCTCGTCCCTCCCTCCTCCCTCCCGCAGCCGCGCCCGGCCCGGCCGTGCCCCGCGCCGCGATGCCGCCCCTCCCCGCCGGGGGCACGGCGGGCCCAGGCGGCGGCACCTGTCCGCGGCCCGGCGCCAGGTGAGCCGCCCCGCCCCGCACCGCCACGCTGCCGGAGGGGCCGCGGCCGCGCGCCCTTTATGCCCAACGGCGGCGCGGTGCGCGCTCCCGCCGAGCGGACGGGGCGAGGGGGGGGGTGGGGAGCGGGCGCGGGGCCGGGGCGGGGGGGGGTGGCAGCGGTCCCGCGGCGGAGGGAACAATGGCAGCGGCGGCTGCGGAGCGGCGTCGGGGCGGGAGGCGGCGGCGTGCGGCCCGCGGGGGGCGGCGGGGCGCCGAGGGCCGGCGGCGGCGGCGGCCGTGGGGGGGGCGGCGGGGAGGGGGAGGGGCGGGGGCCGGCGCGCGGGGGAGGGGCGGGGGGGGCGGGCGCGTCCACCTGCGCGCGCCGGGGCCCGGGGCGCATGGAGCAGCGCTCGGCGCCGCAGCCAACGCCGTCACCAACAACGCCGCCGCCGCTGCCGCCGCTGCCGCCGCCGGGCGGGCGGGGGGACCCCCGGCCCCTGGCGGCCGCCTCCCGCGCGGGTCCGGCGTCGAGGTGAGTCCCGGCGGCGGGAGCGGCCGAAGGGGGGCGCGAGGCGGGCGGGGGGCGCGGAGGAGGGGGCGGCGGGGGAGGAGGAGGAGGAGAAGAAGGAATAGGAGGAGGAGGAGGGGGCTGCGTGCGGCCCGGGGCCGGGGGGTGCAGGGCACGCGGGACGCCGGCGGCCGCGGTCCCCCGCGCGGGTGGCATCGGGCGGCACTGCAGCCGTAGGCCCCGCGCCGAGCGGGGCACCGGGAGCGGCCCGGCGGCGCTGCCCGCGATCGGGGCCGCCGCATTGTCTGCGCCGCGCTCCGGCCCCGCGGTCGCGGGCGGCGGTCGCCGTCTCCCGGCCCCGGAGCGGCCCGGCCCGGCCCTGCCCTGCGCCGCGAGCGGCCTCGGCTCCGCGCGCTGGGCTTTGGGGCAGCCGGGCACGGCCGGGGAGCACAAAGGCTCCGCCGCGGGTGGGGAGCAGCCGGGCCGGGCTGCGGCAGCGGCCGTTGTCGCATCGCTTCTCCCGAACGCGTCTGACAAAAGGAGCGGAGCCGCGAGCGGATAACAATTATGTAAGCCCGTAGTAGGGTTTGATGTGTGTCAAGTCTGCTCAATAAATCAGCCCGCTCGGTGAATAAATCTGCCACGCGCCAACGCTCTATTATTTTATTTCGTTTCCTTTTGAAGGGATGGAGGCGGCCGGGCAGGGGCAGCGCGGGGACCGCCGCCGGGCCGGGCGGTGATGGAGCTGAGCGGTGGCGGCGGCCCGTACGGAGCTGCGCCGATGGGGCTCCGCTCGTGGCGGCGGGGCCGATGAATAATTATTTCGCAAAAGCTCCGAGCGAGGGAAGAAAGCAAGCCTTGCCGGCCCGCGCAGCGTGCGGTACCTTTGTGAGGGGAAAGGCGGGGAAAGGCGGCCGGCCCCGGCGCTGCCCGGCTCGGCCAAATGAATGGAGCCGAACGGGACCCGGCCTGCCCGTCCCTGTGCTGCGCTGCGGGGCCCAGGGGCTTCCCTCCCTTTCCTTTTCTTCTTGTTTGCTGTCGCCTTTTGGAGCAGGGGCTCCCGCTGCCGTTGGACGGTCGGTTCTGAGTGCTGAAGGTTTCTCTGGGGTATAAAGGAAGGAGAAGGCCACGGTTGTTCTGTTGTAGCTGAGCGCGGTCAGCAGTGTGGTGTGTGGGGCATGTGGTGGGTCCTCCTCTTCACTGATGCTGTGTGGGTGGCTTGGTGCGGCTTTTTCCTTTCTGCTTTTGGAAAATGGGGTATGGGATGCAGAACCAGGAGGGAGAAAGTGACCCCACACAAAGCCCGTGTGGGCTGGCACCCAGCGGCAGGGCAGGAAAGCAGTGGTGCTCCTCCATTGCATTGAGGTGAAAGCAGCCATGGGCCCTCTGTGCTCATTGCCCTGAGCGACGAATGGTCCCTGTAAACTTTATGCGCTGCTGCAAGCAAATGGAAAGTGGTTTTGTGAAATAATCCATCTCAGAGGGAAGAGTTGTGTGCACGCCAGAGCTCGCCCTTGTCCTGTGCAGTGCTGCAGATGTTGCTTCTGTGCTTGGCCCTGAGAGCAGCAAAGTGAATGTGGAACACTGTAAGATTACAATTGCTTCTCAGAATTGCTTCTCCATTGTTGATCTGTGAAGGAATTATATATATATATACTTGGAGAATTAGGAGCAAAATAATATCAGTGAAATCCACCTGTTACATGCAAGGTGCTGCGCTCTCACCTGTCAGCAGGTTGTGCTTTCTGTTGGTGCTGCATCTCTGCGCTTCCAGTCCCACTGGAGCAAGTTCTGTGCCCATCTCTGTGTGTTCTGCCAGGTACTGGCTTTGTGGCAGAGCCGGCAGTGAGCCAACATGCTGCCCCGAGCATTGCCTGTCCCAGCAAAGGGCTGACCCTGCCACAGGGGTCAGACTCCAGGTGCCTTCACTGTGCTGTCACTGCTTGTTGTTGTATATTGAGGCTGTTGTTACACTGAGTGTGCTGGAGGCTGTGAGCTGGTTTGAGAATCGGCACTTGGGCATGGCTTCTTTCCGCAGGGTGCATGAGCTCAGGACGAGCTGCCCGGCTGTTGGTGCCCAGTGTTGGCTTTGTGGTTCTGCAGCCGTGGACGTGCAGAGATTTGGAATCCGGCGGAGCTGAGCTGCAGGAGAGGTGGTGCTGGGAGCTGCCGTGTGAAGAGCAGCGCTGATCCCTGCTCCGTAATGAAGGCTCCATGCGGGCGGATGGAGGGTGGCTTTGGTGCGGCAGCGCCGGGTGGATTTTGTTTGCAGTTCAGGGGAATAGCATGTAATCTGTGTAATGCTGCTTTTGTGTGCATCTCTTGCAAATTGACGTCTGGGGAATGGCACGAAGCAAAGGCTCTAGACCAGCAGGTCTCCGATGTTTTTGTAGCAGAACCTTTTTATTCAAAGCAGGTGTCACGGAGATCTTTCATTCCAGGCTTTCTTTCATCCCTGGCGTTTGCTAGCTCATGTTAAAACTTTCAATCTCGACAATTCCTCGTTTGCGGGTGTTCCTGTATCCCTCCCAGGCGGGCGATGCAGCGGCCCTGAGCTGGGGCTGTGTCTGTGGGACTGTGGCAGCCCTGCACAGCACGGCTCAGCCCTGAGCCTGGGCAGAGCCCTGACCCTCAGCTGGTAGGAGGGGTTGGTGCTGCAGCACAAGCTCACCCTGCAGTCCTGCTTGGTTTAACAAAGCTCTGGCAACTCATCTTACAAATACCCAAATTTGTGATATATCCAAGCTCTTGTCTGGATAGTCTCCCATGATAGAAAATTCTGCTGGCAATTTCCATTCATTGATCATGTTTGTCTCATTTGTCTTTTTTCTTCTTTTTTTTTTTTAATAATTTTTGTGCTGTGCCTTAAGAATGTGGGTGGATGTGAGGTTCCTGGTGGGTCCTTTCCAGTTATTCCACTGTTGTCCTTCAGTATGACCATGGTATGTTGGTCTGAAAGGCCTGGCGCTGCTCACCTGCTCCATACACCAGACCCTTTCCAACACCTTTCTGAACGGTCGTTGCCATTACCGAGGTCATTGTGTCAGCAGGTGGCTCAGCTCAGTCATCCCTCAGTGCACAGCCCATTGCATGCTTCTGCTTCCCTGGACCGCGTGGACCGGCCGCTGATTCCCAGCAAGGCAGTGGCTGTGTGCGTGGCACGTAGCTTTGGGGTTGTTGGTGTTCAGCTTTCTGGCTGGATGAGGGGCTTTGGTGCTGAGCTGTAGTGCTGGAGAACTGCGTGTAGGCAGGAGGGGCCCCATGGATTTTGTTCTCTGCACAATGTGCCAGTGAATGGCTCAGGCCTTTGATGGAGAAGAGAAGCTGAGGCTTTATGGAAAAGCCTGTTTATTGGCATTAATTATTTTTTATTAGTTACAGCATCCATAGTCCATTGGCAGTAGAAGAGCCCAGAGTAAGAACATTAAATCTTCAGAAGTTTTTCAAAGCTTGCATTTTTCATAAGAAGCTTGTGAAGCTTCAAATCTAAAGCTTCCAAAGCCTTTTTTTTTTTTTTTTTTTTATAACTTTTTTTTCTTTTTTTTTTTACTTTCTTCAAAAGTGCCACTGAAGCTCTTTTTTAATTTTTAGCATTTTGGCTGAAGCTATACGTTTATATATATAAAATAATAACACTTTCCCATCCATCGCGTCAGGATTCTCACGTTGTGTGAGCAGGTTGGCGCGGTGGATTGCCATGCCTTAATGTGGAGAGGTGGGTAGAAATTTGGGAAGGGCAGCAGGGGAAGCGTGCCGTTCACCGCCGTTGTTCAGTTCGTGTTGAAGCAAACACAAATCTCGTGTTCCCGCTGCCTCTGCGGGGAGTGCTGGCGGTGATTTCCCATGGTTTGTTTATATCTATCCGAGGATGCCCACTATATCAAAACCACCTGTCCATGTCGCAGCTTGTCCTAGATTCCCTGTGCGTGTGATGTATTGCTTCTGAAACACATCAGGTAGGCGCTGCCAGCTCGCGCGGCGGTACGTGGGCTGATGTGGGCAGTGCTGGGGCATTGAACCCTCGCTGGCCCCCGGGGCTGGAAGTGGAGCTGGAGCAGTTGGGTGATCCGTGGAGACGCCGTCAGCTGGAACCTCCTGCAGGAAAATAATTTGTCCTAACCCAGTAACCTTCGCTCGCTTAATTGTCGTATTTGTCTGGTTAGCTTATTGCTTGATGGGCAGTATGTGCTGCAGCAAAAACGCTTTTCTTTATTGTGCCTGCTCCTTTCCTTAATGTGAACTAATTCCTTGCCAGGTTCTGTCTCCATTTGAGCTGCCCTGTCCCTGTGTTAGCAGTTAACACACAGCCTTTTTGCACTGTGCTTTCAGGTAGTCAGTGGTCTGAAGGAATATATTTCTGGGTTGACTTGAACAGAATGATTGAGAATGTATTGCTGCAGTGGGCAGCCCCGCGTTGGATGTAGGTTCCCCATGGGCTCAGTGTTGGTGTCCAGGTGCAGAAGCTGTGCCAGCTTTGGGATGCGGTGCTTTGTGGCCTCTGTGTGCAGGGTCTGTTCTTAGGCACTGTGTGAGCAGGGTAGCTGTAGACTGTGGTTACCACTGTACGAGGGATGGATGGAATTATTGATTTCTGATTAACGCCTTGAGCAAGCATGGTATCCCAGTCCCTCTATCAGGTTTTTTCTCATTCGTAACATCTGTCCTCCCTCCCCCATTAACAACACTCACCTCTGCATGTACAACCTGTGTGCTCAGATTTCCTCTGGCCAAATGCTGGGTGAGTGCCATCCCCTAAAAGTTGGCTTGGGGTGAATTTGAAGGGGCCATAGGTTCACTTCCAACCTCGGCAGCTGGCTGTGGTGCTGGGAATGAGCAGAGGAACGACACACAGTTGTTCCCTTGGGTTGAACCCAGCCCTCAGCACTGTGGGCTGGGGAGTGGATGCTGGTGGCCGCTCAGTGCTGGGGTGTTGTACTGTGTGGTGTGGCCATGGTGCGGGGTGCTCCTCTTCTTTCCTTGCTGTCTGACGTGTCCCTGCATCTCTCTGTCTCTCCTCAAGCAACTTCTGTGTGCTTCATGGTAATGGAAGTCAAAAGAATTTGTTTGATGTTATTTATTCAAATCTGGAAGGGATGGTTGTGCAAAGACCAAAGAAAAATGGTTTTAGTCTGACAAATGCCAAGGGTTTTTTGTTTTGTTTTTAAAGCCCAAACAAACCCATTGGGATCCTTGGCTGGGCACATAATAGCATGAAATAGACCATTTCTTTCATTCCGCTCCTTAAAAATCTAATTCTTTATGCATTTAAAGTGGGAGTTGAGGCAAAAACAGAGTTTAGCTCTGTTGACCTATATTTATGAGAAGAGAATGCTTGCTAACTACTACAAGAAAATGCGTAGCACTGTTTGCGTACTCCAATAAAATGAATACTCGTACTAAAATTGCTTTTGGGATTCTTCATCTCCTTATGACACACTCGAGCCCTTTCCATCCAGAATCAGTGTGCTCGTGCTGTCCATACCACCTGTGTGGGAACTTCCCATCCGCAGCCACGAAGCACCAGTGAGGAACAAGGAGCTCAGAATGAGCAAGGAGCAGAGGTGGCAGCGATAACGTCCCTGGTTTCAGGGTGTGAAGGCAGACCTTTGTTTATATGTATTTTGAAAAATTCAGCTATTTTTATAGTGTTCAATTTAATGGTGATCATGCTGCTTCTTGCATAACTGCGGCACAGATGTTATTTTTTGTAATGTTGCCTGGCTTATTTAAAAGGGAAAGGGAGGAAGGGAATTTATGCTCTTTGGAGATGAATATGTGGAGCCCATTAGTTACAAAAAGTGTGAAGAGCTTGTTACAGCTGAAACTAGCACATCTCTGAAAGGCTGATCTGCCGAGTAGAGCTCTTCAGATAGAGAAGGAGTGTTGTGTCTTCTGGAGTTGTTGTACGTGTTGTCAGGTAGCCTGAAACCAGACCTCACTGAAGTATTTACACTTGTTGTTTGGAATCATAGAGCCATAGAATGGCTTGGGTTGGAAGGGACCTCAAAGATCATCTAGTGCCAAGTCCTGCGGTGGGCAGGGCTGCCGACTGCTGGATAAAGCAGCAGATCAGGCTGCCCAGGGCCCCAGCCAGTTTGACCTTGACCTGCACTACGTTCCACAGGCAGCAAGAAATTAGGTGCAGCCCTCCAGTGTCCTGGTGGAATAGGCAAGGGAATGTCAGGGAGACTCGTTTTGCCCTTTTTAATGACATCAAAGTTAAAAAAAAAAAAAAAAAAAAAGAAATGCAAATAAGCGTGGGTGAAAGTGGTAAACGCTGTATTTATATTTAATGACGTTGAATTAATAAGCAAGCTCCTGGTGTTTGGGGTCAGCGCAGTGCTGCTGCTCCATGGCCCACCTCTTGAGGCCGTGTCAGGGAGCCAGCCAGCCCAGGGAGAAACAGACATGGCATGGCAGAGGAGTGGAATGAGTTATTTAACAACCCTTGCGAGCAGAACAGGTGAACAGTTATAAAAACTGTATGGAGGGAAACCTGAGGGTATTTTGGATTGGCTTTTGCCCGGAGGAGCATGTTCCTGTTGGGTTTTTGTTTGGGTGGTGTTGTCCCATTGGCCAGAGGTGCAGCAGGGATGTGGGGCTGGGGCTGGCTCTGAGGGGCAATGCCGCGCAGGTGAAGAATCTGGGCCCAAAGCAGAAGGCTCGTGCTGATGCAAGCTGTGTTTACTTTTGAAAATTCAGTTTATTAAACTCAAGGCTGCAGAACTCTGGGGATCAGTGATGCTGTCTGAACATCACCTTATGCACCGCACAAGCAATTTTTCAAAATTACTTTTTTAATTAAAAGTTGTATCGGTTTAATGCGAGTTAAAGGAAAGTTCACAGGCTTAGCAGTGTCTGAAACATGCTGCAGGTTTGGGAAGAACCTTCTCCTGCTTCTCTAAGTTTATCCAAAACAGCAAATGTGTGCACGAAGAGAGCAGAATCTCCTGTGCTGTGCATCCAAGGAGATGCAGCATGGAGGTGTTCATTGATTACCAGTCAGGCTGTGTTCTGATATGCTCTGCCATAGCTGCATAGAGCTGAATTGGAATATGGATATAAGGAAAACAAGAAGGGCTTGAGGTGCGGCAGAGGAAAGTCAATGCAGGAGTTATTTAAATGTCAGCTGCCTGGAAGAGATCTGCTCCAAAGCTGCATGGGAAAGTCAGGTCTGGGACGTCATACCTGAGTGCAAGGAATGGGGAAGGCTGCTCAGCACGGGGCTGCCTGTGTAGGGAATGGATCAGGGAAGAGGAAGGCACGACGACACTGCCGGCTCAAAATTATATCTGGCAATTAGTTTTGAGCAATTAATCAGAGAAGCACATGGCTTCTGGACATAGGAAGATGGTGGTTGTAGTTAGTGGGCGATCTAATCCATCTGAAGTGTTATTCATCAGCACAGGCAGTTGTCAGGGACGAGTGATGCTCATCACTGGTCTGTTTATTGCATTCATAATACAGCACGTTGTTTTCTGAATGTATCTGCAGTGAGCACAGGACTCCTGGAGTTTGAATTTCATTGGCTAGATAAAGCCAGGAGGCCCAAGTTATAATTACGTGGTGTTTGTCAACGTCAAGTAGGTTTCAGTTTGCAGGGAGCTTGATTCTGAAATCAGTGTTTGGAGATGAATAGCCTTCTTCTGAATCTCTTCGCCATCCCTGGTGTCACCATGCACCCATCTCATGTGCTCAGCAGTCACCTCATGTTGGTCTTTTGGTCCTGTTGGCCATATAGCAGCAGTGCCACACACTGGGTCGCAAAGTCCTGGGCTGTGCAGACAGCTACCCAACTAACTGGTGTGGTGAGAGGGCTGCTTCTCTGCCATCTCACTGAACACACATCGACACGTAGAATTGCATTTGTTTGTATCGGTCGTACACTGTGGTCTCGTGCCACGCTGAGAGCAAACGTGCATTTATTAAAAGCCATCACAGCCGTTGCAGATGCTTTGCTCCTGCAGAGAGGACGAGCGAACAAACAACCCGTGACGAGCGTTATTTGCAGCATTCAATGCTCAGCTGAGTGTGCAGCAGAAGAGCCCATTTCCACCAGGAGGTGATTGGTTGGCTAGAGGTTAGGCTGAGCTGTGCAGGACAGTGTTTGACAAGCAGGCAGGACAGAAGATGGGTCTGGACTCGTGCTTTGAAGCAGTGAACATACGCAAGTTTGCATTTCATATGCAAAGTGTTACTGCGACCATGCTGGCCGCAGGCCCCTTCTGTAAGGGTGTGTGGCCCCAGCACAGCTTCAGCTGAAGCCTTTTGGACCAGCCAACTGTTGGGCTCTCGAATAAAGCAGACCCTGCACATTTTGCATTGCATCTTCTTAAGTGCTGAAAAAAAAGGCAGTGTTTGAAGTTTTGTGAACAGCAAAATGACATAGAGGAACTATCACACTTAATTAAGAAGTTCTTGCTATTCTTCCGAAGCTTTCTGTTCCAGTAAAAGGTAGAGAGATCTTTCTGAGCATTATTGCTGGTGAGAACTGATTTCCTGTATTAAAAAAAAAAAAAAAAAAAAAAAAGCCCATTTTTGCAGTTTCTTTTAAAGGCATCTGGGGAGCCAGTTGAACCTAAACAGTTTCTCTAGCACTTGAACTAGACATTTCTTGAAGGGGATCCTTCCAAGGGTTGGTCTGGGTTGACTGTGGGTGGTATCCAAATCCTCAGATGCGACTGGAAGTTGGATTGAAAACGAGGGGAAAGAATAAAGAGATGAATTCAGAGGGGAACATAGAATTAATGCTTACAGGAAGGAAGACACTGTATCTTCTCCCTTAAGCTCACATGAAAGAAGTGTACTGTCCTCCTTGTGGACTTGTTCTTCTCCTGGTCTCTCCACCTTCTCGTCTCTGTCTCCAGTTTCAAAGGCAGTGTCCCATGCAGGTGATTTTGCTTCTGGTGTCTGAGTTCACATAGAGGATGAGATGGAAACGAGGCAAACTTGGTTCTAACAGTTCTCTTCTAATTCTGCCACATAATGGAGATGAGCAGTGCTTACATAATGTTATCCTGGGATGCTAATAGATTTAATAACCCAGAAAGGTGGGAAGAAGTTCAGAATTATCTATTAAAACTGCATCTAACTAACGAAGTTTATGGGAAGCTCATCTCTTCAAAAGATGCTCAGATGGTAGACACAAGACTTCTGCATGTGTGTGGAGGAGAAAACAAGATAAAGTTGTCTGTCCTAACCAGCATAAATCTCCCTTTAAAATAAGTTCTTGGTTGCTGTTAGATTATGCCAGTTTTACATGGGCTTCTAGTTAAGCTCTTGTAAAAATGTAAACAACACAGACTTCATCTGATTATTTTTCTCCAAATGTAGATACATACTGTTCTTAGGGATTATAACAGTGTATGTGCCCAGTGAAAACAATCAGTTCATTAATGCTGTTTTGTTAGCCCTTGCCCCCCTCTTGCCATGGTGATAAGGGACCTTAATTAGATCCCAGAACAAATGCTGGTGAGTTCCACAAAAACGAGGAACGTTGGAGGGGGTGGAGAAATACCGAGATGTTGTTAGCAGATGTATGCAAAGAGCTGCATCCTGCAGAGGAGAGGCTGCATTGTATCCAAAACATTGGTTTTCTCTCCCGGGAGCAGAGCGTGCGCTGGTAGGCTGTGAGCATCTGCGGACGGTACGTGGAATTGGCACTGGCAGCCTCGTGTATGTCAGATCGAGCTCCAAGGTGTGGGCACCTGTCCATGTGCCGAGGAGAGCACTGCTGGCGGAGCAATAGTCAGGAATTAAAAATACATCCTCTGTGTCCTCTGGGCGCTGGTGATGTTCCCTGATGGGAGGTGGCCACATGGCTGGGCTGACTCACATGCCCCACTGTGCAAGGAGAAGTGTCCGTGTGGGAGGGAGGAGGAGAATGGCAACGCTCGTGAGCACGGTGTGTAAATGGGAGGGGGAATTACAATGCAGAACGGCAGAAAGGGACGTTGGCAAACACTAGTTCAGAAAGAGAGAGGCAGCTCTCTGCTTGGAGCAAATCTCCATGTGAATTCAAAACAGCAAGCACACAAACACAAGCGTTAAAAAAAACTCAAGTGCTGCATTTTTTCAGTAAGAAATGTGAGGATCTTCTGCTTATTTTCCGACTGTTGGGTGATCAGGGTGTGCATTCAGGACTTTCTCCACAGCCATTCGAGGTGGAATATTAACTCTCAGTTAGAATCTCGGTGTTTTATTAACTGCATTTTGACTCTGAAGCATGGAGACTGTGGTTGTCGGCTCTCACCCTTCTGTCTGTGGTCACGTATCTACATGCTGCCTATCTAATCGTGTGTCATTCCTTGCAACTTCCTCTACCAGAAACGAAGATCAAGTTGTCTGTTGAGTCTATCGCAGGGAGTATGGTTTCCAAGACATAAGATAGTTTTCTCTAGGCATAGTATTTATGTATTTCTTGTGTCAGATTTTCTCTATTGCACTACACACATCTCAGTGCATAGAGGAAGATGTTCCAAGTGAGATTTGTTGCATTATGAGACAATGGTGTGCGAAAGGCAACCATATTGTCAAGGACTGTCAGGCCTTACAATTCCAGAATAGGCTCTCCATCCAGCCAAGTGAGTCGAGAACTTTTAAATATGAAAAAAAGTGTAATTCCTTTCATTTTGAAAATACACAACGTGTAACTTTCTGGGAAGCATGCATCAAACTGCTGACATGCAAGTAAATGCATCAAAGGGAGACTCCAGGTAAGATGCTACGTGGTCTGTGGCCTTGGGGTGCAGGGCTCAGTGCCACACGTTGTTTTTCCTGCAGTGTGTGCAGGAAAGAGAAGCTGTTTGGAGGTTAGCCGGGCGATTGGTTGTGTGGGCACAGGCTGTATGATAAAAGAAACCATCGATTCTCATCTTCCACTGTTTTTGTGTGTTGCTAATAATCATATCCAGGACTTTCATTGGAGGCTAAGAAAATCTCATGTCCAATTCTTCCTGTCTTTTCGAAATCCTGGAGATACATCTTTATTTTTTTTCCATGTTTACCTAGAGAACATGACAGCCTTTGGTATCCAGGACTATCTAGTATTAGCTTGTATCTTGCAAGAACAGAAAATGGGCTTTTTATAGGAGTGGAATGGAAAATGAGGTTGTTCTATTTAAATCTTTCTGTTTCCCTTCACAAGGTGAGGTATAAGATTAAGTAGTATAAGATTAAACAAGAAGACTTTATTATGGTGTAGAGACAACTTCATGGAAAGGAGGTTCAGATAAAAACATACAGCGTGCTTACAGTTAGAATAGCATTACAAAGTAAGATGTAAGGGTAGATGGTGGGAAGAGCCTTGAGTAGTCAGGTGGGTGGGCTGAAGGAATGTGGACAGGTCAGCAGCAGAACCGCTGCCTGCTGTGGGATGGGAGCTCAACATGAATCGTGAAATGTATTTCCCTTCTCCAGAAACTTGTAGTCCTCAAAACCGATATCAGGTAGATGTTACTGCAGAATCAGAACGAAGAAATGCTGAGTTAATATTGTTGCAGGTTATGGCATCATAAGCAGTAAATACCCTTAAGACCAGCACTTTGCAGAAGGTGCCCTCAGGAGCTGTGGATCTGAGTGTCTGTGGGAGCCTGGTTCCCACAGAACTCGATGGGAAGCCTCGTGGGTCTGGGTCAGTGCTACAAGTGCTACAGGTGAAGCATGAGGATGATGGGGCCAAAATAACTGGGTTGGAAGTGGTCTTTAGCAGTGTTAAAGCTGTGTGGATTGCCTCTGTGTTATAAGAACAAGGTGCAACATCTAGCTGTTCTGGGGAGGAAGGCAGAGAATAAGTCTGTTTTATGTTTTAACACTCATTAGAACTCTTATATTCTGTAATTTCAAAGGAATAAGGTGAATGTCTGCATTGTTAATCCACTGTAAGTTAGCAAAACTGGTGCTTTGTAATGCAATGTTTTGATGTTCAATTTCAAATCATTCCTAAGAGTGTAAAGCAAAGGGATAGTTGTAAAAAGAAAGCCCACGATGAGTGCACCTTGGAAGTGCACCTCTCCTGTGTGTTTGGGTACGGTGCTCTTACAGTGATGGCTTGAATGATGGAAAGCTGTGCTGCACGCCAAAACCTTCATTTGAAACAGTGCTCGGCACTGATCTGTGTTACTGCACAAAATCCATGGTTCACCTCACTGAGGACGTTCATCCCCATGATGGGCTGATAGCACAGTACACCCACATGCTGGTATCCAAACGGGTGGAAAGAGGTCATGAATTCAGTGACTGGCTGGGTGGAAGCTGCTCTTGGATTGCTGGCGGCCTCCATGAGAGTGGGAAATGCCAACATGCAAAGCACATTCTTCCCCATGGCGCCTGCCTTGCTGCTGCTGTCCTTGTCTGTGTGTGGAAGTTGCAGTGGCTTCCTGGGAGCCTCCACTTTCATCCTTAGTCTGGTTTCCACCTACTTCTGTTAATGATTGTGAAGATGAGCTCCTACTGCCAAGTTTGATTAACCTGTGCATGTTGGGAAGCCAAAACAAACCTGGTAGGACTGCAAAGCACAGGGACCATGCCTGAACCCCATGACTTCATTGGCAGTGCTCCAACAGCTGGGCTGCTCACAGGTCTCTCATGGAAAGATACTGGGTTTGCAGGGTATGAGACATCATGGAGACGTGATGATTGTTTTTCTAGCTCAAAGCAGGGGTCAGTTATCTTCCCTGCAGGCAGCTGGCTGTATACATGGGCAGGTATTTTGGTGAGGGGTGGCTGCTCCAGCACTGCCCTCCAGCTGCAGCAAGCAGTGCAGTGTAGCTATGGGTCACACTGCTTGCCGTGTCACAGGAACAGGCTGTACTTGCACAACTGCCATCAAACTGATCAAACCGCATCCTTGCAGAGCAGGAGCTGGGCGAGCTGCTGGGCATGGCCTTACAGGCTGGGAGTTGGGGAAGTTGTTCCCAGCCCTGCAGGGCCACATCCCTGCCTGCTGCGCATGCTGCAGAATGTAGCCATTCGTGCACTCCATAATGTGCATTACGGCTCTGCTCTTGTTATGCAGCCACATGGTGCTCACTGTTAGCGTCAGCAAATACTCAGTCAGACCAGTAAACTGTTCAAGGAATTAAATTGGCCAAAAGTGGTGGTGTGAAAGGGGGGAGGAGGGAATAAAAGTGAGAAAGCTTTGTAAAAAGTTTGATTGTATGCAGTTTATAAGCAGATGTTGAGAGTGTGAGTTTTACTTGGTGTTCTCTGGAAACTTTCTAGTCTGCTTTTCTCTGTTCATGATGATCACAACACTACTTCCAAGTCTGCCACCAACAATCTCCTGTGCACTTTGCTTTATAAAAATTCTTTTTGTGACCTGTACAAATTTAACCAGGAAACATCACAGGTCTGTGTGACTAAATGCTCATCCTTTTTAGCCATGGTGTCTGTTGAAGTGGGGACTGTGGCTCTGTTGTGTTTAACACCCTTTAATGACCCTTTGGATCCCTTTCTGCAGAAAGTAGAATGGGGTGAAGGAAGCCCGTGGCCCAGAGCTGTAGGGATGGTGCAGTGCAGGCAGCGTGAGGCACAGAGCTCAGTGTTCCAGCAGAAATGCTCACACGGTCCCATAGTGCCATCCCATGGCTTCCCATAGCTGCTGGGCCCTTCACCTGCTCCTCTCGCACTGGGGGTTCCTCCTCCCCCACCCAAGGAAGGCTAAGTGTGGCTTGCCGATAAATAGGCACTTCACTTGCTAAACTGTGTAGTTGAGCTGAAACGAAGGGCTGGTTGGTCATCCTTGCCAAAGTGAGAATGTTTCTGGCATGTAGGGGCTGGGACAGGGCCTCTCGTGGAGGTGTTTCTGGGAAACGCAGTCTCATTGCAGCCAGCCCTGTGAGCTAGGAGAATGGTGAAGGAGAATCCCATTCCTGACAGCTTGGGTGCAGCAGAGATTGACCTTATCCCCAGATTTACTGGTTAAATTTGACTTGAGTCTTTCCCTTCTTCCTAAGCTTCCCATTATGTTTTTAAATGCATGTATTCTGTACTCTTCCTGTCCTAAAGCTGCATAGCATTGCTGTATATATACGATGCCGTCTGACACTTGCCATTTCTTTCTCTGCATATGACCTCTGGAACAATTCCAAAGCTCTGGAAAAGAATGAGATTTTCAGTAATGGCTACAGGCATTAAGGGCACAAATACCACAGAGTATCTATGGGATTTATGCTCCTAACTTGCTGTAAGTGCATTTGAAAGTCACATCCAAAATGGACCATTTAGAACAAGATGTGTTGTTAATGTTTTTTTCCTAAAGCAGAAGTGTGGTATAAGTGAACAGGAGAATATAAGGCGATTTAAAATATTATTTTTGCAAAAGAGATTTTAAATACATAATTATTACAAACAACTGAATCTTGGAGAGCTTTTCTAGTCAGGGTTGGAGCTTGGTCTGCTGATAGTAATCCCACCTGGGAGAAACCAAAGGCCTAAGCTTTCAGGGCAGAACTTTTCTACTCAATTGTTAATCAAGAATTTTATATGTATTCCTACTGAGACAAGAAAATATCCCCAGTTTCCAAGAAATGTTCTAGTACACTGATTGTTAAATGTAAATGAGACCCTGTCATTAAAATCCATAGATTCACAGTGCTAAATGACAAATTGCATTTACCACATTGCTTAATACACCACTCTTTTATTTTAATGTCTTGGAGGTGTGTTACTGCTCGGCAGTGTCTCCTGAGCTTTGCAGGGTTCCAGCTCTGGTTTCTCCCTCCACCATTGGCAGCTTGCTTTCTGCTGGCCGCTGGATCTCCTGGACGATGGAGACTGGCTGTGGCTGTGTGTTCAGGTTCCTCTCTCTGCCTTTCCTGCCGGGCACCCAAACCATTCCCTCTGATCCACCATGCGTTCCGAAACCACACCGTTCTGCCCTCCTTCCTTCTTGGTGCCTGACCAAATTTCAGCACTGTATCCCTATTACAATGCGATGCTCGTTTCTGAAGCCCCTCTTCTGAAGGAAGGTTATTCCTTTGGGGACGATTTTCAGCTTTTTGCCATGTCTGAGCTGCTGGTCCATGGAATCCCTCTGTATGGATGGTGCGAGGCTCTCCTATTAGCAATTGTAGTTACATATTTAAACATATTTCACATAAGTAATTATGCTTTATGGCCTGTAGCCAGACTGACTAATTCTTCTTCCTAGAAGCTCCAGAAAAATCTACATACGTAGAACTTGGTGAAAACTTCCCTTCAGCTCCTCCGCGGCGTTTCCCTGTGGCAAGGCTGTGCTGAGCAAATCCAGGTGGCTCCTGGCAGGCACATCTCACACCAAGCACTCCGTCCACCTCTGCAGCCTTCAGGCTGCCTGCATGCTGGGCTGGGGGCTTGTTTGGTGCAGGTGGAGCCCCGCACAGCGCTGCAGACATCAGCCCTGCTGCACAGGTGCTGCTTAAGGCATGGGGCTGTGGTGCCAAGCTCTCCCTTGGCATGGGTAAGGTGCAGAACTCATGGGAGGTCAGAGGGGATTTCTCAGATCTTTTATATCTTGCTATCCTAAGTTAGGTTTAAAATGTGTAGCCATTAAGCAGTAAAAGCAACACGTGCAGCTGCAGAGGTCGATTTAACTGGTAGAGCAGCACAAAAGTACACAAAGGACCTATGTAACAAAACCTAATGGGCTTTAGCTTGAGGGCTACCAGAACCCACATCTTCCAGATTTTGCTATTGCTACGTTTCTACAGTTCAACTCTATTTACTTATTGCAATTGAAGCACAATATGTGTACCTATTTAGCCTTTGAGTATCTCTTCTAACTCCCTCCGTATAAAGCAAGATACAGCATTATTATTAAACTGTTCTTGAGGCTAAATATTGCGAATGCCATTTGTGTCTGCATTTATTAGCAATGTGGGAAGGGGGAGAAGGGCTAGCTCGTCTGGTTTGCTTGACTTGCATCAAAGATAACTTTGTAAGGGCAAGAGCTTTCAATAAGGGTTTGAAATTGCAGAATGAAAAGATTCTGGAAATGATTATAAAAATCAGACTGAAATCACTCTGAGAATTGCGGAAGGTTTTTTTTTTTTCTTTTTTTTTTGCATTTAAATTGGCGTTGAAGTGTAATGAAGACAGTCAGAAATAACCCCTGACGCCCACACAGGGTATATATAGAGACTGTATTTACTCTGCTGTGCAAGCATCTACTGCAAGATGGCACATTAAAATGTGAACAAAACAGCACATCCACGCTCCTGGATGCCGCAGTGCTGTTACAATCTGATAAACAGTTTGAGTGAGGCGTGCGTGCTGTGTGCATGCATTATCTCCCGTAACGCTCCGTGCTGCTGCTCGGCGGCCACCAGCTTTGTGTCTGTGCAGGCTGGGGCTGCCCTCCCTCGTCTCCCTGGGGATTGCTGCACGTTGGCCAAGGCCTTTTGGCTTGCTGTGCAGCGCTCCGATTTCCCCACTTCCCATCTTTTTGCACTGGGTGTTCCCCTTGTGCGTGATGGGTTGTGATGGGTATTTGGCAGGGCATGGCATCCTCAGTTTACGTGGTTCTTGATGGTGCTGGTTTGCTCTCCAGCAGCAGTATTTCGTTGGCACGTTCTGTTCTCTGTTAGGTTTAATCTTTCTCTTTTTCAGCATGATGTTTTTTCTAGTCTTTGTAGATATTTGTATGACCTTCAGTATGCGTGGTAATCTCTTAATTCAGTTTGTGCCCAGTGTATGGTTGATGAGATGTTAGCTGTAGAGACTCATCTTGAAGGATATGCTAACTCTAAATACATCAATGTATTGAATTTGGGAAGTAAGGATAAGCCCATTTGTAAGTGGCCAGCCTCTTCCTGCCCCTGGGCCACTTCACCTCAACAATGTCATATTGCCTACGTTAGCAGGTGGTAATTTAGCTTGAAAAGCTCTTAGAACATCCTGCAGTGAACATTTTTACATTCAAGTGGATGCTGGCTTTCACATTTCCATATTTCTGTATACTTCTGCAAGAAGCGTGTTATGGAATTTTTGCATCTGAAGTTAATTACTGGCACTTAGGGCGTTTTCAGGTAAGTAATCACAAGAAAAGATTTCAGCACGGGCACCCGGTGCTGTGGCTGAGCTGTGCAGAGCTCACTGGGGTGCAGGGGCAGACCAGGCAGCAGGGCATGGTGTGGGCTTTGCAGGAGCTTGGCTGGGTTCTTTGGTTTTAGGCAGTCAAAGCTTTCTGGTCAGCAGATAGCTTTTATCTGCTGTGCAGCTGGTTTGGGGGATGCAGACCCATGGCCTCCAGTTTTTGAGTTCTTGCTCTAATTAAAAGGCGTATTCCTGATAAACATAGTTATGGCGCAGAGGAAAAAAAATATATCTGGCTAGTTTTGGCAGCTGGTTGTTTTTGCAAAGGAACATCATCACCTTCCAAACTCATGCTTTGTAAGAATGCTTTTTTACCTCCTAGTGTTGTGAGTAGCATTTAAAGTAAGCAATACTGAGAGAAGACCATCAGAGTCCTTGTATTTCTCCCGATATTCTGGTGAAGGTATCTGTATAAGTACATTCAGAGAGTTTTTCCTACTTCCTACAGATTTTCACACACAGCTGCAGTGGAGAACAAAGGTTTCATATTGGAAAAAGTGTTATTCCTGAATTCTTAGGGCAAAAGTGGGACAGACGTAAATTAACTTATATTAACATATGTAAATTAACTTTTAAGTCCCTTAAATTATAATAGACTTTAAAAAGGCAATTTGCCTTTTATTTTATAATCTCATCCAGATACTGTTATGCGCTATAGCCAATAACATTAAATGATTGTATTCATGATGTGTTTTTCATCAATAATGAGCTCTGGGCGCGGTGACTTAGAGAGAGAAGTGCAGGAGGGCAGCAGAGATTGGGCATCTGCTCTGAGCTTGGCTGCAAGGAGGATAAAACAGCCCAAGGCAGGCAGGAGAGCCCAGCAGGAGCTTCGGGGGGATGCAGCAGCTCTGGGAGGGCCAGAGGATTTGGGAGGACTCTGGGCATGGCTTTGGTCTCTGGCCGTTGTTGTTTCAGAGGAAGCAGGGAAGCTCAGCAGCCAAGGTGGATTTCCATTGCCGGCTCCCCTCTGTGTTGTTACAAGCATTTACAGAACATATGGTGTGCAAGAAGCACCCTTTCTCGGTGAGATCCCAGCAAATTCTCAGCATATCAGGGTGAGTTACTTTTAGAGCGTCTCTTAACTCTTCAATCGCTGGATTTCCATCCCCTAGCATTACAGGAAAGCATACGGTTCTTTCCCCCCAGCAGTGTTGTGGTTGGTTTTTTGCTTTTTTCTGCTTTGTTTTGTGCGTGTGGTTGGTTTTTCTTTTTTTTCTTTTTTAGTTTCATTGGTTTGTTGGTTTTTCTTTTTCCTTTTTCCAGAGTAAGGCAGAGGGAAAATACTGAATTCTACTGCTGATCATTGGTCAGCTGGCCTTTGGGGGCTGACGTTATTTTCCCTTCACTAAACTTTTGCACGCATTTAAATGATGGACCCCTCAGATGTTGGGTTATGTGCAGGCTGGGCTCCGACCATTCTGTGCACTGGGGAATTGCTTTAGCCCTTCATGGCCAGCAGTACCTGCCTCAGAGTGCTTTCTGCCTAACCTCTATTTTACACTTCCTCTCAAAGTGAGGCTTCACAGCCCATTTCTGACTTTTTATTCTTGGAGATGTTGTGCCAAACATAAATATTTCATGTTAGATTTACACATCTTCCTTATCGGTGGACAGCTCTGCGTAATAAATAAGAAGATGGAAAAATAGGTGCTGCAGTCACTTGTTAGACAGAACTCACATTTTAACGGTCTAAAGTCTAGAGTCTAAAGACAGTCTAAAGACAGGTATTTTCTAGTCTGTCTGTTTAAAAAATAATAAATCTCAAGACATTGATTAAGTGAGAATGATGAAATTGAAGCCTGTTATTATAAGTATAAACTGGCACAAAATCTGCACAATAAGTTTTTTTCAAAATGTTCCTAAACCTTAAAAACAGTCAATAGGCATGTTTTGGGTTTCGTTTCCTTGATTGTTTCGAGTCACTTCTTGGTATCTCCAGCCTACACATGTGGATGGGATCAGCGATCAACAATTGCAAGGCATAATATCATCTAGTTTTTCTCATAAGCAATAAAATATGTGCATTATTAGCAGTGTGATTGCTTTGGAATGTGGCATGAAGTAGATCTCAAATTATCCCAGGGCTTTGATTTCTCGGTGCCGTATTTCAGACTTGAACAGACCTCCAGCACTAGGGTTTGTATTCATATGGAAGTACAGCAGTGAGCATAATGGAGTATATCACGTTATGTCTGTCACAGCAATTAAAAGCTGTGGTTTGATTTTATTTTTTTACCTTCCTGACAAAAACGTATTGATCTGATTTTCAAATATTGAATGATTTTTTTGTCGTCTTTTCTTAATTTTGTTCATTTCTGACTGCTCTTTATCCTGAGGTATTTCCATATCCCATAAATGTTGGGACCTGTGGCATTTTTTCCACCTCAACACGTAGCACATGCATATGGCTGGCACACAGTGGTCCCATGTCTTGTTGGAGGTGGGATGGCTTTTCCTGGTGTCTCTTTCCTGGTGGCTGTGATCCATGCCATGGAGCCAGAGGGTGCTTGGGAGCTTGGCTTTTCCAGGCTGCCACTTTGGCAAAGCCTTCTGAATAGATCTATGCTGTCTATGCTAACTCAGTGTATGAAGATAGATCTTCTTGCATCCCGTTAGGGTTTTTTTTTGGTTGTTTTTTTCTTTCTTTCTTTTTTTTTTTTTTTAACTACCAGAGGAAGATAATGCTGCCAGCTGTCTTGGAGATGAGATAGGTAGATAGTTAGTGTATATGTAATGTTCTTTTCCCTCCCCCGGCCTTCCTTTCAGAAATACTTGAACATAGCTGGAGTCTACAGCTTAAGTCTTAAGGATAAATTTACCCAAGACTGAAATACAGCTTCCTCTGAGGTGAATCAAAGTGGTTGTTACTGTTTGATTCAGTACCAAGGCTGGAGACTGTCATCTGGGGTTGCAGTCTCAACACTGCTAAGCAAAAAAATATGTATATATGTATATATTGTTATGTGAAGTAATTAAGTATTCTGGAGCCCTGAGCTTCTGCTCTCAGTGCCAGCTTCAGCCATGATCCCTCAGATTTGCCTCATTTTCTTTAGCTGACAGTGATGATGTTCATTCTCATTGTTGACATTATAGACAGTAAGTCAAGCAAGTTGGTAGCGTGTCTGCAATGGTTGAAGTTCTTAAAGGATAACAAAACAGATGCTGAAAATACAACATGGAGAGTATCTGCAGCCCATCATCTTGTAGATTGGTGTTAATTATTGTGCAGTTGAGAAAATCTGAGGAAAACGTGTGCTTCCTTGCACTGTATATGAATCCAGGGTACATATGCAAAGTCCAGAAGTGACTTTGGCTCTGTGTATTTGAGAGCAGAGGGCTCACGGCACAGCTTCTGCTTGTCCCCAAAATGGAATCTTTGTAAAGCTCATGGCCCGGAGTCATGGTTTGTTGAGCATTTGCTTTCTGGCACGGCCACCGGATCGCAGGCAGAAACACATCACCTCCACAAGCAGGAGCACAGCGTGTCGCTGCCAGGTACGGGTGGGCAGCTCGTGCTCCCCAGCATCCCATCATGTCCTGCTGCTCCCCCGGAGCACTCAGTGCTGGCTGCTCACAGGTGCCGTCTGCTGTGGTTGTCGGAGCGCCGGTCGTCACACGATAGCTGGAGACCTAACTGTGGTTTCCTTCTTGGAGATATTGTTAATTAAATTTTTTATGAAGGAGCTAAGGCACACCAGCAGTGATCTCCTTTCAAGCAGAAATGTAGCAGGCAGTTCCCAAAGAGACCTCATCTGCTCTCTTCTCTATGAAAATCAATTAGTGTTATGAATGTGTGATAGCTTCTTAAAAAAATCTGTCATGACGGAGAAGGCTTTACACCTTAGAAGAGTAAAGGGAGGGATGTCTCTGGCTCCTCCTTCCTTCCCTCTTCCTTCCCCATTCTGCCGCTCAGCATTGCCACAGATGGGCATCCGCTTGGACTGCCTTTTTTGCTCAGGTTCTTCAAGGTTTTGACTTCTGAAAATTATTTTATAACGGAAAAACAAGCCGAGAGTTGTTTTGCTGGGTAATGACGACTTACAAACCAAGAAATCTGTATTTTGCTACTTATTATTTAAGCAGCGTTTCCGGGTATGGGACTTGTTGGGCAAATTCTTGTCTGGTATTTAGGAACTAGCACTTACTGTTGGGTGACCCAAGGTGTGTGCTGTACAGGTGGCATCACCATCGCTGTGTCCATTTGTGCTCCTAATTAAGAGCTTTTTCATTCCGTTCTCGTTGCTGGCTGTATGTTTGTTGTTGAATTCCCTACCCAAACTCCAGTGCTGATTTTTTTCTCACACCACATTTCTGTCTCTGCCGAGCTGCAGACTAAAGAAAAATGTTGTACTTATGTGCTAAAATGCTTAATAGCTGTGTACCGCTTATAGACAAAAGATCGTTTTCTCAGCATGACAGTGTTACTGGAGTAAATGACTTCAACCAATCAAAAAGGTAATGCTTGGAGTGTATATTTTTGCCAAAACCTTTATTTTCCATTGTTGCTGATACAGTATTTGAAATCTGGAATATGCTTTCAGGTGATTTATTTTTTATTTTTTAATCAAAATGTATTTAAAAAGAAAAAGAGAACTACTGGTGAAAATACAAAGCTTGCTTTAGAAAGCACCTTCCCAAAAACACAGATCAGAGAGGAGCGGTTTTCCTTTTTACCTGAGATACATAGAAGGAGCAAAATTTGAGTACGTGGTTGTCACTCCTTGCTTTTGTTTGCTGTGTCACAGAAATCCCTTTCTGCCATGCAAAATGTGTGATTGTGCAGCCTGTGACCTTTACAGAAGGCGGTGTTGTTCTCTTCCAATCAGTACTTATGAAATTAGTGCAGATCTTGGCTGCTCCTGGTTGGCATCCAGGAGCAGAGCCATCCCAACAAGCCCCAGATATTGTAGGCTTCCCATCACCTTGCAGGGCTCTTGGAGAAAGAGGCAAAGGAAGACGTGAGTTCTGAGTCCCTCGCTGGCAGCCTGCAGCCCCCAGCTCAGCCTTCCTCTGCACTCCCTTGTAGCATCTCACCTGCAGAGAAGGGGTAACAATTCACGCGTAAGCTAAAGGAGCGTCACGAGGATGAACTGTTATTTGAAAAAAGGTTTTCAAAGTGCTTAGCTGCCTGGGATCTTCCTGATTGCCGTGCTGGGCCTGGCGGGGCTCTGTGCTGTTAGCAGGGCAGGCTGTGGCCATGCCTTGTGCTGAGGGTGCGGCGCTGTGCGGCACGGCAGCAGGGCTGGCAGAGGCAGATCACGTTTAAATTCTCGCATCGTTTTTAAACATTTACATTGAAGCAGAGCATTAATGATCCAGTGGCTGTTCCACACCAGGTTGTGGAGCATTTCAAAGTCCTACAGGCTACTGAATTTTGTATGTAGGCAGGTTGAGCAGATCTTTAATTGAGCTCACAGGAAAAAAAAGGAGCGTGTGGTACAGCTGTGAGAGGGAAACTTTATGCTGTGCTTTGTGTCTGTGGAAAGCAGAGACACAGCGAGCGTTCTCCTCTTTCTGGTGCTGCAGTAGCTGTGCAGGATCCAACTTACACCTTTCTTCACCTATGCCAAGCAGTTTGCAAAGCCAGCTGCGACCTGCAGTTTCACCTCTTTCTGAAGTTCATCTTTAAATGTGTTTATTTTTGTGTGGAGGAAGGAGTCGAGTCAAAATATGTGAGACGTGCTCGTGCTCTGCAGGCTCCTTGCAGCAGGGTGCACGTGTGGCTGTGCTACCAGGTGCCTGTGGTTTGCTGCTCGGGGGGTGGTAACAGCCCTTACCTTACGCAGTTGCGTCACTGGAGATGGCTGGAATTACCGCTTGCCTGCAGGCTTTGAAGTGATCTTGGGGAGCAGAAAGCAAAAAGAGATCTTTCACTCAATAGTTCTTTACCCTGGAGTTCCCTCATCACCAGCTTGAACCTCCTGCATTTCCCTGGTCCCACTGCAACATCTGCTGGACAAACGCCCTTGGGTTGGTGGGCGTCTTACCAAACCCAGACACATGCCAGTAATTTGGTAATGTAATGCTGTCTGGGCTTCTGTATATTTAAAACAACCAGAAGCCTTTCCCAAAAAGCCCTTCAGCAGCCACACTGAGATAATATGCTTTGTAAAGAGCATCTCCAGAAATCCTTCAGCTGGTATAGTTTACATCTTGATGGTGTAAACAACCCACTGCTTTGTAGCTTGTGTGTCCCTTCTGTTGGGACAGTATTTGGTAGGTGGCTGGGCGCATGTAGCCGGGCGTTGAGCTTGTGAGGAGTGATCCAGACGAGGTTCTGTGCAGTCCTCCTCAGTTTTCAACCTCTTGCTGCACATCAGCCATCTTGTTTACACAACTCAGATGTTGCTGCAATATGAGGATCGATTCCTGCCTGCCCTGCCAGCGCTGCCAGCAAAGCCCTGCACTGGGGCTGACAAGGCTTTTCCCACTTGTTTTGCATCGCTGCCTGCTTCCATCAAATCTGCGCTGGAAGAGGCAGGGGTCCTGTGATCTCCTAAAGACTGAGCAGCAGAGCATGCACACAGGGGACTGCACTTCTTTACACAAGTGGTCTCTGCTTAGACGCCGTCAGATGTGGAGTCTTTAAACTTGGACTGTTTCTTCACGGAATTCTTTAGGGTTTTAGTAGAGGAAGGAAAAAACCTTCTGTCTTGCGGAGCTCAGTGCTAGACAGCAAAAAGATGCTGTGTTTTAATAAGAAGCTGTTCCCTTTCTTCTTTGCCTCATAGAGTATGCACATCTCGTGTTGATTGAGCCGTAAGTCTCCTGGGCACCTTTGCAAACACAGCCTTGTTCTGTGGGAATTGCTCTGTGCTTCCTGTCCTCAGCCACTCACCTTGCTCTGCATGATGGAGGCATGGTGAGCAGTGCCTGCCCCGGGCCACAAGCAGCTGTGTGACCACGAGGCACTCTGCACAGTGAGAGATTCATGCTCTGCTGTTTCATGCAATCTCAAAGGCAGGACATGCCGTCTCATTTTTGGAAAGCCCAGACTTCCCAGCGCAAAGGTGTTTCTAAGGTGCAGTCATTCATGAGATAGCTGCACTTTGAAATGAGTGCGCCTCAACATTTCGGGGCTGGTGAAAGCTCCCCAGCCCAGGCTGGGCTCCTTCTGGCCTTCTGAGTGCTTCAGCTTCTTCAGGCTCAGCCTGCAGCACGCTTGGAGCCCCTTAGGTGAGGGGATTGATTTAGTGAATGCTTTCCTTACAGATCTGAGCACTAGTCCCTTGCTGAGGTTTGTGGGTGCATGGGAGAATGGATTGGAAAATAGAGAGTTGGCGAAAATAGCTGTGGTGTGATGAAAGGTGCTCATTTTGCTGATATACTGGACACTTACAAAACAAAGGATGCTATCCCCAAGTTTCATGGCTCATAATGTAATCTTTTCACCATAGAATTTAATTGCTCCTGTGGTGTTTAATGGGAGTTGTGTGGCTAACTCCCCTGCACTGGGCTTTCATGAACAAGCAGGGGTTAATATGAAAGCAGAGCACAAGGCTTTAGAAATAGGGGGAAGCAGAAGCAAATTACGGTGAAAGCTAATTGTTTCTATTTGAAAATTCTTGTGGTGTTTTTCTGTGAACACTTCCATTAAGTGAGCATTAGGTGGGTAGCAAGACTGCTTGCAGAATGCCTCAGCCATGCACACAGGTTCTACTGCGTAGGGCTGCAGAGCTGCCGCTTTGGGCATCCTCTGTCCTGGGGGGGGAGGCTGGGGTGGGCTCCAGGTTTTGGTAAAACAATGGGGAGGGAACAGCTTTCTAAAAAGGTGGAAGGGAATCCCAGATCCTTCTGTGTTGGCTAGCAGTGGGGTTTCTGCTATGCTGGGGCAGAACTAGGGTGTGGGAAGTAATTCCACTGTATGAGACATAGGCTGGTACCTGTATCAGAACCAGCCTTCCCAATGGCTGTGCCATCAGTTCTGTAGGCATCGCTGGGGCCTTTTGTGCAACCAGAGTCTGACCCCATCCTGATAAGAAAAAATATTTTCCTGATCACAGCATATGTGGGAGCCACACCTAAGAAATAAGCTCTCAGGAGCAATCAGTTGGGGATGTGGGGTCGGCATGCTCTGCCAGCACCCAAATACTGCAATTTTAATAGGATAAGAAGTTGAGTCCCATCAAATTAGCTTGGTATCTGCCATGCACCCGGGCCCCCCTCTCCTCCCCTCGTGCACTCAGGTGAATCTGCTAATTAGACTGGAAGTGGAGTGCAGGAGATGCTTCCGTGTCATGCTTCAAACCTTTCATCTGGATTGAGCTGTGGCAGCTGTACTGAGCTCATGAGAGGTAAGAGGGCAGCTGGCAAGGTTTGCAGCAAGAGTGGGAAGAATAAAGCCATGCTGGCAGCCCTGGGCTGCCTGCAGCAGCAAGAGGGGTGTGTGTGCATCTGCCAGCACACACAGACATCTTGGGTTGCTTTTCTTCGACTGCGACTGCGCGGATCGCAGCTTTTCAGGGCTTCCCTGGCTTCCTGGTGCTCTTTAGAAAAGGGTTTTGGCTTTGGTCTTGCTCACACAAGGAAAGCTGGCAAAATTAATAGGGGGTTTGAATGCAGCCATGTGTTTGGCTTCAGCTGTGTTGTGGGTCGGTGGCAGTTCTGCTGCCCTGCAGGGTCAGCGCTGCCCATGGTGTGGCATCCTCAGCATCAATCCCCTGCTGCCACCCTCTACTGCATGCACTGGTTAGCTTAAACCATAAACAAATACCTCTTTTAGAACAAGAACTTTACAATCAATAACTTTTTATTAGATCCTCAGGTTCTTTAATCCCCCTGCCGTAGTCTCAGATTAAGCACACAAGAATTAGGTTCCAGGGACAGATAGCGTTGCTTGTATTTATCCTTTTGTTTGTGTCGACAGATAATCTCATTAGTGCTCCTCTTAGTAGTTTGGTGCTGTGATTGCTTTTATTACAGATGTCTGGGGTTAAAACAGCTAAGCCTATCTGAGCACTTGATTATACCTTTGGTGCTGAGCACCTCCCTCCCCTCCCAGGCAGTGGACAGAATGCTGATGAATGTTCGTGACTTAAATACTTTTTGGGGAGGAAAAAAAAAAAAAAAAAGAGGAAAAAGATGAAAAAACCATATAGTTTTAGGTAAATGCTTATTTTGACGTTAGAGGCTTTTAGACCCATTAAAATTGGCTGCAAAATGGTCTGAGCTGCTGACAGTTTGCCTTGTTTTGGACATTGAAGGATGTAGTTCAAAGCACAAAATGGTGAACTGAAGCTCTGGCCTGCTGGGTTTTCTGTCCTTGCCGCTGTGAGGATGAATTTTGGTCAGGTCACGTCAGCCCACTGCCTTAGCTTTGCAGTTTATAAAATGAAGCTACCAAAAGCATCATCCCCAGCGCTGTTGTGTCTCTGGGCAAGGGGAGCTGGGCGTTACATCTGTCTGTGCTGTGAACGTGGCTTGCACTGAGCTCAGCAGGCACAGAGATCTGATTGCTGGAAGCAGACTTTGTAACGGAGCAACCTGCACACGGCTTTGGAATTTGCCATTGGATTAGTGATAGAAAACAGTGGATTGTAGCCTAGAGAGAGGTGGCTGAGTGTTGCTGACTCCAGTTGTTTCTGACGAGCTTCCCCTAAGCGTGAGGCAGCGAGCGGTGTTTGGTTTGTTTGCATCAGTAGGTGATGAGGCTGCGTGCCTGTTCCAATGAACCTTTCAGATGTGTGGCACATCAGGCTCTGAGCTGTGATACCATCATACCCAGTGAGCCTATAAAAACAAACCTTCAAAATGCAGCTACAATGCTGTCTTTTTGTGGATGCATTTCTTCCTTGTTTTTTTTTCACTATTTGAAACTGCAGAGGTAGTTGAAAGGGGTGAATAAATTTGTGTGAAATATTTAATTGCTAAAATCTGAAGATTGCATGAGAATGGTGTGAATAAGCAGTCTGTGTTTCAGTTATCTCCTGCCTTCTTGGGAGCTTCTACAAATGCAGACAACTAAAATTTGAACTCTCTGTTAGCAGAACACAGTCAGCAGAGAAGCCGGCTTGTTTTGCACCCTTTAGCAAAACTTCTCTGTTAGCTGCAGAAAAGTTTCATTCCCCTGGCCAGGATGAATTTTGTTCTGTGAATCGGAGCTGGAACCACAGAGGTGTTTCACTGCTGCTTCTGTTTTTGCTCAGCGTTCCAGCAAAGGTGAAGGGTTTAGGGAAATAGCCATGGGACAATTAAACACTTAGAGGTGCCCTGAAATACAAAATGGTGCAAGGTGTTCCCATTCCTCTTCCAGCCTTCTAAGATTTTTTCCTGGGGCTCCTGGGCTGCCTGTTTTGCTGGCTGAAGGCTGGTTTTCCCTTGGAATCCCTTCTTCTCAACCTGCCTCAGAGCTGTGAAGGGTCTCAGGTGAACCTGAGAAAGCACAGCCCCTCTACCTGCATCCCCATTCATGCATAATAATGTTCTGCATAGGGGCTTTCTTTATGAAGTTTCTGATCAGGAGAGGACGGGGCATTGAGAAGGTTTTGCTGAAAGTCAGGTTTCTGATTTCTGCTGACTTGTCAAGGCTCTGGGGCAGAGAAGAACCCAGATTAGCTGAGTGGAGATGGACTTCGATTTGCGCAAAAGTATGAATTTAACTTCATTCCCAGTAAATGACTAGAGAAGGTCAAAATGCTCTTTTTATCCTTCAAATTCTGTCTTGAAATATTTGCTTTATATTAATGCATGGCCATTCAGTAATGTACTTCATCAGTTTAAACCATTACATTTTCTTTCCTCTTCTACCATCTCCTTTTTCTGACAAGAAACATCCAGATGAGAACTATATTTTTCCCTGAAAGTGACGTACTTGCTGTGGTTTCACCTAGCATGGAAGGTTACTGTGATTTGAAGGAATTAGCAAGGTTTTTAACTAGTCAGGGGCTTTGATGGCTTTTTTCCTTGTTTTCCTGGATAGCCACTTACTCTCTTCCTTCTGAAAATGCCTATAAACACTAAAAGAGAGTCATAAAACCCTTTATACACTTTTTACGCTTTCAGGAAACACAAAATCAGGGTTTTTACTCCGAGGGGTAGTCATGGGAAGTAGTTTTCCTGTTTTATGGGTGCGTGCTTAAAGGAGCCAGATCAGGACCTCAGACCTTTGTGCAGTGCCCTCTCTGTTCTGCAGGTGCCAGTCTGAGTTAGAGCAGGGCAGCCTGCTCCTTCAGAACACACAGTGCATCAAACCCATCACACTACAGAGGGGTGAGGTTGGGCTGGGGAGATCCTTGGGAACGTGGTGCCCTGTATGTAGAGAAAGGAAAAGGGAGTGCTGTTTCTTAAATGGCTGCTGGATGGCTTGACTTCCAGATCAGTTTTGTTTTGTTTATTTGTTTATTTGCTTCATCCCTTTGGCTGCGTTAAAGTTCCAGAGATAGGTTTTTCAGGAGGATTTGTAAGAAAAAGAAAGCAATGGCCACAGAGCAATGGCAAGAGATATCACATAAGGAAATATAGCTGTTATTTTGTAGCAGAACGTAAGTGGTGTTTTTGTGTTGCATTTCTCACCAGTGTGGTTTTTGTTCTGTCGCTGACGCCGCTTCTGAGTTCTTTGCAGAAATCTTTTTTCCTGGCTTTTGCTGTGCTGCTCTCTATTAATCTTGGAGAAGATGGGATTTTAGAGGAAAGCGAGCGAGTGGACAGGTGAAAATGGCATTTGGGGAGGAATTGGGTGGGCTGGGATGGATGGGGTGTGACAGGAGGCGATGCTTCTTCCTGAGGAACAGCACGTGTACCTTGCAGGATTGATTTTTTTTGACTGACACAGGAGCTTGTATAAATGCATTATCAATCGTGTCAAATGCTAGCCACTGCCAGTGTGTTTATTTAGCTAGAGTTTACCTAACAAAATGTGATGTTTTGAGCAAACAGAATCACAGAATTGAAGGGACCTCTGGAGTTCATTGAGTCCAACCCCCTGCTGGAGCAGGTTCCCCGCAGCGGGTCAACAGGAGTGTGGTCCCATCGACTTGACTGCCACATTTCAGATCTTCATCAACAGCGCTGAGATCCCCTCTCAGCCTTCTATTCTCCATACTGAACAGCCCCAGGACTCTCAGCATTTCCCCATGCAGGAGATGCTCCAGGCCCCTCATCATCTTTATAGCCCTCCACCACCCTCACAGAGGGTGGTATCCCCCCCAAACCTTTTCATAAGCAGTTCTGTGAGTGAGTGAGTGAGTGAGTGAGCAAAAACCCCGTCCTAGGAGAGGTCCTGAAGGAAGTCCCTGCTTTTGATAACTTTGGCAAAGTGTCTTTGCTGTGGATGACATGTGTTGGGCTGACCATGGTGTGGGTACAGTGTAGCCCGGTTGTGTCTGCCTGTTAAAACTGAAGTGTTGTGGTTCTTTCCTTTTAATGGATTAGTGCACAAAGAATGAATTTCCATAGCTGATTGTGTTGCGTGTCTCTTCTTTTAAACTAGGTGTGCTAAAGATACCCTTTCTTTAGAACAGAAAGCACCAATGGGTTTTGCACAGTGTCTGAATTCTCTTGGTCACTAGGCATTTCAAACCAAAATTAAGACCAGAATCCCTGCAATAGAACAGCAGATTGAGATGTTATACTGCAAAAATATTCTGAATAATTGGGGAGTATCCTGTAATTTCTTGAACTGAGAGCAAACTAAATCTTTTTTGTGTAAACTCTGTATGCAACCCATATTGATGATTGCTAGATGTGGATTAAATGTTGGGAATTTATTTCAAAACTTTGATTATGGCATGTATAGCAGCATCAGCATACATGGCACTGCCCTAAAGGGAGAGAATGGAAGTTAGCTTACCACTTCCCTTCACAAACAAGTTTGCAGTGTTTGCTGATTTGTTCTAAATATTATAATTATTTTAGAATTTTGAGGTGAAATTGTTGCATTACATTGGAGGCCATTTTCCTGCATGGATTGCTCACAGTTCTTCCCCTGGCAATGAGAAGGAAAGTGCACAGGCTGTCAGGTGATACTGAAGTGTCACGGTGTGTCAGGGAGTGCAGCATCCCTCATCACTCTCATGTGTGATGAAAGTCTGTATTTAGGGGACTTCACTGCAAGCAGCAGAAATTTGGCTGTGTGACTGTAGCTTGGTAACACGTGTGGCACTGCAGCAGCAGACAGCAGCTTGGTGTCCTTCCTTGCATCAAATGGGGGTCCTTCTGCAGTCCTTGTGAATGCTGTGTGGTGATGTAGGTGGGTGCAGCTGGCTGTGCTGCACGTAGCTGTGCACCAGTCCTAGCCCCAGACCTTGGTTGGAGGCAGGAGATGGTGGCTCTCGCTGAACTGGGAGCTCAGGTGGGATCCAGGGCCTTCATCCTGGTCGCAAGGGGCAGAATTGGCAGCTGGCTGCCTTCTACTGCTGCTGCTGTGAGACTGACTGAAGTGTCCAGAGAAGCTGTGGTGCTTTACAACAGAAATGTGCTCACAGCAGAATCAGGAGGGATGAAAATCAGAGATGGCTTGGTGAGGTTAGGAGAGCCTTTTGTGTTATGGGGAAGAAATCTTACAAATTCATACAGGAGCTGCTTTTGATGCTGGTAGGGAAGTCATGAGGAGAGTTTGCAGTCCTTTGATTGGGAGTTCTCCCAAACCAGTGACGGGAGATGCAGCGGAGTAGCAGGTACTCAGAAATGAATTCACAGCTTTTTTTTTCCCTGTTGAAATATTGTGCAGCAGAGATGTACTGTGAAAGCACAAGATGGTTTCAAGAAGCAAAGAACGGCCTATTCAGCAAACAGTCATTGATGAAAAGTGAGGTTACTTTTAATTTCTCATACCATAAGTATTTCATGTATTTTTCATCCTTAATGGCATTCTGGCTTGTTATAGGAATTAAGCACTGTGAGTTAAAATAACAAATCTGCACTATGCTTTGCTGGGTTTTAAATCAAAATGGCATTCTTCTTTCGTGAGCCCATAATCCTTTCTTTTATATAGTTTGATGCTAGCCAGCTCTTGCTTCCTGAGGCAGAACCATTAGATATCAAAAATATAATTGCTCTCTATATGAGTGTTCCTTTGTAGCCCATCCCTTTCATGTTTTGAGGCTGCAGCACTTTTATTTCTTTAAAAATATTCTATTAACTTATTCTGAATTGCGTATCCCAGCCTCCATAGGTAACAGGTCAGTGTGTTGGTGGATTCAGTGGAGAAGTGGGGCTTCTGTGTTAGGATTTACTTTCAGGTGTGGCAGTTCGGCTGGAAATGGTGAGATTCACAGACAGACGAGTGTAATTATCCCATCAATGCCAGTTGGGAGTTAATTAATCTATAGTTCCCCACCTGGCATCCAAAGTAGAAACTGTTTGGGGTGAGGAAGAGAATCATAATGGCCTATCTTACACTTGCTAGAGTGTTGGAGATTTGGAATACAGATGTTGTAATATACACATCATTTTCTTTAATGTATTACAGGGCTATTGCTATACCTCATTCCACATCTAAATATACGGGGGGGGTGTTATTTGTACGGACAGGTGTTTTAAAACCCCAGGGTGTATTTTTCTTGCTCTTCTTCCCATTCCGTGTCTGTAATTAAGAGCACTGCTGAGAACTGCACCGCGTGCTCCCCTGCCCGTGCCGTCCCCTGGGAGCCGCAGTGCCGCGCGGCGCGGAGAGGGAAGGATTTAAGGAATTCATACGGCCTGTTCCCGAGATCAGCTATTGCCACTCTCTTCCCGAAGGTTAGAATTATAAAAGCCCGAATACACAGACATTTCCTTTAATAATACAGACCCGTTTTCTCTAGTCTGCCAGAATTCAGAGCGTCTGGTGGTTTCCATGGAGAGGTGTATTTCTTACAAGGCCCAGCTATTTTTGCAGACTATTTTGCAGTGTATTTGAACTTGCAGTCTTGTGTGCCATTTCTCTTCTCCTCCCCTAGCAGTGCAGTGAAATGCTGCCAAATTCCCATTAAGCACTGGCAAAGAGCAGGCTGAGGGCCCACGCCGTGTCCCTGCCATCCCGAGAGCAGTCTGTGTGCTGTCCCAGCCCTGGTGTCCTGGTGGTGGCAGAGATGGGGCTGCCCCTGCTCTGCACCACCAGGAGGATGCAGTGATGTGCTGCTTAGGAAAAGGCAATTTCAGTGCTGCTGCATCATCTGATGACTTGTTCAGAGTTGTACGTGGACTGAATGTCAGCTGTTTTTTTTTTTTAACCCACAGCCAAGCTTTCTGTGATTGTGTAATAATATATAAAGTTTTGTCTCACAAACACAGTTTGTTCCATAATTGTCTCATTAGAACTTAAACTGCACTCATAGTGCACAGCTCCTCCTCCTTGTCGTGGCTATGAGAAGGGAAACCTCAGAAAGATGTGACTAGGTGCTCTGCTTGGAGCTTGTCTCCTATTGCCTTGGTGTTGTCCACTACAAGTTTAATTACTGTGTGAGAAATACTTTTTTCAAGTGGAGCCAAAATCTAGGATTTAAGCCAAACTAAATTAACAGTTCTCAGAAAACCTGGAGTCCCCAGGCCAAGAATTTCAAGGCTTTTAGGCATCTCTGTGTTATTGGCAGGCGTTGCGTGATGTCATGTGGTAGAACAAATGGACACCAAAAAGCTGAAGTCAACGTTGTGCCAGTTTAGCAGGGAAGATTAAAACTGATTAATTTAGGGAGGCCAAACTGGAAATAACGCGTATACACAGAAGCAGTGGGGTTATTTCATAAGCTGTATCCGTTCTTTGCCACCAGTGGCAAGTTTCCAACCTTCGCTCTTATTCTTGGTTGCCTAAATTTGCCCTACAGCTGTTTTTTGGTTTTTCTTTAATGTTGTATGCTTTCTTTTTTGACGGATATATTTTTTTTTAATTTAGGGGCAAAGAGACTGCTTGTTTGTGAAGTTGTGGCACTCTCTTTTTCCCCATAAATTGCTATGCTACTCAGACCAAACTCTGAATTCTGCATAAAATAACTGCATTCATGAACTAAACAGGGAAGTCCTACTGGTTGGTGGCGTACGGCTGACATGCACATTTTCTTTTGAAGAAAATTGATGATGCTTAATTTTACCTTGTGCGTGCAATTAGGAGGACTGTGTATGTATAATTCAGTGCAGAGCAGGTAATAAGAATTCCTCTTTGTGTCTGATTCTTGCAACAGACATAAAGCCCTCAGAAAGGCATTTTTGGTGCAGCACGGGCTGTGGTTGCTTTATTTAAGGCAGCCACTTTAGGCACTGTGGGGCAGGGCAAGGAGGACACCTGGCTCCTACACCTTTGGGTGGCTTTTAGGAGCTGTGTAAGTGGAAGAGCTGTTGGCCCCACTGTGGTTGTCCTGTGCCTCAAACTGTCTCCTACTCCGCCTCCAGGCTCTCACCTGCACTACAACCCTGTGGATCCGCTGTGCATCTCTTCCTCTTTGTCAGCATCTCCAGCATCTCAGCTCAATCTGATTTAGTGCCTGACTGGCAGCCCAGCCTGTGGTAGGGGAGTGGAACTAGATGGTCTTTGAGGTCCCCTCCAACCCAAGCCATTCTGTAATTGGCTGTTACCCACTAAGGCTCTGCTGTGCCTTGTGTTGAAGGGGCACTGCTGCTAAGAGTGTGCTGGAGGTAGTACACATCCATTGCTCTCTGTGTGGGGTAAGGGTGGTGAGTATACTTCACTGCAGTGGTTCCTGCCTTGGGCATCTCTGGTGTCATGCAGGGTGTGCAGTGATGGCACAGGTCTGGCTGTGCTGCTCAGACTGTGTTCTGTCTGCATGCTGTTGTATGCTCCTGGGGGCATGCATGCTTGAGGGATAATAATAGTAGAAATTCTGTCTCTAATTTGTTAATGTCTTCATCCAGTTTAAGCTCTCGAGGAAGGAAAAGCAGCAAAGTCCACCTAGACCTATACCAGCTCTGCTCCATGGTGCCTGCAGGGAGGTGCCAGCAGGTCACTGGGATGCAGACCCCACTGCAGCCCTGCCTGAGTGGGTTGTGTTCCAGATCTTGGGATGTGAGAGAGGCTGCTGTGGTCCCATTGGATTCCTCCATCCCATCAGCATCACCTCTGCAGTCTTGCTTTTTGCCTGCACACCCACCAGAGACACACAGTTTGCTTCAGCAGGTGGACAAATGGCAAAGTATGCTGTGAGCAAGGAGAGCTGGCCCCATGCTCTTCTGGAGCAAAGCAAAGCATACAGCTCTAGGTTTGTCAAGACTAAGAAAGAAAGCCTCCTTGGTTTCATTTTTATATTTTTTATTTTTGATACAAAGGCATTGCTCAATACATGTATGTGCATTGTCACAAAATGCCTGTGCTTAGGAAGGAAAGCAAGGTGGACTGAGAGGAGTTCCTGTGAAATATGTATGTGTATGTGTATGTACGTGTACCTACAGCATGAGAGGTGCTGCTGCTGGAGTTAGCTGGGTGTAGCTGTGACAGAATCCACGAAGAAAAGAGAAATTATGTATTACAACCAATCTGAGTGACTGAATTCCTTGTTTTGATGTTTACTGTGGGTGTCAAGGATGTATAAATGCAAACAGCACATTCATGAATTATTTTCAGTTGCTAGTAGGTTTCTGAAGAAAATCATTTGTAATGAGCTTTATTTATGCACTAGAAATAAAGATGGGATTAGGAGAATATTGAACTGTAAATGCACTGGTGATTTTTGGCTTTTGTGCGTAGCACAGAAGAATCTCATCATTTATCTCCGTTCTGATCTTGAATATGCAGAGCTGGCTGTGCCTTTTATGCAGCAGCTATTTTAGTTTGCAGCAGTCTGGCCTTGAGTCTGCAACGCGAGCTCGCTGCAGAGCCGGCAGCGCACCTCTGCAGGCCTCTCCTCGCTCCTGTCGCTGGCTCAGAGGCTTTGCCAGGCTCTGTCACTGCACCGTGATCCACGTCAGCCCTGCTGTGCTTGCAGGAGCCCAAGCAGATGTGCTATCTGCACAGCCCTGTTTGCCTGTTGCTGGGCTGTGGATGTGGCAGCGTGTGTGGCTTTGCTCTCTGGCTTCTCCAAGGCAGGAGGAGGGCTCTCAGGTAAGGCAGAGGGCAGGTGGGGCTGGAGCAGGAGCCTGTGTGGGCAGGGGAGTGGGTGCCACACATGCACATCTGGCTTCCCAGACCTGCTGCTGTGCGACGGTCCGGCTGTGCCTTCCAGGGCTGCCCTGGCTCTTCTGCTTGTTGTTGAGGCTTCTAGGCATAGAGGCGTATGGGAGGAGGTTAGGGTGTCAAGGGCAGCCTGTATGTGTTATGAGCTCTTCTGTCTGAGGTGATCTACCTATGGAAAAAATGGAAGTTTTTAGAATAGCATGCATTGATGTGTTGTTCTTGGAGGTGTTCAAGAAAAGGGTAGCTATGGTACAGAGGGATGTGGTGATGTGTCAACAGTTGGACTAGATGGTCTTAGAGATCTTCTCCAATGTTAATGATTTTATGATTGTGTGGGGCATGGGCTAACTTGGTGAAGTCCTACTTTAGGATGTGCCTGAGTTCCCATTTTGGTAAGGCCTTAATTTGCCTAGAGGGAAAGATGCATCAGGTACTCTTTGGAGTCGTATTGCATTAGGAAATTTGCTTTTTTTCAGTTGCATTTGAACAGGACTATTGAACATCCTTCAGTGATTAGTGCAGTGGTAGTGCCATAGTGTGCGTGGTGCTGAGAGCACTTACATCCGCAATCACAATTTCACACAGGTGCAGACAGCAAATATTTTTTCTTAACAATTTCAAGCTTATAGAATGTAGGCATATTTTTCATTTGCCTTTTCATATCTCTCTGCATACGGTTTTTGGAAGTCCTGAGGTTGATGACAGGCCAGGTGCTTTGGGCTGACCCATTGTATTGCATGACAAGATCTGACCCTTTTGTGTTCATGTTAGCAGGTTCATCACTAAGGCACTGAGCCTGGCAAGCAGGCTTTTCAGCTCTACCATAACCTTGTCCATTGAATGTGTTTGTTTTGAAGGAATCTGATGCAGCTTTGGGGTTGTTTTTCCCGGCTAGTGTAATCCTCCCAGCCCTGATATTACCAGTGATGTTCTCTGAGCAGCATGGATTTCTTTTTTTCATTTGCTTCATGATATTTAGCCTTTTAGATTTCTGTGAAGCAGCCTTGCCCCCGTGTTGGGCTGTTAGGAATTAGACTTTCACTTTAATTTCGTCACCTTGAAAGGGGACTGCCAAAAACAAAGGCGGGATTCGGTGATACGGATCAGCTTACACCAAATCAGCATTGTTGCCTGAGAATATCTCTTGCAGTGAGAGAAGCTTGAAACCTGCAGGGTGTCTTTTTATGAAAAAAGCAAAATATATACTTATTTGTATGCATAGACCACCTAGGGGAGTTTCTTTTGAATTTTGCACTGTTTTAAACACTCATTGATGTGAGTGCTTATTGCAGAAGCAAGGACAAATAAGATGTACAGTAGCTGAAGGGCCATTTGTGTCTGGAGGTGCGTGCAACTGGAGTAAACAAGGCTCATTAGAATGAGAGGAAAGAGGAATAGCTGTGAGGACAGCCTGCTGGCCCGTGCCGTGCGCCCGGACCGCACGAGTGGAGTTGTTTTGCTGTTAATGGAAGAAAAGCCCCACTTCCATGAGTTGTTTCCTGAGCTACGTAGAACACAGATTTTATGTGAGGGATAAATACAAGTTTGTAAATGCTTTGGGTTTTTGGAAGGTAATATCCAGTCTGTTCTTTGTCCTTCCACACGATGGGCTGTGGCTCTGGGTGTGACTGCCGCACAGTTTGCTGGTTACAGACCCTTCTGGCTCATGTCCTGGTTGGATGGGCATCAGGGCTCTTGAAGAAGTATTTGTATCTATGTTCCATTAATGAAACCAGAGGTACCTGTGGTCCTGTAGGACCCGCTGGGGCCAGGACTGTTGAATTGTCTCCTTGGCACGGGTGCAATGAAGCGTGCACCTTGAGTAGTGCTGCCTGTCTGCAGGGCTCGCAGGGTGGTGTGGAATTTCAGCACCCGCCGCACTAAATTGAAGCCTGGCCCAGGGTGGGTTGTAACAAGCTTTTAAGATTGCGTGGTAGCTCAAAAATGATTTGATAGATTCAACAGCAACAGCAGGGAATGTTAGTTCAGCAAATTATGTCCACTAATGTGGTCTGAAAAGGTCACTGCAACCCACCCAAACCTACCAGCAGCTCTTAGCAGTGCGCTGAGGGAGCCGGCAAGTTTTGGTTGAGTGAATGAATAGCCTCTGAAAAATAACAACCGAGAGGCTGGCGTGTGCTTAAATGCCTCTGCTAGCCGGGCACTTGCATTCAGAATTTTATTATCCATCGCTGCAGATTTCTGCCAACAAGCTGAAGAGTGGCTGTAAGCTTTTATAGCCACAGGTAGAAGTTTCCCTTCCCTATTTCTTTCTCTCACATCTCTAATAGCTGTTTTCATGTCTCAGATTTGAAATACATGGATTCTTCTTGAAGACAGTTAAGAGAAATACTGCAGTGGCATAGGATGGTTTTACTTTTATGCAGTGGGGGAGGCTTGCAGGCTCGGTCTCTGTTTTCAGCCCTTTTTCTCCCTCCTTCCTTGGCCAGCAGTATCTGGAGCCATGCAGGGATGGCCCCCACCATTAATTCCAGTCACTTAGCTGGGGCCTGTCCTGGGACAGCATTCCGCATGGAGAAAAGTGCTGATAGGAGTGATGCCCAGTGGGCAGCAGCTGCGGCCTAGGAAAGGCTGTGGGCATGCAGGGCTGAGAGGCAGCAGGAAGGTTCCACTGTGCTGCTGCAAGGATCATCTGCTCTTGGCCATCAGATGCTTCAGAGGTCTGTTCTTTGAATCTGTGAAAGGTTTGATTGTTTTTGTTGTTTTTTAAATGGACTCAATCACTGTGGTTTGTAAAATTGATTCCTTGCTTGCTGCCTTTTCCCCAGAAGGTACCATTACATGTGAATAGACCTTTCAAATTCAGCTCCATTGAAAATAATGGAATTAGTCTGTGCTGTTGTTCCCATTAAGGAAATCAATCTTGTTTTGAAAACCCTTGTGCTTTTGAGAAGAGCAGAACTTGACAGAAGGATCTACCTTTGCTGGCCAGGTTTCCCCTGCCAACATTGCTCCTGGTGGGCATCCCCTGATGTTCGCCCTCCCCTGTGGGGGAGATTTGCTGTGGTTTGGGAACCACGTTTCCTTGAGTAGTTTTGTGCTATTGTTCTTGTTAGTTTTTAATATAATTTTGTCCTTACACTCTTCCTTTATTTTTTTCTGACATTTGTGTCATGTCATAGACAAACAGTTACGTTCTCCATGGTTTTATTTTTGGTAGTGCTACCCCCATGGAGCACAACTAGCAGACTGTATTTCCGAGTTGTTTCCTGCTTTTCCTCTGCCAAATATGCTGACTGCTCCTCTCTGCTCATCCAGGACAGCTTATCACTGCTGGTGGGTCTTTGATGGCCTCTTTCCAGAGTGTCTTAGCCCTTTTTGGAGCCAGTTCTTTGCTTTCCCTTGCTGGATGCTGAGTCATGGGGATGTCCTCGCTGATTTGTTGACTGGAAGTGATGGATCCATGGAAGCCATGGATTTTCTTGTTGGCACTGCTGAGTAATGTAGTATTACATTGGCTGCTTCTTTCTTTTCTTATTTCCCTATCTGTTCTGCTAAATCTATCTATCTGTCTATCTATATATACACACACGCACATACACACACACTTACATAAAGTAAACAAGGAAGCTTCTGTAGAAAATAAATCATTATTGAGAGGGCAAAATGACACTAAATTGGCAGCTTTGCAGAAGGTATGATGCCTTTGATTGATTAGTTGTCAAAGAAATGTAATGTACTGAACTTGGTGAAGATTAAAAATGTTAAGATGGTTGAAATCCAAAATGCATTTGTGTTTGGTGTTAGGTTTAGAGCCTCTTCCAGAATTTCAGTTTTGAAAATGCAAAGTATTTTTTTTGTTGTTCTGTTCCTTAGGAGCCCTCCAGGTGTTATGGAAAATCTGAGTTCTTAAAAAAGCAAACAAACAAACAACAACAAGCAAACAAAAACCAGTCTGAAAGTATTTAGCAATCGCAGCTTATGAATTAGAGAGAGACATTATTTTTTGTGATTAATAGCGAGTTTCTGAGGTACATTAGACACTATTTACAGAAACTGAGCACCAGAAATAATAGTAGCATTATCCTGAACCTCGTAATTACTCTCAGGGTCCAATTTTACATTGTGCCTAATGCTCAAGAAATAATAGCAGCACATTTTTCAGCAAATGCTTATTTAGGTATTTAGATGGATACATGTACAGCAGGAGAAAATATTAGTTAAACTAAACAATGCCTTTTGAGAGGGCGAGCCATCTTTTTCTTGTTTCTTTGTGTTTTGTTTTTGTTTTATCTGTGTGCTATTTCTTTTGTAGCCACACGGGCCTTTCTGGCTGTCTCACTCCCCCGTTCCTTCTGGGAAAAAAGAATTCACAAAAACAAATACCTGAGTTTTGCATGTGGAATCCCAGTCCCAGCCCTCCTCCGTGCCCTGCATAAGCAACCTTTCAGAGCCTTTCACTCTCCTGTCTCCCTAACTCCGGATGCCTGATCTGGCCTCCCACCGTTCTGCTTCCCTTCTTTCCAGCTGCTAATAAATCCTGCTTTACTTCACAAAGCAGAGCAGAAAGGAGCCAGCAGGCGGTGGGGGAGGTGACTCAGCCTCTTGACACCCAGTCCACCTGCTCCTTGCCAGGAGACATCAGGTGTGCTTCTGCAGGTGAACAGAAACGCATCCTGTCCTTGGCCTAGCTGATGTGCAGCACATGAGCTTACAGCACTGACCATCTGGGCCTCTCTGTGCCCTTACATTGGGCACAACTCACTTGTCTCTGTTTTGATCATGCCTATCATCCTTCTGCCAGCCTTTTTTGGGCTTGTGCTGCCAAATTTCATCACTCCTTTGCTAAACACTCAAATAAACATCTTGATTTCTCTTCCTGTGCAGTATCTGCACAGTACCATAGTATGTTTTTTCCATCACTTCCCTGTGCTGCTGAGAAGGAAGACAAATGAAATGCTCTATACCTGACAGCAGTTAAGCTAGGTGGCAAATGACTGTCATATTGACCACTGCGGTCTGTTTGTCTCTGTTCTGCTCTCTTTTCAGAAGTGATACCAGATTGGTCTCTGAGCTGATTGAAATCATGGTTATATTCCGTGCCTGTGCAGCACCAGCAGCTGCGACTCAGGCTGTGGCACTGCCATTGTCACTGCCACGAGCTCTGTTTAAAGGACAGATAGAAGAACACGCTCTCAGACTTGTGGCAGGTGATAGGGCTTCTCTGCCCATTGCAATTTGTCAGAAACTAGACCTTCATTCGGACTTTGCTTTTGCACAGTGCCCCGTGTGAGTGGAGGTGAGATGGTGAGAGCCCTGGGTTTCCTTGTGCAGAACTAAGAAATGTTAGTCAAAAACTTTGTTGTGAATTTTGTGAAGTGCTGTCAACACAACAGGTTTTTGTGTCGTCCGTGCTTCACTTCTTGTTCTAAAAACATTCAGGATGAAGCTTCGCATTTGCATTTAGCACAGCTTATTTTACCGTTATCTCTGTGTGTAGAGGGAAATGATGCTTCATCTACACGCCAGCTAGCAGTCCCATTCCTGGCACTTGGTGTGCTGCAGAACTGAAGCACAGGGACTGCAGGGAGGTGGTAGCCTTGAAAGGCAAAGGCTGCTCCAACAGCCTGTTCCCAGGCTGGGAAGGGGACACCCTGGTGTCTGTGCCAGCGGTGTCTGTTTTCCATTTAAAGATTTCTGAGTGGTGATCGTCTTTTGCTTGGGTGCTGGATCCTGGCTGACAGCGAGGTTACATCAGGTCAGGCTGGTGACCAGTCCCTAGTGGGGTTCCCCAGAACTTCATTTTGGGGCCAGTTCTCTTGACTGCTTTTAAAAATGATCTGGACTCTGGATCTAAATGCATTCTATATAAGTTTACGGATGATATTAAATTGGGAAGAGCTGTTGACCCCCTTGGAGGCTGGAGGGGCCTTGCAGCGAGATCTTGACAAGGGGGAGGATTGGGCAATTGCCAGCTGCATGAAGCTCAATGAGGGAAGGCCGAGGTGGGCCCATGGTGGCCTGCAGCCTGCTTGTGCTGCTGCCTGGGGTTGCGGTGGCAGGACAGGAGGAGCTCACCTCGCCTGCTGGTGTCTCGGCTGAGTTCATCAAGGCCTGGCTCAGAGGGAAAGGTCCTCGTGGCTTCCAACAGAGCAGGTTGAGATGTAAGTCACGGAACTGCAGTAAAGGTGGAGCTCAAAGGTATCGCTTTTAGAACTGCATTTCAGAGTGCCACAGCTCTTTAGCTGATTTCAGTAATGAATAATTAAAGCATGAATACAAGAACAGTGAATATTTCATTAAAATACTAAACAGAAACAACAAAATCTGTTGAAGACAAAGGAATCTTTGTGTTTTTATTCTTTCCTGCTATCTCCCCCCCACCCTCCTCAATCCCCCAAATCTGGAGAGCCCCGTTCTGTGCCAAAGGGAGCAGGGCGATGTGCGGTCAGCACAGAACTGTCAGGGATTAGAAATTCCTCCCCGCTTGTTAGCTGCTCTCCTCTGAATCTTCCTTCTCAGATTATCTTGTGAGCATAATGATTCAGATAATAGCACGTGTGTTCCTCCCCCAGAAATGTTTACAGACCTTTGTAAACTCGAGAGGCTGGGAAGTTTCATAGCTGGTCTGCTGAGGAGAAATGCGCTCCCACTCTAGTCAGAAGTTATGAGTTCAAGAGAAGTTAATTAGTGGCTAACATTAGTATATGGAGTCGCGTTGTGTATTTGCTGTTAAGATGAATAAAGCCTCTGCAGAAAATGTCTGATTAAGGATTTGAATAATACTGGATAAGTAAATAAAATAAAGCAAGTCCTTAGAGTCAGTTTTCTTGATTTTTGTTTTATTTTTTCCAATGTTCTGGAGTTTTGCAAAACATAAGATTATTTAGAGGCTTCACAGTTAGAAGTCAAATTAGATGTTTGTTGAGGTTGTGTTTATTAATCAAGACAAGTAATTACAAAATGCTGTTCATTTCCAAGAGGAATTCAAGCAACCCTCGCTATGGCCCAGCAATGACGAATAGATAAGTATGTGTAACTGGTAGGGGGAGAATGAGCATTCAAGGCTGATGAAGATCTAATTTCCACTGAAAAATGAAACCAAATCTAATCTGAGGAATTAGAAACAATAAAGACAATGTGTTAAAGGGTGTTTATAGGCAGTGTTGATCTTCTGCATTGAAGTCTCCCTGGCCTGCAGATTGGGGGGCCTGTCTCATATCTTGTCAGATGATTGCAGAAGCAGATCTGTATTTCACTGCTGACAGTTCTGCCTCTCTGTCTGCAGCTACCTCACCTTTAAGGCTGATTTTCCTATATTCAAAGAAAAGGCATTTAATGATTATGTGGTCATCACTATGTCATCTCTCCTGAGAATCAGAGTGGAGAACTTAGGCTGGACCAGATTTCCACAAGACTGAAATCCTAAGGTTGTTTCCAACCTGTTTTCCCAAAGCTGTATTGAGTGGTGCCTGGAGATGTTGACCGGTAATTACTCAATTAGTCACTGTGGCTCTGGTGTCGGAGGTCATTTGGGATTAAATTCAATAAAAGAATATGTGCAACATCATAGTTTGCAAGTGCTTGAATTCCTGATGGAGCCCAAAATCTGAGGTAGGTGCTTTAGCTGCCATACAGAGTGCATGTGGAGAGTTTAACGTTGAACAAAGTGTTTTTAAAAACCAAGAAGGTGGGAGGGGACAATGGGGACAGTTCTCTTCTTCTCCATTGTAGGGGACAGCTCAGGATGGGGGGATGCAGAGGGCAGCTCCAAGCTGTGAACAGGCATACCAGCAGATTTGGGGGGCTGTCAAGCATGTGGGACTCTTGGTTCACCTTTTTTTGACTCGTATGCTTGACATCTGCCAAAGCTCATCAGTGGTACAGAAGTCCTGTTCTGTGAATGGCATTTTAACCTGAGCTCTTAGGTTGCTCCTTCAGATATGTCACAAGGGAATTCTGAGTACTGGCTGATGCTTGTCAAGCATTTGAAGATTAAATATTTTGCATGTGAACAAGTTTTTGCTTTTCTTGTATTGGACTTGGATACCAAGGTGATAAACATGGTATAAATATCTTGAGAGAAGTGCTGAGCATAATAATTTTATTGATCTCAAAAGCTATAAGATCTTTCTGCAACTTTCTAGGGTTTTTTTTGGCATGCAATTAGTCATTTATGTCCCAATAATGGTGCAGTTATGTTTTCAGTTATGTTTTTAGGAGGAGATTATTATGTAGTAGTGATACCATTACTACCACCATGATATCACCATGTCTAGTGGTTGGCGACCCTGCACATAGCAGAGGGGTTGAAACTACACGATCTTTGAGGTCCTTCTCAACCCAAGCCATTCTACGATTCTATGACTAGAAAACAGTGTAATTTGTGAAATAACAGTTAATGTCTTCCAGTTGTTTGGTTTAAGGTGGTTAACTCTGGGTGGAATTAGCACACAGCATATGTACTGAACACTTGTTGGCCCTGCAGGAGCTGTGGTTTACGGGCTAATGCTTTGTTTTATTTATGATAAACCTCTGCTTAGACGACCTTTTAGAGTTGTTTTCTTTTGTTTTTGCCCTTTTTTTTTTTTAAACCTGGCACTAATAAAGAAAGTCTAGAAACAAAGGGCCCTTATCCTGTAGTTAAGCTTTTTGTGAATGTGAATTTTTTTTTCTTAAACAAACAAAAACCCCTAATTAGACGGGAGCGCAGCTTCAAATAGTGTTGGTATGGTTTAATTTGCAACTTGCTATTACTTTCAGTGTCACACCTGGGGAACAAAATGCAGAATGCTTTTGTGAGATGTGCTGCAGGAAGGCTGCTGCTCTGCTGTGGTCTGGTAGTGATGCCATGAATGTTCCTGATGCATTAAGAACACCTCGAGCCCTTCAGCTCCAGGTGTATGAGCAGTCCTACAGTTATTAGACCCTCTGCTGACTTTTCATTCCTCTTTTTTTATCTGTCACAATCTCTGAAGTGTAAACCAGTTTTGGAAACATTTCAAACTGGCTTGATTAAATGGTCTTTCCTTTACAAAGTCTTTTGATTAGCTGAAATTGAATATTATAAAGTTATCCCCTCTCTTCTGCAAGGAACAGGCAGGATTAATGATTGCTTTGCCTGTGAACGGTTTGGTGGTGCAACCTTGCATGGTTGGAAATGCACACTTATTAATGAGGCTCCCATTAAGTCTCTTACAAATACTGATGAATAGTTAGATGCTCATCATACAGACACTTTGTCTTGTGCCTCGAGAGTAATTGTTGAGCAGCTGTGCTTGAATCCCTTTCAACACAGTTGTTTCTTGGTTCTGCCTGAGGCAAGCGGATGATGCTCTGCGGCTTGACAAGGCCCCATCCCAGAGGGATGGAGCTGGATAAGTGAACTGACGGGGGTGGCAGGGGTTCCAGTTCACAAAATGGGCTGGAGTCATTAAATCTGGGGTGGTGTGAAGTACTGAGCTCCTGGCTTCTTTTCTGTGAAGGAAGAGGAGGGCATCACATTGAGTGAGTGCTTGCTTGTTCAGGGCTGGCTCCAGAGAAAGCTATCCATTTCCATTCTGTCTTCCTTAAAACACTTAAAGTCAGTGTTGCATGTTAAAAAAAAAATAACAAAAGAATCACAATTAAAATATTAATTATTAGTGCTGAGAGTGTTTTGAGCCATTTTAGTATTCAATCGGCTGTAATTAAATACTCAGTGAACACAAAATTAGGTCATATATTATGTAAATAGGATGAGACATCCACTAGCTCTGGCAACAAATGCCTTGGAGTCCTTCAGGGTGTAAGTCAGGACTGGACTCTTAGAGCCTAATTGGTTCTGTCTGACCCCGATTCCCTTCTCTGTCACATGCCCACCTGAAGGCAGGGTGAATACCAGCAGGCTGCTGGGGATGCTTCCCTCCCCGCCTGCAGGCTGCGCTCCGGCCATGTGGCGTGGTGGCTCCTTTGGACACGAGAGAGTGACTTCAAGCATATAAATGAAATACCAAAATCAAGAATTGATGCACAGTCGTTGGGCTGAACGAGGCTCGGAGCACACAGCGCAGCCCGGGATCGTGCCCTCTATTCTCTCAGCGTGACATTTGATAACTTTTATTTTAGCCTACATAATTACAAATGCCAAACCCGATTTTGCTCCTTCCGAGGACGGGGGAAGCAGTACAGGTCCATTGTTATTAGTCAGAACAATTACGTGGCTCTTCAAAGAGGAAAGATAAAAAACAGAACTTGCAGCTCTCTGCCTGTCAGTGCCAGCTCCGTGCTGCTCGGCTGCATGAAGCCCAGTGCTGTACACATCTGGAGACACTCCGTCCCGGTGTCCTCTCCTCATTTCAGATTCATTGTGCTGCTTCCAGAAGTGGCTCTCCAGCAGCATCCCCGTGCCTTTCTCCCAGCTCTGTTGTTATTTCTAAAGCTGAACGCAGGCCTCTTGTGCACGAGGCACGTGAAGAAGAGCAAGCGCGGGCTGTGCTGCGGCAGCGTGGGGAGAGCAGAGAGCTGTGGGCACCGCGTGCTGACCTCGCCTGGTCCTCCATCACCGCGCACTTCCCACCCCTCCCTATTTTGTTCCCTGTGAAGCAAACTGTAATTCAGAGCTGGTTGAGGGGTGATGCGTCACATATTCTGTTTGAATCCTTCAGATATTAGTTTTCTAGACTGTGTGTGGTTCTCTGCTGCTGGTGTGCCTCACGTCACGGAAGAAAGAGATTTTAGTCTAATGTATTTGGATTTCTGAAGTGAGACTGTGTCTTCTCTAGCCCCTGCCTTCTGCTCTGCCTCCCACCCCCAACCCAAGCACCCCTGTTTTAAAGAATTTCTTTTCATAGCTCCTGATGGGTTCCTCGCAGGGCTGTGGCAAGAAGCAGGGTGGGTTCATGTAGGTAGAGGAAGGCTGACCCTGTCCTTAGGAGTGAGGGCAGTGTGTGGCTGGGGCTGCTCCCCAGCTCTGGCTGCTGGATGGCAGTTGATCTCTATATTGCTCAATGAGTTTGTTGCTGTGAAGGTAAACCATAGCATATCCCATATTGGAAGGGACCCATAAGTATTACTGAGTCCAACTCCGGGCCCATACAGGACCACCCAAAAATCAAGCCCGATGTCTGAGAACATTACCCAGATGCTTCTTGAACTCCAACAAGCTCAGTGCTGCAACCACTGCCCTGGGCAGCCTGTTCCAGTGCCCAGCAACCCTCTTGTGAAGAACCTTTTCCTGACACTCCACCCAACCTTCCCCTATCACAGCTCCATGAAGTTCCCTCCAGTTCTGTTGCTGTCACCCTGAAGATATCTGCCTATACGAAATCTGCTCTGTGCACCCTGAATTTAGGTGACAGAAGTCACAGGGAAGCGACTGCTTGCAGCTTGTCTGCAGGCTTGACTGCTTGCAGCTTCATACCGTCAGGAGGCATGGATTTGGCTTATCAAGCGACACTGGACTTGCTAAGTGGTTGGCAGACATTATAGAAAAGTGAGATGCTATTCATGCTGCAGTGGATAAGGAGTTGGAAAGCATTGGTTTAAGATTGCAAGAGGCTGAGAGGAAAATTGAAGTCATGGAGATAACGATCATTGGACCTAATGCAGTTCTTGCTGAGAATGCCAAAGACCAGGTTGTAAGCTGTGCAGAAGTCCAGTTGATGATCTGGAAAATAAGTGCAGATTGGGAATTATCATCTCGGTGGGAGAATCTCATGGATGTACCGATGGAGAAGCAGGGAGATTCATTTGCTTGTTGCAGAGTGCTGGCTGAGCTGCATAAACGTGAGGTGAAATTCTTTCAAAGTGCTTCAGGATGTCATAAGGGCATCGTGTTAGTGAAATGTCAAGCTAAGCAGTGACTTCCTAGGATGATAAATCAGTGCCTACAGTATTGTTAAATGGCATGGTAACTCAAAACAGGTCCATACACTACAACTCTAATGCTGTGAAGACTGTGTGTTATTTCTGTTGGATTTGGGTTTATCCTTGTATTAAAAAAAGCACTGCTAGGTTGGCTGTTTGGGTTTGGCCTTGGCTTTTTCCTTGCGTTAAAAAAAAAGTCAAAAATGGTCCAGCTGAAATGCTTATAGGGTACTCTGGCTGCTTTTTATCAGCAGGTTATTATTATTATTTAATAAATATTTTCCTTGTCTATAGACAGGTTGGATCTTGGAGGTTTTTCTTAGGCTTGGGTCTTTCTGTAATAGGAGAGAGTCTGGGGAGGAAGGATCATAGCCTAGCTAAAAGCCAGCGTAACGTCCTGCAAGGCCTGGCATTTCACAAGTTTGTATGTGTACAGATGCAGCTGTTTCTCTATGTTCTCTACGACTTCTGTGACCTGGATGGCTTATTGCCTGTGGGGCGCTGGGTGAGCTGGGAGCCAAACCCTCGTTCCCGGCGTGTTCCACAAGCTGTCCCTTGCCTCCACTGGCAAAGCTGCCTTCTTTCTGTTTTGCCATCTGGTTTAACTCTGGTTTGCTGCACTGTGCCACGTGGGAATACGTTTCTGTATGCCTTTCAAAATGCAGAACGTCTTTGTGATTACCTGTGAGATTGCTTGGGACTTTTATGTGCTTGCTGTGTTGTGCAAGCTCGTAATACATTCACAAACAAGCCACAAGCTGGGACGAAACTAGGTCACTGGTAGCTCTGTACTGGGCAGATGTTGGCTTTTCCTCATTCATCCTCTGTCCTCAGCAATATAATTGGGATGTTAGAGGTAACTGAATGTTGCTGACCATAGCTAATTTCTATTGTGGGCCCATCAGAAGGTTGAATTTTGGAGGTCTGAAATGAGAGTTTTCCATAGATGGAGAGTGCAGGATATTTTGTCTTTGACTCGCAGTGGGAGGTCACAGCTTTTTGTGCTCACAGCTTTGAAACCAGCACAAACTGGGGTGATTAGCTCCCTTTTCTAATGAGTACACAAAGCTGATTGTGAATGAGCCAGTGGGTTCATTGTGAAACCTTGGCCTGCATTTAATCCCTTATGTGAGACCCCCTTTTACGCAGAGATAGCAATTGGAATCCAATTTACACTGGGCTAGGCATTAAATCTCCTTACACTTGCAATACTGCTAATCAATGAAACTGAAATGCAGTTGCTGTAAGGAGCCTCTTCCCTTCAGTTATGCCACTCACTTTGTGTCGCAGCGTTGAGACGGAGCCCTTAAGTGGGAAACACTTTGTCTTCCTAATACAGGAATAAACAACATCTCGCTTCCTGGCAAAACACATCCCAAGCGCTGTATAACAAACAAGAGATATCTTAAAAGTCCATCAAGAGACGCTATGGTAATTTCATAGGAACGGCCACCTTGCTTTTAGTGAGAATTATCTAAATAAGAAGATAAAAGGAAGAAGAAAAGGAGCTTGACGTGTAGAGAGACACATGAAAGGTTTCAGGAGAGGCTTTCTGTGCTGCAGATGTATTAGTGGTTGAGTTTTCTGGCGAGCACCTTAATAGCAACAAGAGTTTCTTCCTGTCTAGTTTTAACAAGCAAGGCTTCTAAAAATCAGGTTTGGGGTGCATCAGAGATCAATGAATGATGGGGAGGAGATTTCCTATGCATTGAGTGGGAGCTGCACAGCTGGGATAGCTCTGGTGGGAGAGGGAGGTCCTCCTGGGGCCTTGGAGCCGGCTGGGCTTCTGCTTTGTGCCTTGTGCAGCTCCGGTCAGGGACGGCTGAATTCTAATCCCCACCTATTGCTTTTGCTGCCTGCAGCCCCTTAAAATATTCATTCTGCCTTTTATTCACTGGTGCTGTTTAATACCTGAGGCACAACGATGATCTGGAACGCTTGTATTTTGTTACAGTCATTGTTTTGGGATTATCTAGAAAGCTGACACTGGGCAGGAAATTAGTCAGTATGTATTCCCACTGTGACCAGTATGCCAGGTGTGGGTATTTAAAAAATCATGAAGTGGCCTCCCACAAATCAGGTGGGTTTGTTGTTGTTGTTTTTCTTTTTTTTTTGTTTTGTTTTGTTTGTTATGTTGTTTTTTTTTAATTATTTTTGTTTTAAAGCACAATAAACCGCACTTTTTATTTCTCACCTGCTTTGTGAGCTGTTGGGAAGCACATTGGTTGTGTTTCCAATCTTATTTGCAGCTACGAGAGTCAGAAACATCGTTTAGGAAAAAAGAATTGCTTTTTAATACATCCTAAGGAATTTGTGAACAGAAGTGTTAGGACAAATACAACAGAACTTGCTGTGAAATCACAGGAGCCCCTGCTGCTGCTGAGCTGAGCAGGGTACAGCCGCATCCCTTCCTCGTGCAGCATCCTGCCTTGCTTTTGCTAGTGCACCCCAGAGCCCCAAGGATGCTCCCAGCTAACACAACTCTTTCTGTCCCAAGCAATCCCAGTCCCCATCGGATGCAGATTTGGAGCCCCACAAAACAGCTGTGAGAGCAAAATGCGAAGGCTGCTATGCACAGCGCTGCCTGGGCAGCAGCCTCAGAAGCAGGGCAGGAACTCCAGCACTGGTTGCTCTGCTCTGGCTGCTTCCAACAGATGAGTGCAGCCAACCATGCAGGAGCTTTCCCCAGCCAGCAGCCAAACAGGCCGTGGAACTTTAAGGGTGTACTTTTGGAGGGTGGCACTTTGGGTCTCAGGCGGACGGATGGTGTTGGTGTGTCCAAGCCATGCTTCATTTAATCTGGTTACGTATCACTGACCTTTCCAGTCTGAGCCCTTCTCCTCCGCTCTGAGCCTTGGTGTTGTCTCAATTGAGTTACTGCAAAGTTGTCTGAGCAAGGCCGAGCTGAAAGGCCGGGGGGAAGTTACAGCGGGTGCAGAATGGAGCTGCCTGCTTGCTGGATGGCAATAGCTGCAGGGAATGGGTTTGACTTGATCTTCAGCAGTTCACACTTATTTCCACATATAAATTAAAAAGCAGAAGAAAAAAAAAACACCAATCCAGCAACAACACATGCCTTAAGCTGCTGCTCTCATTTTAGAGACACTGGTTATCTTTGGACAAGATGCTGCGGAAGACAGGGCTGAGCTGTGGTTACACGCTAATGGTCACAGGCTCCAAACACTGCTCTTGTCCAGGGGTGCGTCCTGACCTTGGGATGGATCTCATCAGAAAATATCTAGTTGGCATTTCGGGCAAACCTGATCTGCTATAGGCTTTAAGGTAGAGGGTATTTTATTGATTTTCATTTATTTATTTGTCTGTTTTGTAGAAATGCAGCAGGCCTGCATTAAGGCCAGATGTCCTAAAGCGTGCAACCGAGCCTGCTTAATAAGCAAAGCATTTTGGGGCATTTGATTTTTGACCTCATTCTCTGTGAGCAACTTCAACCTGGGCACTTTGCCAGGGAGCACAGTTTTGTGGAGGGAGGATATTCATCTTATTTGGCAGAGAATACATGGAAATTTGTGTGATGACGCCTTTCCAAGAGCTTTTATTTTTTGTATCTGCAGGACTCTGCCCTAAAATCAGATCTCATCTGACTGATACATTTTCAACAAGATGATTCTGACTCTTTCACAACTTCCATGTGTAAATGTGTTAATGTTTTGCCCAGCACATTATTTCTAACACGCTGAACTTTCATTGTGTCTTCGCAGTTTGAGTTTATGTTTAACTTGAGGCTTTCTTTACAATGTTTGCTGCCTGGTAGCCTTACAGCTACCCCAAGATTATAAAGAAAAAGACACACAGACAGCCTGCCTGGTTTTGTTTTGCAGAGATCTTCCTTTCTCTTCCCAACCTCCAAGCCCCCAAATCTGAGCCCCAGGGGAAAATAGGGAGTTGCTTCCTCAGACCTGTCAACTCCTGTGCTTTCAGGATGAGCCTAATGATGTTGAGCCCTATATGATTCTTTCACACTTGTCTACTTCAATCTCACACCACAAGACAAGTAGGTGCTGTGCGCAGGGAGGGATGAAAGTCATGCCAGGATAGAAATCTGTAAAGTGTATGCTCTGGGTGCAAGAGAGGTTTGGGATGAGATGCAAATCCTGCTTGTAGCATGGCTGGTAGTGGTGGTTTTTTTCCCTGTGGTTTAATATAATTTTCATCTTCATGCATAGGAAACCAGATCAGGCTTTGGGGGTGACATGGAGGATAAGAGTGAAGAATTACGCCAGGTGCCGGTGTTATGGAGGTGGGAGCAAACAGCAGCATTTGGGCATGGAGGGGAGAGAATCAGAGCTGAAATACACAGCAATCCAGGTGGCTGCATGCAGGGGTTGACCTTTTTTAATCATTTATGAGGTTACTTCTCCTAAAGACGTGTCAGTATTTGTATAAGAATACAGGAGCTGCATTAGCAAGTAGTGTAGCCCTTTGTCCAAGCCTTACCTGCAACCCAGCGTGTCCTCTGCCCCTTTTGCACTGAAGATAGGGAACATTTGTTTTGGGAACAAACGGTGCTCAGCGGCTCCGTAGCATGAAGTCTACTCGTGCTTTCCAGTGTTTGCTTTTCAGCTCATCTGCAAGCTGTTTCCTCTTGTGCTTTCTGCTGATGTGGACTGGGGGGGCTGCATGCCCTGCTACCCCAGGAGAGAGCAGCACCACGAACCTTGTGCTGATCTTCTCTGTAGCAGTGAATTCCATGCAGGTAGTGTTTGGCAAGTCACACCTAGGTGCTACAAACATACAGTCATGTGAAGACAGGGCTTGTTTGGCCTTTTGCTGTTCAATTCATTTTACATACATATCAAATGCAGATCAGGTGTACTGCTGTGTGTGTAAGTAGTGCGGCTGCCTTTTCCCCATCTTGTTTCTGCTCCTTATGGGTATCCATTAGCTTGTTTTGTATAGGGCTCTGTTTCTGTTACACTAGAACAATACCTGAGGCCACGCAGATGAGCACTGAGCACCTGCTCCTGGTGCAGGCTGGGCAGACGTGGTGATGGGATTGCCTTCTGAGCACGGGGTCCTGTGGCTGGGATACACATGCTGGATGGCAGTCCCCAAACCAAAGGAGACTCAGTGAGTGAAAGGGGAGAAAAAAAGTGGGATAGGAAGGCACAAAGCAGAGCGCGATAGCACAAGTCTTACCAAAGGCTTTGCTGCTTCATCCTTGCTTTCTTGTTTCAAGATAGCTCAGGGTCTTTTTTGCTTACAGCTAATTTGCAACGCGATTCTTTATCACAAATCTGGATCCTAGAGACTCTGCTGAATTCGAACCTTTGTGTGTTCTTACACAGCTGCAGCACACCAGGTACTCGGTCACTTTTTGGAGACAATTTTGCCAGCAAAGCTGATGTCAGGCCTCTGTGTAGTTAAAAAAACAAATTGAAGCAGCCCATTGTGAGGAATCTGAGAAAGTGCTGTTGGCAGCCAGGTTCTCAGTGAATGCTGGCCCTTGCCCAATGATCAAATGGGTGATTTACTATGTGCTTTTCCCCATTGCTATGCAGCAGGCCAGAACTGTTGTGTGGATTTTTTTTTTAGACCTCTTTTATTGGATTTGTGAGCTCTCTTTGTGGTTTGCCAGATGACCAGCATTAAAAATGACATTCTTTGGCTGTAGGTCTAAAGGTTGTGATAGCAAATCAGAATTTCAGCGTCGGAAATTGGGCCTCATAAGAAGCAGACATAAATCAAGGCAGGGCTGATTAAATGCACTCTTTTGCAAAGCGTTGTCGTGGGGCTAAACGTGTCTGCTTCTCCACTGAAGTTCCTGAGGGGTCAGAAAGCGTTGGCAGCAGAGGAGGAAAGTATGTACTCAGGGGTAGCAACCAAGTGCTCTTTGGCACTCCTGGGAGGAAACGGTGCAGGGAAGACCACGGGCTCTGCAGCGTGGAAAACACCGATGGTCCTCCTCAGCTTTCTGTCTGGATGGCACATCACCTGCCTGAAAATGGGAGCAGTAAGTCAGGATGTGCAGAGCTCCTTGTGTTCATTACTGACTTCTTGAGCTCTTCATATGGCAGGTCTGAGCCCGTGCTGGTCCTGACACCTAGACAACCAGCAAGGTGATCCCTGTGTAGGACAGCAGTGGTGGAGAGCTGAGGGCACAGCTCTCACCCTCCAGTGTCACCCCGGCTCGGCTGTCGCCTGCTGAGATGGCTCCAGCCCCAATTCTGTCTGCAGGCTGTGCAGCACAGGTTCAGCGTAGCAGGGCTGGCTTCTCTGCAGCAAGCATTTCAACTGCAGTGAAGCTAAACCCAGCATTTACCACCACTTTGGAGATAAAATGCATATCAGCCACTCTTTTCATCTCCATTTCCTCATTGCTTTTAGTTAGCACTCTTCAGGCATTGGAAATCGCAAGTGCACTCCATTCCAGCCTACTCTTTCCAGCTGGACGATGAGAATCGAATCATTTCCTTCATCCTCTTGTAGCTGTGAGACCTGCTTAAGAGAAACATCAGTTATCTATTTATGAAAACAGAGTAGAAGCAGCAAAATACAATTTAAAACGTTGGCAATAAGATGCTGCCTTGAAGACTTTCTGAAAGCTTCACCAGGACAGCCCTGGTTCTGGAGCACCTGGAGATGCATCAGCCCTGCTCTTGGTATGTGTTAAAACAATATTATGCTAGCGCATACCTACACCAGCAGTGGTGCTTTTAATGAATATGCACTGCGCTGAACATAACATCTAGATGAATCCCCTGGGGACATTTTCTTTTTTGACTGTTCCAAAATCCTGTTCAAGCGGATTTGAGTTAGTCATCCAACATCTGCTTGCTCTTCGTTCCTAGCAGTATTCATTCAGAGGTAAACTTCCAGGGTAACCTTTGCCAGCGCTTCCCTAAATACTCAGTGATATACAGGGTGCATAGGAGAGTGCATCTCAAAAAAATGTAGTAGGATGCAATGACAGCAGAGCGCAGCTGCCACCTGCAGATTGATGCTTGCAGGGGGACCCTGTCCTATGGGCTGTGCCTGAACGATTCTCTGTGAACCCTAAGAAATTGGTTCACTGATTATTATTTTTTAATTATTATTTTTTGCTGCTTTGTTCCCCTCCCTTCATCCATCATCTGCAAAAGCTTGGTTTATATGTTGGGAGAGAAATGCTCTGAGCTGCAAGGAGCCACAGCGGCTTGGTGCACTGAAGGCAGAGATCCCAGTGCCAGCATTGCTCGGGAGCATTTCTCCGTAGGAACAGAACAGTAGTTCTCTCTTTCTTCTACAGCTTCACTTTTTCTGGTATCTTTTTTAGAATTCAGCTTAAGCTGCAGACTTCTCTGCATCATTAAAACTCCTGTCCCTGTTTGCTCTGGTTAGTCACTGTAAATGAGCTGCTGCATTTGATGCTAGCCCAGTGCTAATCTACTGCTACTGTTAATAATACTAGAGTCACAACAAATAAATGCTCACCTGTCTCAGGTACCTTCCATCCTCCTGTACTTCCTTGAGGATGGGTTTGCAGCCCTCTCTTTCCATCCCAGTGCACCTAAACCACCCCACTGTGAGAATGGAAAACACAGGTTTTTATTGTCATAAATTTGAGGAGTTGTCATGTGAATGCCAGGAGCTGCAGCAGGCTAGATGGAACACATGGTTTCTTATTTGAGGCTGCCCATTGTTTCCCACTAGTGTGTGCCTTTTCATTAAGTGATGATAGGCATACATTTTAAAAAGGGAAAACATCTCCAAATAGTGGGGACGGCTGGAGCCAAATCAAAACCAACTTCATTTTGCTTTGTTTCTTGGTGTGTTGTTGGTGACTTTCTTCCCCAGCCAGTTGGGGTCTGCAGTGACAAGCTCAGTGTGTGGATCACTGGAGCAGATGACTTCAGTGGCGGAGGAGCTTTTGCAGTCCTACAGGTTGCGTTATGTGCTGGTAACGAAGGCAGAGCAGACAGAGCAGGGAAGGGTTTCCAGGCTGCACGTGAACAACCATACCGTTGGTCCCTGCTCCCCCTTCAGTCCTGGGCTCAGTGGTGACAAAGAGCCAGCTTGCAGCAGTGCCTTGATGCCCAGTAGCCCTTAGTCTGACTGTGTACAGTATGCAGTGGGTAGTTAGAGTTCATTCTTACTTGGTGTACTTTCTTCTTCATCATCAAGTTGTGACTTTTTTTCCCACTGTAAATCAGGCATTGTGGTGGCTGCAGTCTCAAGGGCTTAATGCTGCAGGTTCCAGTCCAGCGTTCTTTTACCTTAGATGCAAACAGTTATCTTAGGTAATGGCTACTTTTGTACAACAGTTTTCTCACCAGGAGCAGGGCTGAGACCTGTGGTAGTGCGTTGTCGACTGCTGAACAGCCATCGTGCAACTCGGATCACTTGTTTTCTTGTAGTCCCCTCTCTTTCCAGCCAGGCGGTTCTGAGCAGTGCTTCAGGATGCTCACAAGCTGAGTGCATCAGTGCAGACATCCCTGGATTCCCTTTTTTTGGTTTGTTTAACAAACCCAGACAAACCACTTGGACACTGCCTTGATACAGAGTTGGCTCTTGGCTCGCTATGCTGGGAAGTTTGTATTAATCAGCGCTCTGCAGTCAGTGTATTGTTGCTTCATTAACCTACTTGTTTTTAAGTACCTGTAAATCACAGAGAGGAGAAGTCATGCTGGTAGCTGAGAAAGCAGCCCTGTTTGTAGCATCTCTGAATTGCATTGCTGCTTAGAGCATCGTTGTTATGTTTTTCTTACCTGTGAAATTTGTGGTGTAGCTGCAAGGACGTTTCAAACATATATATCCAAAATTGCAAGTGTTGTTGCTTTTAACATGTAAGGTCCCTGGGGATATTTGGTTCTGGAAGACATGTATTCTCTAGCTGTTATTTCACTTCTCACCAGGTCTCATCTCAGGTCTCATTGCTCGGTAGGTAGATTTTATTTGTCAGTATGCTGTATCTTTCTAAAGAGGCAGGGAATTGCAATAAAAATGATATACTACTTTTATTTATTTTTTAGAGAATCATTACTCGAGTTGTTAAAGGACTCTAATAAATGTTACGGGCAGAAAAATCTTTACAGGATCTATAGGAGGGGAGGCATTTGGTGTCGTGTTGGTCTGACTGTAGGACCCGTGTGTCTAGCATGGATGTTGTCCAGTGCTCATGAAGAAGAAGGGCTGTGGAGGAAGGCCTGAGGGCATAGAGATGCAGCTGGTGGCACTGACTGACCCACACTGCGTGCCCAGCATTGGGAAACACTCGTGTTTTTTTGCATTTCCATCATTTCCCACAATTGCAATGTCAGGATAGGAGGGAGAAGTGGACATTTTCTGCTTCCTGGCCCTCATCACGTAGAGTCACACATGTTCCAGTGGTGTTTGACTCTGGTTTTTGTTGTCATTGGAAATGCAACTGAAGACTATCGTTTAAACTCAAATTTAGGGCAGAAATCACTTTTGTGATTCTCTAGGAGAATCAAATACGTATTAACAAAAATTTTTAAGCATAACAAAGAATGAATGATTGAGCTTCAGTTGCGTCTGATTACATTTGATATAAGCTTCAGAAATCAATTGTTCTGACAGAGTTGAATTTCAGTAGCATTTTTATATGTGCCACGTATGGATTTGGCCCTTCAGTTCCTGGCTTCTGGGTGAAAGAGTTCCAAACACGGATAAATGCAGGCGGTCTCAGCAGACCACCTGCCACATGCACTTGCTCCCAGCCTGCCCCAGCTGTTGAGAAGTGCAGCGTTGATGGTAAACATAGGTCTCAGGTTTAGAAGGAACCTTCCCCAAACTCCTAAAGCACAGAGAACTGTCTCTAGATTAATATTTAGAGCAAATTTATTAAACGAATAGGATTTTTCCAGCATGGGATTTTTGAAATTAATTTATCAATCCCTTGCCTGGCAGTGCTAGAAGAGACAAAAGGGAATGTGTCGGTAGCATTGAGTTTTATGTCAGAGAGATTTTTTTTCCCCTTTTTTGGAGGGGGAGAAGGGCTCACCTAGCAGTGTCACATCTAGCTGTTCTGTGGCACTGCACAGGATGCTATGTGCCCTGACCTGCCTGTGCCTCGCCGTGCCAGGCCAGGAGCCCGGCTGGGAGCTGTGGGTTTGGATTTGTGCACTGGCAGAGCGATGGATTCCTAAAGCATCCACCTCCCCCAGCAGAGCTCGCAGTTAATGCCTTTTGGGGGTGGAGGGGCTGACAACGTACGTGTTGCTTCTTGTTACTGTTTTAAAAATAACCGAGCAGCATCTCTGCACCCCAAATGTTACCAAGTGCAGGGAGCAGCACGCCTGATACCGAGGCTTTCGGCACGGCCTGCCTGCACAGGGATGCTGCCGAGTCCCCTGTCTGCAGCCTCGCAATGGCAAACCTTGTGCCAGGAGCCGCAAGGCACTGGGCTGCTTCTGATAGATCTGCTTGCAGCAGGCATAGGCACCGCTTTGTCAGAAAGGTGACAGCTCATCATTAGCCAGTTCGGTCACATATGTTACGGCGTGAGTGATGTTTGATCAAGTGAAGCTCAAGGTAAGACATGAAGAAATAGGTTGTAAAGCATGCTTGTTAATACAAAACAGAGAGGTGGCTCCCTGGCATCTAATGCAAACATCTAATAGCTCCTATTTTATCCTCATCTCCCGAAATGTGTTAAGCTTAAGTGGAAGCAGCTGCCTCCTGCGCAGAGAGCGAGCCGGCCCCAGCCCCGTGCTGAATTAGCTGCGTTGTGCCTCCCAGTGCTGCATTACAGCCACTCCTCCGTCAGAGGCATTAGCAAACGTGATGCTGTAATGAATTTGTAAAGGGGGAGCGGGGCTGCAAGTGGCCCTGGTGCAGGAATGCAGTGGGGCTGTGCTGGGCCAGGTGTGTGGGGCGGGGGAGGAAGGCTGCTCCAGGCTGGGTTTTGCAATTAGGCCGCATGGTGTAACTCTTTTGTTTCGCAGAAGCCAGCTTTATTAATTGATGTAGAAGGTTGCTGTGCGCTATTCATTGTTTGATTAAAATGCCTGTATAAATAATTAGGCCTTCTCTGTTTGTTTTATTTTTGCACCCAATTTGCATTTTCATGCAGAATGAAAATGAATTAGCAAATACATTTATTTTCCAAATTTTTTAACCCATCGTGGCTCTCCCCTGGTCAGCCACTGCTGGTCCAGAGCCCAGCAGCTCTGCTCTTCCTTTGTGTGCTTGGGGGCTGTCGGTGCGCGTTATGGGGGGATCCTCCCAGGAAGGAATAACCCAGAAGCATAGGGGCAGCCCCAGGCTGGTGGGACTCTGCTGCAGTGGGCAGCTCTCAGCCAGACTCCAATTTGCACCCATTGATTTCATGGGCTGTGTGAACTGCTGGGAACACCGCTGTTGTGCTGCAGGGGCTGGGGGCCTGGGGCACATCCATGGTACTAGATAGAACTGCACTGCTTGTTGCATCGTGGCCTGTCTGTCCTTGTTAATGTAGGAAAATCTGTCTGCTGACAGGAAATCTTTATCTTAGGATGAAATTGCTTTGAGTTGTAAACCGGTGCACTTGATTTCCGTGCATTATTTGCTCTTTCTCAAGCTGCTGCAGTGTGATGCAGAACTCATTGGTCATCAGGGCCCTTTACAGATGTGGGTCATCCGCACCAGGCATGGTTCTTCCCTCATGCACATGCAGCTGCTTTTCTGTGTCAAATTAGGTGTGCACCCTTTCAATGAAGTTGAGCACTGCTCACATCCTGTATGATTCACAATGGACAGATCTATTTGCCATGGTATTTCCCCCCCTTCCCTCACAGTTTGGCAGCACAGGCTGAGTGCTCACCCCCAGGGAGAATCGCTCACTCCCTGCTGCTGGGCAGTGCTGGGCTGGGAGGAGCTGTGCCGAGCTGCAGGCTGCAGGACTTCTGTCTGTTTGCTGCTGGCAGTGACTGTGCTTTGGGAGCAGGGGCATGGATGCACGCCTACTGGTTTGTGCTGGGTACTGTGCTGTTTAAAATCTCCATAGCAAGCTGGGGTCTGGAAATCAGTGCCCTTAGTGTTGATCTCTCTTTTTCCACTTGTAAAGACAAAAATTAGAAGTGAAAAACATAGGACTCTTGGATCAGGAGGAGTGCCTGGTGTTGTTGTGCATGGCCTGAGCATGGCACCCAAAGTTGCCTCTGCTCCCAGAGCGGTGTGGGGGAAGCTGGGTGGGTTCTCATCTCCCGTGGTGCTGCTCTGCAGCCCCACACAGGTGCTGGAGGATCTGTGCTTCAGCAGCTGTGGTTGATGGGCCCTTCTGGAAGGGCTGGGCCAACAGCGTGCGTCCTCAAGTTTTTCCAGGCGCAGATCGATAGGCAAGCACAGTTTAACAGCAGCTGCAACAACAACAACAACAGAGAAAGCTTGTTCTGTGCGGCTGGTCCCCGGGGAGAAGTGGAGAATTGTCCTCATAATAAGAGAGGCTCAGTTTGGAGTAAGTAGCTCTCCCTGGGAAACTCAGGAGCAGGGGCAGGCAGCAACAGAAAGCAGTGCTGTTGGGCTCTCGCTCTCAGCCAAGCTCTGGTGCAGCACTCCCCACTTCAGGTTGTGGCAGTGGCAGCTCTGTGCTATGGGAGCAGATCCGAAGGAAGGGCAGAGCCAGTGCCTCTCTCCTTCAGGTGTGCAGCACTGCATGGCCGGGAGCTGCTCAGGCAGGATTCACAGCAGCATCACACTCCTGTATGCAGTGTGACTGTGCTGAGCCATGGCCGCGGTGGCCACCTGCTCTGCATAGCACTGCCAGGGGCTTTTCCTCACTCCACCATGTCCCTAGCAGTCCTCCCCCTCGCCTCACCTATCCTCTGTGCTCCGTGGGACAGGACGTGGTGAGATCTGCGTGGGGTGGGCACTGCTGTTAGCACCTCGTGTCCATTGGATGTGGCACTTTCCAGACTGTGTCGGTCCCTTTCCTGGCTGGGTGTGAAGGCACCAGAACCCCCAACTCCTCATGGAGGTGGAGCACAGCCATGGACTGCAGTGCTTTGAAAGCATGTGGCCTCAGGGACCGATCCTGGGAGATGCCCACACGTTGCTGCTCTTGCTGGTCCCCCCAGCAGCCCTGCCTGTGCCAGCCCACACTGTCCTCTGCCAGAGCGCGGTTATTTTCCCAGGGAATGGGATTAAACTCCAAACAGATCCTTGTGCCTCCTGGCTGAGGTTTGCTGCTTGCTGCCAGCTTGCTTCTGCTATTGTGGGGTTGTAGTGTGCACCAGTAAATCAGTGGAGCACAGAGACTGGTAGTAGGAGCTTTGCACATCTCCCCCATGCTGCAGTATTTTCTGTTTTTCTCGTGGCTCAGAACTTGTGTTTCTTTGCTGAAATTTCCTTGTGGCATGCCAAGAAGCTGGTGAGTGCTGTGCAAGTGCTGGACACGTGCTGCTGTTTGCGGCCACCCATGTCAGTTCTGGCTGTTGAGCTGCTGCTGTCCTTGCTCTGCAGTGCTATTCCAGTGAAATCATGGGATGGATGGTTTGGATGCAACATAATATTTCTTCCTCCCCCACCAGAATCCTCTATTTATTCCTTCTGCATTCTCTGCCAAACAGAGACTAGTCAATGGGTGGAATTTTTTGCAAGAAATTCAGAAAAATTCAGATTTTTAAATTAAAAAAAAAAACCAAGAACTTGAGAACACAGCTTTAGGAACATGCATGTGTTACAGAGCACGTTGTATTGCACACAGCCAAATCCAAGTGATCCCACCCTCCCTTCTTCCTATCATTTACATGCAGCCAGCCACACAGAGCCAGCCCAGCGCTCTCTGTAGTAAAGGTGAGTGAACATACTGGGGCTGCACGGACAGGACCATGCCCAAGAGGGCTGTGGCACAGTGTGGTGTATGGTGTGTGCAAGGTGCAGGTGACAACCTGGATCAGTTTGCCCAGAAAGGTGGTGGTGACCCTGTCTCTGGAGACACTTAAGGCTGGTCTGGACAGGGCTCTGAGCACCTGATGGTGCTATAGGGGTCCCTGCTCACTGTGGGGGAGTTGGACCAGATGACCTTTAATGGTCCCTTCAGATTCAAATGATTCTATGATTCGATGTCCATCGTTACGAAAATGCACACTTTGCATAAAATTGTACGGGTTGAATCAAATGTTCATTTTACTATGTATGTTGCTGCATTAGTGAGCTTTCCAAGTAACTTTCTGCATATGGGTGGGCTCCTCATTGAGAAGATAGCAGTCCTGAACGCTTGAGTGAAATGTTCTCCTTGTAAATTGAATAGCAGGGAAACGTAAATCTGCTTAAAAGAAAAAAAAGATTTTTCCAAAACTTTCAGAACGTCAAAAGTATAAAACTTCCAACTGTTTACACTGTTCACATCTTTCCTTAAGAATGTCTTTGGTGCTTGGATAAGATGTTGATGACTCCAGAGCAGAGAGCAGTGTGCTATGTCTCAGAGACGTGCCACTAGAATTGAAGCCATGGGAATATGTGGGGTGATTCTCCACCTTGTTGGACAGAATTACACTTTCTCTGTCTTCTCTGTCTTAAAATATTTTGACTAGGTATTGCAAAAAATAAGCCAATGGAGACTTACTGTACAGGAGGTAGGGCATGAGTATTTTTAGTCTCAGAGTAAGCTGCAGCGCTGCGTGGTTGTGTGTAGTTTGGCTTTCTTTTTTTCCCCCTTTTTTTAAGTAATGGGTAGCCTTATCTCTTCAAGGAGATGGGGGCTGTAGAAGCTGCTATGGCTGTTGGTGTCTGTAGCACAGAAACTGCCCCATACTGCCTGGATAGGTGAGGGCTGAGGGTTTCAGCTGCTGCCTGCAGCTTCCCCTCACCTCGTGTTGTGCATGCATCAAACTGGCAGTGCCCTGCAAGTCAGTATTTCACAGGGTGTCTTAGGACCATGCAAGTCACCAAAGGAGAAGTCCAATCCATTGCCATTGGACAGGGCAGACCCAGAGACACCCAGAGCTCCACTCTGCAGCTGGGATGTCCTGGTGCCTGCTGACAAGGCTGGGGGTGGGTGTGCATGGCACAGCTCAGTGGGAAGCTGGAGAGGCAAAGCGTTTGTGTTGGTTGGAAGGACGCTTATTAGTTCCATTCCTTGTCATTTCAGACGAGGCTCTGTGATGGTCTGTGTGATCCTTAGCCGTGCGTTAATCTCAGCTCCGCTGAGGTTCACATTGCTGTCCTTCCACCATTATAGTGCAAGGTTTCCATGCATCCCAATTGGAAATAAATTTCCTTATTACACGTTCTTTGACCTTGGCATGTTTGTAACCCTCACTGTTATTAGAGGGAAAAAGGAGGACTTCTGGGAATAATTGCCCCGTTTGTTCTTTGTCTCCGAAGCATTGATACCTGCAGTTCTGTGCTGAGATAATTAAATCTTAGAACCACGATCACACCGAGAGAATCTCTCCATTTTGGTGGCAAAATTGTATTTTTTCCTGGAGGTATAAAAGTGTGTTTTCGATGTGCAACACATCTCCATGGCTTTTGGAAAGCAGTTATAGCGAGTGTCCGGCTGGGACCGCTCTGCACAGGGCTCTGGGAAATAGCTGCTCCAGTCACCTTTGAAGGTAATCAGATGAAAACCTGTGTACAAGAGAGGAGTCAGGTGCTGCTTCTTGGTATCCATAGTGAAAACAATTTCAGAAACCACTCCTCTCATAAATACCTCGTTTTTGGGATAGCTCTTCTTGTGTTCTGCATTGCCAAGTGCATTGGCATGAAAGCAGCTTTCCTCAAAAATTAATCTGAGCCTGCTGTCTTTTCCTGATGGGTGACATGAGCTGCTGTAAGCTGCTGCTGAAGCTCCATGAGAAATTTAGACCAAAAAAAAAAAAAAAAAAAGAACTCAGAAGGAAAACTCTCAGATACTTAAAAAAAATTTTGGATTGAATGAAAATTCCCACTCCTTTCATATTTTTTAATGCTTTGTCCCTTCTTTCTTTTCTTAGGCTGCTTCTCCCTTCCTGGTCCCATGCCATTTAATGGTGTGAAATAATGAAAAATTATCCAATTTTCCTGTTGGCTCCTCCTGGAGGAGGAGAGCAGTCCTCACTGCCGCTGCCTTTCTCCTGCTGCACTGCACGTGGGGTTGTAGAAAAAATAAATCTGCCTGCAGTGGCAAGGAGGTTTATACAGGAACCGGTACATTTTCCTGTGTGTTTTCTCTCCTCTTTCCTTTCCCTTAGGACTCAGCAAGATATTCTTTGTGTCATCCAAGTCATTGCAACATCTTGTTTTCTGGAGCCTACAATTGATATGGAGAAACTTGGTTGTGCTGCACGGAATGTTTAACAATCGAAACAAAAGCAGAAGGAGGCCTGTTAGCAACCAGGGGAGCTTTGTCATGGGAGGCTGCCAGGAGCAGCCACTGCAGTCACCTCATGCATCACCTTCCCTTCATGGCAGCACAGTCCTGCTCTCCTTGCATTTAATGTTATCCTGAGGACAGGTGGAGGAAGGTGCCCTCTCCATGTCCCCTGCCTTGTTCTCTTAAGCGCAGCACTTGTTTCTCACTTGCTGTCCTTACATTGGGTGGTGGTTTTGCAGGATTGCTGTGCTTTCCTTCAGGAAGCTTTCACAGCTCCACGTCGGCGCTGATTGACGTTTCTGTGTCTGCTTTATTGCAACTTCTGGGCTGCTTTTTCCAGTGGAAAACTCTGTTCCCTTTAAATTTGAAGGTGTGAAACAAACTGCTTGGCTGAGGCTCACTGTAAATCTGGTCTTTGCGAGCAACAAACACTGGTATTTTCACATCACGAAAGTTTACCATTCCTCCTAGTAGCATTTTCAAAGGGGAGTTGCTTAGCAAGTTGCTGTCCTTACTGTGGGCTGTTTGTGCTGCAGAAGGTGCGCATAGGCTGGTTTATTGACAGCAGTCATTAGAAGATGCTGTAGGCTTAGGTCTGGCTCAATCTAATTTAAATTGTCTGCTTTTGATATAACGCTGGCTGAAGTTACTTGGTATGCTCAGTAAGCAGAAGAGGAGCCATGTGCTGGGATCAAATGCTTCCAGATTTAAGGGCTCAGTGTGAGCCAGCAGGATCTCCACAGGCAAATGGATTGATAAGCAGGCTTGTTTCCTTGGCGGGGCTGGTGGCACGGGCAGGAGCAGTTTGGGTTATTTAAAGCAGCATCCATTGGATGTGGTGACAAATGGCTGCGATGCATCAGCTTTCATTACCTCACCCTGAACGTGGCCAACCTTGTTTTTCCCTTTGCTTGCCTTTGCAGCATGCTTTGCCATGAGCAGTGAGCTGGAGCTTTGGGAGAGCGAGTGAGGATGGAAGTAAATCCTTTAGTTTGGGTCAGTTCTGGGGAGCCATGCGTATGTGGCTTGCCTTTCATTTCAATTGGCAGTCCTGACCCTGCTTTCACATTAAGGTACTTTAAGTGAAAATCCATTAATAGATTCTGTATCACTCTATAAAATAAGAGAAGCTGATGTCAGAAACCAGATATAGAAGTTCCCAGCTCAGTCCTGGTCAGTGCACAGCTCTCTGCACTGCACCTTTGTTCAGATGTTGTCTGGCCCAGCCTTGTTCTCTTGCACTGCCACTTGTGCTGCATCCCCTGAGAGCTAACTGTGCATCCTAACAGGGCAAGGAGATCTCCATCTGAAGCTTTCTTTATTAGTAATTTCATTCCGTTTTTCCTCCTAACAGCCTCCCATGCTGGTTTCTTCTGCTTGATGTTTACACTCTTGAAGCATGCAGATACGTATCTTATCCTGCTATGCTGGGTTCTTGCTTGCAGCCAGATGTATTCAGATCTTTTCATCTTTCCTTAGAAATTTTTCCCTTCGAACCCTTAGACTTTTTTTTTTTTGTTTTCTTTGTATGCTGTTCAATTTGTCAATGACTTTCTGGTAATGAGGTGTCCAGAAGTGAATACATTATTCCATTTATGGATTAATTACATCTGTGGAGAGAGGAGACTGCAACGTCCTGCTATGTGATCCCTGCTCCTGTGTTTTCTGCCTCTGAAATCAAGCTGTCTTTTTAGCTGCCACATCTTTCTGCCATTTCATCTTGGGCCTCCTGCCCTCTGCCTCTGCACCTCCCTGCCTGCATTGCTGCATTCTCAGCATCTCCATCTCTGTGTGTCTGGACTTTGGGCGACGTCCTGTTCAATATTAGGTTTACTCTTCCAAACAGAAATATCTACATATATAATAATATATTCTTTTATCTTTTTCCGTCTTCTTTCAAATCTGGCAGGCTTGGAAGTTCCTCCCGGAGAGGACAAGGAGTGATGTTGATAAGGGCAGTCCTGAGAGAAGGTGGGCACCTTCCTTATTAAAGATGTTCCAGTCAATCAAAGCAGTGCTTTCAGGTGCCAGTGGAAAAGCATCCCTGGGCTATGGTTCTCCATGAACCCTGCCCTTTGGACCAAAAATCGCTGTCTGTTGGATTCAGTTCTTACAGGCACCACCTCCCAGTTCCTCCTGCAGCAGGGAGACTCGAGGATGCTCACATTTTGCGTGATTCTTCCTTTTAATTTCAGGACCGAGCCTCAGAAATGCTGCTGTAATCCATGTGGCATTTCCTTTCTTCTTTTCATTAAATAAATTATTTGCTCTAACAAACCAAATGTGCATAACGAGGTGTTCTCAGCAAATTTGCACTTCTTGTAGCTTGCTGAGCTGCTACCCGCAACAGAGAGGTTTTTTTCTTAATATTTTTCCTTTCTGTTACTAGGAATGAAAGTTAATTGCATCCATCCACTGAAGTAATTTTCAAACTTAGGTATTACGTTTATGTTTTGAAGGAATTTGCTAAATTTCCCTTTAAAAAGTAATTCTTCACAACTAACACTTGATTCCTGTGGTTAATTGCACAGATTGAGAAGTTTGGCAGATGACTGCATTTTCCACATACTCCCTTTTTCTCCCCTTCAGTAGGGGCTATTTTTACAAACTCGCCATCGCTCTCTGATAGCACAGGCATCTTTTCTTAATTTACTTTTGAAGACAAATTTAATAAAGGAATTCCCTTTCTTAGCCACATTTGAATTATTCTTTTTATTTTTTTCTTTTATTAATTCGCCTACTCCTTCTTAACCAGGTTTTCGTCTGTATGTTTATAAATAAGTCCTTCATTCCTTAATCCTTTTGTCTAGCATTAACTCATGCGGAATTTTGTTTTTAGCATTTAATTGACTCTGAGAATTAAATGTCCAGGCAGTACTTGTTTGTTCTCATCTCTGCTCCCAGTATTGTTGCTAGTAACCCAGCTCTCACACACACATACTGAATGCTTTGGGTTTGGGGGAGGTTCACAGTGGAGGTTGTTGTTGTTTTCCTCTGGTTTTGCTGGAATAGCTTTGCATAAATCGTGGTATTCTTCCCTGTTTGCCACGTGGCACATTGTCAGCACTGGGGGAATTGGTGGAGTTCCTTTTTCTGGGTTGGTCTGGGGCTGCCAGGTTTGGAGAGATACTGAGGACATCCTGTGGAAATGGAGCTTATGTTTCCTTTATGGCTTAACTTACAAGGGAAGCAGACAAGGCTGGTATTCTTGACTTGACATAGTTTGTGGCCACTGGTCCCAAATTTTAGTAAGCCTGTGGTAGAAAGCAAGACCTAAGTGAAGTCACTAACAGTTGGAGCACCAAATTGCATCCTAGACACGTTCAGGCTGCCTTGGAACCGTCCTTCGTCACTTGAAACTCTCTGCAGTGGGTTGGTCTGGGATGTTTTTAATTTGATTTGCTGCAAAAGGCTGCAGCCTCTTCTAGTTGATGTTTTTTTCAGTGCTGATGACACCATAATTCAGACAACCCGATCTTCCCTGTTGAATTTCAGCTTATTGGTATTATAATTAATTTTGACACGTAACACCACCCCTCCAACTTTCCCTCTCAAATCTATTAATGTGTAATGATGAAAGGTGTGTTCTATGCATAATATTGTTTTAGGGTTATAGATCTTACGCCCTTGTTGTCTGAGATGCATAAATGCATTAACTCCTCTTAGCTGTGGGTTGCTGAAGACTGGAGATGATCTCAAGTTCCGTAGCTTGCGGTGACAATATATCTTAGTCTTAGATGGGAAGATGTGTGTTTTATTAAAGCTCGAGCTTCAGTATTTCAGTCCAATGTCTTTTCAGTGTACTTTCCAGCGTGCTAATTATAAGATAGTGGACTGCATTACATCATATTGAGCCTCACTGCTCCATAGTATTTATAGGACTGCAGCTTCCTTGGCTTCGTTTTCATGATCTTACAAAATGTGCTGAAGGCAGTTGGTGGCAAAGGAAAAAAAAAAACACACACACACAACCCTGTGTGCATTTGTTACAGAGGCCATTAGCAATTACATCACTGGCATGTTGGTTAGATTCCATTTTCCTGCTGTACTTAGTAAAACTCCAGAAAGAATGCCCATGAGGAATTAAGCTATAAACACTCTGGCGGAGGAAGTGCGTTAAAAGCAATTAGCAGAAATTTAACAAAGTAGATGAAAATCAGATCTGGGCTCTCCGAATTTCCGAGGCAGGGCTGGGGGCTTCGTGCTGCTCTTTGTGGGAGGAGGGAGCCCTGGGCTGGGCAGCCCCTGCCAGCAGCGTGCCCCTGAGCAGCCCTCCAAAACTCTGGGAAACACATGTTTACACAGCCGAGAGTCTTTGTGTTGGTTTGGTTTTATGTTACTCATGACAGTGTGTTTGATGGAGATGCCAATTCCTGACTGCCTTTGTTTTTTTTCCCCCGCTTGCATCCTCGCTTTCTTTTTTTTTCTCATTAAAGGCAAAGGGAAATGGGCAGATTGTCCTGCCTGGGGAGCAGCACAAACAGCTGGTGCGGTTTGGGAGCAAGGGAAGCACGGTGAGTGCTTGGAGAGAGCGAGCGGGAGGTTAGGGGAGAAGGGGCTTCACTTGACTCTGCCAACAAAATGGAAGCAGTGGTGAAAGTGAGCGCCTGATCTGCGGGGTGACAGGCTGCTTGCCTTTGGGAATCACGCTTTGCAGTGTGCCCTCGTCCTGGTGTGTGAGCGGAGCCTGGCTCTGGCACTGGCAGGCTGGGAAGTGGGCAAAGCGCAGTAGTTGGTTCTGCAAGGCGCTGGGATAGATCACAACTTTACTATGGCAGAAGCTGTGCCAGAGCACCCTTTGAAAGGGCAAGGCACAGTAAAACATGGCAGCTCCGGGAGGTTTGGGGTGCTGGAGGGCAGGCAGCCCTGTGCCCCTGTAGGGGTGCAGGACACAGAATGCAGACGTTCAGAAGAGGCCAGGTTGGTAGCATAGTGCTTGTCACAAAGCACCACGGTGTTTCCTCCCAGCCGTGGTCATTCACACCAACTGAGGCACAAAAGCACCTCCAGCAACCCTGCCCTCCACTCCCCGCAGCTTGCCTGGCATGGGCAGGCGGCTGGCTCTTTTCCTGCATCACTGCATCCCAAAGAGCAGTGTAGCTGCAGCTGTTGGTTATCCACATTCTGCAGGTATCCATGAGTGCTCAGTCATTTTGAATGATCTTCTGTGTCATGCCACCAATTACCTTGCAATCTCGGTTCCTTGCCTGCCAGGCACTGAAAACCATGGGCTGAGCGGGTCCCCGCAGTCTTGCAGTGGTATCCAGCCCTGCAGCAGGAGGTGGCCAGATCTTTGCAGAGAAATGAAGGGGATGCTGAAGGGAAAACTGAACAGGGCAGGCACAAAAAGGCTGTAAATTGCAGCAGATAGACAATAGAAGAAAGTTTAAGTAGCAATTTATTCTCCTTTACATAGGTAAATGCACTTCATTTAAAAGAACCCAACAATTTGGGAAGCTGTACTTGATACAGCATGAACTAGATACACCTCGGGAGAGCCAAAACTGGTAATTGTGCAACCTCTCCAATGTGTACACAAGAAAACAAAAGTGAACAGTGATTGACAGAGTTAATCTGTTCTTAATGGATGCTTTATTTAAATATTCATTTTTCTCATTTGCATACTGGCTCTCTTTTGGGTCCCCCCTCAGCACCAAAGTTCCTGTGCTAGTGATGGTGGGTCACAGTCTGGGATACCCCTGGTGCATGGCAGCCAGCAGCTCCCCAAAGGGAGCCCTCCAGCAAGCCATTTGCACAGCAAGAGCATTTTCTCCTCAAACTAATACCAGAGCTGCTTCTGTGTGCTGAAGGCTCTTGATGAGGAAGACAGGAACAAGAGTGCGGGACTGATGTGCGTTGAGGCAGCATTCTCAAGGTGTTTCTCACAGTCTTATAGGAGAAGGAGGAGGGCAGAGTCCTTGTGCTGGCTGCATGATGTGACTGTGCATGTTCGTTAGGTGCTGGAGCCGGCCGTTCTTCCTGGTTACTGCCAGTTATCCCCATGTTAGCAGATCCCCTTGGCCAGGCCCGTGGTGCTGTGCTGGCTGGCTGCCCCAGCCTTGCTTGCTATTGGAATTGCCTTCGTCTCTCTGTGCTTATGGGAAACTTCAGAAACTTGCTCTTCAGAGCTCCCAGCTCCAAATCCAGTGGGTTGGTGTCTGGAGGAGATGGCTTTCTCCCTCCTGCCCATTTCTATGCCTCCCAGGCATCCCTACATTTGTCCCTGGGACAAGTTCTTGTCTGTCTGCTGGGATTTTGTAGAACTGGAAAATGAATGCTGATAGACGCAGAACGTTTCCATGTAGTAGCACAGGGTTCTTGATTTAGTAAATAAGGCTAACTTCTGCATTAAAAGCGACCCAGGAAAAATGCCGTTATTGTCCCACTAAAAGAAAACAAAATGATAAAACCACAAATTCCACCTTGTCTGTTTTAAATACATGAGCTTGAATGTCTGCGATTTCTGATATTTCTCTGTAAAGCTTCAGGTGTTCTTTAAAGCTCAGATTGCATTTTCCAATGCGAATTACTGATACGACGTCTGTACTGCTCGTGAGAAATGCTGCAAAATTTGTTTAAAGGATCTAATGAGTTCTGGGCTGTCTGCATCACACAGCATCTCCGTGCTGCGTGGTGCACATCAGGCCCTGTTAAGTATTTCTACATTTCTCTTCAAAAGATGCCATAACCATCAAAGATGCTTGCTATAAATGATTCTGAATGTGTGGGTTTTTTTCTCCACAGCTAGATCTGCACATCCAGTGTATTAAAGGAAATGTATTTTCCTTGAAGGAGGTAGTTCCTATGTTGGAGTTCTTAGGACATCTGCACAGTCCATTTATTTTATCTCATTTTGTCCTGTTTTACCCATTTGTTTGTTGTTATTGTTGTTTTTTTTTTAATGAAGTTTGATGCTAAAGCAATTTATAGAACCAGAAGAATTCAGATCTCCATCCCAAATGCTAGCACATGTTTTGAGGAGTGAGCAGCCCCTGTTAGCCTCGGAATGACACTACCAGTGCAGCTGTGGCTAACCCAGGCGCTGCTTTTCTCCTTCTCCAGACTGTCTTTTACACCTCAGATAAAAATCACATCTTGTTATTGGTGTGAGGATAAAGAACAGATGCATACAGTAAAATACAGCTTATTAAACTGCGGCTTAGATTGGTTAATTACTTTCCCCGCGTTAATAGAGGATCAGGGCTGCGACTGTCGTTTTTAGAATTCAGCAGGTTCTTCCCTGCCTCTGTAGAAGTGACTCAGTACAGTTCTTGCTTTGATTTACAAAATTGGATTTTAATCTCTTTGAAACCATTATGCTAAATCAATTTTTAACATAGCAGAGCATGGAGGTACAAAGCCCCTCTTGTTCTCTTGTTGCTAACTCTTTGGATGAGTGAGCACCGCATAAACAAGACTTAAATGGCTTCTATGTGGAAGACCTTGGGCCAGCACGGACATCCAGGTTCGCTCTGTTACGGTGAATAGCTGCTGTGGGGCACACAAAGAAAGCACAGGTGAAGCTGTATTTGCTGCTGCTGTGAGAAGCTCCCTCCGGTAAGGCAGGCAGTGCAGGAGTGCGCTGGGGGGCTGTGTGCTGCCTTCCTCTTTGCTTCCTCATTGCTGAGGTGGTTGGGAAGCACACAGAGGGCTCAATCACTGTATTTGGGGATTTTGTGTGTTGTTTTTCCCCTCCCCTTAGCCCAGTTCCAGAGCTGTCACGGCATAAGATGAATCACCCCTCTGATGTTTTGGGTTTCTGGCACCAGTAGCAATTGGGCAATCATCCAAATCCAGCAAGAACTTTGCTAGTAATGAATGGAAGCTCATATGATTTCATGTGGGAAGCACAGTAAAGAGTTTTAAGAAGATGTTGTGTGCACATGCATGCGTGCACTTCTCCTCTATTCTCCTCTTCCTCTCTGAAATGCATGGCATCCCTCTATCTAGCTTGTATATCTTCAGGGTGGGGATGGCCAAAACCCTTCTGAAATACCAGAAATGGATCTGAGCTGCAGGGTATCCTCAAAGATCAGATGATTTTACACCCATCCTTCTTGCCTAGTGTCCATTTTGAGATGTAGATTGCACATCTTGCTTGGAAGCCTCTCCCAGTAACAGCTCCCCTGCCCCAGACTCTGCAGGGAACAAAATCTTGAACTTGATCATTCTACAGTTTTTTTCTTTGTTTCTGTGTTGTCGGGTATTTTTGTACAGCTTGGAGCTTGAGATACTTCAGAAAACTTAGAATGGCCTAGGTTGGAAAGGACCACAATGATCATCATGTCTTGACAGCTGCTGAGCCTGACCCCATCGTTTTTCCTCTCTACCTGGAATAGTCTGGACTGTTTATTTCGGCTTTCAAGTGAAAAGGGCATCTGGTGCTCATACTTGGCCAAGTTCACTTTTCCAAAACCTTATAATAAGCATAAAAGTTAATTGCAAAATAAATAGAATTGTGTGGGAATATCAAGAGAGAATAATCTTCTTACTCCTTAAAAATCTCCTTTAGGAGAAAGAATGTCTGTTGCAAGATTTGGGCAATTTGCTCCATAATAAGTCTCATTGCTTAAAAGCTGAGGATATTAGCGAAATAGTGATCCTGAAATGAAGTAGTAGTTCTATTTGCTTGTGATGGCATAAGTCTGCAGAAGACATGCATTGCATTCATCCTTGCAGTGTCAGTGTGGTGTGCCCCCAGGCTGCGGTGTGGTGCGTTAGCTGGAGGCAGCAGACATGGGCAGAGGAAGGATCCTTTTGCTTTTGCCTTTCTGTGCCTTGCTACTGTGATTAACAGGAATGTTTTGCTCCTGTTGCTCCTCCTTAGCCCCAGCAGTGCCATTGGATGGGGACATGCAGCACGTGCAGGGTTGGCTTTGGACGTGTGGGTCTGGGTGGTGTTCCCAAAAAGCATGGTTGGTCTCTGAAGCCCTGCTGGAACACTTTTCCTATAGCACAGCATTAGACCAAGACCTGCCAACTGTTCTCATGTGGTGAAGGAAGTATTTGTTCCTCTGTGCATGGCAGCACAGATTTAATGCAGGCTTACCATGCGTGCACGACTGCAGCATAACACTCGTGCTGTGGGAAGAGCTGCCAAAAAGGTGGGAGTGTGGCACATCTGCTGGAGTGCAAATAAGGGAGCTCTTCCACTCAGGAATGAAGGGGAGAGGTGCCTGGAGCAGGGCAGGGGCACCTGGAAGGAAGCAGCGAAGGAAATGCATGAGAGCGAGCCCTGCTCCCATCCCGCCTGCAGCACGCACTGCTGTGCACAGTGCCGGCTTCCTTGGGATTTCTGTGTGCTGGGCTGTTCCTCCCCCTCCTCCCCACAGCACACACTGGCTTCCTTTTCAGTAGCGCTGTGATTGAGGTCTAGGGGCTTTTTTTGTGTTAGAAAACTCTGTTCTGGTCCCCATCTTAGGCCAAAATGGCAACTTCTACCTGCTTTTAAACTGCATCAATTTAACTGATGAGTGAGCACATGAATTTGCTAATAATCTCTGATTATTCTCTGCTAATCTTGCAGTTGTAGAGGCTGGATCCCAGTGACATTCAGCAGATGAGTTATTAATTATTTTCCTTTATATCGCTTGCCCTTCATGCCAGATTTCTCAGCACCTTTTGGTCTACATTGTTAGTGGTACTGTCTGACACTGATTAGTTCTTTATGCTCTCCTTTCCTCACCTAGGTAATGTCGTTCAGCATGCCCCAAATCAGCTCCATTTACTCAAGGCATGGCTTCACTGGGCAAAGAACCACTGCCACGTGTGCCCTGTGAGTGGGCAGCAGGCAGCCCAGCCCGTGTCCTGGCTGTGGCATGCCATGGCACGGGCATGGAGTGCTGGGTGCCCAGCATCGCCGTCACCTTGCGGCGGTGCTGGAGCAGAAAGATGATTTCAGAACGCTGCACTGCGCTGCTTTGTTATGAGGCAGGATCCCAAAATAACCACCTTTCAGTTGGTAAAATAAATCATAAAATTCTGTCAGATCTGAAATGCAATGGTTGGGCAAATTAATCCATTGTTGTATTGTTATAGCGCTCTAATCATATTTTTATACATCCCAGGAGTTGGAACTAAGAAGCATTTTGCTGTCATTGCAAGCACAATAATAAGAATAGTCTTAACAAAGTGACGTGCACTAAGTTGACTTTCTGCAATACATTTCAGCGGAAATTACAGATGCTTTTTACATTTCATTATCATTAAGGTACAAATAACTTTCTTGTATTGAAAACCAGGCCTACTTTATCTGGTTTAATAATTATATTGAGGCTCATTATGGACACCTTGTTTGTAATTCTCTTTTCTTATTGAATTCTAAATGAGTTATTACAGAAGTATCTACTTTAACAGATGGGGTATATTATGGCAGTGTTTAGTTCCAGTTGATCTTTTCCGAGGGATACACTGAATGATCTGGGGCTGAATACAACCGAGTCAGTGACACCCATCTCCCTGGGAATGCTGCTGACTGCAGTGCCAGCTGGGAGGGAGCAGAGCATGAGTGGGCTTGGGGAGGCCTTGGGACTGGGAGAGGTGTGGGATCTGCGTCACAGCAGGAGAAGCTTCTCCAGGAAAACATCTTGGTTGATGTCAAGGTTGTCTCATTCACCAGTGGGATACTGCTTTAATGGCGTTCTTTCTTCCTCTCCAGTTTACATAATGAGATCAAACTAATTAAACCATGTCTAGCTCTGGGAAAAGATCAAAATGTGAGCTCTTTTTATTTCTTTTTATTAAAACCTTCACCCTGTAATAGAAGATTATAGGAGGTACTTTGCTACCGGTGCATCTTGCTCATTCCTGGCAAAAATAATAGTTCTTTTTTCACTGGTGCATGCCTGGGTTTAATTGTTTTTTCTTGTAGCTTCTCATGTTTCAGGAACTTGTGGTAGGTAGGCAGGCAGTAGGTGGATGAAGTGGAGCAGCAATAGCAGCAGGTGAGGTGAGATGTCATACTCAGAACTACATTAAAGCTTGGTGAGAGGTTCTTGGTGTCATCCCATGATGTTTCTGAGCAGTTGCTCTGGTTTGTGCAGATGCGTGACGCATAGCTGACTGTCCACTGCCGCGTACAGGTTGGGAGTTCCTTGATCCTTGGACATTTTTCCCTGTATCTGCAGGGCTTTTTTCCCATCAAGTTTTGTTTTCTCCTCCTTTTTTTTTTTTTTTTTTTTTTAAATACCTGAAAAAGCAGAGATTTTCATCTTGCTGGCTAACCTCTGGTCAGCACTCCTACCCCTCGAGTTGCAACCGCTGTCCCAGCTGCTGCTGCTGCTTGGTGCCTGCTGGGTGTCCTTGGGCACGGGGTGACGGCCATTGCCTTTGTGGTAGAAATATCACGGAAACACTGTGAATCCATGGCCACAGCCCTGCAGCTGGCACGAGTCCGGCAGCCCTTCTCTGTGGGAAGGTGATGGGTCAGCGTCCTCCGCTCCCAACAGGATGTCCTGGTGTGGATCCCCATGCTGGCGGTGTCCCATGCGGCACAGCGTTGCATTCAGCTGTACCCAACGCTCGCCATCAGATGCCATTTGCTGCAGCCACCTCAAGTCCAAATGAGGAGAGGCTTTACAGACTGATGAAGGCAAGGAGTTATTGCCAATACTAATATATTACTGTATTAGAGGACGCTAATGATATTTTAAGCTACAGTGATTTCAGAAACATGGAGAGGAAATGAGGGCTCTCCCAGGCCTTCTCCCTCTTTAAAAGGAAGCAAGGTTCAAGTATTATTTTCTCTTCCAGAGGGGAGGAACAGCTGTGCCGGGGCTGTGAAGTAAGTTCATAATGATTGAGTTGAATTGCAGAGTGCATTTTAGGTTGCATTCAAATCAGGGCGATTTCACTTCTCTCAGTGACAGAGCAAGGAGCTCCACTTTGCTCGTTGATGTTGACTTGGAGAGGCGGAAAACAGAAGCGAAGCTTTTGTTTCAGGCTTGTCATGTTTCTTTGCACACGATAGCACGTCGGCGTCAGCTGTGCCCTGCCTGCACCACAGACTGCAGCAGGCAGGTGGCCAAAGTGCTGCATGGGCTGTCACAGCAGCTCTCTAGGGCAACAACTGTGGGCCTTTTTGGCTGCTGGTGTGAGCCTGCTGCAGCGGCCACAGTGTTTCAGGTGGTCAGGTCCTTCAGTCTACCCCACTGCTGGAAATCTGCAATGGGAAACAGGATCTGAACTGGCTGCGTGGAGCCTGTTAGGGTCAGTCATTGTCTCCATCTCTAATTCCCGTGTCCTCATATGGGGCATGTGCAAAAGAAGTCTAGCATGGAGCAGACCAATCCATCAGTGGGTCACACGGCAGTTTCTTTGCCCATGTAACTTCGATAGCTAAGCAAATGCACTTAATAGTGTTTTTCACTGGATTTCAGTGGTTTGAATGTATGTGAAAATTACAGCAAGGGCATCATTTTTTTAACAGCTGTGTTTAGTTGAATAACAGATTTAGAAAGTGCAGACTTTAATTAATCTGTGTTTTCTGCTGGGATTTCAGTGCCATCTGATTTACTTTTCATGGCTGGAAAGTGTAATTGTAGTTTTTCCCTTTAGCTGCAAGTTTATCCTCCCAAGAAATTGATTTGGTTCTTCTTTTTCTTAAAGAAAGCTCGATATCAGACTGATGGTACAGGTGATATGCAGACAGCAAGGATGGGAGCTGCTGGACAAACCAAGCAGGAAGGGGTTTTGCAAGAGCAATGTGATTTTTGTAGTTGGGATTATGGAGACTGCTCCTCTCCATGCTTGCTGTTCACTGCAGGACCTGCTGATGTGAGGTGATGGCCTCGGCTCCTCGGCTGTTATCCCAAAACCTCGCTGCAGAAGGTGGCAGTGGGCGTGCGGCAGTTGGGAGAGCTGAGCAATGGGTTGTGGGACCGGGATGATAAATTGCATTTATCATGCACTGTTGATCTCTCATTATTTCATCTCTGTTGAGATTCATGTGAGTGCTACAAACGCTCAGAGAGCTTCAGTGACTCTCGTTTGGGAATTCATTTTCTTTAAAAATCAGCCCGCTGTGGAAACGCGTGCTTTTCCCAGCCCTCCTGCACTGGGATGGGACAAAAGCCCCAGCATGGGGCCTCTCAATAAGTTACACCCTTTGGTGTCTTCTGCCCTATAGAATGTCAGTGCGATGGCTCTGTCTCCAGACCTCACCATTGGCTTTCTTGTGCAAGGAAAACTGCTGCTTGTGCCCCGCAATAGCAGTGGTTCACTTCCAGGAGGGCTTGCTCAGAGCTGGGTTAATAGAGATGAAGTTTGGACAAGAGGGGCACTACTTGTGTTTTAGGGGAACCCTGAATCACTGTGGTTACTGTGAGGTGTACTCTCCTCTCACGTATATTTTGTTAGGTTGGTCTGGGTCTCCTGCTGTTGCAAAGCCAGCAGTGTCTGAGGAGAAGCAGCACATTTCAATTCACAGCATACTCTCAGGATGGCTGCTAATCTGAACAAGGTGAAAAAAAAAATCTCGATGCGTTTTAAAACTGATTTTAATTAAGGCTTTTCCTTTCATCTCACCAAAGCCCTGAGTTAGCTTCTTCATTCTCCCACAAACATGTGTGGGTGCAGGAGGGAGCAGAAGCTCTTAGACCGCCTCATGGCCCCATGCTGTGCAGAGCTGGGCCTGGCATGGAGCTGAGGACAGCAAGGCTGGCAAGGCTGGGAGCTGCCACCTGCATGCTACGGGCTATAGCTTGCTGCTGGGACTTCTCCCACAGCCCCTAGAGAGGCGGTGGGTCCAGAACCCGCATGGCATTGTGTTGGAGGTGACCTCATTGGTTGGCCACCCAGTTGGCCGTGACCAAGGTCCAGACACCTTCATCTGGGAGAGAAGCAGAAGTCTTCCTCCTGCAGAGCGTTCTGGAGTAGGGAAAGTGCTGAATGTGATGGAGCTGGGCTGCAGGCTTGGCTAGGGCTGCCACTGCATAGGTAGAAGCCTGCCCTTGCTGCAGCCACCCCAGTAAATAGCCGCAGAGGGGATTCCTTTTTCTGAGCTTTTTTATCTTCTGCTAGTTCATAGGAATGGAATCCATGAGCAGGAGGCTGCGAGGGGCAGCGAGATACCCCTATGCTGTGTCACTCACGTGGCTTTGCCTGGCTGGCAGCTCGCGAGCAGTGTTTCAGAGTACAGGCAGTGTTTATTGTGAGGAGAGAGGGAGCAGCACGCAGCAAGCACAGCTCCCTGGCTCCTGCTGGGGAGAACATGCTGCAACCTGGCCCTGTACGCTGCTGCTCAGTGCACCCCACTCTGGTCCCTGTGGCCTTGCTGGGAGCTCTACAAGAAGCACAGCAGTGCTTGCAAAGCCTGGTATAAACACCAGCTTTTATGATACACAGGTGTTACCTGTGGCTGGTTATATCTTCTGCAGGCTGCTGGTTAGAGGATACAATATCCCCCAGCTGACAATTGCAGGACCATGCACTTCCAGTGCTGTGCACTGTGACATCTTCACTGTGCCTTTCACTGGTGCTCATGTAAGCTAATGCTGGGACAGGCTGCTTTCCACGCTCCTTTGCAGACATCAGAATCCATGGCTGTGAGCAAAGCGGTGAGCCTACCAGCCTGGGCCCCCAGACCTGGTGGCTGTTGTAGTTGCAGTGACATCCCTGGCTGTGCAAGGGATGCCATGCGTGGAGCATAACACTTGCATGCCCAAGAATAATAATAAGAGCAGTGGGTTCATACAGCTGAAATAGGTTGCTCGTTGCATCCCAGGCCAGCAGTAAGCGTGTTCCTTGTCACTGTGCAGGTTCAGGGGACAGCATGAGGTTGTTTCACGTTCGCCAGCACACTGGGAGCAGCACTAAGCCAACAGTGCTTTCCTCCTCAGGATGGCCCTGTATGTGCCAAGCGAACCGCCTCCTGGCTGGCAGAGCCCATGGCTTTTGTTGGCTGGGTGCTGCCTTTGCTTGGGAGTAGCGTGTGGATCCAGACCATCCCTGATGATGGTGGGCGCCACGAGGGGCAGGGACCCCCGAATCCTAAACAGCCGTGATGTACTGTGCGGCTTGGGCAAAGTGCGTTTGTTGCCTTGGAAACAAATAGCAGCACTGAACAACTAAATGAAATTTATGGAATCAACTTCAATAAATCTTGATGATTAATGTGCAAAAACATACACAATTTGATGAAGATCTACAGTATGCAGATGTGAGGGATGACAGTAAGTTGCAGAACTGCTTCGGATCCATTTTTGGGCTGCCACAAATGCATTCCTGGAATATGACTTTTTTTGTTTCTGAGGAAGCTGTCTGTTTCTTTTCATAGATATGGCATTTAATTTTGATTTCCCGGGTATCTTTTAGCTTAATTGGCATGCTGGATGATTGCAGTGTGTTGTTTTGTCTTCTGCAATTCCTGATTCATATCTAACTCAGGATAAAAATAAAATTGACAACTGTGGCAATCTAAGAGAGCAAAATGCAGCGAGCACCATGTCACGCGCCCCGCATGGGCGCAGGATGCACCACCTCAATTGCAGCCCTTGTGCAGGACGTCTCCCTGCCTCCTAAGGGGCTGCGCAGGACGAGGACGGGTCTGTGACAGTGAGGTGTGGGGAAGGGCTGCTGTGCCAGAGCAAGGAAGGGATGGATGCCTTCGTGATGCAGATGCACGAAGAGCTCCAAGCACTGTTTTCTAAAATAGATATTTTTGTTTCTGGTTTGACCTGTGGATCGATAAAGGTTCGGGAATATCAGCGGGCTTGTCTGGAGACCGTTACAAACCTTTAACACAGCCCTTAATGGAACTTGATGTTTTTCCATTCGTTCTCGTCCTGCTTCTCATTACAGTGTCTTATTTTCATGTCTCTCTGCTGCCTCAGGAGCGTGGGGATCTCCTCTTCCCATCGCGCTGTGGGGGCAGTGGTTGGGGTCCCAGCCCTCAGCCCCCTACTGGTTCCTCCAGGTCCCTCCTGGCATGGGGCTGCAGTGTCCCTGCTCTGCCTGCAGGTAACGCAGCACAGCCAGCGGTCCTGCCTGGGCTGCGGGCTGCTCATGGGCAGCACTGTGCTGCTTCATAATGAGTTTTGCTCGGTGTATTCCAGTCCTGGGGTGAAGCATGGAGTGCCACACGGCAGGGGAAGGCAGCACACCTGCCCAGTGCCATCCCTGCCCATGCACAGGGCTCTGGAGCACTGCATGTATACACATACATGTATGCATGGTAGCTGGTCCCTAACCTGCAGTGCAAGGCAAGCTGAGCTCCACGAGGAGCTAAATTTAGTGACTTGCTAACTTCTTCTTGATATGTTTTTGTAATTTCATTGTATTATGACACTCAGTTTTAAATTTGCATGAATAAATGAGCTTCTCACTAAGTCAGGTAAAGAGATTTTTCACTTATCTACCATGAAATAAGGCATTAGAAACCAGGAAGAATAGAAAGCAACGTATCCTTGACATATTTCGTTTACATTTTTTCAACTGTGCTGACTGAACACTTCTAATTATTAATGATATAATAAAGCTATTTGTACTGCATATAGCGGGCTAAATAATTTCACATTATGAAGACTTTTTGTAATTAATTTACTGTTCTGCGTGAGAGCAGATTTTGAAAAACACACATTTACATTTAATTACACACTAAATCTGAATGCTAAGCCGCAGTGAGTGCATGCTGGCCTTTCACCTCGCAGTAGGAAGGCCCATGGATGCAGTGGATGCAAGAGAACAGCTTTAGGCATGGTCCTGGTGCATGGGGAAGGTTCAGCACTGCTGTAGGGCCGCAACACCGAGGGGCTGCAGGGGAGCCCAGGACACAACCCCTCCTCATGTTCTGTTCTGCTGTCCCAGAGTTAAGGTCATCTTGAAAATGCACCTCAGCTTTCTCTGCAGGTGAGGCCAGTAGGAGCTCAGCAGCTTGGAGACCCGCACTTCAGTGTGTCTTTGTCCTTCCTCAGGCAGGAGGATCCCCAGCACCACCCCACCACCTCCCAGCCCCACCACCTGCCGCCTGCTTGGGTTGATTCGCTCTCTTTCTCTCTTTTTTTTTCTTCTTTTTTTGCTGTTTCATTAATAGTGACAGATGCTTTTAATTAAAAAGAAAAGACAAAACAAAATCCCGCATAAAACAAGAAGGGAATATTCTAATTTGGCGTGACATTATGAGGCAGAATGGCTCCTGGCATGCAAGGTACAGAAAAGGTCATCTTCCCCGACTGCAGCCTTTGCAACGGTGGAATTAAGTTCAAACTCAGGCTGGTTTTGAAGTCTTAAGTCTCTCTGGGGATTCCTTTCATAACATCTTCGAACTGGATAACACTACAGTAAATGAAATACACTGCACTGGATTAAAGGGTTATTTCCCCTGTGTGTCAGGCTGACACAGAATACCAAACCTCAGGTTGCCTCCGAGTTGTCTCTATCTGCTGATACCCTCTCTTCTTTCCATTGCAGCTCTCAGAGTTCTTGCATGTGAGTTTGTGATTATTTATTCAGTTTCATTGCTTTGTGAACGTGGAACAATTTGGTGCAGCGAGTAGCCAAAATGAAGCAGCTAAATGGGAAGGGATGGAATAGGCTTATAAATGTGAAAGAGATGATGCAGGAAAGAGTGGAGCTGCCTCTTCAGTTCTCTTATGTTACTCTGTAATTTATACTCAAATCCCAAACCCAGATCTCTCTGTGTTTCCACTCGTTCTGGGCAGCACATACCTGCAGTGACAGCGGGGATGGTGCATGCTCTGCACTCTTACCTGCCTGGGCCAGCAGCTGAAGTTTGCCAGGGGAAATTGCAGTGTGCCCGTGGCTTTGAGCCTGCTGAAATCCTCCTCCATCTTCCTTTTCCCCACCACAAACCCTAAAGATCAATCTGAAATACCAGTCTGCAAAGGGCTAGCTATACAGAAACTCTTCCAATGATGAAAAAGGAGAAGCTATTTCTTCTCCCTGCTTGCCTCCACCCATCGTATTTTGTCCAAGGCAGCCCAAGGCCACCTGAGGTCATGCAGTTGTCTCACTAAGCAGCAGTGTGTATGGAGATCAAACACCCTCTGCATTCTCCCTACGCTTTTGTTTGGTGACAAACAGGGCGCTGTACACAGACGTGGTGTTGCACGCCGATGTCTGCCTCTGATTGCTGTTCCCTGTATGAATCCCTGGTCTCTGGCTGAGCATCCTCCTGCCTGCGGGTTTCCCTCTACGTGCTCTCGGGGCTGCACTGAGTTCCCCCCAGCAGCCCCAGTCTCCAGGGTGCTGCCCTGTGGCCATGCCCTCACTGGGCCCACCTGCTGGCCTGAACCAGGGGAGTTATTCCTACACAAGCTGTGTGTTTGGTGGAGTCCCACTGCAGAGATCCCACATGTCGTGTCTCCTCTAGTGCCAGGTTCCTCTGCTTCCCAGTGTTACTCACATACTTGCTACACACGTTAAACACACATGGGAAATGGTCATTTTCTGCTGCCCACCAGTAATTTGCATTTGCTGCGTTTCCAGACAAACCTCTCACCAGGTGCCACGTTTTGTAGCACTAGAAGAAACGATAACACATGCATTGCTGGGCGCTACCAGCAGTGTTCCGTTGCAGCGTGGCAAGGTGGAGGCGCTGGGTTAGCAGACCCGGCTTCTTGTTTCTGCACTGTCCTCCATGCCTCAAGCAGCTCTATTCATCTGTGCTTTCCCTTCCCCTCTCTGCTAATCAGAATGGAAAAGCTTCCTGCCTTTGTTAGCACACTTAGGGTTTGGCCAAGGCCGGTGGGCAGGGGCTGAACACCGCACTGCTTATGGGAAGCACTGTTGGGTGCTATGTTGGTACTCTGCAGCGTTAGCGCATGGTTCTGCGTCCCACTGGGGAAGCCCCAGCCCAGTTCCTTCCACAACCGAGCGCAGTGTCTGTGTGATTTGGGAAATGCTGCTTTTTGGCGGTTGTGATGTCTGTACTTGTGCATAAAAACACCAGGAAGCATTTCTGTAGGTGTCGCTAATTTAATTTAATCTGATGTGTGTGTACGGAGAGGCCTGTTCCGCACTAAAGTGCTTCTCTTTATTTTGCAGTCTCCATCGTCATCAAATACAACTCCTTTCATTCTCCTCCTCCATTCACCTACCCAAAGACCAAATCTGGAAATAGTAACCAAAAGAGAAGCCCACATCACACACAAAGCAGAGAAAGGTTGAAGTAATTTAAGGGTAAGTAATTTTTCACCCTTATTCTAACTTAAAGCTTTGTGCTCAGGGTAAAGCTGTACCAGTAAGAGTGAGGTGGCGTACCAAAGCTGTTAAGCATATACAGAACTGCTCTGTCGAACTGACTGAAAAAGCTGGATTGGTGATGAAAGCCAGGAGTAGCGGCACCTTCTGCAGGGGAGAAAGCTGAGTGAGCTGGGAATGGTGGACACCTGCGCCATGCAGTGTGGCTGATGCCCTTTGCTCCATGCAGTGCCAGCAGTGCACTCGGTGCGTATCCTGTACGTATCGTGTTTCCACTCACCTTCTTCCCTAGACAGACAGGATATGCGTTTGCTTGGATCTGAAAACTTCACTTTGCACATCTGGGTTTTCTGTTTTATTGCTGCTTTTTTTTTTTTTTTTTTTTTTTTTCCCTGCAGTGTTTGTTCATGCAAAATTCATATCTGGGCAGGGCATCTCAGATCCCCACTTCTGAGTCAAAAAGGGAAAGCATGGAAGTGAAAAGAGAGATTGTATCACTTAAGAAATATGATTCATGAATTAATCCTCGTCTGCTACACCATCTGTGGTGTGTGTTTCAATACCAAATCCTCTTTTTACATCTCTTTAAAAAGCCCTTTCCCCACTGGCTGCTGAGCACCCCACAATGCCGAAGGGAGTCAGCCACTCCCACAGGTGCGCAGAGATCTCAAGGAAGGTGGGTTTCCCTTGCCCTTGCTGTCACTCATGGTGACCCCAGCAGTGCCATGTGGCCACAGCCTGGCGCTGCCCCTGGCATACAGTAATTACAGCCCCAGTAGCTCCCTGGCACTGGTGGTGCTGATAGATGGAGGCCAGCCAGGAGCTTGGGGCCGGCACTGAAATATTGCGGGTTTGTTGCCTTTCCATTCATTTTGCTTTCACGCCTTTCTGCCTTCCTGACTCATGGCCGTGCAGCCTCTGCTTGCAATTTCTATTTGCTGCGGTAACACCCCCTGGACAAGACAGGAGTGCCTGAAAGCACTGATGCTTGCTGATGCTTGTAGCTGCTTTTTAAGCTTCTTTTTTAATTGAGCATCTAAAGGCAGGATAGCAACAGAGGGGAAAACGGCAGTGATGCCTTTTGCTGTGGTAGGAAGTACGAATGAAGTGAAGGCAAAGCAGAAGAACCACACTGGGCAGAGCCCCAGGGGCTGCAGCAGGGTCCCAATGGGAGGTGGTTATCTGCACAGCTAGGTCCAGGCCAGGGGTACCAGACCAGTTCCAGAACTTGCTGGTCTCTAGGAAATGCTTCCCTTGCCCTTCCTTTGTCCCACGTCAGCCCGCTATCTGGGGGGCTGTATGGGAACTGCTGAATCATGTCCTGAGCCTCTGATTGACCACCTGAGACAAGCACTGAGTCAGCCCTTGGAGCACAGGTGAATTGCCTTCATCTGTGCTACTGGTAGGGGTGGAGCCTTGCTCCACGTCTCCTGGACTCCGTTTAAGAGCTGACTACAACCAGGGAAGGATCTCTTTCAGAGATTGCTCCTCTTGGAGTCTTCTCAGTGAGCCCAGGACAAGGGTAACCTTTCCATCCATTCTTCTTTAGCGTGATAACCTGTTTAGCTTAACTTTCTTGTATATTTCTTAATTATAACATCTGTATATTTGCTGATTATGCAAAGGCCTTGGAGGTGCAGGTGCTTTGCTGATGGGAAGTGCAGCATGAGCCCTACGAGTACTGAGCACCCAAGGCTGCTGTAAACAGCCTCATGCAAAAAGGAGAAGCAATGTTTAAGCAAATGTTTAACCCAAACTGGGCTTGTAGACTGCATTATTTCTGAATGAAAAATACCTGCAGGAACAGGAACACAGCCCTGAATCAACACCTAGCTTTCTTTTTTACTGCGCTCCTGTGCTTTCACTAGGCACTCTGGCTGGCTTAATTTTTGCCTTTGCAATATTTTGCAGCTGTCTTAAGGCATGTTTTGTGACTGTTTCAATCATTTTTGACCTGAGTTCTGGAGTCTATGTGCTGTGATTTGTCCTGTGCTGATGTTTGGAAAGCTTAGGCTTTCCCTGGGTCTGTTGTGGGTGCATCTCACCAACAATCACAGTGCTGATTCCCCAACATAAGAGGGCTTCAGATTCTCTACCTTGAGAGATTTCAGATTCTCTATGCCCTCCTGCACGGGGGTAGTGAAGGACTGGGGAGCATTGCTTCATGGCCTGGTCATTAGGACCCTGGCAAAACAGCTGCCTGTTTCTCATCAACAGTTGTGCCATGAAAGAAATTGGCTTGTGTCTGTACATACTTTTTGGATGGGGAAAATTAAGCAGTAATAGGTGGAAAAATAGTATGGGTTGTGAGATAATAGATGCCTAAGGGTTGAAATTAAACAGTACTTTACAGCGAAGGAAGAGGTTTTGGCAATGCATTGTTTACACTGGACTTTTTTATTTGGCAGAGGATTTGCTGGTATTGCTTTGGAGGGATTGTCCTCCAATGTATTTCACCAACAGACATCAGAGTATTCTGCAGGTCCTTCTCTCCTCCAGGGGAGGGTGCAGTGTTCCTGCTGGCAGAAAGCCTGTCACTTGGTCCCACAGCATGGTGTGACTCCCCTTGCCCTGCATGCTGGCTGAGCTGCAAGGGGACAGCTAGAATCATGAAGCTTGGAAAAGGGCACTAAAATTCAGTCCAACTGTCACCCCATCACCATACCCACAAAACCGCCTCTGAGCCAGCTTTTAACTTAGGAAACTCTCCTGGGGGGCCCCTGAACAAGAAGAGGGCCCAGGAGGAACCTTGAGGTGTGGGACTCGTGGTTCCCATACCTGCAGTGGGACTCAGGGTGTTCAGCACCCATGCAAATGAGGCTGCGCTGCCTGGCATGTCGAAAACAAAGTCATTAAGTAGCTGTTGCATTAAGACTGCTTTTATTCATGGAGTGTAATGTGATTCATTTGCCCTTTTGCTCTCATGTTGAGAAGGCAGTCATCTAGTATGCGTTGCTGGCTGCAGGGAGAGGTTTGTTGTTTGGTTTTTTTTTTGTGTGAGGGAGCAGACATTTTCATCAAGTGCAGTGGGGCTGTAGGGCTGTCCCTTTCTTGGTGGTTGTCCTTTTTTTGGCAAGCAGCCCTGTTGGTGGAAGTGCTGAGCTCAGGCCATCTCCTTGCCTCAAGGCCTAGATCCTTCCTGTTGCTGTGCTGGGGGCATGGTTGGTGGTGCTGTGGGAGCACTCTGACAGCACCCTGGGGGCAGGCACAAGAGGCAGACTGGGTCTTGTGGCTGAGCTCAGGGGCCTGCGTGTCCCTTGGTGTCCCCAGGACACCCAGTGCCAGCAGGGCATAGGGCCAGTGCAGGTTGAGATGTGCAGTGGGATCTCATTATGTGGGGGGGTCTCTACAGTGGGTAAGGAGGTGGTGGGTCCTCAGTGCTGCAGGCAACTGCTGGTGGTTAGGTGAGAAGTTAAGAGCAGCCAAGGGAAATCAGTTCTTCCTGGAGTTACAATAGGAAACAAGCCAAGTGAGGGAAGAGGGTAGAATACAGAAGAACAGAAAAATGCAATTTTTTTTTAATGTTAGCATGGGGAGCATTAACTAAGTTGCTAATTTCAAGATCAGCAGTGAGTAAGGCAGTTTGAGTCACTGCTTCTTGTGGCGGATGGGATCAGAGCAGTACTGCTCTGCATGTTGGAGCTGAACCTGCAAAGTAGGAAGCAAGAAATTCCTTTTTAGCCCCAACAATAGCAGCCAGCACTACTTAACACAGAGATCTGAACAGCGTCTGAGCTCTGTGTCAGATTCCCAGCAGTCATGATGCACGGCACAGGGACCATCTTGAAGTCCTCGGGTGACAATGGGCTTCTAAAGCTACAGGGTCATACAGTGTAAAAATCAGTAAGGCATATTTCAGAAGCAAAAGGCAAGTGGAGGGTTACTTGTGCCTTGTCCATCTCCCCTCCATTACAAAGAAGCAGCATGTTGGTCAAGCCAACGCTAGGCAGGAGGCAGCCAAGCGCAGGCCAGGGAAAGGCTGTTCTGCAGGAGCTGGGCCCTTTCTTTGGAGACTCTCCTACACTGTGTTGACAGGGAGGCACAAGAAGAATGGGTGGTGTGGTTACAGATATGGAGAAGGGGTTTTTGGAAGAGCTCGAGGCTGAGAGCTGTTTGGGAAGGGGGATTTTTTTTTGCCTCTGATGACTTGGGTAGACAAAAGAGAAGTGCTTGGAGCTGCAGAGGTAACAACGCCGACCTTCCCTGCTCTTGTTTTCAAGCAAGAAATGCACAAATCACCGCTGATACTGCTGAGTGGTTTCCTGCTGCTTTGTGGCTTGATTTGGATCCGCCGTTGTTCCCAACCTGGTTCCTGTTTCTGTTGTAGTAGCATACAAAAGCAAGCAAATCCTTGCCTGTGGAATTGCAATTGTTTTGTAAGCGCTGCCTGATAGAAAGACTGCTTCACAAACACTTTCACCTTGCATCGTGCTTTAGATCCTAAATGGATTTTGAATAGATTAATGTATTTCGGAGTGTTCTAGAAAGGTCAAAAACAGAAAAGAGGATCTAATAGCAGTGTAGCAACCAGCTGGTAGCACTGGGTTTCATTTTACTGCCATAGTAACACTATGAGCCACAGTATTAATACCATGCCCACTGAATGCCATCCTCCCCCCCCCCTTTTTTTGGTTAGAAAACAAGCCCATAAGATATTTTCTTCCTCAAGAATTTCTATGGAGCAGTAATAGGCTTTTTGGAGGGGACTGTCCTCATACCCAAAGATGTAAGGTGGGTAATTTACAAGGCAATGTGCAAATGCCAAATTGTTAGGCAGAACTGCTGCTGATTTAGAAGGCAGTTAATGCTATAAATGTGCCAAGTGCCAGTAGAGTGTTTCTACAGATGGAATAACTGGAAATATTGGAGAGGTTCCAAAGGTTTAATCAAATTCAACCAGTCTTTTTTTCTTTTTTTTTTTAACTGCAGAATTCTCCAAGGGATGCAAGTTGCAATAGTAGATTATTCCATTGCTTTTAGTACCAGGGGAGATTTTCGTAGACACACACACAGCTTTCAGGCAGTCGTGTCAGCAGGTACACAATCAGGACAACAGCAGCTATGCTGTGAAAGCCTACATTGGTGGCATTAGCAGGAGCATCCTCTTTAGATACCATGACAAGAGGGACCTTAGAGGCAGACTGCTCTGCTGCACGATGGCAGTGAGGGAAGGAGTGTGGAGGCAGATGGCGGCAGAATTGGTGTTCCTGCGCCGTGCTGCTGCCACAGCTGGGCAGGTGGCACTGGGGCTCTGGGCATGGTAGCCTCTGTGTGGCTCAGCATGCAGTGCCGGGGCACACATATGTTTCTGCGCAGATGCACACCTTCCCCTAGTCTTGTTGACAGCCTTTCCAAGGCTTCTTATTTAGCCAGACCATATGTGCTTGGGCATGGAGCTAGCGCGATGTGGAAAGAGCATCACGTTATCCTTGGGCTGCAAACACCAGCAGGAGCGATTCTAAGCAAATTTTGTCTGCAAGATGTAGAGCTCTCGAGCTTGCATCACAGGGCATTTTTGATGATTTTTTTTTTTTTCCCTCATTTGTTAAAACCAGGTTCCAGAAAGCCATTTCCTTTTGTTGTATTGCATAATTAGCTCTCCTTGTCCATGCCTTAAACACAACAGCAAAGCATGGATGAATGCTACCAGGCAGGAGAGGAAGCATTGGGGCACATCTGCAGGTCGGGCTTTGCTGCTGACGAGGTGACAGGGACCAAGCTGGGGCAGGGCTGGAGATGTCTCCGTGGTGTTTCCCTTGCAATTGGTATGAGAATGTAGAGCCCTGCTCCCTGCTGGCAGCATGGTTTTGCTTAGAGGTGGCACAGCCATGAATCAGAAACCGTAAGGAAGCACTGGACATGAAGTGATGCTATGACAGCACTGAAGCTTTTCTCGTGTTGGTTTTTTTTCACGTGACATTTCTTCAGTGAGATTTGATTTTGCAGATGGCCTGCTTGGATCCATTAATTGTCACTCCTTTTGTTTTGTAAGCTGCCTGCTTTTCCTGGAGTGCTCAGTATCAACCCCTTCTGCTCTCTGCCACTCTGGAGCTGGGGCCTTTGCCCCTCCCAGTCCTCTCTGCCCGCGTTCTGCCAGACCCCCGCATTGCTCTGTGCAGCATTTCTCACTGAATAAATTGCTACAAAGCTATTAGCCTCAATGCCACAGTCTGCTGCTCCTGCGTTCCTGCACCCACCTCCACCCCACAATTGATCCAGCCTGCTGTCTGTTCTGCAGTCAAGAATGCCGGATGCCACTGCGCACAAATTGCTTTAAAATTGAATTGTTTAAAAACGTTTTCTAAACATCCCTTCCCTTTGTGGCACTGTCTGTTGTGCCAGTCAGGGCTGGGAGCTTGCACTGATCACTGCTGGGCAAAAGGCAGGGGAAGATTGTCAATTTCTTGGTTTTTGTTTTTTGTTTTTTGTTTTTTTTTTTTAATTCAATGCAGAAATTAAGAACTATGTGACGGTGTGAATCAGATCTTTGATGTGTGCCAGATTGTGCACCCAGTCCAAAAGCTGAGCTCGTGTGCCTCGGCTCCTCGCCAGCTCTGCTGCTGTGCTGCAGTTTGGGTTTGCTGTTGTTGTATGTAGCTCACCAATGGCTTTGCCTTCCCAGCAGTTCTGTCCTGTCCTGAGAGGGCTGTTTTCCTGGTGACGTGGTTGTGCTTTACTGGAGGTGTTTCAGAGCTGCACCTTTCAGGTCTGTTGGCAGTGTTGGGGAGCACAGGTGTGTAACCATTGCAGTGTCCAGTGGGAGGCTGGCAGCAGTGCGTGGTCATGGCATTTGGGAGTGCATCCCTCTTGAGAACATGAGGCTTTTGGTGGAGGACCATGGCCACATCACTGCCCTGGCAGATGGGGCTGCAGAAGTTAAAGGCACTGTGGAGCCCATGAGTGAGATACACACAGGGACTGTCTTTGTATGCATCCACAGCAGTTTTCTGCACAGATAGGAAAAGGGCTTTGCAAGTGCCATGGAAAGAAGATTCGGAAGAAGTGAATAACTTTCTAGATAATAGTATTAAGTCTCACCTTGAGAAACACTTTATTATACAAATGCTGGTACAGCACTTCCAGTACTTCTTGATATTCCTTGTTTCTCATTTCCCCCCCAAAAAACTCCTCATCACTCCAGATACTGATACAAGAGCTCTTCTGAAGCAACATTTACATCAAGTGCTGCTATATCTGGATCCTTTTTTTTGGTCAGAACATCATCCGTGCCTAACTGGAACACCAAGTATTGAGGAGTGATGCATCCTCCCTTCCTGCAGGCCTGCCCTGTGCTTATGGCTGAGGATGTGCCATAACTGAAGCACGCTTTACAGGGTGACCATCTCAGAGCTGTGAACAGTGCAGTAAAGCCCTATTGCACATGGTCTGTCCCCAGGAGGTGCCAAGGGTCTGGCTCAGCGAATGGAGAGGTGTTGTTCTCAATGCCCTGACATCCTCATGGCCAGCTGGCAATGTGTGGGGGCATTTGCCTGAATTTGGTCTTCCATTATGGCTTTTATTTTTCATTGTCTTACTTTGCAGTACACTGCAGTTGTATTACTGAGGTCCTGCAGTGCACTTCCAGGGTTCCTCTTTGCTACCCTTGCCCAATGCTCCCTGCATCCTGCAGTTACAGCCTCTTTGCCCGTTTTTCATTTTCCATTGCACTGTGATGCATGTCGTGGCAAATACCCTGGTTGTGTCCTTCTAACATTTGCACACCCATTCCTGTGTTACGCTGAAAGTGGTTGAGCTGATTTGTGCAGGAATGTCTCCCAAACCTACAGCTCCTCCCTAAAAGCTCTTCCCTTTATCAGCAAGGAGTGCACATGTTTGGCATTATGGAGGTCTGTGGCCTCACCCTTATAATCACTCTGCCCAGCCAACCTCCCCGTTGTCTGCTGATAGAGCTGCAGCAAACTGAATATAGAGTACATCATTGTGATACCTGTACGTGCTTTAGTTTGAGAACATATTTGGGCCTTTGACAAATAATAGAGATAGGAAGTTAGCCTGGTTGATGGGTCCTGTATTGACACTCCTGAAGCTCACCCAGAGAACCTAAATAAATTTGTAGCAATTGAGTTACAAGTCTTGGTTCAGACAGGACCACTTTTCAATGCAGACAGCAGTTCAAGTCTTCATTTAGGTGTTGTCATTTATGTTGTAGCATCAAGCAGGAGGCTATCGTGCTGCTGATGTTTACGGCAGGCTCAGAAACGTGCTCAGCAATAAACCATCTGTCGGGAAATTCCTGCCTTGCCGCTGCTTTGAGCTCAGATCTGAGCGAGAGGTGAGCTGCTCCTGTTACCCTATTGTGGTTCCAGCCCTACTTCTCATCTTTTGATTCTTTTTTGCATCTGTTTTTTAAATGCTCTTATCCTCGGAGTTCTCCCAAGGGCAAGAGAGATACATTTGTGCAGACAGTATTGTGCATCTGTATTTTGCAGCACTGACCTTGTGTGCTGCAGCTAGATGCCATCTCCAATCTGCTCAGTGTATGTGGTGATGTCATTTACGTGGTCATGTTTCCCTCCCCTTGCTGGGGAGGACATGAGGGTGGATGACATGAGGTGCTTGCCTGAGTTGGGCAGGTGGAGCACTTCTCATTGAGGTTAACAAAGGCAGCATCACTTGAGGAGAGTGCGAAGCCCACATCACCCCAGGGAAGGCTCTGAACCAGAACCTCCTCATCTGAGAAGTCCAATGGCCGTTGCTGTCCTTTGCAGGTCTGGTACTCCGCATGTCTAATGAGGTTTTTGTCCAGAGTGAACAGATCTTTTCTTTCCAGAGAAACAGAAAATATGCAAGAGGATAAAAATCTTTTCCAGTCTGTATTGATTTTAGTTTTTTTCAGTACAATGTAGTCATTCATTTCCCTACATTATACTGCCTGGTGGAGATGTGGGGCTAAGCCACCCTCCCAGGACCCAGGTCTGCTTCTTGCTGCTTTCTATCCCTTGCATGCCCAGAGCTGTTCCTTCCTGGCTCTTGGCCAGACAAGGATTTCAGTATTTGGGAAGTTTGGCCACCCTTGCTCTCACAGGTTTGTTAAACACAGGAGAGCTCAGATCGCATTCAAACGGCAGTAATTTGAAAGAGCTTGAGACAGTGCTAGAGGATTAAGTAATAAAATTGTCTATTACTTTGGCGAAAAAGACAAAATTATTCAGTTTGGCTCAAATATTTAATTTTTTGAACTTAAGGGTTATATATTAATATGGGTTTGGCAGAGAGTTCATCACTTACAAGGCTGCACTAAGAGTTCTTCATGTGCTGAGATCAGTGCTTGAAGTCAAACCTGTCTCCGTGAAAATTAACCTCTGAATGAATAATTGGCCTCAATGAGGAGGTGACCGGGCAAAATGTAATTGTCTATTATGGTAGGAGGTCCTAAATGAGCTGGTGGTCCCTTCTGGTCTGAAATCCTGTGAGTATCTGTAATGTTTGGAGACAGCTTTCCTAGGGATTGAGTGGTCACCCAGCCTGCTGCCTTATCCCTGCCAGCCCTGGCAAGGAAGCTGGACGTGACGTTGCCATGCTTTTGGTGGTACTGTGTACAGGCTGGCCAAGGAAAAGCAGTCCTTGCCTTCTCAAGATGGGTAGATGGAGTGCAGTTGCATCTTTCTTCTTAATATTATGTACCTGCATCTGTTCCGATAAGGAAAAACAATCCTAACTGCAACCTTCTGAGGGATTTGTAGTAAATGAGAACAAGCACAAGAAATTTAGAGGGATTGTGGTCAAAATAGTAGTGACAGCTTTAGTCAAAATAGGGAAGTTTAGGGACTTCCAGGAGTGTTTTCAGTGAGCGTAAACCTGCAGTGCACATTAAGCAGTGCCAGCAGCCGGCTGGTTTCTGCACTGGCTCAGCCCCAGCAGTGGGTGGCTGGGTTGGGCTGTCCTGGGGCACAGGGCTCTGCTGCAGAAGAGGTGGCAGATTCCAAGCAGGGATTGCTAGAGCTTCCGCGTGGCTGATGCCGAGCTGTCCGACGTGTCGTCGTGGTTGCATTGCTGCCCCTAACTGGCACCAGGATTCAGTTGGTCATGCAGGCTGCCTGGCTGGGCTCCAAGAGTGCTGAACCGAGCGCTGACAGCATTACATGATCCTACTGCCCTGGGGTGTGTGCTTCCTGCACGCTGCTTTTCTCTGTGTTTGCACCTCTGCTTGCAGGCCTGTGGTGGGCGAGGGGTTAACTGTGTCCTCTCGGCTCTTCCAGTTACCCCATCAGGACTGTTGAAAAATTAGCTTCTCCCCACTTGCAGCACTATAATTAGGATACAGGAGTTGTGGGGAATGATTTCACAAAGTGACTTGGTGTACTCGCCCATGCACCCCAGGGAGCCAGGCAATTATGCATACATAATTCTACTCTTTGAATATTTTCTCTTTCTCTGCATAATTTCTCTCTATTCATCTTTCCAATGTCCTTCTGAGATAAACTTAGAAGTCTCAGCTTTCAGAATGCAAAAAAAGAATCTGATGACTGCATGCTCACTATTTGTGTCCAGACCAGAAGGACCAGGAGCCATGCTGGAGAAGCCCCAGCAGTGCGGAGCTGCAGCGCAGGGGCTGAAGCAGTGGGGGGCTCCTTTGCAGCCCCAGCCTGCGCCGGAGGGGCCAGAGGTGCTCGCCATGCTCCATCAGGCCTGAGGTTTGGAAGCCCGAGGGCAGCCCACATCCATGGCTGGGCAGCAGTGGAGACTGTGGAGGAGCTGGCTTTCCTGAGCACGATGTATTTTTGTTTCTAATCTCCTGTTTATGCTGTTCTCAGTGAATTTATTGCAGTGCGATAAGCAAAACACAAAGTAACTGCCAGCGTATTGCTACTGTCTTCAGTCAGTTTATCTCTATAAACTTGCTGTTGACATGATGCAATTTCTCCCTGTTGCAGTGTAGCCATATAGCAGCAAAGTTGTGATAAAAGACAACTTGTTGAAGGGATTCTTTGTCATACTCCCGAATCACCCGCAATTCCTTTTTTCCCCAGCGCCAGAAGCGTGCTGGTGCTTTGCAATTATACCTACACGTGATTCCTTTTTTTTTTTTTTCCCCTCTCCCTCAGCAATTCATGTTCCCTATTGTGCTCTCATTCATTTTCTCTCTCTTTTAGTTTCTTTTCCTTCTCCTTTTTTTTCTTTTTTTTACCCAGCACCTTCTCAAAGCACTGAAGCTGGAACTGTGTCGCTGCAGTTAGGCAAGGCTGCTGCTCTACTTCCTGAAGAAAGCTCATTGTGTAGTGCCATGAGAAAAGCTTTAAGCAACACAAGGGAATAAAGGCACTGCATTTCTCTGATTTTTTTATTTTTTTTTTTTCTTCTCCTTTTTTACTTTATTTTTAAGGAATAATACATAAGCTGCTGGGAAAGGGCAGGAGTGTCTCCTGAATCTCTCTGGTTGTGTCTGCGAGGCTGTGAAATTCTAAGGAAACCTGCTTTTCACGTGGAGGCTTGAAAGGTGGACCACCCCACCTCCACACCTTTGCTGCTCTCTGCTTTGGTCTCGTGTGCCTAACAATAAATCCTAAGATTGTGCCCAGACAGCACAGAATCACAGCTTACCAGGCAGTAGCATAATTACTTCTTTTTTTCTTTTTTGTACTAGTTCACAGCAATCTAATGTAAGTTCTGTCTCGAGTTGTCCTGCAACCAGCCATCTTCAGAGCTGTTTTAATGCCTGCACACTCAGGTAACGGAACCCTGTTAGGTCCTTTGGTGATACAGTGAAATAAAGGTCAGCTTCATGCACTGAGGTAGATTGGTGTGCAGATCAGGAAAGGATAGAGTTTGTGCCTTGCAAAGAGAGGAGAGCTGCCACAGGTTGCAGCTGTAATGTAATGGCCCAGCCACGTCTCAGGGCTGCCCATAAATACCTTTCTTCCTGTCTCTGCACAGGAGCTGTTGCTATTATCTAAACCGTGGTAATTAATCAGTGCTTAGAGACAGCATGAAGGGAACTCCATTTCTGTAATTTCTCCTGTTTTTCATAGTTGGCTGTACAGCGGGATGTGGGAAATGCCATCGTGGAGCCAAACCAGCTCCACAGTTGGGCTCCCTCCAGTGCAAACCAGTTCTGTGAGAAGAGAGCAGGTCAGCGTGGAAGTGGGGCATGCAGCCCTCGGACGCCTGGGTAGCCTGCATGCACGGTGCCTTCCAGCTGCACCTTGTTGGCATTGCAATGCTGCTTTGTGTCTGGAGCCCATGAGATAATATCGTAGAATCATCAAGGTTGGAAAAGACATCTCAGATCAAGTCTAGCTGTCAACCCATCACTACCATTTAATTAACCACATCCCTCAGTGCTGCATCTGTATGGTTTTGCACACCTCCAGGGGCAGTGTCACCCCCCCACCACAGGCACCCTGTGCCAATGCAGCACTACTCTTTCTGAGAAGAAATTTTTCCTCATACCCTAGCTGAATACCCAGATGTGGTGCCCTGGCCACAAACCAGCCTGTTCCTTGGCAATCTGGCAGAGATAACGCCTCACAGAGCAGCTCGTGACACAGAGTATTTTATTACCTGCTATCAGTACCTGCACTTGTGTGACCCACTTCTGCCATGGAATCTAGCAGCAGGTGGGAGGTAGCGATGCATTATTTGTTTCATCAGCTTGTTTGCTTAACTTTTAGCTGGCATAGCACTTAAATAGAGCATCTCCCTGGGTACGTCTCATTTTCCAGGCGCTTGTTCCCATTTGCGCTGCTCTCCTCCTCCTCACATTCCCCCGCCTGTGTTGTAGCACCTGTTGCATTTTGCCACAAATTAGAGCACAGCATGTTCGCAGCAGGGATGGTTTGTGCTGTTACGTTGGCCTCCAGTTGCCATTGCCACAGGGCTGGGTGCTGCCTGTGTGCCTTGGGGACCGCACGCAGCAAGGATCTGCACAGGGGCTGTTCTTCACCCGGCACTGAGATATGCCATTGGCACCTTGAAAAGCTGTCGCTGCCGTTCCTGGAAAACCTTTGAGGCAGCTTCCCTGAGTAATATGGAATCTGGACACTCAGATAGCTAGAGCACGCTGAAGGCAGTCAGACCAGAATCCCTTTTTTATCACAATACGCTTTGATTAAGATCATTACAGCGATGGGAGCAGCTCTACTGTTAGCACGGAGTTGGTATTTCTGTCTCATGGGCTGCAGCTCAGTGTTCAAGCTGTCAGCCCAGATGCAATTTAAGAAAAAAAAACAACCTAAAAATGGTTTCCATCCATTGAAGCATTTTAGAGCTGTGTTTTTATAAGAGAGATTTTTAACTTGCTCTGGAATATTTTTATGGGTGATGCACATCTGCATGTTGTAAGATTTTCAAGACTTCCAAAGAAAATCTTGCATTCCTTCAGCTTTCCTATATCTTGCAGCATGATGACATGCACCAGCACAGGTCAGGGACCTCTGCATAACGGACTGGTGCAATCTACACCTATTCTACACTGTTCTAAGTCCATTTGCCATCTGAAATACTTTTTGTTTCATTTGGAGCTCTGTAAGAAGGCGGAATGATTTGGTGCCCTGCAGCTGGGCATCCCGAGCACATCAGCAGTGTTTAGCACAGCCTCGGGAGGACGAGCTGGAGTGATGTGCAGCCAGGCTGGCAGAGAGCTGCAGGAGGAACGGGGCCGATCCCTCTGTGTGCAGCACTTGTAGGACTGGCTTAAATTGCATCATTTAAAAGACCACAAACCTTTATTCCGTTTATGTGACTTTGCTGTCTGAGCCTCCAGGCCATATCTGGGACACGTTTTAAGTGCTTCTTTGCAGCCCGGCGGGCCAGGCACAGTGTTGCATTGCAGCTGATGCTGTCACCTTGTTGCCAACTCCAGGAGTGTAAGCACTGGCAGAGCACCAGGCAGGCGAAGATGGTGGTGCCAGGGAGCGGGAAGCACTAAATTTAGATGGTTTGAAACCCTTCACTTCTGCAGTGCTGCGAGATTGTTAACTGAGATGAAAAAAAATTGAAGTACTTTGTGAGTTTCAAATTGATAGCATCCTTTAAAATCTTAGCATAAATTCAGTGGCACTTCACCTCCCGCACACAATCAGATCTAAAGAGCGAGAGTAACTGTGTCATTTCTTCCTGAGCTATACAAAGAACCCATATCAGGGATGTATTAGTGAAATATTGGCGAATCAACACCAAGAAAAGCAACAGCGTGCTGCAGGCAGAGGAGTTGCAGCAGTGACCTGACCTGCTGGCAGCATTCAACCCAGAGATCTGCTCACTATTTATGGAAGTGCTGCTTGCTGAGAGCAGGGAGGACCACAGCCTGTCAGCAGGTAGAGGTGACCAGCAGTGACACCTGTGTTCAGTAATGGGCATAATGGGCATGGAGATTGTGCAACAAAACGTGTGTCATTTCCCTCAGGCTAAAGAGGTTTGATTTCTGATGGGCTCTCGGAGCAGCTCTTGGAGCTGTGGGCATTTGTCAGCTGGCAGACGGACGCAGCACTGTGCCCACAGCACCTGGTCCTGTGCCTGACCCTAAAGGAGAGCCACTTTGTGCTGGCAGGGCATGTCCTTGGTACACACCGAAACACCAGGCCGTGTTTTGTGATGTCAGCTTTTGGAGATGCCTTTAGTTAGCTTAAGCCTCTAGCTGTGGTTCCCTGTTTGCTTGGGGTGGGCTTCCTTCACTCATGCTGCATATGTGTCCCTCTGCAAAAGTACCACTCAGCCAAAGCCCTCTAGCTATCTGCGTTTGGGCTGCATCGCTTCTTAATGCAGGTTTCCATCATTCAGGGATGTTTCTGTGCACACTTCTTCCCTGTGCCCTTTCCCTTGGAGCAGGATTTACAGCCACAGAGTCTATGCAGACGCGTGGGAGCCCTGGGCTTTGTAGAGCCATCATGCTGCCATCTGGGATTTCTGGAGCTTCCTGAACCTGTTGTGCATTGGGGTGCTCTGTCATTTCCAGAAGGTTATTCCCAGCCAAATAGCAATGAGGATGTGTTGCAGATTATTCACCAAGTGGTTTATTTACTTCTTTTCCTTAGTAATCAGTTTTTGCTATAATAAGCCACTCCTCTGTCAGGACTGTTGTGTTTTTTTAGGTATGGGTGATCCTGACCCATGATCCCCAAACTTGCCATCCCATAGAGTCCTATGAAAGCATATCAAACTGGAGGTGAGCCCAGCTGTCACTTGCAGGGTGGAAGTCACACTCTGCTTGCCATTGAAACCATTGTTTTCTCAGGCAGTTCATACCTGATGTGAAATATCAACGAACCCTCAAATAAGCCCAGATAACCTGACCTGAGCCCTTCTGAGCTCTGCATGTCCCCATGCACGGGGCTGACTGGCCGCAGCTGCTGCTGCACCTGGTGCTGCCAGCTCTGCCTTGCCGTGCCTGGAGTAAATTGGCTCTTTCTGAAACAGCTCACATCTCTTTGGGTCTGCTTTCAGCACTGCAGCCCGGAGCTTGCTGCAGCCCATTTACCGGTTCCTGCTCAGAGATTTTTAGCGTGCACCAGGACATCATGTATGTTTAACAAACTGGCTGAGACATGCCATCCAATACCTTCTCCATTAACCTCTCAAATGTGGCATGCCAAAAGCCATCACTTTAAATTGCTGCAAGCCTTGTCCTGCTGTGAAAGCAGCCTTTCTCCATCCTTTGGATGGACTTCAACGTGCCAATCCCCATTTTTAAGATCCAGGGTGAAAAATCAGGCACTGCCTGCTGCGTCGTTCACAGCATCATCTCTCTGTGGTGACGGACAGGAATACCCTCCGTGGCTTTAGGATGTTGTGCTAACACTGCCTTAAACGAGAGCTGTGGACACAGCTCGGGCTCCACTTCAATACTTAATTTCTGTGTTGCTGGTTGATAAGTTTCCCCTGTGGGCCATCACTTTGTCCCCAGTATGCAGCTGCTTGCTTCCTCATTCTGTGGGCAGGTCCAAAGGGATGAGGGGAGCGATAGGGGATGGTTCAGGATGGGTGTTTGGGTGCTTTGGTGCATGCATACACTGCACTCTGCTTTGTCCACCAACACCATCCCTGTCCATTGATTTGATGTAAGTGAGGTTAAATGGAACCTGCACACCACATTTTACTGGACTTCCATCAAATTGCTCCACAGTGGCACCACTTACAGTGCACACAAATATGCCACTCATCTCTGAGTGAAAGTAATTTATCAACAAGTGGTCCTTGTCCCTTTACCATGTAAAGTCTTTGTGAAATACACTTTTACAGCAAGCTATGATTTGTGCAATGTTTCTCCAGTTACAAATATGCTGTATTTCTCTTTTAAATGTTAAGATACAGAAGAATGAAAAGGAAGTGTGCAGGTCTGAATAATTTTTGAAGGGGAAAGCTATCCATTGTGCAGACCCTCCTTGAAATGAATAGATCTGCATTAAACATGTTCTTGAACTTGGCGACGGACTTTGATTTAATCCATTGTGGAGACTTTTCCACCAGCGTAAGTGAAATGCACGGAAGGGGAGTGCTGGGTGATTATTCCTTCCTTCGCCACCTTTGTGTTTGTCACCTTGGTGCAAGGGAATTGTTCTCCTGCCCGTGTCTGCTGGTGAGGGCACTCGGTGATGGGGACAGGCAGTGATTGGTTCGGTGATAGGGACAGTTGGTGATGGGCATGCCCAGTGATAGGGATGCTCGGTGATGGGGGTACCCAGTGATGAGGATGCATGGCATGACCAGAACTGGCTTTGGGTTCACATCTGGCAGATGTTTGCTTTGTCTGGATGAAGCTCTGCATCTTGATTTCTTTCTCCTCTTAACTGCATAGCTGGAAAATAATACACAGAGAAGGAAGAAAGTGCTTTTAGAGCACACTGTAGGCTGGGTGCTTCGATTGTTCGTCTCTGCAGTGCTCTTGGAGTTCAGGGTTGGAGTGCTGGGAGGGAGGCAGAGCAGACATCATCACCCAGGAGCAAACCACCCGTGTACCTGTGGTGTCTCCATCTCTCCTGGTCTCCATTAAAGGGCTTGGAGGCAAGTTAGCATGAAAGGAATTTAGTATCTTCTCCTTATTCTGCACGGCAATGTTTCCTTGAAGGGACATGTTGTTTTTCAGCTAAGTCTTTTCCAGGTGCAGCTGATGCTTACGCTGTAAAACTGTATGGCTGCAGATCCTTATTGGTAAGAGCCACGTGCCGGCAGCCCGGGGAGGTCAGTACTCAGTGCTCCAAACAAGGCCATCCTCTGAAAGCGTGCCCCAGTGCTTAGGGAACTAAAGCATCATCGAAACACAAAGTGGTGTTAGCACTGAATTGGTGAGCAGCCATCTGGAATCTCGAAATATCACCAAGAAAAAGCCACGGAGGTGACAGCATGCAGATACAAGTGGGCAAGATGAAGAACCCAGAGCAGGAAACTTGAGCTCAGCATTTCTTTGCTGCCTTTGGCTTCTGGCTTAGCAGTGATGTTATTTTAATACAGTTGCATGGCTTGAGTTGCTGTGATTAGCAGAGCAATTTGCAGTGCGTTCTTCAAAAATTGCTGATCAATTTTAGCTTGAAATAGTTGAAAGCTCCCATGTAATTGACGGCTGCTGTCCAAAAAGCACTACACAGTTTGGAAAATCTGAAACGGGATTCAAGTTGTTTGCACAAAGCATGGGATCCCCAAGATCTCCTTGCAATCTTTTAACTGCAGATTGGGGAATAAGAACCTCAGCCTGAAAGGGTCTGTGACTTCACCCTTGGGGTTACACTTGAACTGACTGTTGTTTTTTGGCTTTGTCCTTGTCTCACTCTCTAGGGTGCAAGGCTCAGAATTTTATCCAGAATGAAGCTGGGATTTTGACTGGTTTAGAATGTGTTCTGTTAATTCTTTGTTAGCATTTTCAAAGAGAAGGGTTTTTTACTTCTGGTAGTTCCTGTGGTTTGTATCAGTGCTGCTGGTTGGCCTGAGATCTTTTCACAGCCACGGTGGGTACTGTCCTCGAGGGGCTGAGAACGTGGCTGTGTGAAGAACCTGAATAGAGATGAATTATTTGGTTTTGAGAAAAAATGAAGAAAAAAGGTGATGGTTCGTGGAAAACAAAGTACTTAGTGGGGCTTTGCATGAGGCAAAGGCAAACCAGCAGACCTAAAGCTTGCTGCACAGACATGGATTTCCTCTTGTTCCATCATTTCGTGCCTCACTAATACAGTGAGCACAGATTTGGATACAAATTTTATATTTTTACTGAAGAATTGATTTCGTGGCTGCCTTAAGTGAATAAAGCTGTGATGTATTGACTAGTGTCAGGGACAGGATGCGTACCTATTTATCTTCTCTGTGGCAATGCCTGTAGTACCCTTTCCCTCTGTTCTCCAAGACTCGTTAACGTCGCAGACGTAACCCAGCTCCTCCTAATGAAACAATCGCAGCCGCTCAACTCGATATGCAGAGCAACACCTCCAGCAAAAGCTGATAAATGCCTTTGTTTATGATTTTTCCTCCCGCTATGCTTTCACAGGGAAAGAGCAGGGAAACATATTGACATCCTCCTGGCTGCAGAAGGGTGGCCGGACGGGGTGCTGCGCGCTGCTGGTGCTGTTGGGCTGGTGCAGGCGGAGCACTGAGAGTCCCGGGCCCGGCGACTTGAGCTGTGCGGTGAATATGAGTAATAATCCATGACCTCACTGTGATTAGAGATGAAAGAAGGCTGATGAAGGGACCCCGCCGTGACACAGAAAGGAATTAGACATTGTCTAAAGCCAGGGCAGTACCGGAGCATTTGGATTTCACATCAGAGATTCACGGGTGAATAATTCAGCACTTGAAAAAATGCTTCAGCCGCAGTGTGACATCTCCACATATTCTTTCAGTGATATCCAAGACTTTAACTAAACATTGCTTCCTAGGGAGTTGGGGCAGCTGTCCAGATAGTTCTCCTCTTAAATATCAGCATTCCGAATTGTTACCTGGATACAGGCGGGGATTTGGACCGATATCTTAGGAGCTGCAGGCTCTCCCAAGGCAGGATTTTGCCTTCAGAAATCGCCCCCAGTGCTGGGCTGAACCCAACATCTTTCTGAGTGAAAATTAAGAGACGTATCTTCATATTTAATTGACACTCTCAACTAATTGGGTGAACCGCTAAGGCATGCGGAGTTGTGGATGGGGTTGTTTGGGAATTTTAAATAAATGAACCAGTTCTCAAAGGCGAATGCTGGCACATTTATTGAATGTGAATAGAGAAGTGGAGGAAAACTAGAGTGTGTATAAAACAGCCTTGTAAAATCACTTGCTGTTTTATAAATGCAGGAGCCCTATAAACTAAACCAGCCACTTGGTTTTAAAGCCTCATACAGGGCTATGAAATCTCTGCCTTTGGTTAAACATACAGCAGTCCAGACGAGTAAGTGTTAATGTGCTCATGCAGCCCTAACTCTGCTTCCTAGAACATATACATTATAATAAGTCTTTAAATAAATGATCACATATTATTCCTCAAATAATTCATCCTTTTTCTGAATTATTAGCTAAAAATGGATGGTATCTTATAATCATCATCAATTCAGACACCTTATCAGGCCCGATAACTTCTTTTCACTGTGTGATAAGTGTTTTGATCATTTGCTTTTCCTACCTACCCCTATTCCCTTTTTAGTCAGAAGCATTAGCTCCTTCAGATGCACATCACGGGATGAGACTTTGAAGCTGTTTTCCCTGTAGGACGAGGTGCTCCAGCTGTGCAAGCTGGCTGAGCCCACTTGCTCTGCCATGAAACACGCTCAGGTCAGTGGGTGCTGCACAGGGCTGTGTGCACGTCCCTCCTGCATTCACCTCGTCTGCGGGACCCAGTAGGACTGGCTAAGAAATCAGCTTTAATATCTGAGGGGTTCCGTGTGAAGGAGGGAAGTGAAACCATTCTGGGGACCACTGTTGCCTTTGCCTGTTCCCTGGCAGCTTGGCTCTCCTGGATTCTCGAAGGCTGCTGTGACCCTGCAGCCCTGCAGCCTGGGTGGTGCTGTGAGTGCTCCCACCTGGCACAGCTGGGCACAGATGATGCATTTGGGTACACATGGGCACAGCATCCGCACAGAAAAGGGCCTCCATGTGCACTGAATGGTCCCTGTGTGACCGTAGTAAGAAGGAGCCCTTCCATGCCTCGTGGCAACTCTATTCCTTCCCCTGCCTCATCCCGGCACTCAGTTTTGTGGTCCTGCTACCCATGCTTTTAAGAAAATTCTGTGGACTTTATAAACGAGCACTTTTTATCCCACGTCCATGTGTGTTAATTGCTAATAAGAGAAAAAAATGAGCTCTTCTAAGATTTCTTTTTCACTATAAAATTTCTAATTTGAAAGTATTGGAAAAGAGACGTTTACCTCGCTAGGGTTACTGCAGCTGTCCTGATGAGCTTTCCTATCCTCCTCCAACACCAGCCAGCTTAATTGCCCTCTTTAGTCCAAACTTCAATGTATTACAAATTCATACAGATTTTTTTTCTCTCTCTCTCTCTTTTTTTTTCTTTTTTTTTTAAAACAGGTTGTTAACAGCAAGAAGAAACTTTTCTAGCAGGGAATCCTGACGTTTAGAACGGAGCCTTTTCTTCAGCAAACCTCTGTGAAATGTGTTTCCTCGTGCTGTTCTGGCTCTGTATTAATCCATGTCTTTAAACAACGTTTTACACACCGTTCTTCAGCTGAGTTATTTGATAATATCAGTGTGCAGGGAACCGTGAAGCATCTCTTTTCTTAGAAAGCCTTCAGTAATATTAATGTACTTGACCTTGGTCGCTCGTATTTCCTGATTAGGTTCACAGGAAGGCTTTGCTAAGCTTTTAAGATACTGTCTTGTAGACCTATACGTAAATACTGCAGTAGAATGAGAATTTTGGTAAAATAATATTATTTAACTGAAGCAATTTTTCCCATCAACAAAGCTCCTCCCTGAACTATTCCTTAATGGCTTTTGTTGTTTTAGGCTAGACTGGTACATAATTAGCTTTGGAGAGGTCCGTGTGTTTTTGTAATGTTAACCCCCCCACATCCCACTGCATTCTCAACCCCTGCAGGTTTACAGGAGCTGGAGTTTTTAATCATTCTAGCCTCGTTTTCTCAGAAATGTGGGCCCTTAACTTTTCTGATTCATCTTAACTTTAGATCCAGCGATTGAGTGAGAATGACATATTCAGAAATGTGTTGCTTTTAAGGAGAGGAGTGATGTTGTGATCTGTGCGTGGCCATACGGAGATGGCCAGGGCTCCAGCAGGCTGAGCACAAGCAGGGAAACGCAGGCAGTGAGGCAGAGGTGCTTCACAAAGGGCCTCACTTTCCCTGTTCTGGCCCACGTTGTGCTTTGTGGCTTATTGCTGGCGGCTGCGGTTTGCGGTTTGAAGCTGTGTGTAGTCAGTCCCTCTTGTCCTGGCCCTGCCAGCCTCCCATAAGCATTTTGTAGCAATTTGCTGTTAGATACTTCTGACAATCTTTGTGCAGATGTTGTAGCGTGGGACAGTGTAGTGCAGAGCTGTGCTTTTCCTCAGCATTGGCTCCATTTTGATTTCCTAATTCCTAAAATTGGGTCTGCTAGAAAATAATGAGCCCAGGTTATTTGTGACCTTCGTGGAGCTACTGAGCAAATCAGCTCTACACCGTGTGCCTGCACCATGGTGCAGGGTGTCTGGGTTCTTCTCTTGTGGATGCATTCAGCCTCACACTTTGCTGCTTACCTAAATCATGAGCTTTCCCACTGCTCGCTTGCATTCTCTGGGCTGGGTCAGCGGTCTCCTCTTCCACAGCACTGCCCTGCTCTGAGGCCAGGTCTGCACTTCCCTATTGCCTTTCCATCCCCCTTGCTCCTTGCTGTTTGTTGCTGGGCGCAGGCTGTCTTTGCTGCTCCCATTTTTTCAGCCTCTTCCAGTCTCCACATTGCTGCTTGCATATTCCTCTACCCACACGGTTCCAGCTTTCCCCAGTTCCCCTCAGCCTCACCCCATCCCCTTGCACACCCACACTGTACCACCCTTTCAGCCCGCTCTTATCTCCTGGTACTTCTGGGTTTAGCAGCAATCCCTTCTCTACCATTAAGCTGAAACGCGCTGTATTTCAGACATTCCTTCATGCGTTTCAGCTTCTTGAGGCTTTTAATTGCTGCCTTTTTCCCTTTATGATATACTGCTGTTCATGATGTGTGAGAATACATTTACAGAGAAAGCTTCTTCTGTATTTTATGTGTGCTGTGTCAGGAAGGCTATAATTTTGTTCACTTCCTTCCCTTTTCCTTAAAGTTGTTTGTGACAGGTCTTGAAACACTTGCACCTTAAGTCCTCCCAGAGTAAGGTCAGAAACTGCCATTTATTTCAGAATCTCCTCTAAAATAGTCAGCTCTTAATATCGTGTCTCAGGGTCTGCTGGAGTTGGGGCTCGGGCTCTGTGATAATTGTTGCATCTGCTTTCAGCTGAGAAGAAAGTGGAGGCTTGCTATGAATATTAACAAGCCATCCATCCTTTACACCTTCTGGGAACACACGAGTTCTTAAATTGTTTCTTCTTCTCATGATTTTTGTGTTCTCCATTTTCTCTGCAAGCTCTTTTTTTATCAACTTCATTTTTTCCCATTTTTTTCCTAATTGGAGGCTTTTATCCATATTTATATCTAGACTGCCGAACATATTTGCAGCTAGCATTTATTCTGTTGAACCCTACCTCTGCAGGCTTTAGATGTCTTGCTGCCAGAATGAACTCTCTAAGACTTCAGTCTTGCCTTTCTCCTTCACTGGGCCTTTTCTCCCATGGTCATCATCATTGATAGGACAGAAGTGGATAAAACTACAAGGAGATTGATTTCCTCATGAGAATTTTCTAGCTTTGAAACTGGGACCCTGAAATTTGGCATCATCCGTAGCCAGGGGATGGTGGCCATGATGGGCACCATGATGAGCAGAGTGGGAGGATCATTTCCCACAGTATCTTTCCTTTGGAACATCACCTTTTGAACCATACTGGTTCTGGAAACCTCATGTATAGTGTGTTGGGTTTTTTTCCTCTATCATATGGTGTGCACAGGTTTTATTGGGACAAAAAGAATGGGGAAAACAGAAGGCAAGAAGGTATTTTTCTCTGCAGGCCTCGCTGCCCCGGTGAGCGCAGAGGAAGCGTGCAGCACGGTGGCCTTGCTTTGGTCAGGGCTGCAGCCCGGGGAGCACTCTGAGAGAGCATTACTGCTGTTTGCATCTGATTCGTGGCAGATGGCCCTGAACTCGATCTTTTAATTCTGCCTGAGAGTTAATGAAGTCCACCAAGGGCAGAAGATGTTGTTAGGAGAAGCGCAGCGTGTTCAGCATCCATTTGTACTGCGGAGAGAGCTGAATTCTTTTCTACTATTACTCCACTGAATGTAAATATCTCAGAGACATTTACATGGTATTTCTTTTTAAGTATATAATGTTTTCATTCAAAAGTATCATAATTCTTAAAAGACCTGTCAGAGGCTCTGACATGTAATTAATTTCTCTAAAGCTCTTTTTCTGAACGATCTAACCGCATATATAGAACTCGTTCCAACACCTGCGCTTATTCACAACTCCGCAGAAAAAAGCCACATCTTCTGCTTCGCTTCTTCCCCCACTTCTCCGTAAAAAGATTTTCCTTCACTGTGGATGCTCCCTCTTCATCCACCCTCATGATCTACAACAGATCAAAGCTCTTGGTTTGTTAAAGGTGTGTGCAAATAGGAATTGGCACGCTGGGCTTTGTCTGGATGCTTGTGACCTTTTGTTTATTCAGCTTCAAGCTGAAACACTCTCACAACTTTAATTATGGAACAGCTATCATTAACCCATAATCTAGTCCAGCTAATACAATTCCCATTTGTGTAGGTGGGCTTTCAGTCAGTCTAGTAGGCTGTTTATTTTTACCTGGTGGATTTTTTTTTCTCTGCTCGGGTGTATATTAAGCTCCAACAGGATGATGCTGGTGCTGGGGACATCTGAACGAGGAGATGCTCACAGCCATGGCCATTATCCACACCACCAGGCACTGGTTCCATGACAGGCATGGCCAGCTCTGAGTGCCTCCAGGCTACTGCTGAGCCCATTGCTGCTGCAGGGGTTCAGAAGCCAGAGCCCACTGCCACTCGAGGGAGAGCACATGCAGGAGGAAGGCTTTCTGCAGGGCTGCTCCATGGCAGCCCCTGGGCACGTCCTCACCCCACAGCACCTCCAGCAGCAGCGAAGGGTGGGCCCTCACATGTGCACTGTGCAGACAGCCTTCAGGATTCCCCTGCTGGGGAAAAAGGTGTTTTTGGGGTGAGAAAGAAGCAAAGCAGCTTGGTGCTGTCTTTGTAGAGGACAAGCTTTGAGCAGAGGCATTTTTCCCTCGCAGTTGTGTAAACCTTTCACCCTTGTAAAACGCATACAGTAAGAAAGTGCTTAAATGCAGGCTGTATAAAAATGTGTCTGTTCTAAGTGCACATAAAGCCTGTCCTTTACTTGACTTGAACATGGAAACATGCCCAGATGTTTTAGCTTTGTAATTCGAGCATTTCCTCCTCTGTCGTAGGTAAATAATTGGCACCCCTCAGTTTTGTTTCCTGTAGGGAGTGTTGTTCGTGTTGTTGTTGCGTTGCATACTTACTCTGTTGAATTCATAGCCAAAGAAATACATTCATTTTACTCCAGCTAACTGACAAAATGTGTCATATTGAGTGTGCTTGGGCTGTTGCCACGTCACCAGGAGCAGAGGGGGCTCACGGAGCCTCAGCTTGGGCATTACTCTGACCACGTCTGTCTTCTGAGACAGATGCTCCAGCAGTAGTGACGCCCATGAGGCTTCTCAATCACCAGGTGGGTTTTTAAAGAAAAACGCAAAAAAAGTGTTGGGTTATGTGGCCAGCTGAGCTGAAGAGCACACGCTCCAAGGCCACGGACCTGCTCCCAAAGTGACAGGAGGTAAATGGGAGGATCCACTTTCGGTGTTTGTTGGTGTTCTGCCAGACATCTGCACACGATCTTGTTGCTAACAGCTTTTGCACAACCCTGTTATCATGAGTAGTGGGAAAATGTACAGAAGATGTGAGAAGGGGAGAATTTTCTCAGCTGTGTGGTGAAGTTTTTTCTGAGGCACTTGCAGTCCTTCCGCTGACATCAGCTGCATGACTGAAAGGGATTTCTCCAGGTCACGGAGTTCTGTGTGCTGCTATCACAGGCAATTGTTTCCTGTCCTTCTGCCCATTAATTTGTCCATCTCTTGCTGAAAGCAAGTTGGATTATTTTCCAGCTCCAGTGCTTGCTTTCTGCAACTCCTTTCTTTCCATCTCCTTTCATAGCCAGCACATTTTTCAGTTATGCCAGCTGTGATCTTAGCAGATCCCAAAGTACACGGTGCAGTCAGGACGCGGCTGTCCTTAGGAACTCTTCCTTGTGACTGAACCACCCTGCATGCCCTTGAAGCCCAGCCTGGCATGCTGTGCTCCTGCTCTCCTCCTCCAGAGAGCTGGAGTTTGTCCGACACCATGGCTTTCACCATCATCTTCCTCCATCCACTCCAGCTCCAGTCAAGTTCATAAACTTCAAGCTAGTGACTGAATTTCCTCCTGCCGCTTCTTCATAATAGTGTGACCTCAGTTGTGTGTGTCTTCAATGGCTGGATGCTGTCTGCAAGCCGAACCCTTTGTTCTTCTGTCTACATATGGCTCTGTTCAGCTCTCCTGCTACCCACTATATTCTCTGCCGATCACCTTTACACCCCAGCTCTCTGTTGGTTTAGCTTTTCTTCCCGGAGACCCAGCTGTTCTTCTCCACTTTGTTATTCCCAGTCTTCGGTTTCTTCTTGTTCTGCTTTGCGTCAGGCCCCTTTGTCAGTTTTATTTCATAGTTGCTGGCGTTTCTCCCTGTCCACCTTGGGAGCTGACCTTCTGTCGTCACAGTGCTCTGGAGAGGTCCTCTTGTTCAGCAGGTCCCTGCAAACCTTAAATTGTCTGTTTCATTTACACTTCATCTCTCTTCAGCCATATCTGAAGATCCCCTCTCTGAATTCCTTTCAATTCTTTCCAGCTCGTTTCTAGAACTCAGCTCTACGCTCAAGGTACTTCAGTCGAGCAAGCAGTTGTCTGCAGGCACAGCCCCTTCATTCTTGCATATCATCATCCTTTTTGTCTTCTCCAGTCTTTGGTTTACACCCACCAGAAACTTTCCTTCTGCGTTTCCCTCCCTCCTGTGCACTTGCATCCCAAAAAACAACAACATGGGATGAAAAATCACCCAGGTTCCCCACATATAGGCTGTCTTTTTCTGTCTCTGACTGTCCAACTGCCTGCTTGCTTGTAGCTTGGCTTTTGCACAGCGAGTCCCGCTGTCTCCATGAGGTTTGTCTGTGACATGTGGTGAGAAGTGATGAGGGTCAGAAAGCAAAGCTACCCTCACATCTCGCTTGCAGATCCCACCTCCAACATGCGCAGCTGGCAGGCAGCCCCAGGGCAGCACAAACCACAGTCACACCCCAGCAGCAAGCAGCCAGCAGGCAGGGACGCGTCTGCAAACACACACGTAAGACCTTGCTCCTGTCTCCTTCAAGAAGTCCCAGTGGCAATAGGATGATGCCTTCCTAATAGTGCCTGGGATCCTTCTTTGTAAGCCTGCTGGTGTTTTATGTCCACATTAGTTTTCTCTCTGGACATCTTTTGTGCACTGCAAAAGACAAATCCACATTATTGGAGAATCATTGTTTTTGCTTTTGTATTATGTTTTATTCATCGCAAGCTCTTATTTTAATATGATTATGTTACCAGTTGAAAACAGGCCACATGTGGCATTTTACACCAAATTGCTATAAACAGATAAACCCTGGCAAAAAATCAGGTCAGCAAACCGGTGCAGAGATGATGCTTGTGCTTCTGAGTGATGTGGGTAGATGGAAGTTGTGGCCATAGGCCTCATCTTGTTTTGCTGCTAAGCAGAGACTTGATGTGCAGAATTAATCTTTCTGCAGCAAGTTCTGGATCATCTCTTGTCCTTCAGCCTGGTTCCTATAGGTTAAACAGTGAACAGTGAGAAAGGGTTGGTAGTATCCTCATCTACATTGTGTATTTGGATCACGTGAAATATTGCTGTGACTCTCTTGATGAATGTTATTATTATTAAATATCGATATAGCAGTCATACTCGGAGTCCTGTCTAGGACTGAGGCCATATTTCTGAGCCCATCCTTTTAGGACTGCAGGCTGAAACTGAGCAAAAGGTGGTTCATTTTACACAGCACAGAAGGTACCACGTGCATTACCACAAGGTGTAGGGGAGGCCAGCATGTCAGTAAGGTAGAAAATAGTCTGGGAAAGTGTGGAAGTCCCTCAGGTACAGAGTGTCACCAGTGAAGTGCTACAGCATGGCCTCTCCATTTCACTTTGCATCTGCTGGTGACCATCAGGAAAAACCATGACCAGAATTATCAGCGTGCCACAGTGCAGCCAGCCCCACAGCTGGGGCCCAGCAGAGGGACTGCAGTCACAGTGGGTGCCTGCTGGGTGCCATGTCCTGCTCCCTGGGGAAGGAAGAATGCCCCAGCATGAGTTGGCACAGATGAAACTCTCTTGGAGCATTACCTCTGTGCTTCAGAAAGGCAGCAGAGATCAGAGTAGACAGGAATGCTGTTCTGTTTGTGTTGTAAAGATGCCAGTCTGATCATCCACAAATGCTCTTTGAGTGCTTTGAGGCGAACCCGTGAGCAGCAGGTTGAGATGTGTGAGCATCCATAGCCGAGTACTCTGGACTGCAGCCTGACCCACCTACAGTCAGTTCACATGGAAGGTCTCTGCACCTCACAAACCATGAAGGTGTACAAAACCCATCAAGCAAATTACAGTCTGTTGGGTATCCATAAATAATAACTCAGCTTTTCCTTCTCACAAAGCTTTCTCGTGCCACTAACAGCCGCTCCCAGAAGCCTTGCTGGCCCACATATTGCTTCAGCCTCCCATTCAACAGGCCGGTGTTACTAAGGAGGCATGATGTTATAGGCCGTTTCTCAAAAACACTGAGCAGCTTTCATGCTTAAAAGTTAATCTACTTCAAGTTACACGTAAGTACTCCAGCCTGGTGTGTGGTTTGGAGCTTGGAGCTCTTCAGCTGAGCTCAGCTGCCTTTTGTCAGCCTTGGTGGCAGCCCGGGGTGCCAGCGAGGGAGAGAAGGCTTACCGGAGCCAGCGATTTGTCGTGAGCTTTGAAATATGGATTTGCATCGCAGTAAAACTCGGCGGGTTAGTTAAATATTCTTCTAAATATGCAAAGGAATTGGGTTACTGATGCTTGTTATTCTTATCTTACTCTTGGTGTCACAACATCTTTAAGTTCAGTGAAGGTTTTGCTTACTAAGACGGTTGTAAAGATTTCACATTAATTAAGAGGGCTTCACTGCAAATCTGAATATCAATGAAGTTTGGCTGCTGAACCCAGGGCAGTGAGCGCTGTGGGAAGATGAGGCATTGACAAATGTTGATTTAAAAACAAAAAAAGCCCAGTGCTTCCATCTATTATCTGTTGTGAGAGAGAGTGAAAGTTGAGTTCAGGTTGCCAGAAGTTACAGGCAGATTCGGTCTGTGATTTCTGGTTGAAGAGGTCCAGTCCCGCTCATCTGGTTGTTCCCTGCTGCCTGTGCCAGGACTCAGCTGTGTCTCTCCACTGCACCATGTTCCTCTCCTTGGGCAGCAGCGATTTCAACATGGGGCATTTTCAGCAGAGGAATGGAGAGGACCTGGCCCTGATCTGGATCCTGGGTTTGATGCCTCCAAGAAATGATGGATGCAAATAGGACCAAGAGGAATTTTAATGTGGTTATGGACTGTGAGTGCTGGTAGGTGGCATGGGAACGAGAGCAGCTCTCTGAGAAAGGAGTTCTGATGGTGAAGAAGTGTTTTCAGTGACAAATGAGACTGGAGATACTTATTCCAGAAAGCTCCTTAGGTGAAATTTCTCGTGCCTGGCAGTGCCTGGATGAGGAGAGTACTATCTGGCAGCTTGCGGAGCTGTTATTACTCGGGACATCTGAGTTTTTCTTCCAACTCTGCCACGGAATTGCTGTTGTCAGACCTGGGGCGAGTCCCCTCCTCTCTGTGTGTCTGCTAACCTGTCTGCCAAACAGGGATAATAACGCTTACCTGCTTTTGCAAAGCAATTTCAGGTGACATGAAAGGCGCTTTGGAAGTGTAGAACACCACTCCACCTTCTAAAGCGGGACTTTGAGGAAGGAAATTGGGATATATATCATTTTAACCCTGCTGAAATGCGTTGGACTTGGCTTTTGAAGTAGAAAAATGAAAATACGATAGCCTAAATAAATAGCATTTGTCCTCTTAAGCAGGGCAAGGGCAGCATGTAATGTTGTGTGTTTATTTTTATTGTCGTTATTTTTTATTCACGGTTCCTTGAGCTGATTTTGGGAATTGTACTGACTGTGGTTATGTTTCTGGAAATGTGCAGGTTGGCCAGATGCAGTGGGGCATGGAATGAACAGAAAGAGGTTAAATTGATGGATGACCAACAAGAGCAGGATTGTGCCTCAGAAGACCAAGAAACTATCCTGATTAATGGGGTGAAAGAAAATGGTAAGGAACTTAATTACAGCACGTGAGGGAGCAGTGACAACTCACAAGCCAACTTATTTTTCTAATTCCTTTCATGTATTTAATTTTAGTGGTTTGCAGGTATCTCTACAATGCGGAGCAGTAGAGGAAATGGATATTTTCTGTACTCCAGCTATGGATGTACAGCTTTTTAGGTCTCAACAAGTACTGCTTTTGCCCATGCATATGCATGGTTGGAAATGTTTTTGTGCGCACGCAGTTTGAATTATAGATTTTAGTTTGGTTTCCTAGGGAAAAAAGTCTTATGAGATTATGTATCCCCTCTGTTGGGAATCTTTCCCCCACTTCACAATTACATAAGCCACTCTCAGGCAGATTTGATGGAGGATTTTCGGTTCCTACAAATTTAGGGCAAGTTGGAGCTTGGGCAGAAGTAAGAGAGCTGGGTTATCAGTGACCGGTAGGGAAGGTCAGACCTGGGAGCTCAGTGCTACCTTTGTTCTGCAGCCCATCGCTTGGCCTGTAACACCTGTGTGCAGGAGTCGTACTGCTGGTCATGGTCACCATCCTGGGAGCCTCTGCAGCACTGCTGGGACCAACCAGCCTCTTCTAGCGGCCTGCCCCAACTATCTGACTAATGTTGGTGTAATTTATTCCTTACTTGCTTTCAAAAACACCAGGTTGGTTGGAGCAGCAGGGGCTGTGTTGCCTGAAAACCCGAATGAAATAAAATTCCTCAGAGCATTTTCTTTGTGTCGTTTATTTGGCCTTCCTGTCACTAGCCACAGTAAGTGCAGCAGCAGTCTGGTGTTGAAGCAGAGCTCAGTGTTTTCAGTTCTTTGTGTTTTTATGGTTACTTTCATGGCTTTTCAGAATTTGTATTGACCTACAAATCTTGCACTGTGTGTAAATTGGTCCCTGTAAGATATCTAGTACTCTGTTCCGCAGCGCCGTGTGCGTTCAAATCCTTCTGTCTTGTCAACGTGAGGTTTACTCAGTGAGAATGCACAGAAGCAAATGTTGTTCTCATTCATTACTAAAACCTGGAGCAACTCCAGACACACAGGTGCCCTGAGGTCCCCACAACATGTGCTGGAGGCAGGTGAAGAGTACGCCTGCACTTTGCTGTACGATGCAGTTCTGAAGATCTCTATCTTTGCCAGCCCATCGCATTCAGAAATGCACACATGGAGGCAGGATGTAAAGCCACAGCTTGTGGCACCTGCAGGAGCTACAAGGAGGTTTTCTAGCCACGCTCCCCTCGTCTCATCTGGCAGACAGTACCTCCTCATTAAAGACTGAGGTGATTTCTAGAACCTGACACCATTTCTATGAAATTCAATTAAACAGATCTTAATTAAACACTGTCGTGTAGGAGTTGCTGCTGAATCCCAAGCAGCGAGTTGCTCTAATGCCACCACCTCCCTATTGATGACATAGGGGTGTTGCTTCTTGAATCATCTCACCCTCACTGTAAGTTGGTGCTCACTGCACTGCTTGGGCTTAATCCAGAGCAGCCCGTAGGATGCTGTAATGCACGCTCAGGGATGGGCCTCCTTTTGGGGCTGATTCATAGTGGGATGATCAGCGTTCCTCTGCTAAGGCTGCCTGTCTGATTTTGGGCAGTTGTTGAGTTAAAGCTGAAAAGGTTTTTTGGTGTTCCAGTGTTTTTCTTTTTTAATTGCAGTCTTCTTGGAGTGTTATTTACTTTGGAGTTTCACTGATTGCATGCCTGATTTTAGAACAGTAAAACCTCTACAAGATCAAGTTTTGGTATTTGTATTTCACAAGAGTTAAGTTCACTTCTACAAGTATAAACCTTAAAAAAACACACCTACAGACAGTATATTTTATATTATAGCATCTCTGTGTAAGACTGAATTTCAGCTCTCCGCCTCCCCCTTTCTTCAAGTGCTGCAGCATTCATAGTCTTCTTTTATCCTCAAATTTTCCATGCTTCCTCTCGGCTCCAAGCTGATTCTTATTTTTTTTTACTTGTAAGGTGGAAGTGCATTGGTTAATTTGTTTTGCTGCTTAAGGAAAAAGATACCACCTCTGCATTTCTAATCTAAAAATGGTGGGAGGAACCCGAAATGAGCTTTATTTTGGTTTTTAACCCTTTTTGAGGGAGGGAAACAGCACCAATTTCCAGCAAGTCTGTCTCTTCAGGATGCTTACAGGCATTGCATTGGATTTCTGATTTGGTTTGCTTAGCATTTTTAAAGTTGTTCAAGCCTATTCTGTAGCTTCCTTGTCCTGACTTAAGTCTTCAGTAGTGGCTCCATTCCTGAGGCTACCAGGAGCCCAGAACTAGCAGCAGCTTTCGGGGCCAGATCGGTGGGATTCTGGGGAACACGAGCAGCAGAGCAGCTCCGTACTGTGTAGCGAGGTGCTCCTTCCCATGTTTGCCAGCTCTGTGTGAGCATGCCAGTCCCGGCTGTGTTGGAGAGGCTGCTGTTTCTTCCTGGTGGGGCCAGGCCGTGCCCCTCCACGTTCTTTTCAGTGCTCCTCTGCTCACAAAGAGCAGGGCCCTGCCACACAGACCTGCAGCTTTCCATGAAATGGCCAAACAGGTAAGACGTGCCGGGATGTGAGCGCTGGGAGTCACCTTGAGGGTAGCAGAGGTCTCTGGTTATTATGAATTACACATTTGTGTATTTTTTTAATATGGAGATATCAGAGCATGTTCATGGATGAAAAGACATTTCCATTTCAAGGGTCATACCATCTGCTGAGCCAGAAGCCAGATAAATAATTTTACTTTGCCATAAAAATCTACTATCAGGCAAAGAAAATAAAAATCCTTAAGCTAAAAAAAAACAAACAAAACACCTTACATAACGCAAAAGACATTTTAAAGATTAGGTAAAATGGAAAGAATTGCAAAACCAGCAGTAATTCTGATAATTGCTTTAAGCTCTCCACCGCCGTACGGACAGTGGCAGGAAGGCTGCTGGATTTAAAGCAGCCCTAACTCTGTGACCCTGCAGCAGCTCAGGTGCGTTTCAGCTGCAGGCACTGCCAGGAGGATGCTTTGTTTCTTTAAGAATCTCATTTTTCTGTTAGTTTTGTAAATGTTAATGGGAACATTTTTATTAGAGTTGTTTTGTTTTTTAATAACCTTGTCAGATTTGAAAGGGAGTATCCAGGTAACAGTATGTATATTAGGAGGAAAGAACGGATGGTTTCCGTTTTTTAAACATAATCTTGTACCTCTTCCAGCTGGCTGTGGGGGGCAGAGTGTTTACCTCTTTGGTTTTTGTACATCATGAAATTAATTAGCTCTGAGAGTGTGATCTTGTGGGAAGCAGCCTGCAACCCTGCAGAGGGGGACAAGTCCCCCCTGAACCCAGCGAGAGGGGGAGCACGGTGACGGGGCTGCAAGATCTGTAAACTCTTCTTTTTCTCCCTTCCTCCCCTCCCACTGCTCCAGAGCTACGAACCTCGGACGGCGAGGAGAGGCCATACAGTATTGCCGACACCACCGACGCCTTCCCAGCCCTGACAGCAGCCCCAAAGGAAACCCAGGCGTGCCACCGTGTGCTGCCAGCCCTGCCTGCAAAGAAGCCCTGCTCGTTGAGCCCGCCGTCCCCACTGCGGCTCACCGATGTCCCTGAGCACACCTCAGACGACTCCTCGGCACACGCCATCTCCCTCACGTCCTGCGTGACGAAGGGCATGAGCTCCTGGTCTCTGCCGGGCGACTGTGAGAAGGCTCCCTTCAGCATGATGGAGCCTGGAGGCATGTCCGCCCTGACCGGAGACTGCCTGATGCAGCCGAGCAGGACCTGCCTGGGCTGCTTCATTGAATCAAAGGACGGCATTGATGCGGAGCCGGGAATAAGCTTGAAAGTGGGGGATATAAATAGGGATTATGACACCTGTTCGGTCTCTGATATAGGGATTCACTGCATGAGCACAGGAGAAACCATGAGATATGGGGATCAACTGCTTTCAGACCAGCTTTTAAGCTTCCCTATGCATAAATCGAGGGCAGCGGACAAAAGAGATGCAGAAAAATCTGACAGTGATTCAGAGGACCCCACTCAGAAAAATTATTACGAGGGATTACTATTAGACAAATGCAATGGTGAGGAACCCTTACTAACAAATCCCAACCAGGAATGGGGCTATTTTGAATCTTTCATTAGTGAAAGTAAAATTGAGCTGCTTGACCTATGCTCCAAAAATGAGCTTTCTGTAAATCTGTTTTCTGAGGAAGATGTGGATAACTACATGTTTGATGATGACGATTCGACCTTGGGAAGCGACGTCTGCTCCTTAAAGATCAGATACGAGTCGTTCCAGGACAACGTGCGGGAGAAGACCACTGCCCTACAAGAGGATGCCCAGTTCAACTTCTTCCCCAGCGTCTTCGGCAACTGCACCAAAAGGGACAGCAGGAGCACCCTGAAAAGGGGACCCGGTGGTGCCACCGACCCTTCTCAATTCAAGTCCGAAGAAGGCATCATCTGGGGGGAAGAGGAGGAGGACGGCGAGGAAGAGGATGGTGAGGAGGAGGAGAAAGCTGCCTTAAATAAATCTTGCAACAGCACGGAGGTGGTGCAGTACGTGGGCCCTAAAAGAAGCCACTTCTTGGACTCTGTGAATTCCACAGAGGACTCTGGGGAGTTCAGCGACGACAGCACATGCACAGAGTCCTCCTACGATGTGCTGCGGGATATAAAGGACTGCAGCCGGTACCTGTCCCGGGACCACTCCAGCTCCTTCATCCAGCAGAACTATGGGCTGCGGGCAAAGAGGAAAGTGCGATACAGTGACGACTACCTGTATGACGTGGACTCCATTGAGAACGAGAAGATCCTGGACAAGAAGGAGTGGCTGCCGGACGGGCCCAAGGAGGAGGATGATGACGAGTGGTGCCCCAAGAAACGGCGAAAAGTCTCTCGCAAGGAACCCCCTGTTATCATCAAGTACATCATCATTAACAGGTTTAAAGGGGAGAAGCATATGCTGGTGAAGCTCAGCAAAGTGGATGCCAACGAGACAACTGTTACCCTGAACGAGGAGCTGCTCAGTAAATATGAAAAGCTGGCCCCATTGAAGGGCTTCTGGCAGGAGAGGCAGCAGAGCCGGCTGGATTTGCTCAGATCGTCTCTCTACCACAAGCAGAATTTCTATCTTAACGGTTCAGATGCTTCGTTCCTCCCTCACCCACGGAAGAGAAAATGCAAGCTAGCAAACAGGCACAGGATTCAAAGAATTAAAGCCATTGAGCAGTCAGTGAACAAGCTGGGCTCCTGCTCCTCTGATCACAAGCAGCCTTGCAGCAGTAAGGAGGATGCAGGCCTGAAAGGGCTGCAGGCGTTAGCCATTGCCACCCCCAGCTGTGCAAATGGATTACACGTAAATGACATCACGGACATCGCTGCTGTGAAATGCAAATCACAGGAACGAGAATACAAGGGGACGGAGAGGAAAGTGCTCCGCCGGATCAAATTCAAAAGTGAAGCCAGGTTGAAATGTAAGAAAATCAAAGCTGCTGCCAGCGTGGCGGAGGGTTGCCCAGCTCTGGGAAACCAGGACTCTGCAGTGCATCTGAAGGATGAAAACGTTCCTTGTGCTTCAGACAGCTCCCATCTCTCAGAGTGCCATGAGGATAAGATTGCTAAAAATTCTCCTTTCCTACCATCCACCTCCTCTTCAGACAAGCCTCTGCCATCTGCTAATATCACTACCAATGTACCCCTGATCCCCGGAGGGTATCTGCAGACACTATTAGACGCTTCGGATTTGTCGAGCAGCACCGGCATCTCATACTTCGCACAGCATCCCTCTGAGCAGCAGCACCCACTCCCCAGCATCATCCCAGCAGACAAACCATTCACTGCCCTGCAGCCATCGCAGAGCTGTGTGCTGTCCCCGCCGTCTGAGTCTGAGCTGCAGCAGTCTCCTGGCCACCTGGAGATGGAGCAGAGCACCTTTGGCAGCGTGTGGCCGGCCAGCAAGGCTGCTGGGGGCAACCGGCAGGAATTTGCTGGCGAGCTGCAGGATACCGCGGCACTGACAGGCGAGTTTGGTGGTGCAGCAGGCACTGATGGCCTCCCGGCCTCTAGCTACCCTCAAGTCAATCTGAATAGCAGCAAGTTGCTCTACCAAAAAAATTACATGCCAGATAGCCAGCAAGTGCAGCCTGATGATTCTTATCAGTCGTGTCATTTTAATAATGGAGAGGGGCGCTTTCATTTCCAGCGAGGTACACTAAGTACAGATGATGGCAGACTCATTAGCTTTGATTCAGTGGGTTCATTGTCAGTTAGTTCTAGCAATTACAGCTCTTTAAAGTCCTGCGAAAAGGATGGTGACGATGATATTAATGACGATTTCTTGGCCCACTGCAGTCCCAAGCTAGTGATCCAGCAAAGCATAGATGAAATAACCCCTTTGAAGGAGTCCACGGACCTTTTAGACATTTCCAACTTCACACCCGATAAGTTCCGCCAGTCGTCGCTCTCGGAGATGTCCCCTCCAGACACTCCCAACCTTTCCCCACAGATAGCTGGCTCCGACACCAAGCCCTTGGGCACCCTTAAGGGCTTCCCGGAGAGTGCCCAGGCTGCTCTGAGCAGCTCCGAGAAGGTCAAGTGGAACTGCGGGGTCCTGCAGACCGAGGAGCAGGCAGATAATGGGTTTACTTTAAATAATCACCAGTTTCAGTTCCATATGTTCAACGATGAAGATTCTGTCAGCCTTCTTGAAAAAAGACCATGCTTGTCAACATTTAATGAGCCATCTGGTCAAATTAGCACCAATAGCAAAGTGTCGAAATCTAAGAGGAAAAGTTCATCCAGCAAGAATGCGGGTACAAACCAAAGCTCTTCCCAGAAAACCACTAGGAAAAAATCTCCCAAAACCAACAAAGGCACCGATAAGCCGCAAGGGAAGAACTCTAGGCAGGCACCCAAATCCACCAGGAAGGGGAAGAACGCGGCGAGCCTCAGCAGCGAGAAGGCCCAAGTGGGTGGCAGCAGGGCCGTCAGCCAGCTGGCCAGCCCAGCCTCCGCGCCCAAGGGGCTGGCTGACGGCATTCAGCACAGCAGCCCCGCCACTGGCAAGCTGGGCAAGCACAACGGCCTGGCTGGAGAATGGGCACTGGGGAAGGACGGTGGCACCGCCTGGTCAGAAACAAGCCTTGGGAGCACCACAGGCCTGCTGGATGATGACCAGAGGGAGTTCGAGGAGCCCTCCAACATCCTGTCCAACATCGCCTCGGGAATGGCAGACGTCCAGAGGTTCATGATGGCCTCCATCGAGCCCCTGTGGGGACCTGTCAACCATAACAGCGTGCCAGACATATTCCGATCGCCGGAGTCGAACAGCCTGAAACTGAAAACCCTTAAAATTTTAGCAGGGACGCCCCAAGAGTCTAAGAAGAAGGCGAACAGCAGCTCGCCGGGAGTGGCAAAGAACCACAAGTCGAACAACAAGGGCTCGAGTAAAAGCGGCAAAGCAGCCACCTGCGACCCTGGTCGCCCCAACTGTTCAGCTGGGTACAATACAGACATTCACTCTCCCTTTTTTGATAAAAACTATAGTAACCTGAGCACTTTAGGCAATAACGGACCTACCCATAAAAAACTGTACCGTCATAAATCAAGTTCTAAATCGCTGAGGGATGAGAACTGTAAGATAAAGCGAACAGACCGGGAACAGACCCATAAGGACCCACCTGTGACAGCTTCTTTTGAGAAACTGAGGTAATGCTGCACCAAACTGGCTGGAATGCCCCTTTAACTTTCCTACTACCTGCTAAGCCCGCTGTTCCTCATTTTTTCCTTCCTGAAAGCAAAAGTTGCATGAAAAAGACATTCCCCTTTTACAGTTTTTGGTTTTTTTTTTTCCTTTTTTTTTTCCGTTGTTTTTTTTCTTTTTTTCTTTTTTTCTTTTTTTAAATGCATGAAAATACTTATTACTTGCAAGCTACCTAAAAGAATGACCAATTTCTGGCTTGGCTGGGGTTATAAAAAAAAAACCACAAAACACTAACAAGGCTACTCTTTTCTGCTGTTTGGCTTCTTCAGTTTTTAATTCCTTATTTATTGGGGGGGGGGGGGGAAGATGACGCGATCTTTTTAATGATTTTGAAAAGGAAAGACTTTTTTTTGAACATTTTGTAAAAAACAAAACACAAAAAAAGAGGTTATGCATCCAAAAGCCAAGATCTCTAAACTAAAGGCTCTTTAGTTTGAAAATGAAAACTCATTCATAATTGAGCTTCATGTGGCAATTTTGAGTGCTTTCTAGCCCCCTCTGCTGTTTATCTCCTAACCTGCATCATAAAGCTTCATCTCCTGTGTCAGAGTTTAGCACATTTGATCCTGTCGTGGTGACTCCACACAAGCTAACTAAGATGGCATAAAATGTTTGGTTTTTCTGCAGGGAATCAGACTCCATTCTTCTTAAAGCAGAAACAACATTTTTGGTTTTTCCTGTATTTGAAGAAGAGACTCCCTTTTCTAGAAAAAAGACGTTTGATGTTTCTTTCTTTCATTTGGTTTTTTTTCGTTGGCTCCTTTCAAAATATGCCTTGTGGTATGTTGAGATGTAAGTGCTGAAACGAAGAGTTTGAAATTGTGGGAATCTATTATTTGAAAGCGAACCTAATCTGGTATTCTCTGTGAAAGACTGTTTTAAAAGTCATACTGTTGTACAGTAGTTTATGCACTATTACCCACAACAACAAAAAATTGTGCCAAACTATGAACAAGTGACTGTATTGTATATATTTTTACTTCTCTATCAACATTGGGTTGTGAGTGTTTTCTGCAGCTATGCCTTTTGATTTTACTAGATACATTCCAGTTATTAAGTACTAACCACCCCCTTTGAAAGCACCTGTAACTCACAATGAAAACAATATTGTTCACTTATACAACTTACCAAAAGTTTTATGGACATAACTAAAAGTGTGCCAAATTTACTTACCTCATTTCATGGATTCACCCTGTGGTTTAAAGCTCATAAAGAAAAAGAAAAAAAAGGAAAAAAAAAAAGGAAAAAAAAAAAAGAAACAAGGAACTTTGAAACTGATGCTGGGAAATTGTAATGTCCTCTCTTTAAAACCATGAGCAGAAAAACATAATGGTGAAATGTTGAGTTTCATTATAGGAGAGAGTTGAAATGGTGAAGGAGTTCAGAAAACACTCCAGGTAAGTTTGACAGGAACTCGAGTGTCTGCATCTAGAGACTACGAAACAGCTGCTTTTCAAGTGTCTGTTTTCTTAAAGCAAAACCTGTAGCTGAAGAGCATTTGAAATGCAAAGTTACATTGCTAATTCTTTGTATCTCAGTTTTATATATTTTATAATAACCTGGGATAAATTCTAAAATAATTATAAAAACGGAACTAATATGTTTCATACATTTATTGCTATTTACTTTTACTTTGAGTAGTTTCTTAAATATTTTTGATGCAGAGCCTGTCCAAAGCGCTCTCATTTCATATCTTTGGTGTTTCCTAAATGTCTAACCTTGCAATGCCAGTATAGTTTGACATTTTGAAATCGGAATCATTGGTTTAAATGCAACTCTGAGCCTTTCCTTTGATTCAATTCATAACGTAGGGAGGAAATCAGAACTATTGGTGATCTCACTGATCAGGGCCGGTTCATACGTGACTGGACTTTGTTAGACAGCATTAAGTATTGAATGCTAAATGTATTATTGAAAGGCCTTATCTGTAACCCTACTCACTGCACCCTCGCCCATCAAGAAAATAACAAAAACAAGCATACAAACAAACAATCTCTTCCTTGTGCAACTGAGAGCCTGTGCATTTTGCTGCTGATTTCTTATGAAACCTTGATATGCAAGAGACCTGCTAGCTGGGAGCTGTTGGAAGCAGAAGGGTGTGAGGCTCAGACACACGCAATAGAAAGGGGTGAGGAAATGGAGCCTTAATGTAGCCGACAGATCACTCATGCTCACAAGCATAGAGGTGGTGTTGCACATATCACAGGACTAGACTCAGTTCTCTGTACAAGCCCATGCTGAAAGCCAAAGCATCAGGAGTGGCTGAACAGAAGATTTGGGTTGATTTAGCGAAAACATGGACTGTTCCTCATTGAACACTTGGAGATGCAAAGTGTCAAACTGGCATCAAAGTGTTTCCAGTAGTTGCGGATTCTCAGATCTTGAGGTATAGCAATTCACAGAATCACAGAATATCAGGGATTGGAAGGGACCTTGAAAAATCATCTAGTCCAGTTCCCCTGCTGGAGCAGGAACACCTAGATCAGGTCACACAGAAACACATCCAAGAGGGTTTTAGATGTCTCCAGATACGGAGACCCCACAATCTCTCTGGACAGCCTGTTCCAGTGTTCTGTCACCCTCAACAAGAGAGCACAACGATCACATTACATTCTATTTAATGAAAAAACAGGTGGTGCAGGCAGGAGTAAGTGTTGATCCTACCCTGCCTCTGGAGTTTGGAAGGTGCTTGGAATCTTGGAGACAAGCACTGTGCAAGGGCTCCAGCCCTGGGTGTTTGGCTTACTTGTGCCGCAGTGCTTTCTCCTGCATCCCCCTGTAGCTGTCTTTTCTATCCATACAGTCATTCTGGATCCAAGCCCTCAACGTGTTCGTCCTGCGCACTGAAGGACCCCTGGCTCCATTCTTTGGTGTATTGCAGCCACTGCTCCCGTGGAGACAGATCAGGCTTGCAGTGAGGCTGTGGCATCTCCCTTCTTTTTGATCCAGAACCATGCTTTGAGAGCACTGGCCACTGGCCCACACTGTGTTCTTCATGATGAACGTTTAAGCTGTGTGATCCATAACAAAGTAAGTTGTACTGGAACAGGCAGCAGTATTTATTGCATTTGAGAAATGTGCAGTAGGGCACGAATATGAATCATAAGACATATCAGGTATTTTATTGTATATCATAGAATAGCTTTGGTTGGAAGGAACCTCAGAGCCCATCGTACAGCCCCCTGCCATGGGCTGGCTGCCCTCCACCAGCTCAGGCTGCCCAGGGCCCCATCCCACCTGGCCTTGAGTACCTCCAGGGATGGGGCACCCACAGCTCTCTTGGTAGCAGTGCCAGGGCCTAACCAAGCTCCAAGTGAAGAATTTCCTTCTCATGTGTAATTTAAATTTCCCCTCTTTTAGTTTAAAACCATTCCCCTTTGTAAAAAGTGTGTAAAAAGTTGGTCTCCTTCCTGATTATAAGCTCTGTTTAAGTACTGGAAGGCCACAATGAGGTCTCTCCAGAGGTTTCTCTTCTCCAAGGTGAACAAGCCCATCTGCCTCAGCATTTATTCTTAAGAGAGGTGCTCCAAAATATGGAAAACCAAGGAATAACACAGCTGCCAGACGTTTCAGGACAGTGTTAGTTACAAATGCCTGCTGCCTTCCTTGCTGCTCTCCCTTCACTCCTTTTTTTCTCTGCCATCTTTGGTTGTACCCCTGTCGACGTGCTCCAAAATTACCAAATCTGGGCAATTGCCACGAGCCAAACATTTGTCCTTCTCCCTTTTGGTTTTGATCTCCACCTGCCTATCACTACCTCAGGATTTTAATCACTCCCACCTTTGCCTCATTCCTTGTCACAGAATTTCAGTTTTTCCCTTTGCCTTTGTCAGGATTGTTCAATTTTCCTTTCTCCATGTGCTGCTTGCAGCCATGGGATATTTGTCCCATCTTTCCTCCACCCTCTTTCCACACACCCCTCAGGCTCATTCACTTTGGCTTTCCCATCCAAAACTTGTTTCTTGGCTGACCCCCATGCACTTCCAGCCATCTTTGGTCAGGCTCCTGGCTGTTCAGGGTGATTAGTTCAAGCTACACAAAGATGTTTATTCTGCATCATCCCTTAGGATGTCTGTTCTACTTGATCTTGTTCGACCCCTGCTTTAGAGGCATCGTGTGAAGGGACCCTGATGTGTAGTGCTTTGCTCTTGAACGGTGCCGTGCTGGACCACGGCAGCTGGGCAAACTGTAGTCAGCAGCAAAATTAGAAAGAAAGTGGCTGCTTACAAAAAATGACTGTAAAAGTGGGTTGAGACCAAGCGGGGCAGTTTAACACGATCCTCAATAGAGCGTGTCTCCCGCAGGGCAGAGAAAGCAGCCATTCTCCTTTGGGGAATACGTAGCAAGGACAATGTCCTTCCACGAGAAACCCTACAGCAAGCTGAGAGCAGCCAGCTCACCCTTGATAGCCACAGTTTTGCTGGAGGTACTTGCATATAGAGGTTTTGTAAATATAAAAATATCAACAATGGGGATTCAAGTAATCATTAAAAAAACAACAACAAAAAACCAACAGGTTTACATCTCGCTTTTTGTTTTTAATTTCGAAGCATAAGAGGTTTTCTTGAAAAACGGAGAGTTGTGAATTACAGACCAGGTTTAGCAAGGTATCTGATGGAGGGAGGTGAGCCATGCCGCACGGTTCTGTCCTGCTGAGCCCAGCCCCGCATGGAGAGCAAAGCCAAGTTCAGTCACTTGTGCAGCAGATGCCGTGCAGCTGGTTTTTTAAAAAAATCAAGATCACTGTTATGTTTTTGGCATTACAGCTCAAATGAGCCAGGAACCAAAATCAAGACATTCTAAGAGTTTTAATCCCATGCCTGTTGGACCACGTTATTCCTTCTGTGAGGTCCCAGTCTAGCAAAGTACTTGGGCGAGAAGCACCTGCAGCGAATGGCCACTGCTCACCTGAGTGCTTTCCTGGGCCGCAGTCTGCTCTGGCGTGAGCCAAGAGAAAACTCCACTGAAGTCAGCGTAAGTGAGAAAAGGATCAGGTGTATGGACTTCAGTCGGTGCAGGATCAGGCCCTTGGTCTTACTTTCTCAACTGAGCGTGTTGGAGTTTGCCTGTGCAGCTCCCACAGTCCGGTGGCAGCTGCATGGTTCAAGGCGCTGACATCTATTTGAGAATGTGCCTCTTTATCTCTTCAGCGTGTAAAATAATGCAAAAAAGAATATATAGAGTAAACAAAGTACAATGTCTGTGGTAGAAGCAAGGCTTTTCAAATCTGTTTCTCAGGTAAACAAGTGACACTAATGACAGTGGAGTAAGAGCCATCTAAGGGAATTCAGATCTAGAAAAGGAGGATGTCCTCCTTCCCACAGGACACTTGGGTTGCCAGACACGTTTACTGAGCCTTTGAACACTGCGTGCAAAAGGAAACAAGAAATAAAATTTGTATTCACCGTTACCCTTCGATAGATAGAAAAAAAAGAAAAAGAAAAAAAAAAAAGTACGTTTCAAAAGCACAAAGGGAAGACTTTAAAATAAAATAGAAAAAGGAAAAAAAAAAAAAAAGGATTCTGGTTAAACTCCTTTTGTCTTTTACTCCCCGTGGGAAGCAGGGTAGGAATTGAAGGAGATGCTCTGTTTCACATCCCACAGCGCCGGCTGCGGCTGTTCTGACTGCTGCCTACAGAGATTTGAATGTACTGCTCCTTGAGTTAACTTCCATAGAACTAGAGGCACCTCGCGAGTAAGTTGCTACTGTTTTATGGTGCTAAAGAAAACTTTTATCCCCCTCGAGCATTTAAGAAATATGAAATGGCCCTTTTTATGAATGTAACATATCCATTTCTGTTTAACATTTTACACTGCAATTTTAACATGTTTGGAAATTATTTGCCTTTTTTCTTTTAGAATAAGCTTTATAAATATTCTGTAGAGTCAATTGAAGTATAATTCTTAAGGATCACTCTAAGACGCCTACAAAATCTTGTATATTTTTAAGTGTGCCAATTTGTAAAATATTTTGTAAGTGTATATTTTTCTTAGAAAAGTGCTGTGAAGTGTTTGTATGTGTGAGGTTTCCCTTTTTTTGCACCTTCGGGTGTTAATAAAAGGATGTATACTTAAAAGTTTCTGGTTTTAAAAACCAAAATACAAAGAAAAAATTAAACTTTTGTTGGAAATTTTGTAATAAAAAGAAATGTTGTGAAAGAGTGTAGTGATATTGTGTAAAGGAAACTGGAAAATTTGTGAGCGCTTTGCTGTTTTATAGATCCTCTTGTAAATTATTCTTGTAATATTTTTGGTTTTGTTGTTCTTGTTGCAAAGGTTTTAAATATTTGTGACTGACTCTGTATGGTGAAAATGTCATATTGTTAACTTGCTGAGTTTTGTTATATTGTTTATGGAATAAATAAAAAAAATTAAAATCTCATTTTAAGATCATGTATGAAGAAGAAATTAAAACTGCCGTTTATTGAATATTAGAAATTGTTTCTTTAAACAAACTGCTGCCCTCAGCAATAAATCAATAACTGCCCTACTGCCGCTCGCACACGCACTCGTGGTTTCGGCCCTTTGGTTTAATTGGGCTCACATTAATTACTGTAAATCAGTTGGAAACAGGGGTGCAACAGAGGACTGGAAGAAATGGGAAAAATTGCTCGGATGGCTTTTGCTTCTCCACCTGAGGCTTTCTGCACTGAAAATGGAACCTTGGGCAGGAGCTGGAAGCAGTAGGGATCTGCCTCCTGGGGCAGCTCTGCCCAGGGCACAGTGGTTCCCTGCAGCACAGGCTGCCTGGGCTTCTTTGTCTCTTGGAAAACACTTTTTTAAATTGCCATTCCTTTCATTAGCCCTTCACATTGATGGGAAAGATGAGGTGAGCTGTCTCTTTCTGCCGGAAGAAAGCTGGGTACAGTGCTGTGGGCAGGGAGCACTCACCGGGTTCTCGGGTCTGTCGACATGGGAATGAGAAGCAACCAGTCAGACCTGGCACCTCCACGAGCAGACAGCTGCCTGCATTCATGGACAGCCGCAGACAAGCACTGCCTCTGAAGCGCAGCCCAAAGTGATGGCACAAGATCTTGATGTTTCCCACGTTGTGTGGTGCCAATGCTGGGATGCCAGATGCAGAGTGGTGAGTCAGAACTGTTGGCTGGTCTCTGCTCTCTGATAAGTGCAAGATGGTGGGGCTACTGGCCTGAGCGGGACAAGCACTACCACTCTGGAGATAGTTCCAGCTCGAGTGCAAGTCCTGCACAGAAAACAGACATTGTGCATGCAGCAATGTGCCTGTCAGTGTTAATGGCATCAAGGTGCAAGAGAGAGAATGCAAATGCTTTCCAAATCCTGAGCAGCATCAGGCCAAGGCGACTGAGAGTTTTAGATTTGCTGTGATTCATGGCCAACAGCGCCAGTGTGGCTGCTGGACTTGGGCTCTCACTGTGGGCATGGAGGGGCCACTCCACAAGGGGAAGTCACAGGATGGGATGTGCTGAGGTGCTGCCAAGCACAACACCCACGAAATGCTGCACAGCCAAATCAAACTGCTCACTGGAATTAAAAGCGTTGCTCTGACTTCCCTACTGCTTCCTCCAGCCCCAGTCCTAAAGTTCTTTCAGTTTCTGACCCCTAAATCCCAATGGAATTGTATTTGTTAGGAAACATCCAATTTCGTGGCCTTTCCTCCAGATGCAGTTCCTCCTGCATACATAAGGCAGCACCTGTGGGAACCTCACTGCCTCCCATCGATGTTTGAAGCTGAACCTGACAATGTTTAGGCTGCTCCTCAAAGTCAGTATGTTGTTTTAGTAGTTCCTTTGCTATGCTTTCATGGACTGTATTATAGAGATTGGAGGGGGGGGTTCTACCAAAGTAGTTGCATGTAAACAGAACGAATGATGTTGTAAGCCCATTGAACAGCTGAGGGGTAAAGCACATTTTTAAAGGCCAGTTTCGCACACAGTTGTACCCAAACAGACTTTTGCAGCTTGTTTCCAGCAGTCCCGCCTCCAAAACCTAATGCTTATACCATGAACACATGATAAAAAAAACCAACCAATTCATGTGTTTACCAGCATGCTGCATTGGTAAAGTGGGAAGTGGGAATATGCTCCTCTTTGCACACACAGCAGCACGGGGATCTGACAGAGAAATCACATATGCTGTAGCAATTACAGGAGATAAGACTTGCTTCATGTCAGCCTCCTGGAGGCAAGGAGGGATGCTGGCAGCCATGCCGAGACAGGTTCCAGCTCTGCAGGGACCACCTGCCAGACCCCAAACTCCTTCCAACCCAGCCACAGCCACATAGGCTTTTCAGGTCCCAAACTGCAGGTGGGAACAGCAGCACAGGCCGTTTGGAGTTGGTGTTGATAAGGGCACGCAGGCTTTCACAGACAGGTTGCAGGTGTTTCAGTGGGGGTTACACCTATAGCAGTATTACTTCACAACCATCTTTGTGTTGCACTGGTTCAGTAAAACACTTAAACATGCACTTTATCTTAAGCATGTTAGAGATTATATCGCTCTTTAGCAGAGCATTTAAGTATGTGCTTAATTTAGGGATTTAATTAAGGATTTTAATTGTAGACTTCAGTATGTGCTTACCTGTTTGGCTGAATATGTGTGAGATTACTCCATGCTGAAGATTTCTACATACAGAAAGTGACTAATTCCTCTGGAATGAAAATGCTACATTATTCTTGCACAATGCAGTTAAAATGTAAATAGGAAAATGCAAGAGACAGTTAACTCGATTCCTCCAGCTGAAAGCATTATCCATGACCAAATCTGAGTTGATTAAAATCTAATATAATTAGTTTTCACCTCTAAAGTGGCATTACAGATCAATAGAACAAGGCACTTTAAAAATGAGTCTCCAGCTCATAAGCTTTAATTACGAGAAAGGAAAGATTCACACATGCTCTCTCACTGGAGATAGAGACCTTGAAATGTAAATGGCCACCAAATAATGGGCTGTGAAGCAGTTTCTCCAGTCATTAGTGTTTTAAGCTGATTTCCTAAGGAAGGAGAGCTTCAGCAATTTGCATCATCAGCCTGCCTTTGGGTCACTTCCATAGCTTTTGAATTCCCTGATAAATTTCTCTTAATTGGGGAAAAAGGAGATTCCAGAGACACAGAGCTCCAACAGGTTTGACACCAGCAAGCAGCTGGTCTTCTGCTTCTGCAGGAGCATTGGTGCCATAGAGCAGTTTGCTCCCACCAGCACTGGGACCACCATGCTGTGGGGCTGAAATTTCACTTCTGCTTTCCTGCACTGCTGATGGTTTGGGATGCTCTAAAGCCCTGAATACACATAGGTCTGAGTTATCTGCTGTGACATTTATTTTATTGCATGCCTGGAAAGTGCGTGTAATTTAAATGCACAACAGTGATACCGGTCTGAACTACAGGAGTCACTGATTTACTGCCAAATGCAGTGAAACGTCTGTGTTGCTTCTTTGCCTTTCTGCTTCTTTGGGTTTTTGTCATTTTACTGTTCCTTGCTGAAGTTACATAGTAAATGATGCGAGGGAAGATGTGGTAACTGTCTACAAGGTTTTGGAAGACATAAACTCTTACAGATGTGAGAGAAATGAGACTCAGAATGTTTGGAAGAAATTGAAAAAAGGGAAAATGTCTAAATCCTCACAATGCAAGGAAAGTATTCTAGCAGTGTTTGGTGGCATTCTGCACCATGTCTCCCGGACCATAAGAGTCATTATGTCCCTGTTGCCTGTGTCCTGGGTGTGAGGAAGTACCTGAGGAGGCCAGCTTATTCCTCTTCTCTTTTGGTTTCATTATCTGCCAAGCTGCAAAATCCATATTTTTTCTCATTTCATTGAATACCCCCTCAATTTTTATCTCTTACCACCTAAAAAACTAGATCTCAAACACTCCCCTCCTTCTGTGCTTCTGTCTCTGCACAGCATCTTTCTGGTTCCTTCCAAAAGAAAGGAACATCTGTGCTCTTCCTCCTCCCCTGCATGCCTTCCCACAGCCTCTGTTCCGCATTATCAAGGCAAACATTTCTTGTCTGCCACCCTCTGCTGTCCTTTCATTTTGCACTCCCTATGCTACTCCTGAACAACCTCAATCCCTTCTTCCCAACTTTCTCCATGAGCGCTGGTCAGGAATCATCATCCCAAGTCCTGGGACAGCAGCTGAAAATTGGGGTCTCCTTGAACCCACTGCTTTCTGCCACACATTGATGTTTTATCCCTCCAGCTCTGCTCAAGAGTGTCTCTATCCCTACATTTAAGGACACAGACAGGTTTCATGCCATTTGGAATCCTCCTATAGCAATTCCTCTGTCGTTTTGCTGGCAGAAGTCAAACAAGTTGAGATGTATGTTACCCACAGCTTCTGCCTGTGGAGGAATGAAAGGGTAGGTCTGCTCTGGGAAGGTAGTCGAGATGGAGATCAAAGGTGCCACAGCATTCAATACAGCCTCACAGAAACAATCTCGGGATGGTCTTGGCTCCGTAGCTGGGTTAGGATAGCAGAGCTGTATGGTCAGCATAGGAACTGTCACTAGCTGCAGAGGTGTTCGGTGTTGAGGCTAACATGGCCCCTGGGAATGGCTCAAGAACAGGAGATTGGACTCTGGATAATAACTTATTTCACACATACTGGCAGGAAAGAGGATCATTTCCTGCTCCTCTGGGCTGTAGGGATGATCTTGAAGGGAAGTGCAGGTTTTCATGAGAAAACTGAATCCAGGTCTTACATTGTCCTTTGCTTTACTGTTGCTTTACTATTGTTACTTGTTTTACTGCAGTGTGCATGAATGCAACTCGGAGGAAGAAATGGTGTGCTAAAATCAAAGTCTTTCTGTCTCTGGTACCATGAGATACCATAAGCTGTGTTGACTGGATTTTCCTTTTCAAGTTCATATATTGAGCTGTCTTAACATGGATAAAGAGAAGCAATTTGACACCTGGAGAGGGAAGGGCCACCAGAGCCAGAAGGGCTCAGGAGCCTTTCCTGGGGTGAGCCATCCCAAGGCTCCCCCAGCAGCCAAAGGACAGCATGGTCTGATCCTGGGCATGGCCTCTGTGCTACAGAGACAAGTGTAGGTGAGTTTCTGCTCCATTATGCATCACGGGGTTTTTCTACTATTTTTTTTTTTCCCCACATGAAGTATAAGAGCTATTTCTAATCCCTTTATATACCTGCACTGTTTTTTCCCTTTACCATTAAAATTCACTTAGAGATCTTCTAGACTGCATGATTATGCAAGATTAGGCTTCTAGCCTTTCAGTGGAAATAACAATTGGAATGGGTGACTATAAATGCAGCTGCAGACAACAGTGAAAATTATCTGAGGAACATGTTCTCTGGAGCACAAGAATTGTTATAGCTAGGTTGTGTGGCAGAATTGGCTTGGGAACGCTGACTGTAGGCTGGCAAAGTGGGGACTGGAATTGAGGAAAAGAGGAAACTGAGCTTGACTGAGCACTGTCTGTCCTGCTGTCTGAAATTGCAGTACAAGTTGTTGCAGCGGCAAACAGCAATTGTCTGTGGGAGTTGGTTTTGTCTATCAAAGCATCCCCACTTCAGAGAGTCACTCAGCATTGCTGAATGCTCCTTCAGATGATGATCTAGAGCAAATAACCTGAGTAATGCCTGGCTTACCAACCTGTCTATCACGTGCCATGTATTTCTTATCTGCTCGCACATTGCACATCTCCTGTCTTCTCTGTGAAGACGGAAAGAGAAGCCCATGGCATTTAGAAAGTTGGAGATAGAAAAGACACCTTCAGATGTTTTACCAAAGATGACCAGGATCTCTCATGCCTTACATCATGCAGTGTAGTGTGATCATAAAGCCTTTACCATGCAGTACGCAGGGCTGTGATTGACATGCTCTTATTTCAGTGCACTGATGGTACAGAGGAAAATATCTGCCAATTTTGAGCAGTGAAAGGTGCAAAACCAACAGATGAGTCAATCTAATTTAAATCTGCAGTGCACCTGTATGATAATAGCATGTTATTATACCCTTTACATTATTATCTCTATGTAATATATTTAGTCTTCATAGCCTTTGGTACATCATGTTATTTGGAGTAACTTGCTAGCAAGATGCAGCCCTATTTATCCTTTTAGGGACAACAATACCAGGAATAAATGTTAAACTAAAGGAAGCAATTGAAAAAATAAAAAACAAAAAAAAAAATTAAAAAAGCAGCTCTATTTCTGCTATGCTGAAATGCATTTCTTGGCAGCCCTAGAGATTCAACAGTCTGGTATTTATCATGATGAAACCCAGAAATGTCTGATGATTACATGAGGACAATAAAGAGAAAGAGCACAAACTGCAGGCTGAGAGATAAGGGGTACGTTTTGATGGTAAGCAACTGCTACAGCAGTGGTATGTTGAGCCGGCTGCCGGGGGCAAGGATCAGCAGTGGTGATCAGCAGCTGTTGGAGGCCACAGTGCAGACACAGCTTCTGGGATTTCTCCCCCCTGAGGAGACAAAAGGTCAGTTGCAGCTGCTAATGGAAAATCTCCCTGTGAGCTGGACCTCCATTTGTCCTAAGGAGCTGCACTATAATTTGTAAGCCCGCAGAGAGAAGCCTCAACCTTGCCCAGATGTGTGTGCTCGTGCATAAAGAATTTGCACATGAAGTTGTGACACTCAGTGCCTGGGCAATAGCTATGAACAGTGTCCTCAGAAGTCCAGGCTGAGATGATGGTGATTCATTACTCTGAACAGAGGGAGAAAACTCCCAATCTTTGAGCAGCCGCATCTTAGTGACAGAAGTCCCTGGACTTCCTTTGCTTTGTGTTATTTTTACGAGCACAAAGTCGAAGAAACACACAATCCTTTTGTTTTGGCTTCAGTTAATCTTTTATACTACAGAATATTTGACACATGATTCAATGGAATGACAAATTGCACTCTAGAGCTGGCATTTCCTAAAGAAAACTCAATAAAAACATGCAGACACGCTGCTCACCATATAGGACTTATAGGCTCTCATAGGCAGTAGCATGAGTTTCTGTCTGGAAAATTTGTTTGGCAGTTGCTTCCCAAATCCTCTCTGGCCCAAATAAAACCACCAGCTTCTAGGATCAATGATCTCGTAACTCACTGAACAACAGACTCTGTCGTTTCACAGGGCCAAGGGCATCAGAAGCAATTAAAGAAAAACGAGAATTGGCTTGAAGAATGTAATAATCATTCAACTAGCTGGGAAAAAAAAAAAAAAGAAAAAGAAAAAAAAAAGGATTATATCATTGATATATTAGAAAGAATAACATATGCTCTCTAATAAGCATTATGGTACCCACACAAGCAAGCCTGAAACTACGAGGACTCACACTGTAAATGATTTGATTCTGAAGAACAAGAAAACAATATGCTGAAAATCAATCCAAGCAGCTAAAAAAATGAGAAAGGGGCAGGGGAGGGGTTTCCGTGTCCAGTCTTGGCACAGGCTAAGAAACCAAGTATCTCCCGGACTTGTGCCTGTCTCTTCATAGCATTAGGTTGCCTCCCAGCATATCGTAGAATCTCGTAATGGCTTGTGTTGCAAGAAACCTTTAAGATCATCAAGATACCATGCCCAGCTAATTTTTCTAGTCACTTCTACAGCTACTTTTGGAAATTCACAGTTGTTCATTCTTCACAGCTCTCACATGCCCTGTCCTTTTGAATAGACATGCTCAATGCTGCCTTCCTGACCAAACAGACGTGTCCTGCTGCAGTGGAGCACCTACATCTCCAGGTTGTTTTTTCCTTCATGTGAGGCTCTTCTGAGATGCCTGAGCTTGCAGCCTCTGGCTTCTCATTGCTCTAACCGGGGATCAGCAGGACAGATAAACTGAAATGTTCAGAACAAGGAACACTTGTCTTTCATGTTCCTGATGTCCCTGCAACAGAACACTTACTTGAAACTCTGTCCACAGCAGAGTAATTAAGCAGCTCTGCTAATGGGGTGTTGGAGGATGGGCCTGGTAACTGCTCATCCAGGACTGTCTTCCCCAATCCCAGGCCCTCCAACATGATTCTCCTGCAATTCTCTGAATTTCTTTCTGCATTAATTTCAGCTGGTCTTGGGATTATTTGTAAAATGGCCTTGGGGAACTTGTTCAAAGGCACTGCCGCCACAGACGACTTTGCATTTTAAACCAAAGCATTTCACTCCTATCTGTCTGGACACATGAGCTGCTCAGCACTGCTTCATTAGGCAAGTTATTTTTAAATTCTCAGAAAGAGCAAAACATTGAGAGAGGAATTATCATTTGCTGTTGAAACAGCTGCAAAAAGGAAGAGGCATCAGCTTTTTGTGGGACCCCCTGCTACTCGTGTGATTAACCAGATGGCAGTGCAGAGAGGCACCCACTTACACTCAGGAGACACATGAGATGTCAGAAATACCATCCAAATATAAGGATTGGTGGGGGATCACCAAAACAGTGGGTTTAATGCAAATAAGAGGGAGCCATCAACACTGAATAGTAAAATGTCTGTGAAAGATTTCTCTTCTCTCCGGCCCTGTCCTGTGTTTCCCCTTTTTTATTCTTCCCATTTTTCTCCTAAGGACAATAAGTAAAATATTGCAAAAAGAAAAAAAAAAAAAAAAACACTTTACAAACCCTCCACTCTAACTTATCAACACAAATGAAAACATAAAACCTGCCCAGAGTCCTTATGCCCTGGACAAACAGCTACAACCCAGCAGGCACCCAGTGCTTTCAAAATGCCAAGGGGCAGCAATAAGCTGGTGTTATTTGGAGGTACCCTTGCATCATAACATGCTTATGTTTCTCTGCAGCTGATACGGTTCTTACAGCACAGAGTTAGAGCAATAAAGCTGTTCTGGTAGCTGTTTGGTTTTTTTTTATATTTGCAAATGCTGATTGCCCCATACCTTGTGTTGCTCAGAGCAGCTATGACTCATGCTGACAAGGTGAGACAAAGTGTTGAAAAGCTGTAGCCAGTGATGACCACTGCCTACATCTACAAGTGGAGGTGAGAGAACTGGGAACGGCCCTTTCATGCACCTGAGAGTGCACACATATTGTTAAATATTACCAATGATGGACACTGCCATAACAGGCAAATTACTGGTGAGCTATTTCAGGGGACAACTCACTCCAATGCTAAAAGTTTTCTAGTGTATACACTGCAATGGAGTGTTGATACCCAGCTACCAAACATCGCTCAGCCAGATAAAGAAGGCTTTATGTTAAATTTCTCATGCACACTCATTGAGGCTGCATGTGAAGTGTCCACTAACCTTTTCTTTCTTAATGAACTGTGCTTCTTGGGTGTTTCTTACACAGGTGTTGCTGCCCAGCCCCTTGGAAGTCTTCCTCTGTTCCTTTCCACAAAGGGGCAGTGGGATCCCAGCAGCACTCACAGCCATGCCTACAACAGAGGTACAAACCTCTGTCATCTTCATTGGTGTCCTTACTTTTGGCTTCTGTGGAAGAGATAGAACCTGTTATCACACCTGATTATTCCTCTTGGGAATCCCTGTTTTCTAGGACTTTCTCTCCTGTCCTGCAGTCCAGCTGCCATTCTATTCTTAGGCGGCTGACTTTACATCTGGTGGCATTTAAAAACATGTTGTGTGCTTAGGCTTAGCTCATTAAGTGATCCAGATGAGGTTTTGTATCAGTGACCTGTCTCAAACTTTGGCTTGCCTGCAAACCACCAGTAATGATTCTGTGCTTTCTTTTAGGTCATTGATCACACATTAAGTGGTGCAGGGTCAAGAACCGATAGCAAGGAAACTGTGCTGTGCTCAGTGATGAGTCTGCTTACAATTGCACTCTGAGACCTGTCGGTTAGTTTTCAGTCCAATTAATACTTGTCATATGACTTACATTGTTCCTCTTTCTCAGTCAAAATATTGTGAAAGACAAGATCAGCTGTCTTACCAACTGAAGGTTTATTGTTTCAGCAGTACTACTTGAAAATCATGATATTTAGTTAAATTGACAAAGCCTGGTTTTCCTAACGTTGCAGTATCTTTTGAAATGGTTTATCAGTGAGGCTTTTTAACAGTCCTGTGTTATTTTGCTTGGAATTGCTATCAGTATGACAGGAATATACCTCATTTGCTCAGATAAAAGTCATATTTTCCCCCACAGGTCCCTGCTTTATTGCAAGAAGTAATACCTCCACCGTGTCTTATGCAGACAGGCTTGTCCTTTTTGCCTGTTACCCAGACAGACAGAGAATTAAGAAGATAGCACGTGGAGGGATGGTGCCCACGTGAATACATAGCCTCTCTTGAGAGAGCAGCATTGTCTAATAAAAAGATCTCCAATCAGAATTCATTTTAGTCTAGCAAATTACTGAAAATGCCTCTTTAAAGTGCAAAATTCTCCTCCTCTGGCACTTTAAATCTCTTTGATGCTGATTAAAAGGTGACCAGCTTGAGATATTGTTTGAATGGGAATATTTTGTTGTGCAAGACATAAGCACAGAACTTTCCTCTGCTTGCCTAACAAAGAAGGCCTGTAACCAGCACCATAAAGAAATGTAGGCAATACTGAGGTGTAAAATAGCAAAGTTAGCCTGATAGGAATTGTTATAATCTTAGATTTCCGTTCAGATTTATTCTGGGCTGTATATTAGTGTAAATTGGATTCATTTGCCTGCTCAGTACTCTGCTAACACTTGGAATATAGAAGGATTTTAGGTCCTTTTTTTTTTTTTTCTTTTTTTCTTTTTTGCTTCAGGTTTAGAAGCTCCCAAGAGATTTTGATTTTTCTCACCTCACTGCATTTGGATTATTACTTATCTATATTGTGAATAAATTATTTTAATACATTTCTAGAGGAAAAAAAAAAAAAAAAAAAAAAGCAAGCATTTTTCCTCATCTATCACTGCATACCAAATAACCAGTTTTTAAGACCCTAGGGGATTTAAAGCAAATTTATTTACCCTCATTGAAGGAAACGACATTAAACTTACCATGGAAAAGTGCTGTAATTCTCCTTTGCTGTACATACATTACCAAACTGAAAACACTTAAGGATGAATTACACCAAGATTTTGCTATAGGTTTGGGATTTTTTCCTTATTGCTGCAAAGTTCTCAATGCAAATATATTTTCCCTTACAATGTGTTTGAAATCCAGTGCTACCCTGATCCTATTTTTTTTTGAAGCTGACAAGGAGATATGCATGCACAGGCCATTAATTGTTATTAATGTCAACTGGGCACTGAAATCCACTAAGTGGTTTTGAAAAATCAGAGCTTATTTTGCATCTGATGGACCCTGTGAGGGTAGCTGTGTATCATCTCCACTCAGTCTTACTGCAGACGGGGTGGAGGTGCTTGTCCCCAGTCATCTGCCCCAGTCCTCTGCTACAAGATTTTACCTCAGAAATGAACCATGGATCAGCAGAACTCAGCTGCCATCTCTGCACATCACTGCACATTCATCTCCCAGCAAACTGCTGTAAGAGTAGGAACTCATGGAAGTAAAGTATAGTATTTTTCATTCCTCTGGTGCTGTCCATTTGATAATGTTCTACACTTTCAGCTAGTTACTCAAAGCACATTACTGAGGGGAAAAGAAAGAGACAAACACAATTTGTTTGTCATAAACAAATGCCATAAAATACCGTTATCAAATACTCTGAGACTGCTCCAGGAGCATTATTTTATCTCTTGTTTCAAATGGAAGAATATGCTCCACTTTGCATTTGACGAATAATTCTAACATTATGCTGCTTAGGTTACCAGTGTATAACAAAGCCACTTTTATCCTGCTCTGATGTTGCCTCGTATTCAGAAGAGTTAGGGAGCAAATACTAGGTTCATGTTCATGCATAAGTCACTGCTGTAGTCCCATCACTGCCTGCTTCAGTTCTTTAAGGTCCATCACTGGAGTACTCTGATGGATGTCCTGCTGATTTACCGATTGCCAGTGCTGACACTCAGTGGCTTATCAATTGACAGCACAAAGCTTTCCGTGATAAAAATGGATCAATTGTGCACTGATCATCTGCTCCCTGAATTACTGATGTTTTACATTGGAATGATTTTTTGCCTAGATGGCTGCCAAATAAAGAAAGCTTACATACCGAACCACGGGGTCTTTCTCTCTTCAGACAATATTTTCTATAAACCCTGGAGTCTATCTACATGAAAAGATCTATTCACCATATGCAGATAGATCAGTGTAGTGTAAAGATTGTAGGGGAAAATATATTTGCATTGAGAACTTTGCAGTACTGGGAAAAAAATCCCAAACCTATAGCAAAATTGTGGTGTAGTTCTCCCAACGACCAACATTTCAGTGCATTAGAAATTGTAGAATTGTTTTTTTACATTGAATTCACTCTTATTCCTCCCCTTTTTTCTACTTTTTTTTTTCTCCAATTTTATTCACATTGATTAATGTGATTAATATTCGACCTAACAGTAAATCCTACGGTATTGCACAATCCACATGGCAGCTATACTGCAAAGTACCAAAGTGATTTAAACTTAGTCTCTCAGCTCCCATTTGCTTTAAATAAAACATAACAAGTTAACCTTCTATAAGCAAGTTTTATGCTGAAGTAGGCATCACCAATCCATCATGTCATCTATATCAGATATGATCCCTCCACTTGCAGCTGGAATAAGCTTCCATGTTTTACGCTCTAATTCAACAAAAAAATGTAGTTGGGGATGCACATCTAATCCGATAGAACTGAGATTGCTCCTTTAGTAATAGTTTAACATCATGGCCTTAGTTCTATCAAGCTTCCAATCAATTTCCTTTCGTGCTCCCATCCTGTAGCAAGTAAAACTGAAAAGAAAAAAAAACTGCAACTGACCACTCCATTCTCTCCTGCTCAAACACTACAGTTGCCTTTGAGTTGTTATATTCCAAGGGAAGACAACAAAGATGTTCAGCAAGGCCAAATGCCAGGTCCTGTACTTCGGCCACAACAACACCAAGCAACGCTACAGGCTTGGGGCAGAGTGGCTGGAAGACTGCGTAGAAGAAATGGACCTGGGAGTGCTGATTGATGCTGAACATGAGCCAGCAGTGTGCCCAGGTGGCCAAGGCGGTCAATGGCATCCTGGCTTGCATCAGAAACAGTGTTGCCAGCAGGAACAGGAAAGTGATTGTCCCCCTGTACTCAGCTCTGGTGAGGCCTCACCTTGAGTACTGTGTCCAGTTTTGGGCCCCTCACTGCAAGAAAAACATTGAGGCCCTGGAGCGGGTTCAAAGAAGGGCAACAAAGCTGGTGAGGGGTCTGGAGCACAAGGCTTATGAGGAGCAGCTGAAGGAGCTGGGATTGTTCAATCTGGAGAAGAGGAGGCTCAGGGGAGCCTCTATAAACACCCAAAGGGAGGTTGTAGTGAGCTGGGGATTGGCCTCTTCTCTCGTGTAACTGGTGATAGAACTAGAAGAAATGGCTTCAAACTGCACCAGGGGAGATTTAGGCTGGACATTAGGAAATACTACTTCTCTGAAAGAGCGGTCAGGCACTGGAATGGGCTGCCCAGGGATGTGGTGGAGTCACTGACCCTGAAGGTGTTTAAGGAATGTTTGGACGTTGTGTTGAGGGACATGATTCAGTGAGAGCTATTGGTGATGGGTGGACGGTTGGACTGGATGATCTTGTAGGTCTTTTCCAACCTTGGTATTTCTGTGATTCTGTGAAGATGACTTCCTAGGAACTTTACTTTTTCTAACATCATTTTCAATAAATACTTCTAAGACAGTAACATGGGATCTTTTCCAGCTTCTGCAGGAATACCTTGCATCCTCTGCAAAGCTTTAACCTTTCCTTTTCCTTAAGCTAGTTCTCAGCCTGGCACCCCAGCCCTCGTGGGTTCAAAATCAAGCATGTGGTTTTCTCTCTCCTACCTCTCTCATCTTTTCAGTCACAGTTTTCCTTCTGCACCTTATTGATTCCTGATCCTGCTCCTCCACAAACCTGCCACAAGGGAGATGCACTGACCCTACAGGTAACACAAGTAGAACACAGTTTTAGCAAAAGCAGAACTACAGTGACATTTAACCTAAAAGCAGGCCTACAGAACTGAGGAATTGTAGTGCTTAATTTAAGCTTACACTGTCAAATAGGAACATCTGGCTTTTCTGCAGTGTGACTCATCTTCAGCACACAACACTGGGGCAGTGTAGCCAGTGTGAGAAGAAAACCCTGCTAGCAAGGCAAGGAGGGTGAATGCCGTTGACAACAGCCTTGCTGACGTTTTTTTTCCTTAAGAGCTAGGAAACGCTGGCCATCTCCAGCCTCGTTGCTGGCACCTTTACCCACTACGGCTCGTACAGGTGGTAAACGTGAGGTAACACGAAATGGCCCCCGTGGCTCTTAGTAGATACGCGGGCCATACCACTCCTTCACGCGAACAGCATCGCTCGGGGGCTATCTTGAGCCCTGGGATAGCAGGAGGCTGCGGGCAGACCGCTGGCCCGACTTCCCCTCACCTTCATACCAACAACCCTATCTCCTCCGCCTTTCCCCCTCTTCAAAATGGCGGCGCCCCTCCCCTCAGCACGGCGCTCGGGCCTCTCTACCCTCCTCGGAGGTGCTCCGCTCTCCTCTCGTTGGTGCGCGTCCCCCGCCCCGCCCCGGAGGCGCCGTCTGCGCGTGCGCAAAGTTCCGTGCCTTTACTTCCGCTGTCGGCGGCCGCTTCCGGGCCCCCGTTCCTTGGTAACAATGGAGCAGAAAATGGCCGCCTGAGAGGGGAGGCAGGGCGACGCTGCGGCTTCTTGGGGACGGACGGAGTGCGGCGAGCCGGCACCGAGCCCGCTGAGGACCGGAGAGAGCAGCGGAGCGAGAGCTGAGGAGACGGCGGCGGGCGGTGAGTGCGGAGGCCCGGACGCGGACGATCAAGATGGCACGGGGAAGGGAGAGGCCCAGGCCCAGGGGAGGCGGTGGCGGCCTCCGCCCGACGCTGGAAGCGGCCGGGGGACGCAGGCTCCTCAGCCCCGCTGTGCGGCCCCGCTGAGTGGGTTGTGGGCGGCCGAGCCGGGCGGGACGGCCCAGGACTCCGCGGGGCTCGGCGGGCCGCAAACGCTTGAAGTGGAGCGGGGCCGTGCTGGAGCCGGGGGCCGTGATGGCGGGGTGCCCGAGGCCGTGCCCTGCTGCTCTGGATGAGCCGGGTCCCGTCGCCGCGGGGATTTCTCCTCCTTCTCCTGGGGCGCGTGATGGGGGAGAGCTATTGGGGCTCCTCGACCGCCAGGCAGTTGAGTGGGCGGGGGGCTGGGGGAGGGGAGGGGTAACACTGGAAATGGTTCTTTTTGGGAGAGGTGGGGTGGGGGAGGATTACAGGCACCGCCCCAGGCTTTGTACTGCTTAGGGCCTGCTTTGGGATTCCCGGCTCATCAGGTCAGTGCTTGCAGGTTCCTCGCGTTAAGGCAGGAGCCCTGTTGGGGGAGGTGAGCGGGAGGAATTCTTCATACCGTTGTGCCTTTTGGAAGGGTCGGGATCATCGCGTGACCCGTTAAAAGCTGTTGTGATTGCTTTTACTGTCTTATTGTTTCTCTTCACTTAGTCGTGTAACATTTATTCTGTTACCTTGTTTCCTGTGCGAGTTTCTCCTTCCTTTTTTAATACTGTCTACTGACATTTGGAGTCTCTGTTTACTGTATTTCAAAACTGTTGTCAAGTGTAACAATACAATATCACTTTGTTTTCAGTTATCAGTCTTAATGGAGGAGTAATATCAAGTTGTATAACATGTTCCTTTTAAGGTTCATTATTTGTTTTGATTTTAGTGCGTAATAGGAGTTTGACAGAAGATTTCACAGCACGAGTAGACTTTTAAAATTGAATGTTCTTGTTTGTGTATCTGTTTTTCAAGGTGATAGTCATGAGAAGCTTGTAAATAAGGATTCAGCTGGGACTGTATACAGTAGGGCACTTGCATGCATGATGTATTTCTCCTGTCCATGTAAATAATATTGGTTGTTTTCCAGTTGTAAGTTGTCATGACAACTTACGAGACGCTCCAGTACTACTGTGTTCCATAATGTTAGTTGCAGTGACTCGATCAAGTGACTTTAGGCAGTTAATCATCTGAACTGAGAGTCTGATGCTTAGTTTTCTTGGCATGACCAACTACCATTTAAAAATGACTGCATTCCCTCTACAAGTTTACCATTTTAGAATGAAATTAATTGAAGTTTGGACTTTTGTCACCTCTGCTGCTAACAAGGGGCAGCACAACACACATCGTAATAAGAGATGTTGGTTATGTTGGACCACTAAGCATAACAGTTACAGTACAGTATTTTGCTCATCAGCAATTCTGACTCCATAAATGTTTTGTCACTGAGAAACCATGAGCATTTTTTCAAGCTTGTAGTTGTTGCCAGCTGTATCAAATTTATTTTCCATATTACTCAGTACATGAACATACCAAGGTGTACTAGAAAGCAGTGCTGTAAGTTTCTGGTCTTCGTTACATGTTTGTTTGTTTTTTTTTTAATCAGTATTTCTAGGGGAATGAGTAATGTGATCCTTAAATGGAAGTGTTTTTAAAAACAGCCATGTATTAATGTACTTGGCTACTTTATTTTTCTGTTCCCTATCCCTATGGAGGTGTTTCAAAATACGTTCCTTAATCTTGGCAGAATGCTTCTCGTTGCAGTGGAAGTGTTGCACTCTTTTTTTTTTTTTCTTTTTTTTTTTTTACAGCTATAATTTAATGACATTTACTTCAGCCCATAGATTGCATTTGAATCCAGTTTAATGGAGTTTAAGAAGTTACTTGGCTATTCTAAGTATTTTTTAGAGATTTCAGTTTCAGTGAAGCTTTTCTGCAGTTGCTGTCTCAGTCTTGGTGAAAATTTATCCACTCTTTAGTTTGAGAAACATAATGTTGAAGGGATGAAGCAGAACTTGAACCTCTGTTATATTTTTTGTGGTGGTCTTGTGCATCTCAAAGCTGATACTTCTGAACGATGCAGTAGTGTAACAACTTCAGAGAGAAGACTTCTGTATGGTGAATTGGGTGTATCCTGAAGCCCTGTACAGACTCAGTTTTGCATTTGCACAGATTCTTAGCTACTGTTAAAATTAGAAGAAATGCACAAGGCCATGTTTCCTTCATGCTGTTGAGATCTGTACTAACGAGGCACTGGTTAGCATCTTTGCTGTTTGGCAGTGTTGAAGCTCAGCTTTTTACTTCCTTCAGTTGTACAGTCTCATGAAACCATCTGATGATAATTGGTTGTGTGAGGAAAGTCAGCATGCACTTTCTCTTAATTTAGTAACTTAGAAGCATTTTACTTTTAGAGCAGTCTTAATTTCAGTATGCCAGGTGCTTGTGCACGTGGTCTTGAGCTTGCCTTAGTTTGTCATCAGAAACTAAATCCATCAGAAATGGAATGCAAGTCTTGCAGGTAGGTTTTTATTGTCAAATCAGTTTTGCTTAATTTTTTTCCCCCATTTTTATGTTCCTTGGATGCTAGACAAGAACAGCAACAACAAATCCATGCACTGGATTTCTGATGTGGGTTGTATTTGTAGTGAAATTATCACTGTTGTATTGGCCTTTTAGTAGAAGCTGTATTAGCAGTTCCATGAGAACGTGAGAGTGAATGTAGAGCTGGGTTTTTCAGTGGATTTTCATTGGCTTTGTGCTTTCAGTAAACAGAAGTTCTCTTTCCTCAGAAATCAAAACACTGTGTGATGGGCATCGGTTCTGTGGGTACAGCTTCCTTAGCTGTCAGTCCTGCTTACACTGCTGTCTTTCAGTGTCAGCACCAGTTACTTTCATGCAGAGTATTACTTCCCTGGAGCTTCAGCCTAGCTCTCCTGCCTGCTGAGCTAGCACGAAGATCGCTGCTGGGGGAGAGAGCGGTTTTGTGAGACTTCTCCAAGTGCAGGAAAGTTGATAACTTGACTTGCTGAGCTTTCTCTGAGGTCATATCACCTCAATTTGAGCAAAGCAGCAGTACCATCTTAATTTTATTTTGAATTTCTATGTGAAAAATGCTGTTTCAATAAGTCTAGGTTGTAAAATGTGATTTTGACAATCCTTGTTGTCTTATATTCAGAGCTCCACCTTCATTCCCATGTGCTCAATGTTCTGAAATTGCAAAGTTCCACCCTTCTGTGTGGAAGGTAACAATAAACCTGTAATGAATTGCTACATGTTCTAGATACATTTGAAGTGGGAACAGTGGGCACTTACACAGTGCGATGGCAAGTGTTTCATTCCTTCATACTGGTCTGTTCTGTCAACATGTTTTTATTATTATTATTTTCAGCAACTGTTCTGTAAAATCGTTAATTTGCTTTCTGTTATTTAAAATGTATGTTCTGAATGACATTTTGCTTTGTGGGCTTTGCTTTGAAACACACTGTAGTGATGAATTATCTGAATCCATGTTTAACACTTCATATTAAGCTGGCATTTAAATTTTATAGTGGTCGTAGAAGACATTTTCTTTCAGCTACCAGAAAGTGATGTGTGCTCCATAGTAATTTTTTGAGGCAAAGAGGGCATAAGGGAGTTCTTGAGTGCTTGGAATTTGTAGTAAGTTCAGTAAGCCATCTAATAATTGCATAGACTGTCAGAGTGTCTGTAGAAGGCAAGAGTAGCAGAAAAAAGTGTATCCAAAATTCCTGATGCAACTTTGCAAACTTGAAAAGTTTGTTACTAATCTACCTGTTAGAAAGGATAACAAGTTAATTGTACTTGTGCTGTCATAGCCTTCAGTCTCTTCACAAAAGACTTGCGTAGCTGTAAAAAAAAAAAAAAAAAAAAAAAAAAAGCAAAAATCTTGATGTAATGAAGCTCCATGTATCATGCAAATAGCTGTTTGATTCTACTGTTTTATGGTTTCTTTTTTCTTTAATAACAGGATTCACTGACAGTTCTTGCTTATATTTTTGAATTTGTAGTCTTGAGTGATGAAATATTTAAGATGAAGATGGACTTCCTGTTATGTTTCTTTCTGCCAGTTTTGAGTATTGAGAAATCAGGTACTGACTAGCATGGAAACTATTTCTTCTTCTAGGAAAGCCTGGTGCTTGGACTGGGGAAGGTAGAAGGGAGTTGATACTGCATGTGAAGCTGGTTCTGTTTTTGCTTGAAGAACCTGGAGTACCAGAAGTGCCCATTATAGCTCAGTTCCTGTGTCATTTGAGAAAGGGAATGGGAGAGACTTATGTCTGAGGCTGGTCCTGCCAAATGTGGTGGTATGTTAGAGCTGCTGGAGTCAGAGTTCACAGAAAGTGTTTTCAGCAGACAGCTGGGTTGCTCTTCTTATGTAGAGCTGAAATGTCCTTGAGGTATCTTCAGTGAAATCAGGGAAAAAATAGTTAACCTGAAACAAGCTAAAATTAAAATGAAAAGTATTTCTGGCTTCCACTACTGAGTTGCTTCTTTGAGTCAAAGGCTTTGATAATTACTGCAGGCTGAATGCAGGTAGGCAAGGTGCTCTACTGGTTGAAGTACCTAATTAAGACGAGGCTATGAATCATAAATGAGAAATTAGCCTTTTGCTGAGCACATCTATGAGATGCTTATTCATATTGCCAATCATCCTCTTTGTGTGCACAAAGGTATTAATCGTGTTGGTGGAACATGAGGTAAGTCAGGAAGCGTGTAACATAAAGGGCACTACAAATGCTCACGTAATGTTGAGGTGCTGGTAATGCCTAGATGGGGAAAGTTTTGGAGGAGATCTTTGCACAGCTAGCTTGTGAGTTTGATTTGCTTCTGCTATTTAACTAATTAATTGCCTTTCTCTTCCCAAAAAAGGTCACAAATCTAACGAAGATTTTAGGCTTAAGGTACTGTGTTTTCTTAGAACCCTGCAATTCAAGGGAATAGATCTAGTGATTTATCACGGACTTTTGGTTTTCTGGGATGTATGGTCCCTGAGTGCTAAGCAATATGGAGACATTGTTACTGCTGAAAGTAAATGGGCAACTCGAGTATTTTAATACTGCCTGCCGTACCACTAGGTCTTTATAAATGGTTGTGAGTTGGATTTTGTTTACACATGACTTGTCATAAGGAAAAGGTAAAAACAAAAAACTTCTTGTACTGTGTTCTGTAAGAATGGTAACTTTGCATTGCTGAAGGAATACCTAAAATCTTAAATCATCCCTGTCCAAAGAGCATAACATTACTTCCTCTTGAACAAAACAATGTAATCAAACACTGGGGGCTTGCTGTGTTGCTCCTGTAGCAGCAGTGGAGCTGTAGCCCATCAGTTGTGCTCTGGTATCTATCTGTGTGACTGCTGGAGTGTAACTGCAGGGAAGGTCTTCTGCTGACTCGTCAAAGGATGGGAACACCAATTAAGAGTTCACTGCTGTCAATGTGTCTGGGTATTCATTCACCTGCAGGAGAATGGTTTTGTTTTTTAAAAAAAAAAAGTTTATTCCAGCTGTGGCTCAGTATACTATCTTGTTTTGGGTAAACTTTAGGTGATTTTTCCTCTTTCCTATAAAGAGATTTTCATTGCTGGATATCTCAGCTACAGTTGGCAATAATCAACAGGTCTGAACTTCCTACTCGCAGATGTGACTTTCCCCACCCTTTGTAAACTTAGTGCTGACAAGGGAGGACACTAAAGGAGGAAATACTGATTCTTTTCACTTGAACAAGAATGAAACCAGTAGAAGAAAGAGAAACAAGAGTTGAAGCACACCTGCTTATTAAATAATCAAATGCTAGTCATTCTTCTGAAAGTTAATAGCATACCTGCAGATTTTCCTTCATCAGGTTTCCCTATGTTGCTGTAGTCAACTTCCTTAAGCCAGTAGTAATTTTCTGCAGTGTGTAAGCTAAGAGCAGAATCCTGAATGAGGAGTGGGTTTTCCATTTGATTCTATGATTGTGTGAGGCTCCAGCATGTCCAAATAGGAGTGGAGCAATATGTGCTCCTGCCATGGAGATCTGCTGGAGGATGTGTGACCTGCAGGGTCGTACTGAGGCAGTAGGAAAAAAAAAACTCAGAATGGCTGAGTATGTTCTATCTGGTAATGTAGAGCTGTGCAGTGGTGTAGGAGATGAGCCTTGGAACGGCCAGAGCGTGCAGTGAAGAGAAATAGTGGTAGAAGCCTCAAAGCAGAGACCCTGTTTTCAGTTTACTGGTTTTGTGTCCAAGCTCTAGTTGGAAGAATGTTGGCCTGTTTGCTATCAGTGATGAGAAAGGGGAGAGTGTTGTTGCATACGTTTCTGCCCCACTTGTCTTCATGGACAAGAACATCCTGTAGGGATTCATAGCATTTAGAGGACATTGAAGGTAAATGATGTGAAACTGGGGTTCAGTGGGCTAGTGTGCTCTGTTTTGCTGGCTCACGTTGGGAAGGTATAGTGAGTTTGGCACTAGTGGAAATGGCCCTACTGTAGATGGAACTGATTATCAAAATCTCAGCTCTAAGGCAGTTTTCTTGGCAGGAATATTTTTTCTATGTCAGCCAATGGCTGATCTTACAGTTTAAGAGGGAAGATGAGAATTGAAGGTGGAAGAAAGGGGAGCAGACCGAACCAAATAAGACTTTGTAGTATTCTCAACATTCCCTTAAGGTTGGCTGTTGAAGTGTACACAGTGGTAAAGAAGAGATGATTTTTTTCTCAGTGTAACTTGTTTTGGCACTTTGTTCCCCTGACCAAGAATAGCTTTCACTTTGTTTTCTGAGAAAGCCTTTGTATCAAGGAGGCATTATATAGCCAAGGCACCTGTAAATATCAAGTAGCAACTGTTTTGAGGGAAATATTTTATAAGTAACTTTTTGCTGCTCCTATCCCTCAGTAGGTTATTGCATTCTCTGCTTTGTTGACTTTGCTTTATCTCCTTTAATAAGTTTTAAAAAAAAAAAAGGGGGGGGGGGGCAATGCTAGTTAGAGTTGTAATCCATATTCCTAAAATTAATGCATCTTTCTGGGTTTTCTTTTGGATTCAAGTCCCTAATTCTAGTCAGTGTTCAGACAATTCTTGTAAAAAGCAGCTTTGACTCTCTGATGTTCTCTTGGAATGAATATGTCTTGAGGTTAGTTAGGGTCATAATTCTGCTACAGAAAGCTTGTAAAAAGCTGTTTGAGTTTCAAGCAAGCTGTGTTCTTGTTAGAAGGATGTGTCTGAGATCTGAAGGGTGTACAGATTTTATAGCTGAGCCCAGTCTGAGCTGAATTTACCTGCTGGATCTGTTGTGCAACTTCCCCTGTGAATGGCTTCATTTATCAGTGTGTTTGACACTGCATCACATGCAAGTCTTCAGGCTGCACCAGAGATGTAGCTGCTAGGCTGCCATTTGAGACACTAGCAAGCAGTGTGATTGCTGCTGCTTTTTGATTAAAAAAAAAAAAAAAAAAAAAAAAAAAAAAAAGGCAGAAATTAACAGAATTAACAGGGCAGAAGGCAGTGACTTTCCACATCTGTAACAGGGGGCTGTCGAAACATTTGTGCCTTACTGTGACTAACCTGAAAGCAAGCTTAACTGTGTTAGAATTCAAGATAGGATTGGAGTAACTGTTTTCTGATCTGGAAGCCTGCAGTAGTGGGTTGGCCTATCCTGTGGTATTTTGTACTGTCCCCTGCTGGGGATACCAGTGCCCTTTAATTTTCACTGTAGCAGCAGAAATAAACTGCTCTTGGAGATTCCACAGTGCTTCTCTCCTGTGGAGAAACACTAGTGTTAGCTGTGGGCAGTTGGGACAGCTGTGCTGGCATGCAGTAAAAAGTTACTTTTTGCTTTAGACAGATGTCTAAGTGCTGAAAATTTTCCAGTAAGAAGGAAAAGCTTTATTCTTCTGGTATTTTCACGTCACATGAAACATGGTTTGAATGAAAGGAGCATTTTTTAATGGGGAATATTATTATAGAGCTTTTTAGCATGCAGAGGATTAGCGTGCTAATCACCTCTCTGAGTAACTAGATTCTACCAGTTGTACAGGGAAATTCTTAATGTTGTGAATAGCAAGCCATAATGATTAAGGAAACTAGTTATTTTAACTTCATTTGATGTATTTGCATGGTGTAACCAGTGCCAGAATGTCTCCTGCATTTGCAGGTATTTTGTTTTAATTTTGATCAAATACAGACATTGTGTTCATGGATTACTTTTTTGTTTTGAGACCTAGTGGCAGATCTTATCGAAATGAAAAACAAAATGAGGAGCAGATGAGAGTGAATGAATAAGTTCTTGGTAGCATAAATTATGATATGTATACACTGGAGTTCTGTCATGCAATTTGTTTTGTCATCAGCGTCAGAAATTCACTAACTACTGAAACTTGCAAGCAAATTCTTCTCTTGACGTGAAACCACAGAGCTGATGTTCCAAACCCCCCCCCCCTTTTTTTTTTTTTTTTGAGGAATCTTTTAGCCCTTGTTGTGGGTTTCCCTTTTTCTTTTTACCTGTACAGTGTTCTGTTGCATCTTCAGACTCACTTATTTAAATCCTAAATAATCCAGTAATTCTGTTTAAAATTGACTTGGATTTTGAAGAAAGTCTCTCGTATTTGTCAGCGAACTAGATTCCTGTTTTCTTTACCATAGAGAAGGCAGGAAGAAGTGATAAATGTTGAATTCAGTCTTAGAGCTGGAGACCATAGTCATGGGTGCCTTGTACCTTGTACTGTGCTGTTGTACGGCAGTGAGGCACTGTTTGTGCTTTGTTAGGTAGTTGTAGCAGCAGTAGCTTAGGGTAAAGAGCAGGCAGCTGTAGGCAGCTAGCAAACTGATAACATTTCTTGTGTTTGTACTTGTTACTTTTTTGAATGTTGGTAGTGATGGATATTGTTTGTGGGCAAATATTTCATTTGTGATCTGTGTTGTGATGCAACTTACCTTAGCTGAAACTTGATTAGCAAAGTCTTTCTCCTTAGAATTTAATGGTGAATAATGTATTACTGATTAGTCACATCTAAATATTGTAATCTGTTTCATTAAGTTAAATGAAGGATTTATTTTCTTTTTTTTTTTTTTTTTTTTTTAGACATTATTCCATTTGTCAAGATGGAAAGCTCAGATTCTAGTGATAAAGGAAATATTGATCAATCAGAAGCACAACGGCAGAGTCAGCTGGATCGCTTAGATCGAGAAGAGGCTTTCTATCAGTTTGTAAACAACCTGAGTGAAGAGGACTACAGGCTTATGAGAGACAACAATTTGCTAGGAACACCAGGTATGTAATGCTTGTGTATGTCCATCATACTACAATTACTTGGAGGTGATTTGTCTTTTTCTGTTCTCCCTACTCTCTTTCACCCATTTAGCTCATGTGCTGCAGTTGCATTCCATGTTAGAGAGTAGCTTCCTGACAGTTTGTATGTCCTCAGAATAGAGGGGTTCACTGACTCGTGGAGAGGGAGTTGGGGTGGTGTGGATTCAGCAGGTGCAAAGGTCTGGTGTTCATACCTCTTGATGGGAACTTCCAGAACTGACCCAGTTATGGCTGCTTAGACTACTTTGATAGAAAAGTAATCACCTTTAAGCATGTGTGAAAATTTCCTGTTGGTGTTAGGAGTTCATAACTAGGCTAATTGATCTGGTACAAGATTCTGCATGGGTGTTCTTATGTCTGTTTTCAATTGACTTATTACTTTAAACTGGCTCTTTATAGAGTGATGCCTAATTCAAGCCAGTTATAATTTAAAACTAATTCAAACTTCTTTTCATGCTTGTGATCTTTTTTTTTTTTTTTTTTTAAACTCTGGGCTGTCATTTAATTGGTATAGGATGAAAAAAAAAATATGCTGATGAGCTGTAGAGGTTGCAGTACAGTACAAGAAAGCCCATCCGTCTTTTAATAGGTTGAAGCTGTTAGATCCTTCAGCAAAGCTTATTTGGGACAGTGGTGCTGAAGAGTTTGAATTCCCCTTATAACTAATTGCTTGGGAGTCTCATTATGGCAGGATTTAATTAAAACAAAGACAGTGGCTTGTACCTTCTTTAGAAACTTCTGATAATGCTTGCCATACATATGATCTGGAAATATTTTTGGAAAATTTTGCTTATTTTCTAAGGTGAAATTACTGAAGAAGAGTTGCTGAGAAGGCTGCACCAAGTTAAAGAAGGTCCGCCACAGCAAAACAGTGATGAGAATAGAGGTATATACAGTATTTGTGAAAACTCTTAACTTTAGCACCCCATACGGACCTTAACTTGAGTGCAGGAGTGGAACAAGTTAAGCCTAGGCAGGTGCAAGGTGAGCTTTGCTTCAAAACTAACTGAACGTTATGTCTGATATCTGCTGCAAAGAGCACTTTGGGACGGATTTCACCCGTAACACGTCTGTTACTTGCAGCAAGCTAAAATTTCATTTAGGTTTCTTTTCCTTATCTGCTTTTTAGATTGTTTTTCCTTCTTGACTTCTGCTCCCTTGTGGGGTACCTTCTGCCAATTTTTGGGGTTTTTTTGTTCTCGTTCTTCCCTTCCAAGGGTACTCTATTGCTTTTATTATCACCTCTCTCAAGAGGTTGGTGGAGGATTCTTGGAGTTTGCTGCCAGGGTTCATTCTTACACGAGATGGGTTGCTATAAATCTGGTCTTCAAATGAAGACTCAGGACAAACTTATCAAACTCTCTGCTTAGCAGTCACTAGATTGCTCAGTTGTTTGGAAAGAAAAACACAGAATATTGATGTGACGCCTGAAATACAGCTCTCCATTTCTTTACAGTGAATAATGTGTTACTTTGATTTGGCTGCCATGTGATGGCTGCAGCCTGTCTGTATGTATTAGAAAAAAGGTCCACTCCTGCTTCCTTACCAGAGCTCTGATAGATAAGAACTATGATGCTATTTCTGAAGTCACAATTACATTGGATAGAGTCAAGTGCTTCTAGACAGTCACATTTTAAACTATAAGCAATTATTTTCTTGGAAAAGATCACTCCAAAATTAGCTCAGTACTCTAATTTTGGTAGTTCCTTGTCTTTTTTTACAGGTGCAGAGTCCACAGAAGATGTTTCAAATGGAGATTCTATAATAGACTGGCTTAATTCAGTCCGACAGACTGGAAATACAACACGAAGTGGGCAGCGAGGAAACCAATCTTGGAGAGCCGTGAGCCGGACTAACCCAAATAGTGGTGACTTCAGATTCAGTTTGGAAATAAATGTCAACCGTAATAATGGGAACACAAATCCTGAAACTGAGAATGAGCCATCTGTAGAGCCTTCCAGTGGGGAGGATTTGGAAAACAGCCAAAGTGACTCTGAAATTCCAAGGTCTGAATCACCATCTGCAAGGCAGCCTGGATCAGAAAGGAGCACTTCAGAAGAGTTAACTGAGGAAGCTTCTCCTAGAGGGCAGAGGAGAGCGAGAAGTAGGAGCCCAGAACAGCGGAGAACACGGGCTAGGACTGATAGAAGTAGGTCACCTATTAATCCAGTGAGTGAGGCTCCTCGCAGGTCTCATCACAATACATCATCTCAAACGTTTGACCATTCAGCAGTGAATGAAGCTGAGGGAAGCTCTAGAACTAGGCAGCATGTGACATTAAGGCAGCATGCAGTGGGGACTGAGATTCCTAGTGAAAATGCAGTTCTGTTTTCAGCCCCTGAAACAAGACCTGTTCCTCAAGCAGCAGGTTCTTCAGAAACTAATGGTGCCAGTGAGTCTGCAGCTCCTGGACAGAGGCCTCCTACCATAGTGCTCGACCTCCAGGTGAGAAGAGTTCGTCCAGGAGAGTATCGGCAAAGGGACAGCATAGCCAACAGAACTCGGTCCCGCTCCCAGACTCCTAACAACACAGTCACTTACGAAAGTGAACGGGGAGGGTTTAGGCGTACGTTTTCACGTTCAGAACGGGCTGGAGTGAGAACTTATGTCAGCACCATTAGGATTCCTATTCGTAGGATCTTAAATACAGGCTTAAGTGAGACTACGTCAGTTGCAATTCAGACTATGCTAAGGCAGATCATGACAGGCTTTGGAGAGCTGAGTTACTTTATGTATAGTGATAGCGATGCAGATCCTAGTGGCCCAACTCCAAATCAGAATGTGGATGCTTCTGAGCCACAGAACGGAGGGGGTGGTAGTTCAAGCAATGAAAGTACAGATGTTAGCTCAGGGGAGGTGTTTGAAGGTAGTAATGAAGGTGGTTCAACATCTGGTGCCAGACGGGAAGGTCGGAATACGAGAGGATCGGTCACGTTTGAAGAAAGTGGTTCTTTACCATTCCTTAGCCTAGCACAATTTTTCCTACTAAATGAAGATGATGACGACCAACCAAGAGGACTCACCAAAGAGCAAATTGACAACCTAGCAATGAGGAATTTCGGTGAGAGTGATGCTCTGAAAACATGTAGCGTGTGTATTACAGAGTACACGGAAGGAAACAAGCTTCGTAAATTGCCTTGTTCTCACGAGTATCACGTCCACTGCATCGACCGCTGGTTATCAGAAAATTCCACTTGTCCCATTTGTCGCAGAGCAGTCTTAGCTTCTGGTAACAGAGAGAGTGTTGTCTAAATGAGATCTGAACTTATGGCTAAGCAGCTAGTGTAATAGTGATGGGCAAAGAAGTCACTTCCTTTATGGCCACTTTTTGAGTGGTAACTCAATGTATAGTAATTACTTGGAGTGAATCTTCCCTCATGAAAGAATTTTCTCTGAATTCAAGCTTTTAAAATTGGAAAAATTGATTGAGGTTTTCAAGATCTAGTCGGTTTGTGTGATGAATTTCATTTGTCCAAAGACATCTACTCACTTAAAAATACTTCTTTATGGAGAGTGCTAAGTTCTATCCCCTTACTCCTCCAGTCCAATAAAAAGTTTGTCCTCAACATTGTGCTTGTGAGTAGTCTTTCTGGGAAGTCATCCCAGCTAAATGCGCAAGAGTCATAGAGGAATTTTTGCAAGAAATCCAACTGACTGGAAAAAAAACCCTGAATTTAATTGCATACTTGAAAATACTTTTGATTTTCATACTGGGTTAATATTGGACATGTCTGTGTAAATAACACTAATGTTAGCCCTTTCCCCATCACTATGGCACGCTGTAGGATGAGCTGTTAGCTTAATTGGGATATTTATCTTGTTGTGGAAATATAAGAATTGCCTATGCTTGTTTAAATAAAAAAAAAAAAAAATCTGTTTTAAAATTGTAAAGCTTTTTTGTAGAAGCTCAGTACTTTTCCAATGCACTGTTGTATTAATGCATTAAGAATTAAAATTGTACCACGCTTAGAAACTGAGAATGCTTTTCATACAAAACCCACCACAGAGAGAGCAAACTAAATACAAGAGAGCTGCTTTTGTGACTGTGTACCTGTCAAGAGCAGTGCATATCTGTGCTATTGATGTGAACAACTACTGTAACGTACAAGCAGTTGAATTGGACACTTAATTGCCTTTAAAAAATTGAAGCAGAATGTTTATGGCTGCAGTGTGTTGGCTCAGTAATGCCACCCAAAAAGATGATGATAATTAGTAACTGTCCTAATGGTTCCTTTGTGTGGTTACTGATATGTAATAACACAAACCAATGTGCACCAGTTCATTTGGTGACATGTATGCCCTATTTTTGTATTTTTACTTGAAATTTGGAGGTAACCCTATGTAATTCTTCAACAGACATATACTGGCAGTTTGGGATTTTTTTTTTCCCCGCTCCAGCTTCAACAATATTAGTAATTGCTGGATCTGTTTAGTGAACATGCTGATGGGTATCCACTGTTCATAGCCTGTGACTCAGGTGCTGCAAAGAAATAAGCATTAACTGGAAAAGAGATTCATTATTAGAGTGCTAGATTAAATATGAAAACTATAACTGATTGCAGGAGTATATTTAATGTTAATCTTAACATTGGCTACGTTTTGAGAAAACATCTTTATACTCCTATTGAAAAGACTGAAATCTTGAATTTAAAAATATGTATGTGGCATATAGAAATAGGGAATTGGAAAATGTATTGCTACCTGGATGTGGTGGCCCTGCAAGAGCAGGAATCGGACCAGCTGGACTCAAAGGTCCTACCCAGTCTGGGATTCTGTACCTCAGCTGTCATTGTATCAGGGGGAAGCATTGCTCCTCTTCAATGAGCCATCTTTGTTTTATTCTCTAGTGACTTTTTTTTTCTTGCCTGTATCTGCAACAAAGAAAAGAGTGTATTTTTAATCTTCAGAGTAGTAGTTCAAAAGGGATATGAACTGCTCTTGGTGGCTATATGGGAAATACTGCTTGCTCCTCAGATGACGAAACCAAAGCTGGCCTACCTTTTTTCCCTGATTAAAACACATTTTTGGTGTGTTATAGTGGTGGATGCATAAAATATAGTCTCTGCTCTAAGCCATTTTAATGTCTCATCAGCTAGTTAAGGATTTCACAGCATCCCAGGATTCCAAATTTTTTTTGTATGTGCATTTTGTGGTATTTGGCTTAGTGGGAAACCCTGACAGGCTATTGAGCTTGCTTTCCTCCTGTTGGGACATCATCTTGGCAGAGGGAATACACATGTGGTGTCTTTTTTTCCTTTTTTTTTTAACAGAATAAATAAGCTCATTCTCTTACTGTTTTTCCCTCTGATATGCATCTCTGTAAAATTGGAAGTTAAATATTAATTTCAGGTGCTGACTCTTATGAATGTGGGTAATACATTTGATGCCAAATCTTCCTCAACAAAATAACACTTCTGATTTTCTTCCGGTAGCATTCACATAGCAAAAATGTGCTATCAGTTGTGGTTGCCAGTAGCTTTATTGTCTTACTGGAGTCTAGAATTAGATGGGGGAAAAATGCTTCTACGCATGAATGCCATTTTGATTTTTCCGAATCTGGCATTTATTTGAGGTTAAGGATGGTGACCAGAAAGAAAGGAGCCCACTAGAGCTAATTAACGTGAAGCACAGCTGTGATGCGTGTCATTCAACGTAGCTTTCTTTTTAATGTTCTGAGTTTCCAGTAATGTATACTTTGGAAGACTCAACTCTACAGTTTTGTTATAGCTTAATAGTGGCATGCCTTAACATTTTATCTTTCTGTAACAATAGCAACTAATAAAACATTGGAGGTTTCCCAAATGGTACCAGGAACAAATAATTTATCGTAGGATGGCTTGGATTGGAAGGGACCATAGAGATCATCCAGTCCCAACTCCCCTGCCATGGGCTGGTTGCCCCTCACCAGCTCAGGCTGCTGGAGCTCCATCCAGCCTTGCCAGGCATGGTGCACCTGTAGCTCTGGGCAGTTTGTGCCAGCATCTCGCCGTTTTCTTAGTAAAGAATTTCCTCCAACATCTGATTTAAATCATCCCCTCTGGTCCTGAGAATTCAACCTCAATTAAGAAGCCCTTGAACTTTAATGTTTTATTTGCCTTTTCTGATACCGAGCGCACTAGCAGTGCTGGGGACTACTTGCCCAACACCTGGAAGAGTCAGCAAGAGGGAAATTGCTGATACAGCAAATAGCTCAATGTTACTGACTTACCTGTCAGAGTCTGCAGCAGTTCTGGGGAAGAGTAGCATCCCCACTACTCAGAGCTGTATCTGGAAGCTTGGTGTTCACAAATGCCTTTATGCTGTACTGGAAACACCGTGTGTTCTGCATCACAGTCGTAGAGCTGAGGTCTGGCAAGAGAAGTTCCAGAGTGCTGCTTTTTACCCTAATGCCTTGAGGTAATTTAATTTCTCTACTTCTAAAGTTGTATTGCAGATAGGAAAAGTCAATATTTACATTTCAGTCACTAATAAAGCATCAATTGCTATAATTTAAAAGGTTCATAATTAGCCTATTTTACAGCTTCAAAGTTATTTTAGCATTGGGCGTTTGTACCCATTGCTTCCCTCTTTCTTGGCTTTGCAGATGGAATGCAGCAACTTGCCTCATAGTTACAGCCGTATGAAGGGCTGAAATGGCCAATTTGATGACTTTCAGATGTCTGAAAGAAACAGGAGCAGAGGCAGCCCCGCTGCATCAGCTGCCTGCTTCCTAGTGCCACCTTGTGGGAGCCTCTCAGCCTTCTGCGGGGCCGTGATAAAGCCAGCTCGTCGCTTGGAGCAGCATGGTTGCTTTTGTGTTGAAGGCTTTTGCTTAATTTTGGAAGGGGATTCGCTTTTATCGCCTGCCTCGGTAGTTACGGTGGTGTTTCCAAGCAGTGAACCGCCCGTGCTGCAGTTGTGAGTACCTGGCTGGTGGGTGAGCTAAGTTCCTTTCTTTGGAGACAGCTCTGTGTCTGTAGGACCTCTACACGCAGCTGTGAAAGCAGTCACAAAGCCAAAACCTACAAGAACGCATGGCACTGTTCAATTTCAGGGTGATTCGATAGTTTAGCTTAAATTGCAAACCGATAAGGAGTTGTGGGTGCTTTCGTTTTCCCTTTAAATCAGGTCGTTATCCATTCAAAAACTAAGGACTCGTTCCTGGTGTTTGTTAGATTTCCCTTTTACGTGTCTGCTTTTTTATTACCTGCAAGAGGTTTGGGGTTTTTTTGTTGCAAAGAACTTGTAGGCAGTTAATTGACTTGTTTTAAACATGGTTTCATTACTGTAGCAACAGCATGTGTAGAAATTACTCATTAAATGTTTAAAGACTTTTAGTAGGAAGTATTAATGTGCGTGCACAGCAGCTGCACTAACGTGATACTCTACCAGTTTTGAAGGAGCCATAATTGTCCATTGTGTCAACTTGCAAACTAATGTATTTCCCACTAATGTTGACACAATGGACCGTAATGACTGTCATTCCAGTTTCCTGTCAGTTAGCTGGATTATGCAAATATGTCGGGCCGGAGGACTGTTTCCCTGTCTAATTGCAGTGGATGTTTATCTTGTGATGGTTGTCCACACAATGGGGAGGGTTCCGCATGGTGTCTAATCAGAGAATCTAGCTGGAAGATGAGAGAAGGGCTGGCAGGGCTGACCATGTCTGTGACGAGTAGCAGCTCGATGTTTTCTGAGTCTCCCAGCATCGCCTTCACTGTCACACCACAACGCAGAGGTCCGTCCAGTTGGTTTGAGATCCTTTCTGTTACCATAGTGTGTATGTTCATGCTGCCCGATGTCTCATTTTTCTCACCGTCCTCCTGCGGGGCCTTGGGTTGCACGATGAGGAGATGTAATGATGTTTGGATCTGATGAGGTGCGCAGTTGTTACGGGCATCTGCCCGCTCGCTTTGGGTGAGAGTTGGCTCGGAGCCACGATAAGTGAATTTATAACAAATTCAGAAGTGTTTCCAATCACTGCATGCACCAGGCTGTTTGTTTGTTCTTGACTAGAGAGGGAAGAAAGAGGGTGAAGATTAATGATAGCTTACCCAAAGTACATTAAAGTTGTGTTGTGTTAAAAAAGAAAATAAATTTGCATCTGTTAAACCAGGGCTTCCCAACTTCTTTTTGAGGTATCCTTTTTTTTTTTTTTCCTCTTCTTTTTTTTTTCCTCTTACAGGGAAGCATAATTTTGGATTTCTTTTGGTTATTTTATGTGGTTTTGATCCTTTAGCTGAAATACCTGCGCTCCCTTCCTGAATCTCACTCTGCTGTAAAGCTGTTGGCTGGGAAGCCCTGAATTCAACTGAGAATGTAAGAGATTTTTTTTTTCTTTTTTTCCTTTTTTTCTTTTTTTTTTTTTTTTTGGTTTTGTTTTTGTTTTGTACAGTGCTTTACATCTGCTTATACTGGACTTGTTTAGTACAAAATGGTACTCCGAGGTCATCGGACAACAGTTCGATCAGGTTTGATAGCTAATATTTAGGAGGAGTTTGTTCCCTATGTAAGATGTCATAATGCAAATTTAAATAGACTCAATAAAATGCATGAAGTGATAATTTTGTGCTTGATCATCACTCCTTGGGTTTATTCTTACACTGGGAATGTGCTGGAGTAAATACTGATGGATGTGGTAAAAAATGTATGTGCTTTTCCCTTGAAGCTGAAAAGACCTGGAATGGTACAGAGTTAAGTTCTCAGAAGAGTTTATTGCTCCTCAGTACATAAACCAGAAGCAATAAATCTATGTACCAGACTTGTGTAAATCTGTCAGTGGATAGCATGGGGCACCAGGGCTGTCAGTTATCTTTCAGGCGGTAGCCGTGACTTTTATGGGTGCCCATCAGGGACCAGCGCTTAGTGCTGAGTCCCACTGGAAATGCACCGAACACCTCACGGTGTTTGTGGCTTTCATAAGCTCTCACATATGGCTAAAAGCTTCGCCCTAAATTTAGTAGCTGATGTATGTGCAAATGCTTACTTGAGTGGGAAGGAAATTTTGTAGGGTGTGGGAAGCTTGGAAGCTTGCTTTATTGCCGGTGCTTCCCTCACCTCAGTCTGGTCCTTGAGAAGGAAGCCAGAGCCGTTTCTGGGCTGAGGCCTGATGGCATCGCAGCAGAAGGCGGGGAAAGATGGCAGTGTTTGGATGCAGACACGCGGTGCCCTGTCTGTTGGGTGCCATCCAAGCTGGCAGCAGTTTCACGATGCTTGGCAGCGCTGTGTGGGATGGTCTGGCTGTGGAGAGGAGGAAGGTTGGTGGGCTTCCCAAGAGATGTGCAGAGCAGAGATTCTGCTCAGGATTCTTCAGTATGAGCTGTTCCCAGCTGCCAGGGGCTGCATCTGGAGCTCTGTGGTCTGTCCGCTCTGACTGATTCAAACTGAAATTGGAGAGGGCCCTGCAGCCTGTTCCCTGACAGGAATTCTGTTTGGCAGTGCAGAGGCGGGGAGGAAAGCGGAGCTCTTTGCTGCAAGCTCGTCCTTCCCAACTGCTGTGTGTCAGGACCTGTTTGGGGGCTTTTAACATAATGAATCTAAACTCAGCTGCGTTGTGGCTTCCTAAACCCTAACAATAAAATTATATGGGGAAAACTAAGCCCTCTTTTTAGTCTTAAATGAGATGATATTGTCTTTGACACTAATGAGATGCTGATGCTGCATGCTCCAACTGTTCTCCTGAATAAATCCCCTGCTGAGCCAAGCATGTGAAAAAGCAGGCATCGAGCCTCTGTGACAATGACCGCTTCATGGAACAGAGTCAGGCTGCACTGTTTGCGTAGGGTTTCTGTGTTTTCACACATTGTCATGCGCTGCTGTCAGGTCCGGAGCTCCCAAGAAAAACAGCTTGTGCAGTGCACCGTCTGTGTGGTAGCATCGAGGTGTTGCTTGGCGTGCTGCAGTGTGACAGCAGTGAGTGGAGCTGTGACTGCAGTGAGTGTCCCTGCTGTGATGGGGCCACACTGCCATCCAGGTGGACATTGAAAGGCTGCTGACGGGCTAATGGTGTGCTGGGATGCGTTAGTACTGCCAGGAGGTCAAGGGAGGTGGTCCTGCCTGTCTGCTCAGCACCGGTGAGGCCAACACCTGGAGTGCTAAGTCCAGTTCTGGGCTACTCAGTGCAAGAGATACCTGGACGTACTGGAAAGAGTCCAACAGAGGGCCACCAATGTGATGAAGGGCCTGGAGCACCTCTCTGGTGAGAAGAGGCTGAGGAAGATTGGTCTGCTCAGCCTGGAGGATGCTTGGATATCCCATTCATGGCCATGATAGCTGAAGGGAGGTGCAAAGAGGTGGAGCCAGGCTCCTGTCAGTGGTGCCCATTACCAGTACGAGAGGCAATGGGTACAAACTGGAGTGCAGAAGATTGCATCTAAAATTTGATAAGCACTTCTGTGCTGTGTAGGTGATGGAGCCCTGGCACAGGATGCCCAGAGAGGTTGTGGTGTTTCCTTCAAAACATCTGGACATAGTTCTGGGTACCCTGCTCTGTATGGCACCAGATGGACCCAGAGGTCCCTTCCAGTGTCAGCCAGTCATAGGTTAACCAACATATGCTATTGTCTGAGTGGGTGAAATGAAAGCAGATGTGCAGTGGAAAACTTATATAAGTTAATCTCTGTAGGCATTGCTGACTTCTATATAAACCAGATTCACTTGGAAACAATGCTGGTGGTGCCTTGGGGATGAGTTTGCTTCAGTTTGTAATGATGAGAGCTAGCGGGGATGGAGGACAGAGGAAGAGATGGGAAAGAAGGATGAGCACAAAGCAGAGAGGCTAAGGAAGGGAATAACAGGATGTGAACAGGCAGGAGGAGGGCTGGCATGAAGGCTGGCAGCCCAGAAGGTAATGGGACACCATCTGAGGCAGTGTGTGGTGCGGGGACAGGAATAACCGAGTGATTTATTTCCAGTGTGCTTCAGCAGGAGGGCTGGGAAAAGACTTCCAAGCTGCACTGAGCACGGCTGGTGAAAGCATCAATGTGGGCGGGAGAAGGCAGCGGGGCCAAGCATGCTGGGGGGACGAGGTGCCGGCCACGTACGCCGGGGCTGAACAATGCTGCAGATGGGCCGATAACGGATTTACAGCCCAACAGCACAGCGCCTCGGAGGAAGAGGTGACAGTCACAATAGCTGGAGCCCTGCTCACCCAGCACACACCAGCACACCAAAACAGCCCATATACCACTCATATATGTATGCATACCTACTTTTTTCATCCCTTGTTCTGCCTTGCTGCCAGCACAAAATGATTTCTAACATTGCCTTCTGCTGCTCTGCATTAAAGCCCCTAAAACCCAAGCAGGCACTGCTGCTCCTGCTGTCCCACCACAGGGCGATGCCCCATTGACCAGTGGCAGGCACTCAGCAACCCCGAACAGCACAGTCCACACTGTGTGTGCACCTCTAAACGTGACCAGAGAGAGATAACGCGCCGTTCACAGAGGCAGCTAAAGCACATGTGCAATTCATAGCTACTAGCAAACTAACACAAGACAAAGTGCTTAGTATTTAATATATAAAATACACATACAAATATTCCGTTTCATAAGAATAAATGGTTCCCAGCAGGCAGGCGCACAGACACACCTAGGATATGTGTGTATACATATATATATGTATGTATATACATATTATCTATTTGTGTATTTGTATGGGGCTTGTGGAGGTGGGCAATGACAGGCTTGTGCTCCTGGGGTGCTCAGCAAGCAGCCTGTGTGCAGGTGACTTTTATCACGTAGCCCAGCACCTCTCAGCTTCCAGCCATCCCCAGAAGATCACTCCAGGATAGAGTAGGGTGTTTTTGCACCAAGGCTCCTTGCATGGCATGCTGGCTCATAGAGGAGCTCGTTGCCGCTGCCTCGCAGCCTTTGAATCCCTTTTTACTGCCTCTTATCTCCTGCTGGGGATTTTTTGAATATTATTTGCAGTAAATATCCCTGACTTGAAAAAGAGTTGAGATGCACATTAAAAGAGAAGAAAAAAAGCCTGTGCCATACCAAATTAATGCCTATGTCAGCTTTCATCTAATGTCAATTAAAGCAGCTAGTATAAACAAATCATTACGGTAAAATACCCTTGCTAAAAGCCCTGTTTCCAGTTCCACAAGCTATGGCGACCTCGCTGATGCACAGTCACCCTTTTCTGGCCTGTTGCTCTGACACAGCTTTGGGTACCCAGCTGGGATTTCTTTAGGAAACCACGACCCCCCTTCCTTTTTAAACTGGTTTTATTCTATGCTTTAAAAAAAAACAACAACAAAAAAAAAACATTCATAAAACATTCATTACAAAAGAAGTGCTAATATGGGATGGTTTTGTGTTTTTGTTTTCTTTTTTTACTTTTTTTTTATATATCAACAATCAGAAATTCACATTTTGAAAGGACGGGTCATACTTTTCAGACACACATTCAAATACTTTACTTTAAGATACAAAATTTTAAGGGAATATAAATCACTTACAAAGAACAGATGTCAAAAAAAAAAAAAAAAGAAAAAATAAAAAGGAAAATTGTAAGAGTTCAGTTTTACCAATTTCTTCACCTACATCTTACAAGCTCCTATGAGGCCAGTTCTGCAAGGTGCAGCTCTTCCACCCTTCCCAGCTGTGCCTTAAATACTCATTTAAAGCCAAAGCATGACCCAAAGCATTGCTATGGGCCTGACTTCTGCAGTGAATTAAGCACCTGCTCTCAGCCACAGCCCCTAATGTCTTGTTAATTACCCCAAAATTCAAGCCTCCGCCTTGGTGCTCGTATGTGGCATCAGCTCAGACATCTTCCCCTTTGAACACAAATGTTTGGCTACTTGAAAACTTCCTCTGGGAAACAGACCATCTTACATGCCATGCCTTACTACATACACAAAAAACAACAACAAAAGCTTAATTCCTTAGCAAAACAGACACTAACTTCTCACAGTGTGCCTCGCAACCAAACTGCTCTTGGCAACCAGAGCTGGAAGGTCAGCGAGGAAGAGGTTTGAGGACAGATGTCACGGAAGGAGATTTTGGGACGGAAGAGGCACTCAGGAGTTGCACTGACTCTCTTGAGGTGGCCTGTGCCCTGCAGGGGTGATGAAGGTGGGACAGAGCAGCTCACTGTCTCCGCTCAGAGAGGCCTAATGGGAGCCGCCTGCTGCCCACACTCAGAGGTGATTTGTTTTGCAGGCCCTGATTTGGATGCTGTAAACAAAGTCAGGAGCCACATTGCTTTCAGTCCAGACATCAAGCCCACATCCTGCAGGTCACCAAAATGTTCACCGGGGCAAGTGGACACAGCACTGGGGTTGGGCTTTGCTCTTGTGGGGTGGGTGAGAATGGGGGCACCCAGAGCAAGGCAAGTCCTCGATGTAGTGCTAAGGGCATTGCAATGTTTGCAAACAAAACAAAATTAAACAAAACAAATCAAAAAAAAGTTGTGTAGGGGGAGCCAGCAAAAGCGCGGCGATAACCCTAGAGCAAAGTCCATTGTGCATCCCTGCAAACACATAGGCGATGCCTCTGCATGAGGGAGCACGCCAGGCACTAGCAGCCCTTGCTGAGTACATGGTGCTAAAGGGCAGCTGGCTTTGGGAAGAAAGCATCCAAAAGAATTGGCAAGTGTTTTGGGGCTTTCCAGTGCAGCCCCATTTTCTCCAGCCAGCTGGACAAGAAGAAGCGAACTCTGTCTGCGTGAAAGCTCTGGAAGCTGAAATATCCAAGGTAACCCCCAAACAAACCTCTGCTGGGTACAGATGCACAAGAAAGCCATGGAAGTAGTGAGAAGCAAAGGCTGGAGAGATCCTGGCTCCACTGTGACCAATCAGAGCCCAGACAGGGGTTGCCTGAAGTCTCATGAGATGCCACAGGAGCATCATTCTCTGCCAGAGCAAGAGGGGTTAAATCTGGCATTTCACCCAGCCATGAAAATAAGGAAAAAAAAAAAAGACAAAAAAAAAACAAAGACAACAACTCACTTTGGAACACCCTGAAGCTAAAGATTTAGGAAGGCAGTCCCAGCCAGTGCTGCCGGGGCACGTCCTGCACTAGATGCACGCTTGCATAAGGCCGTGTGGCTGCCTGAAGCAATGAGTGCACCTCACTGGGGGAAGCTGGGGCTTTTCATTACAGAGGAGCACAAGGCAGGTTTTTCTCCCTAGTCCTGCCTCACCTGCCCAGAGGAGGCTGGGGTGTACTGGGCCAGGACACTCAAGAGAAAAGCTAGATGCACAACAGCTGGCAGCCAACATCAAAACTGTCCCCATTGTGCACATCTTCCTACCATCATGGCAGATTTTGCTCTTCCAATTATGCATGCAGACTGTACCTTTCATTGCCTTTCCTGCCTTGACCGATGGCTTGTTTTGACTTCATGTTCATCAAAGTCATGACCCTAACTGGACAAAGATGCTCACAGCAGGTTGGGGAGGCTGTTGACAGTTTTTGAGCTAGGATGGTATGAGATGTACCGCTTCCACTGAAGTTGGGCAGAGTGAGGAGACACGGGGCTAAGCACCTTCAATATTAAGAGGCTCCAATAATAAGGAGATAAGAAGTCCAACCTTTCAGGGATGCTGAGTCAGGCAGGACTTCCATCTGATCAAGCGCTGCTCCCATGCCAGTGCAGCATTGAGCTCCCATGGAAAGGCCTTTATGAGCAGGCAAAGCACTTAAGGCATGTGGAAATCTGCAAAGATTTCAGAGTTTGAGGCAGCACCCCTTCTCCTATTGCTGGGCAAAAGGAGACGCTTCTACCATTTAAATCCATCATGAGCCTGCCTCATGGGGCACTATGGTCAGAATGAGGATTTTGTGGCAGATGACACCCTGCAGAAAGGCAGAAGCAGACTTAGAAAAGCCAAAGGAAGGGAAGCAGAACAGACGCCTTGCTTACAGGAACAGACACATCATAACACACCAGTATATTCTTCAGCTTGTACAGGGACAAAAGGAACAGAAGCACAGACCACGAGACCTTACAATGCACTAGCCAATGTGAATTAAAAAACAAAAGGGCCAGAGGGACATGCAGGATGCGGAGCTATTTACAAGGCTCCTGTTTCTAACAGCAGGGAGGAAAATCCAATGGATGACAGTTCCACAGGCAGGATGGAAGCCACCTTCAGTCCTTGCCCTCTCCTGAGCTATTCCTAATTGCCATGCCTCCTGTATCCATCCTACCTGTGGGTTTCACTGCTCAGGGCTTCACAGTCTTCAGGCACCAAACATGGAGGTGAGAGGTGCCCAGAAATTTGCCTGTCTCCCCCTATGTTTTCAAGGTAGATTTTGCAGGATACTTTCATCAACCCCATGAGTAAATGCAGTGGAAAAGGAGAGAAACAGCTCAAAGCAGGTCCCGCTGCCCATTCCTCCTCCAAAGCTGCTTCCCCTGTGGAAGGGACTGTGCTGCCCGGACATGGCACACCGGAGGGGACAGGGCATCTAGAAGGGACAACAAGCTCCGCCTATGACCTCCTTTAAAAGCACATTTATTATCTGTAAACCTGTGTTGTGACATATAGAAAACTGGGGAGATAATCAAGTTTGAATCCTGATGAGAATTCTCCTTAGAAAAATGGTTAGAGGAAAAAAAAGGCGGCTTGAAAATTGAAACTGTCCCAAGAAGTGTTTCTGCTAGTTAAAAAGCCTTCAACTAGAAGAACTATTTCTTGTCCTTTACAAATGTAGTGCATCTGAAATCATTGAGAATTACAGTCTGGCTAGAAAAGGGCCTGTGCTTGGGCTGTGGAGGATGCTGGTGGCAACTGTGCACTTGGCACATCACATATGTGCTTCGGAGGCAGGGCAGCCCGGCAGCAGCTCTCCATTCACCACTGCCTCAGGGGTCAGCATCTTGTCCTTGCCAGAATCCAGGCGCTGCTTCTGCAGCATCCTCTGGTGCACCAGCGGGACAACGGAGAGCACCAAGCTACCGATGATGGGAGGCACTCCGGCGAAGTAAAAACCCGCATGGTAATTCTGAAAATAATCGTTGAAGTATCCTGGAAGAGAAGAGCAATGGTGGTTATCCTGCTTATTTAACCAGGACGGGAGAAAAATCAGACACATGCCAGACAGTCTCCAGTGCAAGTTGAGTAAGCACCCTCCAAAAATAACACATTGCCATTTATCGGCTCTGGAAAATCCTTCTGATGCAGGATGCTCTGTACAGCCCACATTAGACTTCCCTAATTCTAGGAATTCCCTTCTGGCAATGAATCATTCCCAGGCAATTTTTAGCTCAGATTCCAACTGCAATCAGTTCATGTGGTCACTTTGTTCTTGTGTCCCTTTCTCTGTCCCCTGCTTTCCTTGGCATGGAGAAAAGCACAGAGATACTGCACGCAAACCCCACAAAACACAATGAGCCAGAAAGTCCAAAAGCTCCTATGCCAAAACGCCACCCTCAGTGACAGCAGCCATAAGCATCTGCTCCTTCCCAAGAGCAGGATCCAGGTGCAGCACCACAGTGTCACCAACCTGCAATTGGCGTGCCTGCAGTCATGGGCACAGCCATCAGCCCCATCAGGTACCCTATGGCCTGGGATGCTTGCATGGGCCCCACCAGCTCAAAGGCAATGGGAGCCATAATGGTGGTGAAGCAGCCATCGCAAAGGCCGAGGAAGAGGCAGATGACGATGACGCCCTCAAACCCTCGGCACTGTGGGATCATCATGCACATGATGCCAAACAGAACAAAGGACGCAACCTGGGGAGACAAAAGCAGGCATGTCGTTGGCGAGAGGCAGCAGGAAGCCATTCTGCTCCATCCCTCTGGTCACTTGAGAGTACCTCTGCTGGGCAGGAATGGGGAGGTCTCCAAGCATGGAGCACCAAGAGAAGCAAGTCACGGGCTCCATGTTTTCTTAGCTTTGCAGACATGATGAGGACCAGCAAAGCCAGAGTCATCTGATCATGCAAGCAAAGCTACAAGGCCCAGGGACAGAATATCCAAGTGTCCCACTGGAAGGAGCGACAAGCTGTTGGCAAGGAATATGGGCCAACCAAGAGCAGCCAAGTAGAGCAGGCATCATGATTACCTGCAGGTAAATCTTCTTCAGCCCAGGTATGCAGTCCCCAATGCGACCCGAAATCAAGCGTCCCAGCCCAGACATGCCTCCAAGACAGACTGGGAGAATCCAGTCTTTTTTGGTTTCTTTAAATTCCTTCTCCACATATTTCACCTAGGATGGAGGGAAGGACATAAGGACATGAATCCACAATTAATTCACTTCAGCAGCGAGCTCACAGATTTGGGGGTGGTTGTGTGATACCCATGTTTACACTACATTGTCACACCACCTCCACCCACCCCACACCCTGCAGCCCCCTCCTTGCCCACCACTGATGCTCATCCCCAAAGCAGAGAACATGTGGGAACATTACTGACTGCTTTTCCCCACCTCTGGTGCCATTCACAGGGCAGTTTCTTAGTTTCGAAGCTTTTGATGGCTCAGTCCCTGCCGTTTCCCTCCTCCTGCCCACTTTTGCCTTTTCATCTCCACCCCTAGTCAAGGCTCTTACCAGGTGCATGTATGGTACAAAATACCCCAGGACAGCTGTAGCAATCCCAAAGGCCCAAATTCGATAGGTCTTTCTCCGGAAAACCCTCAAGTTGAAATACTTGCGCATCTGGGCCCAGCACTGCTGCCGCATACTCCGGCTGCCCAGTTTGTCCTGCCCATCGTGCTGAGAGTCACAGGAGGGTGGCAGGAGGGGCCGATAAGTCAGCGACAAGAAGATCTGGATGAGCATTAAGGCACTGAGCACTTGGAATGTGTGTGCCAGCCCGATGGCCTTTCCCACCATCTTCAGGAAGAAGGGCAGCGGCACAGAGATGAGGCAGCTGCTGCCGGCCACGATGCCATTGGCCAGGCCAAGGCGACGCTTGAAGTAGTGACCAAGGATGACCAGCGAGGGCTGAAAGGCAAAGGAGCTGCCACAGCCAAAGAGGATGCCATATGTGAAATAGCGAACTTCCAGAGACCTGGTGAGAAGAAGACATTGAGATGGTCACAATATGTCTGGTCTAGCATTAAATGGGGAGGTTGGGGGCCCTGCATGTGGCAGGGGGGTTGGAGATTCATGATCCTTGAGGTCCCTTCTAACCCTGGCCATTCCGTGATTCTGTGATTCTGTGATTCTGTGATGTGGAGGCAAGGAAGCTGTCTCACCTGCTGCCCTGCAAACCCTTGTGTTGAGCCTAAGGGCAAGCATACCCTGCATAGTAAGCCTGGCCTCGAGGAGCTTATTCCCCAGCCAAGGAAGGGATTATCCTCAATCCACAGCTGGCATGTTAAACCTCCAGGAAAATGAAGACTGGAGAGTACTTTCTGCAAGGAGGAGGAGGCGGCACCAACCTGCGTGCCTTGGGAAGCAGGCTTGAGTGAGTGGTTTTTAAATACTGTGAGCAGTTTTCTAAGGTAGGCAAAGGGTGTTATTTTTAGTTACAAGTCTTTTTTTTTTTTTTCCCTTTTTTCTTTCCACTGAAACAACTAATTGAAAACACTCTGCACCCAGTGTTTCAAAGCAGAAGGCACCAACCCCAGTTATTAGGCACTTAGGGAGAGAACATCACATTTCTGCCCAGGCTCCAGGCTCCTTAATTATGTTCTCCTTCTTTAAGCTCCTCTGGGAGCTTATATTAGATGGTTAATAGATCTCATTTGTACCTCACAGAGGTGTCTGTGCTCAAGCAGGGAGCGATGTGGCTGCCCTACAGAACAGCAGGAAGTCTAAGAGCCTTTGGAAGGAGTTTCTTCCCAAGGTCAGCCCGGTTTTCCCAATGAAACCCAGCTCCTTCCTTAGCTGAAGTAAAAGAGTGCATAACACCCTTCTGTTCACTCCAGATGGATTATTATTTCATCCCTGTGTAACACATTCACTTGCAAAAGTCTGCCACAAAATGCTGCATTGGAAGAGACTGCAATAGAAAGTTCTGGGCAAGCAATGCTGCACCAAAGGGGTCTTCTCTCCAACACTCAGAACTGCTCATGTGAAATACTGAGTACTGCTCACAGAGCAAACAAAAAGCAGACCAGATCTAACAGAGCAGTTCAAAACTGAGCAAATGTTTACAAGCACATCATTTCTTCCATGACAAGCTCTTCTCTTTAGCAAGCCAAGTGGGACAGGGAACATGAAAGCTGTGCCCAGGGGCTACAAGACAAACTGCTGTCTTGAAAGGCAATTTTCAGCTACCTCAGGGCAACTCCACATCAGAAACACATCCTGGAGTCAGTAGGCAGCAGGACAGTTCTGACCGCACGCTCACCAACCCTGGCCACCTCAGCTGGGTTACACCAGCCTTGGTGCCACAGCTAAGCTGATATGTGGGGATAAAGGGAGACAAATGTCTCTGTTCCCATCTGCTCACCATCAATGCTAAGACATCCTTGTGGGACAGCACCAAAGCTAGGGCTCCTTCCAGCCTCACTGCTTAGCCAGGATTTGCCACCCTGCTGGCTGGGAAGCAACCGGCTGCTCCCCTATAGGAACAGCAGTATAATCTCCCTGGTACAAGGGGTTCTCCCATGAAGAATGAGGATCTCCCACAAATAATGAGTCTCCTTGGAAGAGGAGGTATTCCAGAAGTCCACATCCTCCTGGAACACGGAGCTCTCCCACAGATAACAAAGTCCCTGTGGGTAAGATCTCCTGTGGGTCAGGACAAGGAAGCCTCCAAAGAATAACAAGGTCCCAGTGGGTAACAAGGTGCCCATAGGTAACAAGCTCTACTGGGAGGAGGAAGTGCCTCTCCAGTGGCTGCCCTTCACTGATGCTCCCCAGGGGAAGAGCCCTGGCTCAGCCCTGCTGACAGAGCTTCAGAGGTAGAAAATGCAGAGGGGAGGGAGAAGCAGAAGGGATGGAATTCAAAGCTCAGCTCTATAACACAACAGAAAATGCAGCAGTAATAGCAAGGTCCTAGGTGTAGCAAGTGGAGGTTTGCTCAAATACAACAGCCAAGGGCACAGAAAGAAATGAAAGATACTTGCCTTCAGAAGGCCTCAAGTATGCAGGAAGCTCCAACAAGATACCTTTGCCTCCACTGCTAACCCTTAAATGAGGTTTGGGAAGTGGTGGATCCTGACTCCTCCCCTTTTGGTCATTCAGGTACATTGCATGCCTCTGAGCTCGCCTGGGTTGGCCCTGCTTTCCCACCAGGTTCTCCACCATCGTTTCAAGATGTGACTTAGCAATTCCAATACAACCACAAAATACCTCACACAGCAAGATTTCTCTCTTCCTAAGGTATGGTGGTTGATATGAACCCAGCCCTTTGTGCCAAATCCAATGACAGAGGCATCCCCAGCCCCATGACCCTGAGAGTCCCCAATTTCTAGGGAGATGTCCCTGTTGCCCTACCCCTCTGCATGGTGACAGGGACTCCAGGCAACCACAGATGCAGGGGGCCACGGTTTCCAACAAGGCACCCCAGGGTGGGAGCACAGAGCCAGGCACGCCCTCTATGAAACCAGCAAGTTTTTGCTTGAAAAACCACTTCTTGCAGCATTCTAATTAAAACAATATTGATTGGAACTGAAACCCAACCCACAGCAAAATTTTTATTCAGACAAACTGAGGCAAATGACACTCTGGAGGATGTCTCTGCAGCGCCTTTGAGACAACATGCAAAGAGCTGTGAGTAAAGGACACTGGTGGCGACCTCTTTTTGCTCTCACTGAGACGGAAATGCATTGGGTTGGAAAGCCTATCATATCACATTGGGTAGAGCTGCCATCAAAACACACATTAAAGAGCACCTGCCTGGGGAAACGTGCAGCAAGCCCCACGCTTGAGTAAAGCTCATGCTTGTTAAGGACGAAACTGCAGCTTGGAGAGGGATATGGGCTGTAGTGATGCCAGGAGAGCACTCATCCAGGCTGAACACCCCCATCTGCCCCAGACTTTTATCCTTACTTGGTGAAGGAGCTGGAGAGGAGCCCGATGAAGGCGATGGCAGCTCCCAAGGCTGCTGTGGTCCTGCAGCCGATGCGGTCAGTGAAGATGCTCACAATGGGAGAGCAGAAGAAAATCATGCCCATGGCCAAGGAGCCAACCCACGCTAAGGAGAGAGAATGAAGAAAGGTCAGGGCTATGATTGAATGGGGTTAGGACACTGAACTAAACAAGAACAAACCCCAGTGCTGAAGGCAGTCTGGGCAGAAGCAGTCCCATCACACGACTTGTTAACCCCACATGTGCAGTCAGTGTACCACAAGATGGGTTGATGGGTTGATGGATAGACTAGATGATCTTAGTAGTCTTCTCCAACCTTAATGATTCTATGATTCTGCTACCATCATTAGGGCCAAAAGATCCCATATCTCAACTCGAGGTATGGGATATCCAGATCCAGTGTCATGAACACAGCATTTCTTCACTCCCCACAAAGCCAGGGTTTCCCAACCTCCAGGAGGCTCCAGTCTCCGTCAGCATGGTTTTACCATCCCTCCTAGCCCCACTAGCAAGAAGACAGATCCAAACACAGCAAACAAGGAACATGAATTGAACAGCAATTAAGTAAACAGCACAAACAGGCAACTCATGATGTTGGTATGATGGGAACTGGATGTCAACACGAAATGAAAACCAGAGATGCGGCAGAGGCTGGGAGGAGGCAGCTGAAAGGAGGAGTGCATGGGGATACATCTCTGCCTTCTGAGAGCTGTTGGCTGTGCCAGCTGACATCACAGCTCCTGGTCAGGACCAGGAGCTCTTATCTCCTCTCAACTCACCTCTGGAAAAACCACTGTCTGTCTGTCTGTCTGCTTTAGGAAGCTTTTATTATTTGCAGATTATTTCAGCTCCACCCTCAACCTTCTCTCCTTTTAATGGTTTTGGTGTGTGCTTTTGGGAGGAAAGGCAGGCTTTCAAGAAAAAGCAATGTGGAAAGGAAAAAATCTCTGTCTACCCACAGTGAGGAGGAGCAAGGTGGGCAGGCTGCACAAGTCAGACAAACAGTCAGACAAAGGGGGCAGAAGGGGCTGGAGCACCCAGCCTGGTACATTCTGCAGCCCTGTGCCATGTTCCCTGCTGCTTTCTGACTTCTATCTCCCTTGTACCTACAGCAGGAGCTCTGCAAGGCCTCTCAGCACCCAACAGGAGCCGGTCCTCCAGCAGCATGAGACCATCAGAAAATAGCCAGGTCCCCATTAAGAGAAAATTCCTGCTGCACAACAACCTCCCCAGCTTGGCCTCTCAGGGACCACACAGGGAAGCTCTGGAAGAGCCGGCCCTTCAGAATTAATTGCAGCTCTCAAGGAGCCAATTTAATCAGAAGTATTCCTTAATAAATTCAGAGAGGAGCAAACACAAGAAAAGAAAAGCCAAGGCCAGACTGCAGCAGAGGAGAGGGGCGGGAGGGCGGCCAAGATGGGCAGGGCTCGGTAAAGTGGATAATGTGCTTCCAGAACTGTTCCTTCTACTGCAGCCAAGGCAGTAAAATGTGAGATGGCCCCGTCATGTTTGAAGTTTGTTATTTTTGGAAATTGCTTTAAGAAACACGGAAATAAAAGCATAAAGCGTGTATTAAATTTAAAGGGCCAGATTCGGATCTTAACTGCTCCAAGATTTACACGCAAATAAGCAGGATCAATCTCTCACCCAAAATGTACACTCACCTGCTGAGATCAAAGTGAGCCCCAGCCAGCACTCAGCACCGAGTGCTCAGCATCCCCAGCTCTGGGTTTGGGAGAAGAGATAGCTCCCAATTAAAGCTGCTAAACAAAACAGACTCCCATGGCAAATTGCTCTACCTCAGAGAAAAGGCTTACCACAAGCAATGAATAAAAAGAGGTTTTGGTAACAACAGTGAATTAAAATTACTGGGAACAACAACCTGGCTTGCAGAGGATGTTGGGACTGGAGGAGGCTCTGAGTCTGGAGGACTCCTCTGTGTACAGCAGGGCTCCCACTCCTTAGGGATGTGCAACCTGTGCCTTGTTTTGAGCTGAAGGAGTTCTGTGGATGCTTGGGGTGCAGGAAGAGACAACCATGGGGCTGGTGCCATGAGCAGCCCTCTCCCCTGCCTCTGCTGTAGCAGAGGCTGACCAAGGAGAGCATCCCATCAAGCAGAGTGGTCATACAAATAGTAGAGCTCAGCTACAGCTCCCCACATGGCTCCTTCCCACTTTGACTTAATAAAGTCAACTTGCTGACTTGGGGCGGGTCCAAAGGCCTTCATGGTAGAGAAGGCAATGGTTGAAGGTACTCAAGAGGAATGACGATGCAGTGGTCAGCAATGTGACTGAGACAATCCCTGCTCCCAGCACTGCTCGCTCAGGGCTCTAGATGGAGCAGAAACCAGAGAGCATCCCCATTTGCTCATCAGCCCCACATCATCAGGCCATGACTGCAGTGCACTGGGAACACTGCTGGAAACCTTATGGCAGAGGAGGGCCAACAGGAGGTTGGGACCTGCCAAGGGGCTTTGAGAGCCAGGTCTGTGTGTTCATAGAATCAGGGACACTGGGTTAGTCCATGCTTGCATGGTTTTCTTCCAAGTAAGACCACCCCAGCCTCCTTCCCTGTCCTTACTTTGGAAATTTTATAGCAGGGCAAGGTAGGCACAGCAAGGGGAGAAACAAATGGCAAAACATAATGCTTCGAGATGCAGGTCCCAATTCCCCCTGGTGCTGAGTGCATTGTTCCAGCTTTCACAAAAACACCACTAAAACTCTGCTCTGCACAGTACTTTGGGCCAAGCCTATTTGTTCCTTTAAAAACGCCTCTCCAGGGAGACAAGAGGAAGGGACGTCGCTGGCGGTCGTGCTTCCCCGCTGACCCACATACCGCAGGCGGGAGGGATCAAGGGCCAGGAGGTGAGCTCAGATCCGGCGCTGGAGGAAGTGTCTTCCCTCGCTTCCCGCGGCTTCTCCCACTCAGACGGGGCGGCCGCTGGAGGGACGGGGACAGGGGATGGGGATAGGAACAGAGAATGGGGATGGGCACATGAATGGGGATGAGGATGTGCTGCAGAGGGTGTCCTTTCCCAGATGCTTGAAATTTCTTGGAGGATCATCAAAGACCTTCCCAGCCTCCTTGGCTCCTTTTTGGGAGCCCAAACAAGCCGGTGGCCCTGCTGACACAGGCAGCTAAGTGCAGCCCCGAGCATCTGCAGCCAACACACAGCAGCTGTTCTACCCCGCAGAGCTTCTGCGTCATCCCCCTGCTTGCTCAAAGATGAGCCTGAGACACAGCCCCGTGCTAACACCCCGTGCTGAGAGGACTGGAATAAGGCAAGCACACCGTGAGGGCTGAGGAGGCCAGCACAGGGTGTGGGAGGAAGGGACGACAGGACGAGGAGCAGCATAGGAAAGTTGGAGAGTGGCGAAGCTGGAGAGCAGCAAAGCAACACCAAAGGCTCCTCTGGCTACAAGGGGACGCAGCCAGCCCTGTGCATCACGTGCAGCCCAAAGCCAGATCAGCTCATTAAGGGTCTAGCAAGCCCTGCTTGGTACCGTACCCAAAGCTTCTGAACAAAGTCCTCCTTCATCAGCTTGTCCCCACTCCCTCCTTTCATGCACGGCTCACAAACAGTCCAAAGCTGGGAATAAAGGGGATTGCTCAGCCCCAAGGCAATGTCTCATGAATGCTGTGTCCTTGTCATGGTGGTCCTTCGATGTCTTGTGACCACTAAGTGACAGACAGCAGCCTGTGGTCACTGTCTCACGGCCGTGCTAAGTGGGGAAGGAGGCAGAGCGTGGTTTGGCTCAACAAGAAGCGATGCAGAGGATTTGCATGAGGTCTGTGCCTTGGATGTGCACAAGATGCAGCCTGACACTCACTCTACACCATTCTCACCCCGAGACATGATGCTGGAGAGACTCTCACCCCCACAGCAGCAACACGCGCCTGTCCCTGTGAAGATGCTCGGAAGCTGTAGGCAGCACATGCAGTGCAGATGGGCAGCGCTATTTGCCCAGGCAGGCCGGGAAGGATTTTCTCCTCTGCATTTCCTCCTGGCTTACAATTTCTGTGAGATGATTCACCCACTGCTGCCATCAGACATCACCCCACGCCTCCCCAGCCCCGGCCCCTTCTGCCTGGTGCTGCTGTGGAACCCAGAGCGGTTCCATTTTAACACACACATGCCCTCCTCCCGTATGCGGAGCCAATCTGTGATTCGCCTTTCATGTGTGCGATGTTGATTCCTGGCAGCGTTTATCTTGGCGCAAACACCCGCTCTGAAATGCGCACGCATTTTGAGACTCAAACCCTGCCTTTGGTTCTCTATCTGCTCATTAATCCTTATTGTTCCTAAGCCCCTTTTCAAAACACACCCGAAGGGAGAAGGTTCCTTTTTATTGCTGAAAAAAGCTTTCCAGCACCAGAAACACCAGCAGCAAGTGCAGCTGTACTCACACACATGCACTGTGCCAGGGCCAATACAACCCCACTAGGTGCCCAGTGCCAGGACCCCTTCCTCCAGCTTTTCTCATCTTTGTTTTCTTACAAAATTTTTTTCCTGGCTCTGACACCACTCAGATGTCCCCCCAAATCAACACACTGCAGCAAACTGAGTCCTTAGGTTTATTTTGCATCTAGCAAGTAGGGAAAGCATGGTCTAGAGGCAGAATGAGATTTAAAGTTAGGATCAGGCTTAGGGTTAGGGTCAGGGTTAGGGTCGGGTTTAGGGTTACAGTCTGGGTTAGGGTCAGAATTCAGGTCAGAGTCAGGGTTGGGATTAGGGTTAGGATAAGGGACAGGGTTCAAGTTCAGGTCGGGATTCTCAGCTCTCCCCAGCTGACTGCACTCTCTGGCAGCTTGAGGCTCCCTCCAGGCCCATGCCACCTCACCATGTGTTTTTGGGGAAAAGGTCCATGTTTCTGAGTTCAGGCAGATCCCAGAGCCAAGGGCAATGATTAACTTTGGCCGGATGGCACAGGTCAGCCGTGGCCCCGGACACTGGCTGCTGCACGTTCGAAATAGTGAGTCTTTGGAAAAACCGTGACCTGACCAAACTTCATGGGGCTTTGGCTGTGATTAACCTCCTCCCACCCATGTCTGTCCCCGACAGCTGGGAGACTGCAGCCTTCCATCATCCTCTGACCCGAAGATGTGTCCTCATTCCAGAACCCACCTTGGCCACTAGGAGCCTGTGACTAGTGCCTACCTCTTGCAGAAGGACAGGTGGTGGAGCTCCTGGAATGTGCTGCATGGCTCTTCCTGCAGCCCAGCACTGCCAGGAGGCATGGGATGGCAAACCAAGGCAGGGGTGATAAACCAAGGCAGGGATTGGCAAGGACACGAGCAGCATGGGGATACTCAAGGCATTATGAGCCCTCAGCGCCCTTGGGGAGAGGATGGTCACCAGTGGGACCTCTCACAAATTGCAGGCAGGGTGGTCTCTGCCTGCTTCATCCCCTGGAAATCTGTATGCCCTCCCTGTCCCTCCCACAAGCCCTGCTTGTGCCGCGCTTGGCAATCCTTTGCTTTCTGCCGGGAGGCCGGGCTGAGGCCGGGTGCTTTTTTCCAGACTGGAAGAGACAGCAAAGCTCCCCTCTCTGCCAGATTTCTCTCAAGCGATCTTCTGTTTCCCATTAATGTTGAGAAGAAACCATCAGCCTCGACTCCGCGCCCCTCCCAGCACAGCTCCCAGGGGCGCCTGTCAACATCCAAGCAAAGGGGCAAACTCAAACCAGCCACGCTCAGAAAAACACTCTGTTTTCAAAGGGAATACAAAGAGGCCGAGGAGAATAAATGGAGGCAAAACACTGGGCTTGGAACAGGCTTACAGAGGTCTTTTTACCCCCTGGTCAGGCATTTGACAGCCTTCAAGCCCTGGGAGATCTGAGGGTAGGGAAGGGCCAGGGATGGGGTACAGATGGGAAAGGAGCAGCTCCTGCATAGCATCAACCTCACGTTCCCCCAGTTGATAATTAGATGTCCTTTGGCTGATCAATAATTAAACGTCCCTTGCCCCTCTCCTCCAGTGCAACACATGGCTCTTGCCAAGTTGCATCCTATCATCAACAAAGTCCACTCAACAAAAGCTATAGCCATGGCTATACAAAAGTCTATGCAGTGTGAGTAGCTGCTGTGGGGGCTTTCCAAGGGGAGGCCCCTTGCATGTTGGCTTTTAGCTTGTTTCGCACACAGGCTTTGTTCCCAATGAGATAAGGCATGGATGGCCAAAGGCTTGGATGGCACTGTTGCACCTCTCTGCATCGCCACACCGGTCCCCAGCTCCAGTGTGGGGTGGCACGAGGTGATGCTGGCTGTCTGGGGATCCCACAGGGCTAATTAAAAGCAATAGATAAAAAAAATAGAGGAATCTCAGGATGAACTGTCTGGGAGCTGAGCCAGAGCTGCTGGGTCAGATCTGGCTCTGCTGGTGGCCACCGGGACACAGTTTCCTCCTCCTGTGTCAGGAGTTCCTGCCTGGTCCCCAACAAGTGCCTCTGTGTAGTGCTCTCTTAGCCCATTGATAGAGAAAAATCCCCAAGTCTGTATGTTGTTGTTAAACCACACACCCAGAGGCCAGGAGAGGGGTAAAACTTCCCTGCGATCTTAATCTCTTCATTGGAGTTCCCTTACATTAAAGCACACGTTTGAGAACACCTGGATATCTCAAGAAAAATAGAGCATGCCATAACTAAGCAAATCTGATAGCTGAAGGAAACTGAAGAACAGTAATATAGAAATGTATTTATTTTTATTTCAGAGAGGAATGGGCCAGACCCCTTTGCCAATGGGGTGTTACTTTTGGCTGACCTGCTCTCATCTGAGAGTTCTCCAGTGGGAACACGTGTGTGCATAGGGCTGTGTGCATCCGCGTGTGCACGCACGTATACACAGGTATGAAGGAGTGCTGCAGTGCAGAGTGGGGCCCAGGGGACACAGGGACACTGGATAAGTCCAAGTGCCTGGGCAGCAGTGTGCCTCCAGCCGCGCGGAACGCCAGAATTTTGCTGCATCAAGGGCTTTTTGATCTGAATAAATAACAGAGCAGTTTCAGGAAGGGCTCTGTGGGCACTGGGGGCTTGATCCTCCTCCAGCTCAGGTTTAAAAGCTGCACATCCTACTTCTGTGCTCAGAGAACCTCCTCCCCAGGGAAATGTTGTATTCTGGGGTCGGTGCAAGGATCAAAGGGCAAATTCCCCTTTTCTAGTAGGAGTCAGACATGGGAATGATAGTGGTAACCAGTCACTGAGCAGCCAGTTGGCTCATTTTCCTGCTACTTGTTTTCAGTTTCTGACATGAAGACCACTCATGCCCTGCTCCTTGGAAAAGGAAGTGCATCTGTGTGCACGAAGCTGATGCCCTTAGGACCTGGGGACTAGGAGGGAAGCCATGGGACATGAATGAGTGCGTGGGCACAGCACAAGATGCGGCTCCCCATCCGCAAGGCATCCAGCACTTGCTCTGAGCTGACCACAATGTTGTAGCATTTCAAGGAGGTGGGATGGTCAGGAGGTGTCACAGGATAGGCAATGGAAAAGCCCAAGCATGCCCCAATCGATGCTCGGGATCCCCCCAAGCCACTGCTGGTCCCACCAGGACATGGAATCGGACCGGTCGGAGCGGCTGGGCGCTTTGCAGAGCCTGGAGAGCCTCCCTTCTGCCTACATTGACAATGATAGACCCATACCAGCTGCTTCTTGCTCAACCTGTTCGACCATTGGGGCTGAGCCAAAACTTACTCATTCATAAGAAAGCACATGGAGAGATTGACTCGTCACCAGCCCTGAGTAATGGGGAAAATGCCAGCAACCCACAGCTCACACACGGGAGCAGGAGGCTGCTTTTCAAGCCTCTATCACATTCCTGAACTCAAATGCTCTGACAAAGCAGGAGAGGGAGAAATGCATTACTGATGGATGTGGCCCTGGGAGATGCCATGTCATGGCCACCATGGCATGGTCACAGTGGTATGGCCACTAGGAGGGAGAGCTCTGAAATCCAGCCTGAGGCTCAGCCCCAGAGGGTTAATGGCCAACCACAGGGTTCAGATCAGGCCCTGAAGTACCCACACTCCAGACTGTTTGCTCTATGGTTTGCTTGATGAACTGGAGCAGGGCAGAGTTTAATAACCTTTAAAAAATCCACCGCGATTTGTTAGCCTTTGGCAATACACTAATTTCATGTGATTCTCCCTTAATTAAGTCCCTCTCCCAAAAACATTATTTAGCCCAGATGCAAGTAGAGAGAGGCATCAGGGAGGTTCACAGGGATGGGCTGTGACTGCTGAACTTGTGTCACCACATCACTGGGGATGCAAAAACGTGGAAAAATGTGCCTTGTACTCTGGCAGATTTGTCTGAAAATGGAAAATCTGTGGGCTGGGGAACATGGCAGGTGATGCCCATCTTGGCCCAAGGGCAACAAGAATGGAGCAGGGACCCCAGAAAACCCCAACACCTCCAGAAGCATTGGGCTCTGCTGAGTTTATTTTGCAGAAATAACAATCAACCCACCCAGTGTGTCTGATATTTATCCTTTGGCAGCGCCATATCTCAGTAACACTGCTATTATTACATGCCACAGTTAAGCGATAGAGTTGTAATTACCTTATCTGATGGCAGTGCTGGCCAGTACTGCTGAGTGGCCAACTTGGTTGTTGCTTTACCACATTGGGCATTTCAAAGCCAAATGAAGGGTTCTGGGGTCCCCAATACAAGAAAGGCATTGAACTGTTGGAACAGGACCAGAGGAGGGCCATGAAGATTATCAGAGGGCTGGAGCACCTCCCCTGTGAGGACAGGCTGAGAGAGCTGGGGCTCTGCAGCTGGGAGAAGACCTTTTAGCAACCTGCCAGTACCTGAAGGGGGCCTTCAGGAAAGCTGGGGAGGGACTTTTTATAAGGGCAGGCAGTGACAGGATGAGGGGGGAAAAGGCTTTAAACTGAAAGAGGATAGATTTAGATGAGGTATTAGGAAGAAATTCCTTACTGTGAGGGGCGTGACACTGAAACAGGTAGTCCAGTGAGGTTGTGGGTACTCTCACCCTGAAGGCCAGGCTGGATGGAGCTTTCAACAACCTGGTCTAGAGGGAGGTGTCCCTGTCTATAGCAGGGGGTTGGAACTGGATGATCTTAAAGGTCCCTTCCAACCCTAACCATTCTATGAGTCTATGATTCTATGATAATAAGGCCAGGAGGGCCCGTGAGCAGGCAAGGCATGGTGCCAGGGCTGCAGGCTTAGTGAGGGACTCAGCACATCCAGCTGCATCAGCACAATCGTGGTGTTTATTGCAGAGGAGCCAAGCCCCGGCATCTTGGCATACCAGGAAAAGCAAAGCTGGGGATTTTCATCCTCACATTCATCACCTCCCAAAGAGCCTTTTTTGACCTTCCAAAAAGGTCAAATGCCAGTGAACTGGTTGGACCACTGGACAAAAGTTGGACTTGATGATCTCACCAGCTGGACTTGATGATCTCAACAACTGGACTTTACAGTCTGAGTGGTCTTTTTCAACTTAACAATTCAACGATTGATTCCAATTCAGACTTTAGGTTTGGAGCAACTCGTATCCTAAGTCTCACTGTTTTTTCTCTTTTTCTGTTTTCATTTGCCCCAGCTGGGCTGAGTGCCCCTGCCGCAGGCAGGTCGCAGACCTCCTGGCCGGGCAGCCGGGTGCCGCCGGGGCGCAGCCACAAAAAAGGCTGATGCAAATCGCATCGTTAGCATTCTTTCCGTTTTAATAACCCAAGGTGTTACCAGCAACAGTGTTACTGATTTTTATCTCCGCAGCGCCTTTTAAAAGAGCTCCAATTTGTTTTTCTTGGAGATCTCATTTTGTTTTATTAAAGCTAACACTGAGAGGGAAAGGAGACATTCTGGGCCCAGAACAAAAATATCCCATTTAAATACCCTGTATTATTTTCTTGGAAACACTTCTCCTTCAACTTTAATTAAGCTCTCCCTGGGCCGGGAGCTTGGCGTGCCCGGCTTACAGCGAGCTAATCCCCTGCAGCCCCCGCCCCAGCACTCCCTGCTTCCATTGTGCGCACAAACCTCAAGAAATAAATGTGTTTTTGCTAAAATACGCAGATTAATAGCTGGCTCATGACCAAGAACGCCTTGACATTGCCTCTTTGCCACGGAGCACTGCCCTGGTACTCCCTGCTGCTTCAAGCAGGAGGCCAGAAAGAAGCTTTTGGGTTTGGAATTTTCTAAGTAGGGAATCATAGAATGGCTTGGGTTGGAAGGGGCCTCAAAATTCATTTAGTTCCAAACCGTGCCATAAGCAGGGTTGCTGATTGGTAGATCAGGTTGGGAAGAGAGTGCTCTGCCCAGTGTCTGTGGTGCCACGGAACCATCAGCCACCAAATGCCACTGTCACCACTGCAGGGCCAATGGCCAGCTGGGTGCAGCACTCCCCAGCCGGGAAATCCTGAGGGGAGTGTGTTTGGGTGTCGGCATGTGTGTGCCCATTATATAATTAGTACCGATCCTTAATCATGGGCAATTTGCTCCTCTGGACTTGGTGCTGAGGGTGCACTGGAGCTGCTGTTGTGTACAGGTTGCTCCTCGACATGTTCCAGCCCAATTGCACCCTGAGACGGCTGGCAAGTACAAACACACACACACTCACGCAACATCCCCCGAGAGGCAGGATTTCACCTCCCATCTGTGCGCAGGAGCTGCAGGAGTGGAGATTAAGGCCAAGAGCCTGAAACAAAAGCTTTGTTTCGGTGCCTGATGCAAGGTGGCCAAAGAAGGGGAATTTGAGGGATGCCACTTGCTGGACTCCACGTGCCTTGTCTCCCCTGGATCCAGGAACTGGTGGGGGCTCATGCCAGAGTCCCCACACAGCACTGCACCAGGTAAACCCCAGCAAGTCCCAAGCACCAGGATCAGTCACAGGCAGTGCAGTCTGCAGCAATCTGCTGGTCCCATGTGTGCCCAGGAGACTGCTGCCCTAAATGAGCTGCACTGGGGTAAACACCCAGCATATGGACATGACCTGTGGGTGTCCGGGCACACCCTGCAAAGGGATGAAGGACAGAAGGGCTTCACCCAGTTTCTCACCCTAAATCATGTATCAGGTGATAAATAAACCCCAAATCCCAAAACGAGTGGGGAGGCTGGAGTGGGGCAGCCCTCTGCCCGCAGCCCATGCCCAGCAGCCGGCAGGACCTGTTGTGCGAGGTGCTGGGGGAGAGATTTTCATCGCTCACAGATGCAAAGCGTGTTGCAGCAATGCTGAGTGCGCGTCATGGGGCTTTTGCAACCGCCCCAACTATCTTGGGGTGGATGCAAGGAAGTAGCCTGGAGTGAACCGAGCTCCCACGGTGCCGGCAGTGAGCAGTGCGGCACACGCTGCCAAAGGAGCATTGCCTTCCCTGGGGACAGGGAATGGGAACAATCCTTCTAGGAAGAGAAGGAGAAAAGAGCAGGGAGCAGAAATGTTGCACAGTTTGAGTGCAGGTGCTGTGGAGCAGGTGGGGAGCACCCGAGGGCAGTGAGCCCACAACAGTGGGTTCAAAGAGGTGCCGCTTTGGGAACAATGTTGTCCAGAGAAGCTGTGCAGCCTCTATTCTTGAAAGCATCCAAAGCATCCCCTTGGCTGGCTGCTGGAGGATGCAGGTAAGGTCTGGAGACCCAGTTTGATTTGGAAACATGGGCAGCAACACAGAAGCTCACGACACGTTGGCTGTGCAGAGTGAGTAGTGGAGTCAGCAGTGAATGAAAGTGCCGAATCCTGCAGGTTTGGGTAGGAAGGTGGGAGCTCAAAGCGGGTACCACGGGAGGATGCTGGAGGCTGAGCACAGTGCAGCTCTGTGGCTGCCGCTCCCTTCCAACCTCTGGGCGCTGTTGAAATGGATTGGGATTGTTTCCAAGAATTACCTCCTGTGATTTGCTCTCCCTGGGGTTTCCCTCATGAGGGGGCCCACGCGCCAGCCCCAGGGGGAGCCATGCTGACTGCTCCCCTCAGGCTCTCCTCGTGTTGGTTGTACCGAAATGCTTTATTTTGTCAAGAATCAGTCACTCCTTCAGCAATCCTCCCCGCCCCGTTATGGTGTTGAGTTACAAACAGCCCTTTCCAGCTAAGCTCACCCATCCTAATGGGTGTTCCAGGAGAAATTTCTCCCCTCAGATTAAACAGAAAGCCAGTTATGGAGATGCCATCACCCTGGCACAGTGAGACCCATGTACGGAGGGCTGCACAGCTAACTCACTGGGGCTGGGCAAGAAGGGAAGGCTGCTCCTCCCGCTCCCACGCACGGACGGGAGGAGGAGGCTGATGGACAGACAGGGGGGAGGAGGACGGAAGGGAGGAGGAAGACAGACACATGGACATGCCTGAAGGGCTGTGGCCAAGCAGAGCAGCTCCTGGGGTCATTCTTCTGGGTGCACTCAGCTCCCATTTTAAGCAATGGAAACATTAAATATTAAGCAAAGAGAGTTAATCTGTACCTAGTGTATTGACAAAGAGCAGAAGAGGGGGGAAGAAGATAAATAAAAATATCGTGGGGAAAAATCAATGCGGTCCAGCAGCCGCGCTCGGCTGTCACTCAGCACCTCGGCAGAGCAGGACAAGTTGCTTCTGGCTGAGTGCTCACATGCCTTTTTTAATATATTTATCCCAGTGTCAGTGACCCCCCGCCAATCTCTGCCTCCCCCCCAAAAGCAAACAAACCCAAAAGCACAGAGTGTGCCGTGCTGAAGTCCCGGCGGGGCCCCACGCTGCGAGGGGATGGCGGTGGTCCCGGCAGCGAGCGCAGCGCTGCTTGTTGACGGCCGCCTCGCAGTATATTTCTCCAAACAAAGCAGCGTATGCATTCAATGCATTGTTGGGAGAGGGTTTGTTTTCAAAGCCTGACCCGAAATTTGAACTCCGTGGATCCTGCGTTTCTCAAGATCAAACGCGAGAAAATGTGACCAGTGCAAACAAGAAATAAACCTTGATAATTATAGCTGTGCGCTGGGGCGGCTATTGTTTGGCTCAGACCAGTACCCGCTTCAGCATAAACAGAACCCTATTTTTAAAGGGATGCCTGAACGGCCGTGGCTGTGCTCAGCACTGGGCTGAGAACCCCTCTAACATGAGTCCACCTCCCTGGGCATGGGGATGGGAGCCAGGGTGCGGAGCCCTAGGGCTGTGCAGGATGGACTGTGTGTTCCCATCACATCTGCACAAGACAAGGGGATCCCAGCGTTTGGCTGCCGCCGCCAGCCATGAAAAGCAGAAGGACACTGGGGCATGGACAGATGGATCCAGGAAGGCAGTATCAATTCACACTCACAAAGGAACTCCGATATTTTCCCGATTACGTTTGCACACAAATGACGGCCGCAGGGAAATTATGCAACCCCGAGCAGGAGCAGTGAGGAAACCAGGGGAGAAAGGGTTGAGGGCCCCACACCACATCCCACAGCCCCCAGCATTCACCCCAAAACCCACAGCCCGCTGATACCGGACCCATCCCCACGTTGTGGTTCTCAATAGCCCCTCTGCTGGGTGCCCAGGCTGGAACGCAGATCCGTCACCCAGGCAGTGTAATTCTCCAGCCCGGCTCACCTCACACGCCCACACACCTTTCTTTTTCGAGGCCTCTGTGCGGTCACAGCCACAGATAAATACATCTTGGGAGTGAGAGACAGATGCTGTCTCCTCCAAACTCCGTCTTGGGCATGTAGACTTGAAACCACCAGGGCTTGTGTTATTCAATTTCTTTTGTTACTGCTTCTACGTTCCCAGCTCTGCCTTAGGCTCTGCAGATAGGATCATGGCAAGCAGGAAGCAGCCAGCTCAGCGATGAGCTGCCCGGGATCTCACACATGCACAGCCCATCAATCACTGTAATTACCCCAGCCACACGCGCCCTGCACACCGCCGTGACACCGTCACCTCTGTTTCTCCGGTGACAGCATCGCAGGGGTAATTCTCCATTCTCAGGTGGTGCCTTTGGGCTGGGATCACCCCCATCTTCTCATAAGGATTGGGGACAGCTCGGCCACCAGCAGTCCCCAGACTGGGCTTTGAGCTCCCTACCAGCCCCAGTCCTGTGTCCCATGCAGAGGGACAACAAAATCACTGGGTTTTGCCCTACGCCAAGAGCTTGACCCTACAGTTACAAGTGAGCTGGGCCATGGGTGTCCATCATAGGATGGAAATGACCTCATGGAGGTTGGGCCTCTGGCACATCAGGGACCCCTGACTGCCACCCCAGTGCTGGGGTCCCCATTTCACTGGGGACAGTGAAATGTCCCTTCTCCTGTCAATGCAACACAGCCCCGATGCTGGCTCCCCGGTTCCTGCTCATATGTGCAGGTGGACACTGTCTGTGGCCCTATGCCTGCCCAGGAAAGCTGCTTCAAGGCAACGTGGCTGCAGGGCAGATGTTCACCCTGCCTGTGGATCCCAGAGCCAGGACAGACGGACAGTCAGTCAGACACCCACGGCGGGAAGCAAGAATCACATAAGAACGACATGAACTCCACGGGCTGATCCAGCATCGCTCCCCCTCCACCACGAGGCAGCGGGCAGGACAAGCTCCGGGCATGCTTTTCGGATGAATTACTTTTAATTGAGTACATCGCAGCTTAGGAACAACACATGATACTGCGGCGGATAAATATAGGGACGAGCGCGGGGCCGAGGGGGCAGGGAGCGGTCCGGCTCCACGCGGGGCCGGGAGGGGCCGGGGAGGGCCGAAAGGGACCCGTACCTGTTTTAAATTCCAGCGTGGGGTCCTTCTTGCCCTCGCCCAGGTCGCTCTGCAGCATGGTGTAGATGATCCCGAAGGAGTTGTGGATGCCGAAGATGGAGCCATTGCACCAGGCGGCGGCGAAGACCACGACCCAGCCGAAGCCGCCCTCGGGAGGCTGGAAGGGCGCGGCGGCCCCACTCGGCCCCCGCTCGGCCCCGGCCCGGGGCTCTCCCTCCCCGCCCTCCTCCGCCGGCCCCCGCTCGCCGCCCTCCGCCCCGCGCTGCGCCATCGCGGCCGCGCTCCGGCCGCCGCCAGCCGCCCGACTGCCCCGCAGCCGGTCCCACATGCCCGCCACCCCCCCCCCGCCCGCCCCCTCCTGCCGCAGCCTCACTCCCCGCCTCCCCTCCGCCGCCTCCATCCTCCTCCTCCTCCATCGCGCGGCCCCGGCCCCTACCTGCCGCCCGGACCTCCCCCCACCCTCCCCGGGCCCCTCTCCTCCCGGACCACCCCCTTCCCCTTCGGAGCGGGCGGCGCTTTCCCGGCCGCCCCCCTCCTCGATCCGCCGGGGCTCAGCGCCGGCCCCCGCCGCCCCGCATCGCCCTCCGCCGCCGCATCCTGCAGCGGGAGCAGCCCCGGGGCGGGCCCCCACCGGCACCGCCTCCGCAGGGCCCTACCCCGAGCCCCGCGGAGCTCCGGCCCGGGAAGGGAGGACTGCAGGGGGCCGGGGGGGTACCCAGGTGAGGGCGGAGCTGGGAGCGTGGCCCGACTGGACTCGGGGCTCGGTGGGTGGGGGCTGCAGCGCCGGGAGCTTTTATTTCCACGCCCGTTTGTGGCCCCCGGCTGCAAAAAGCGGGGGGGGGGGGGGCGGGGGGAGATGCGGAGCTGCGGGGACTGCGTCTGGAACGCCCTCGGCTCTCCTTCAATTAAAAACTCCAAATTCATATATTAAAGGCTCTTTCCCCACGCCGGGGCTATTTACACCGCCCGCATACCAGGCGCGGGCTGCCGTCTTCCCGTGCCCTAACGGCCGAGCGATGTCAGATCGCTATCAGCCCGGCCCCGCCGCCCGAGGAGCGCGGCTCCGCTCGGCCCTTCCTCCGCTGCAGTCTCCTCCCCGGATCCCTGCTCCCGGCTCTCGGCTTCGCTGCGCTCGGAGCATCTTCCACTGCCCTCTGCCGACACCCGGGGCTTGGAGCAGCGCGCTCCGTGCTCCTTTTTTCCTTCATACCCGCTGCGGAGCTGCAAAGCGAGCGATGACCACACAGCGAAGTGGGGTTTAAAAAGGGGCAGACGGAAGGAAGGCGGCCGGCAGCGTCATCTGCGGGATGCCGGGCGCGGAGCATCCTCCGGTTCTGATGGGAGGGGAGGGAAACCGCAGCGGGAGGCCGAGCAAAACACGGGTGAAAGGCAGCTCCGAATAAATGTTTGTTTGCTGGATGGAAATATCTCGTGCGAGCACCCTGGGAAGCGCAGCTGTAGAAACGGTTTGCAGCATCGTGGCTGCAGTGCCAGTGGGACCCAGCCCAGTGCAGGGCTGCCCTGAGCCACGGGACAACAACGGCGCTGGGAAGGCAGCCCCGGCAGTGCCATCCCCACACCTAGAATGGCCACTGCCCCACTTGCCCACCATTAGCAATGCTTTTCTTCTTCACTTCCACCCACGGCCATGACAGCTAGTACACGTGGCTGCACAAGGCACAGTGCATTACCCGGTAGAAAGAACCTTCTCAGGGCAGGGAGCTGCAACACAGGGAGCCAGACCAAGGAAGGAGGCAGCGAGTGGCCATGGAGACAGGCTGTTTCCAGTACCCAGCAGTGACAAACCGCATGCCACAGTATCCCTTTCCTCCTGTCCTTTCCTATGGCCTATAATCACATTTGGGGTCAAAACATTAGGAAAGGCATTTTATACACCATTAGAAACATGGAAGCTGACCCCATTTGGGTTGGCCGAAACAATAGGGCACCAGCCAGGGCTGAGCCCCAGAGGTCTTCTGGGCACCTCATGCTGCCAAGCCTGATGCGTGCCTTCATTTTGTTGGTGAGCATTGCAGCATTGCATTCACTCCCCATCACCAACCACGTGAAGAGATAGAAAGGGCGGGTTCTGAGATTGCTTTTATTGCACCTTTGCCTTCAGCAGGAGCTGCAAGAGCCTCTGGGCAGGGCCCTGCACCCTGAGCAGAGCTGCCAGAGTTGCGCTGCTGGCGGGGAGATGTGGGGCTGTGCACAAAGGAGGCGAGGATCCAGCTGGAAATTAATGTTTTATAGAACACCAAGAAAAATCAGAGAGGCTAATTACAGTGATAATCATCACGGCCTCCAGGCATTTCCATGGAAGTCAGGAATTACCCAGGATTACCTCACCCTCACAGCCTGTGCAGGAGGGGAGCGTGCAGCACCGCACTGCCTCTGGCCCCAAAGCTCCTGGTGCGCAGCTCTGGTGCATGGTGCTTTGCTGCCCTTTGGGGCTATCAGAGGGCCAGAGAGTGGGCACTGCCTGAGTGCTCCGAGGCTGCATCTGTGGTTCATTGGTGGCAGGGGTTGGTGGTCATTCCATGCATCTGGTGGCAGCAAGGTGCTCGTAGCTCCAGCTATGGAGAGTGAGGAGCTCAACTGCGCTGCCTCTGTGGGGCTGTATGCAGGGCCTCCCTTCCAAACCTGCCTTGATGAAGCCCTGGGGCACTCATGGAGATAACCAAGGAGTGAGTCACTGAAAACCTCACCCCGTGCCACAGATCATCCTTCTGCCAAAGTTCTCTCTCTCCCCCACATGCCCGTTTGCAAGGCAAAAAGCAAAGCCTAAAAACTCCAGCTGGACTTTAGTGGTGACGAAGCCCAGAGCCACCAGCAGCCCTACAGCCATGTTCCTGCCACACAGAATCACAGAACCCTCCTATTTATAAGCTCCCCTGAAGTACTAAAAGGCTACAATGAGGTCTCCCTGGAGCCCTTTCCAAACAGAACACCCCCAGCTCCCTCAGACTTTCTTCATTGGAAAGGTGCTCCAGCCTTCTGAGCATCTTCAATGCCCTTCTCTGGACATGCTCCTACAGCTTCATATCTTTTCCGTGCTGGGGGTCTCAGACCAGGAGGCAGTACTGCAGATGGGGCCTCACAAAGGCAGAGCAGAAGGGGACAATCCCCTCCTTCTTCCTGCTGCCACCCCTCTGTTGTTGCAGCCCAGGGTACTGTTGGCCTTCTGGGCTGTGAGTGCACACAGATGGCTCATGTCCAGCTTTTCTCCCCCAGGGATCTGTCTTGGGACTGGTGCTCTTTAACATCTTTATCAATGACATTTATGACAGAATCGCATGCACCTTCAGCAGCTTTGCTGATGACACCAAGCTAAGTGGTAAGAGGGAGGGATGCCATTCAGAGGGATCTCAACAGACTTGAAAGGTGGGCCTGGGTGAATCAAATGAGGTTCAGCACAGCAAAGTGCAAGGTTTTGCACTTGGGCCGGAGGAATTCCAGGCATTCATACAGACTGGAAGGAGCAGTCCTTGAGAGCAGCCCTGCAGAGAAGAACCTGGGTGAATGAAAAGCTTACCATGAGCCAGCAGTGTGCTCTTGCAGCTCGGAAAGCAAATGGTATCCTGGGCTCCATCAGAAGAGGGGTGGCCAGCAAGGACAGGGAGGTGATTGTCCCTCTCTGCTCTGCTCATGTGATGCCCCATGTGGAATACTGCGTCCAGGTCTGGAGCCCCCAGTACAGGAAAGACAGAGAGCTGTTGGAGAGAGTCCAGAGGAGAGCCACAAAGATGATCGAGGCACTGAAGCACTTTCCCTACGAAGATAGGCTCAGGGAGCTGGGCTTGTTCAGCCTGGAGAAAAGAAGGCTGGGGGGTAACCTCATTGCAGCCTGCCAGTACCTAAAGGGAGCCTACAAACAGGAGGGGAGTCAACTCTTGAAAGGGTTCATAACTGCAGGACTAGGGGAAATGGTTTGAAGGAGGGAAGATTTAGGTTGGATGTCAGGAGGAAGTTCCTTACTATGAGAGTGGTGAGATACTGGAACAGCTGCCCGGAGAGGTTGTGGATGCCCCATCTCTGGAAGCGTTCAAGGCCAGATTGGATGGGGCCCTGGGCAGCCTGGTCTGGTATTAAATGGGGAGGTTGGTGGCCCTGCCTGTGGCAGGGGGATTGGAGATTCATGATCCTTGAGGTCCCTTCCAACCCGGGCCATTCTGTGTGTGTGTGATTTTCATCCACCAGAATCCCCAAGTCCTTATCGGCAAGGCTGCTCTCAAAGAGTTCTTCTCCCAGTCTGTACTGTATCTGGGATTGCCCTTACCCAAGCACAGCACCTTGTTCTTGGCCTTGTTGAACCTCATTAGATTTTCGTATGTCCCTTTTTCGAGCCTGTCCAAGTCCCTCTGGACGGTGTCCCTCCCTTTTACTGTGTCAACTGCACTACTCAGCTTGGTGTCATCAGCAAACTTGCTGAAGAACACTGGTCCCAAGATGCATGCCACCTGTGACCGCCCTCCACCTGGACACAGAATCAATGACTACAACCATCTGGCTATGACTGTTCAACCAATTCTTCCTCCACTCAATAGAGCAGCCTTCAAATCCACATCTCTCCAGTCTAGAGATAAGGATGTGGCATGGGACCACGTCAAACACCTTGCACAAGTCCAGGTAGGTGATATAAGTTGCCCTTGCTCTGTCCATCGATTCCATCACACCATCATAGAAGGCCACCAGATGAGTCTGGCATGATCTGCCTTTGGTGAAGCCCTGTTGGCTGTCTTAGATACCTGCTTGTCCCTTGTGTGCCTTAAAATCCCTTCCAGGAGGATCTGTTCCATGATGTTCCCAGCCACAGAAGTGAGGCTCAATGGCACAACAATCCCCAGCCCCTTGGGGGCTCCCTGGGGACAGCGGCATTGAGGCTCTAGCTCAGTGGGTGACACGAGGAGGTTGTGTGAATCAGTATCGCAGCATGGGCAGCTCTGGCACATGACCATGGAAAGGATCAAATGTCCCCCGGGGTGGAATGGAAGGAGTTTATTCCCTTGGAAAGGACCATAGGAAAGACCGTAGGAGGTGACCAGGCCGAGAAGATGGTGCACCACCTGCTCAGCATCATCCCGGCTCGTCATTCGGGATCATCCCTACGCTGATCATCCCGCTGTGGGGCCAGCAGAAAAGTGGCCGTCACAGGGAAGGGGAGAAGGGAACGCGCCGGCCCCGCACCTCGCGGGAGCGCGGAGCTCCCTCAGCACCGGGGGCGGCGGAGCCGGGGCCGCCCGCCCGGAGCGGAGAGAAGCTGAGCGGGGCGGCGCGGGGCGGAGCGGGGCGGGGGGGGACATGCGCTGTGCGCGCACTGCGGAGCGGAGCGGGGCTCCCGGCACGGCGGCAGCCGCAGCCCCGCACCGGCCCGGGGCCGCCGGCGCCGCGCAGCTCGCCCGGAGCCCCCCCTCGGAGCCGGCGGAGGTGAGCGGGTGGCTGCGGGGGGGGAAGGAGTGGGGGGGGAGCCCTGTGGCTTTATAAGGCTTTTGGGGTCTCCCACGCTTTGCGGTTTTTTTTTTTTGGGGGGGGTGGTGGTGGCGGGGGGAGAAGGGGAGAACACAGTGCTTTGCATCCTTGAGTCGGGGAGGATACAGCTTTGCATCCTTGGGGAGGGGGAGTATCGCCTTCACTTTGGATCCCTGTGCTCCCCCCCAACCATATCCATGCGTAGGGGGGCTGGACGCTGTGCATCCTTGCGTGGGGAGGGGTCCCCTGTCACTTCGCCGATTTTCATGATGGAGGGAGAGCCTCACTTCCCAGCTCTTCATGGAGGTTTTTGCCCATGCATGGGGCGGGGGTGTAAGGCTGCCTGCACCTCCCATCGGGAAGGAGTCCTAGAGCAGTCAGTGTGGGGGGGTCGAGGTCTCTCTGTGTCCACACATGGAGTATGTGTGTGTGTGTGTGTGGGGGGGTGTCTCAGTCTCTTTGCACACCGCACGGCCGCGGGGGTGCTGTCACTTTGCATTCCTGCATGGAGAGGGAACCTGTGCGCTTTGCACCCTTGCATGGCAGGGAGGGGCCATCACTTTACATCCCTGCTGCAAGGCTCTACCAGTGCTTTCCATTTGCACATGGGGGGGAGGGGGCACTGCTTGGCAGGATTGCTGGGGCCGGTGGCTGCCTGCACGTGTCCCTCTGCAGCTCAGAGCCCCTCCAGCACGCAGGCATGCATGTGCAGAGCTGGGCCTTGTGCTTCGTGATTCAGCGACTTGCAGAGCTTTCATAGCAGCTGAATGCTCGAGGTCTCACTGCCGCCGTGCTGAAATCCCAATGGGTGCGGAGCCACGGCCGCTTTCGGTGCAGTTCAGGATTGCTTGTCTATGGCTGCCTGGTGCCTGGCAACCCAAGCAGGGGAGTGCAGCACCTGGATGGATGGGTCAGCAGTAGGATGAATTCATCATTCATCCTCCAAACTTCAGTGTGTCTAAGCACAGCCCTCGTTTCTATGTTTCATTGCCTGGGCTTTAGAGGGGATAGCTAAGGAAAAAAAAAGAAAAAAAAGGTGCTTAGATGGCATTTGGCATTCCTGCATTTCTTGAGCATCCCCAGCGGCAGGGAGCAGCTCAGTGGCAGGCAGAAGCAGCTCTGCATGGCGGGCAGGAGGTTAATGTGCTGTGCTGCTCAGCTACGAGCACAGTGCATGCCAAGGGCTCTTATGCGGTGATGCAACCAAGTCCCCAAATGCCCACTGCCTTCCTTGGGATCTGCAGCCCGCGGAGAAACCCTGAGGTGAAGCGGACTTGCTCAGAGCTGCTGTCTGCTTCAGCCCCATGCTGAACCAAGGATGCTCGTCCTCCATTTTCTGGTAGATGACAAATCAGCTGTGCACGCCAAGATCTTGACAAGTTCTGAGCAACAGCCCTCAAGCCAAAAGGAAAAGAGAGAAAAGAAAAACAAAAAACAAAGAGGCCAGCATGCTTTTGCAGAGCTGCCTGTCACTGTTGCAGGGAAACGCGTCTCTGCCGGCTGTTCCCAAGCTGCGAGTGCCCAGGAAGAGCCCTGCTGCTCTCCCAGGCTGCCCCATGCTGATCAAAGCGCTTCTGTGGTGCACAGAATGGGGGTTTGTTCAGCTGCGTCCTGCTGCACTGCTGGCGGGACACGGCCGGCCTGCTGGTAATGAGCCTGGCATAGAGAGGGGATGGCATTGAAGGCTTCTTTTGGTGATAGAGAGTCATTAAGAACAGCACGTGGTTCCTTTCCAGCAGGCTTCTTTCAGCCAAAGCATGCACGGGATTGCTGCTGCTCCCTGCCCCATCTCTGGCTCTCCCCTCTCCCTTTACTGCAAGGGTATCCACGCATTATTTTGGATTGGATCCAGAAAATCCACACCACCTAATCCCTAAGGAAAATAGCTGCATGAAAACCCACCTGCCAGTTGATGTAGCTGTATGTATAGTTCAGGTCAAGCCATGTAGGAGCCTGTTTGCTGTCGAGCAACAGGGCTAGCTTTCCCCTAATCCCAAGGCAGCAGGCACTGCATATTCAGCATCCCCCCTAAAGAGCTTTTTGACCACTGCAAAGCCCAGCTCGGAGAGGTGCTTGCAAGTTAGAGGCAATTGAGCCCACTGCTGTTTCTGGAGCTGAGAGCTTTGCAGCAGAAGGTAAAAAAAAAAAAAAAAAAAAAATTAGCGTGGCATTTACTAACACAACTCTTAGGGAATATTTTTAGCCATGTTGTGTTGCACTTCACAGCTCAGTGCGGTGGCGGAGCCTCTCTCCTGCAGCTCGGTGGAGGCAGAGCCGCTGCAGTTGGCGCAGCGCAGGCGGAGGCTGCAGATGGGCCGTGGGGAAGGTGCGGGCAGCGCTCCTGTTGGGATGGAGGTGCTGGCCCTGAGCACAGGCAGCACCAGCTCCAGCTCCAGCCCAGCAGTGCAGCCCAGGCAGGCGGCCTCAGCTTGCACTCCTCTTGGCTGTGGGTGCTGACCCTTCCCCTGGCTGTCCAGCAGGACCTCAGCCATGTGCATGGAGTGAGCTCCTTCCAGCAGATTGGGATGGCTGCTGTTCAGTTCCTCACTGCTGAGACATCGCAGCTCGCTGTGCTGTGAGCCTCCAACCTCCCTGCGCTGATGGATTGGTGACCCGGGAGCAGCCTCCTGGGATTTGCCCTCCGGTATGTTTTGAGGAATGTGGATGCTGGAGACCCAGCCAGTTGCAGAGTATTCAGTGAGCCTTTGGAAGAGTTCAGCTGTGCTATCAGCTCCATGTGAAGCGGTGATGCCTGTCGGGCTGGTAGCAATCGCAGTCACTCCAGCGATCAGCAGAGTAACAGGCGGTCACAGATGCATTTCCTAAACACGAGCAATGTGTCTTGGTGGTGAAGGAGCACTCCATTTTGTGTGCAGCACGGCAGTGGCTGCAGGGCTGGCTCCAGCAAGCAGGTTCTCTGTGCTACATCCCAACCAAGCAGCCATCTCATCACCTTCCTGATCTCACTCTCTCGATGTGTGTTTGCAGACCTCCTTGTCTCTGTACAAGCACTGTGGATTTGCCATACACTGCTCCCTTTGCTTTTCTCCTTGCTCTGCTGTTGGTGCCTGGCCAAGGCTCCTGCTGGGCTACACAGTCCCACTGCTGGCAGTGCCTAGGCAGTGCAGTTGGGTGAGATCTGACAACAGGGGCTAAACAGACAGACAGAAACACAGACAGACCCCAATCCAAGCTCAGCACAGGGGCACAGCACTGAGCTCTGTGAGAGCTTGGCATAGGTAGGGTCATGGCACACACCCCATCGCTTCCTAAATCTGTGCTCTCATCTCACACAATATGAAGTCAGGAGCTCACCAAACTGTCTCAATGCCACCTGGAAGGCACTGACCATCACCTAGAGCATGCCTTCATCCAGCCCTGTTGGACCACCTGTACAGTCCCATAGGGGTGGCTCACAGGGGACACCAAGGAGCCACCAGCCCAAGTCCCTTTGGCACACCGAGCCCAGAGGGCAATACCAAGCTTCACTAAGCTCCCATCCCAGGATGGGCCCTAGGTGATGCTGCTGGGGGTCACGATGATCTGTCAGAGCCTGCCTAAACATGGCAGTCTGGTGCTTTAAGGCCTGCAGCTGCCCAAGTTCAGCCTTATGTGGGTGCCATCAGTGACTACTGTCAGTGCTCCTGGACCTCATGGGTCAGGAAATGCAGCCAGCACCCCCGGGGCAGCATCCTGTGCTGAGAACTGTTCTGCACCTCCCCTATCCCAACGGACAGACGGCACAAGCAGCTCATTAAGTGCTTCCTCTCAGTTTGGGAAGTGCTGGAGGGGATGGACTCAGAAGGCAGAATAGCATCTGCTTTGTGCTGCTGGGAGCACAATCAGCCTTTTTGGGAGCTCAGCACTAATGATTTAGATACAAGTTTTGCGCTGTTTTGTCAAGAGTTTGCATTTGCATTAGAAAACTCCCACCAAGCTGGGGTGCGGGTGGGGGGCTGGGGAGCATGGTGGGTGCTATCAATGGGAATCTGTTCTGCCAAGTACTGTTAGGGCCAAAAAAAGCGAGCTGTGCACATTTCTGGCCCTTGCCGTAGTCGGCGTTCCTGCTGCCTTATGGGTATGCCCAGCTCTTAGCATCCCATCCATCCTCCTCCTCCCTCCTCGTGGCTTCCCAATCCTGCAGACAGTGAGCCGCCCCGGCCCTGGGGGATGTTGTGGAGAGCAGGGCAGGACATGGCCGCCCGCATCAGAGCTGTGTGTGTGCACAAATAAATCCCAGAGAGCTCTGCAGTCAGCTGGAAATAATGGAATTACAGGCACTCGCTTGCTCCCGTTTGGGTCAGGGGAGGTGTTTTGGGGCCAGCTGAAGGGCTGCATCACACAGGGTTTGCTGCTGGTTTGAGCCACACTCTGTCATCGCCATTTCCTAGGTGGGTCCCCAGAGAGAGAGAAGAGCGGAAATGCAAATGGAAAAGGCTGTTTTGGGTTGTTTCTCCTTTTTTCTTCCTTTCCCAGGAGAGTGTGAGTGCCCACCAGCAGTATGCCACTGGTGAAGAGGAACATTGAGCCCCGGCACCTGTGCCGGGGGGCCCTGCCTGACGGGGTGACGAGTGAGCTGGAATGTGTCACCAACAGCACGCTGGCTGCCATCATCAAGCAGCTGGGCAGCCTCAGTGAGTCACAAGGGATGGGGATGGGGATGCTGTGACCCTGTGCCAGCACTGGGAATGGTTGAAGTGGTGTGATGCTGTGGTCACTGACCCTGGTTTGGTTCTGAGAGTTCCCAGTAGGGTGAGGTTTATCAAGATATTAAGAAGGGATGCTCTTGGGGGGAACACTTGCATGAAGCAGGAAAGGTAAATGAAAGAGACCCCAGCAAGCAGCATCAGCTGCAGTCTGGCGGGAGGCTGCGTGCCCAGGAGTGCTGTCATAGAGCCCATGGCACTTCCCTCCATGGACTGCCACCTTCCCAGCAGTGACATCTCAAGTGATACAAGCATCACAAGCTCAGAAGAGTTGTGTTGGAAAGGGGGACGCACGGATATTTTAAGACTTGTTGTCCTCCCATTGCCAGTCTTTTTGACTTTTTGGTCAAATGATCTTTCATTTCTTGACTTGGCTGGAAATGAAAAGGTATTTAGATTCTTGTTAATGCAGAACACTGAGAGCCATGTGAATGCCCTAGGTGAAAGATAGTTCAGTATAACAGTCCTCAGTCCTTCCTGTTTCAGGACTGATTCCAGCAGCAAAGGGAAGGACAAGAGCCCAGTGCATGTGAGCAGGAACAGTTAATAGGGGAAACCTATTTCACCGCTGAATATTGCCTTAAAATAGAAAGAGCAGTGTAGGCTCCCCAGGGCTCTCCACCTAGTGCCTTTTTCCCCCCTCCAAAACTAGATAATTTTCCAAAATACTCCCAGGAAGAGAAGATCTGTTCAGAGAGCTGCCAAAAGCAGCCTTGACGTGGAAGCCACTTGGTTGGGGTTTGTGGGGCAAACCCCAACCTGTACCTAGCAAGGATGGAATGTGCATTGCCAGGCCTGGAGGGGACTCAGCTCAGGTCCCCAGAACACAGTGTACAGTTCTGACACTGCAAATAAAGCAGCATATGATGGGAGCATGTTTTCCCCCGGCAGGTCGGCACGCTGAGGACATCTTTGGGGAGCTGTTCAATGAGGCCAACAGCTTCTACATGAGGATGAACTCACTGCAGGAGAGGGTGGACCTGCTGGTCATCAAGGTGACGCAGCTGGACTCCACTGTTGAGGAAGGTGAGGGGCTGGCAGGTGGATAGCGTGGTGCCTGTGGTTGTTTGGGGACTGCAAGGTGAGGCAAAGGGATAATTCCCCTCTCCCCACCGTGTCCCCAGTTTCGCTGCAGGACATCAACATGAGGAAGGCTTTCAAGAGCTCCACAGTGCAGAACCAACAGGTTGTGTCCCGCAACTCTATCCCCAACCCGGTGATGGAGATGTACCAGCGCTGCGACAAGCCTCCACCGCTCAACATCCTCACGCCATACAGGTGGGGCAGCTGTCCCCTTGCTCTTCAGAGTGCTGGGGGGATGTCTGGGGCCTCTGGCAGGAGAGGTGCCAGGGGGGTGTGACCCCATTGTTTCTTGGTGAGGGCTGTCTTCCCCATGGCCGTACCACCATAATTGCATGGGACAACTGAAACAGGTGACCTTGCACCACAGAATCATCTAGGTTGGAGAAGATCAGCAACTCCAACCATCAGCCTTGGAGATACTATAGCACTGGTGCTAATGTGTGATGACGGTGCTCAGAGAGGTTCTGGTGCCTCCTCCTGGGGATTTTCAAAGGACTCTGGATGTGGACCTGGGCACCATGCTCTGGTGGCCCTGCTGGAGCAGGACCAGATGGGCCCAAAGGTTGTGTCCAACCTCAGCCACTCCATGATTCTGTGACCCTGACCTACTGAGTCCCACCACTAAATCATATCCCTTTGTGCCATGTCCATAAGATCATAATGTGGTACTGCACGTAATGATGTCTCCACACTGGTCATGTTTATGGGGCCCCAACAGCTTATTCTTTGACTATACCGAGCCTTCATATGCAGGGGAAGCGGTCTCTTTTCTGGGAACAAGTGCCCAAGGCAGCAGCATTACTGCCCTCACATAATTCTGCGGAATGTGCCAATGCAGGGCTCAAGATGGGAAAGAGATGGATGCTGGTGGAAGGTGGTAGTCATGGGAAGGGCTGAAGGTTCCCTATCCGTGCACTGCCATTGCTAGCACTGAAATATTTTGGGGATTCTCCCTCCCTGTAGCTTACATCCCCCTTTTCTCCCTTCAGGGATGACAAGAAAGATGGCCTCAAATTCTACACCGACCCCTCCTATTTCTTCAACTTGTGGAAGGAGAAGATGCTGCAGGCAACAGAGGACAAAAGGAAGGAGAAACGCAGGCAGAAGGTAGCAGGCGCAGGGATGGCTCTGGAGGTGGGCTCAGGGAGATGCTCTACGGGCATCACCCACAGGGGCCACGGGACAGAGGCAGAGCTGCAGCTGTGTGTCCTCAGGAGCAGCGGCTGGTGGAGGACTCCACTCGGGAGGTGAAGAAAGTGCGGAAAGCCCGCAACCGGCGCCTGGAGTGGAACATGATGGCATACGATAAAGAGTTCCGACCCGATAACAGGTTCTCACCATCCCCATATCACATGGCATCATCGGAAGGATCACTGTCCCCAGATAATAGGCAGGTTTTACCTATTACGCGTTCAGCTCACCGGGCTTCCTTTGCTTTTTGGCACTTCTGGTTTTTCTCTTTGCCATCCCTGGGCTAGCAGGCCAAGGGTGTTCGGGAAGGCGAGCCAATGAGCCATAGACCCATGTAGCTTCATGCGCAGCACAGTGATGCCCACCAGGGTCACATCCTGGATGTTGGTGGTGGGATAAAGTCCAAGCGGTTTAGGAGCTGAGGGAAGAGTCTGGTCCAGCTCCATTGGTGTTCTCTCTGTGCTCTCTTGTCTGCCTCTATTTTGTGGTTTCCCTTGTGTTTCGTTGCCCTGACCTCAAGTACCCCAAACGAGTCCCTCGCCCAGCCCTTCCCCTCCCAGGCATGCGACCCTTTGGTTTTCCGTCGCCGTAGATCCTACACCTCAGATGCTGCTGAGCACTCATACCCGGCAAGCCCCAACCACCCGGCACAGCTGCTGGCCCCCACAGCCCACGTGCCCGCAGAACACAAGGAGGGGGTGCTGCCGACTGTCCCCCCTCCAGAACACGGCTACCGACCACCAGCGAGCAGCCGGCAGAACAGCCTCAACCGCGCCCAGCAGCCCCACGCGCCGCAGCCCCCCGAGGCCGTGCTGAACGGACCCAGACCGCACTTGGTCAAGGATTTCGGGTAGGGCTTCCATTCACGTCTCGGGAGACTCGGGGAGGCTTGCTGCCGCGCCCTACGTTGCTGATGGGGTTTCTCCCCTTGCAGACCACAGCCCGTACCGATGACGGAGTACTTCGTGCCGCCGGCCCCTCCGCCCCCGCCGCCCGTCATCCCCTCCGCGCAGACTGCCTTCGACAGCCCCATGGCGGCTCCCGCAGCGCTGCCGCCTGGCGCGGCCGCCCCCGCCGCCCACCCCTCCTACGCGCCCTCGCCGCCCCCTGCACCGCCCGGCCCCTACTCCGCTTCCCCGCCTCAGGCCGGCCCCATGGGGCCGCCCGTGGCCCCGCCGCCACCGCCACCGGGGCCACCCGCTCTCACCACCTCGCCAGCGCACTCAGCCTCACCGCCGGCCCCCGCCGCCGAGTCCCGGAAGCCGCCGATCCCGCTGATGCCTATGAGCGATGCCCGGAGCGACCTGCTCGCAGCCATCCGCAGAGGTGAGATGTGGCAGGGGGGTCTGCCTCCCCTATAGGGAGAGGACGGCCCAGGCAAAATGCTGTGGTCCAGAGTTGGGTGGTGTTGGCTTGTTGGAGATGCAGGCAAGCCCTGGGTGTCCAGGTGATGTACAAAGGTGGTGGAACCCAAACGAGACCTGCGGAGAAGGATCCTGTATAATCAAAGAATTTTAGGATGTTATAATCACGAAATAAACAAGAGAGTTAGGCAAAGCAGACTATGACAACAAAAGAATAAATAGAAGGCTTACCCTTATCCTGGGCTCACTCACAAAACACCAGCAAAGGCAATCTCCAGAAGAGATCCTTCCCCACTGGTAGCCAGCTCTTAAATAGGTCTAGGAGGGGTGCAGCCAGGCTCCACCCCTTCTGGCAGCACAGGAGAATTGCCTTCACCTGTGCTCCTCTGGCTGACTCATGGCTCACCTCAGGTGATCAATCAGAGGTTCAGGCTGGGACTCAGCAGTTCCCATACAATCCATATCCCAGGGGACACGGAGGGGAGGTTTTCAGAGGGATGGAGCATCTCTGCTATGAGATGGGAGAGCTGGGGTTGTTCAGCCTGGAAAAGGAGACCTGATAGAAACCTTCTTATGGCTAAAAGGGGATACAGGATTGGTGGGGAGGAATTATTTGTCAGAGGGAATAGTGAAAGGACAAGGGATAAACAGCTTTAAACTAGAAGAGTAAAGGCGTAGATCAAATACAAAGAAGAAATTCCTTATGATGAGAGTGGTGATGCCCTAGCACTGCTGCCCAGAGAATGTGGGTTCCCCATCCCTGGAGGTGCTCAAGGTCAGGCTGAGTGGAGCCTGGGCAGCCTGTTCTGGAGGGGGAAAGTGTATAGTTGTACCATCAATAAGTATACAGATGTTAGGCTTAGTAAGATTATCACGGTGGAAAGATAATAGTAATAATAATAATAAAACGTTCACCAGTGTTGTAGGCTTGCAGTAAACTCCACAAGGAGCAATCCCCAGAGAAAGATCCTTTCTTAGTGGCAGTCAGTCCTTAAATGGGATCTAGGAGAGGTGGAGCCAGGCTACGCTCCTTCCAAGTAGAATTGCCTTCACCTGTGCTCCCGTGGCTGATTCATTGCTTGCCTCAAGTGGTCAATCAGAGGTTCAGGCCATGATCAACAGTTCCCATACAGACAGACAGCCCATGACAGGGAGCTGTAGCTGGATGGGCTCTGAGGTCCTTTCCAACTCTTCTGAGCTTATGATGATTGTATGACTTAAGGTGTCACTGCTGGGGAGGTGACAGTGCATGGGTGGAAGTGCCTTGGGCTCTATGACAACACTCCTGGGCACCCAGCCTCCCGCCAGACTGCAGCTGATGCTGCTTGCTGGGGTCTCCTTCATTTACCTTTCCTGCTTCATGCAGATGTTAAGGATGAATGCAAGATTTGGCCTCCAAGAAGCTTCAACCTCTGCAGGCTGTGTGTGTGCCAAGGAGGAAGGTTGTATCTTTGTAATCAGGTGCAGCCACCCCATTCCAGCCCATGCATTTAACTGGGGATGGCAGCTGGTAGGTGACAGTGCCCCTACAGCTCTCCCACCTTTCCTAACACAGGCATTCAACTTCGGAAAGTCCAGGAGCAGTGGGAGCAAGAGGCCAAGAAAGAGCCCGTGGGCAATGATGTGGCGACCATCCTGTCCCGCCGGATCGCGGTGGAGTACAGCGAGTCAGACGACGACTCCGAGCTGGATGATAACGAGTGGTCGGACTGAGGGGCCGTGCCGGGGGCTCCCCTGCAGCAGGTGCGTACGGCACTTCCCCCAAACCTGGATGCCGACAACCGCAATCAGCCCCGCTAATTCAGGAGCTTTGCTTTCACACCGTGTTGAAAACCATTCGGGCAGCGCTGGAGGCTGTGCACGGGTAGGAGGCAACTTTGAGGCAGCGAGGCCAGGAATTAGCAGCACCTCCACGCTTAACGATGCTGAAAATTCTCTGGCTGGGTGAATGGGAGTGCTCCACAACCAGAGGCTGGCTTTGGTAGAGGAATGAAACCAGGAGGCAGGAGAACTTTTGCAGCTAGATGTTAAAACATGTAATGGGGAGCTCTGGGAGGAAACCGAAGTGTTTGTGACCCTTGAGCCCACTCCCATCCTTGGGACAGATTTCTGGGAGAAAAGCATGAAGACAAGGCTCATGCAGCTGGCAGGGAACCAGCATATGTAGTGCAATGTATCCTGAGGGCAAGGGATGGAGAGCAGTGTCCCAAAGCCCCGCTATCCTTGGCCATAGTGCTGAACTATTAAAGTATTATTTGAAGAAAAAAAAAAAGAAAAAAAATGCTGCTCTTAGATAAACCCAAACCACTGAAACTGAGGGTGAGGTTTGGGCTCACTCTCTTGATTTGCACTTTGTATCCCCATGAACCCCACTGGTACAGTTGAGATCAACCCCATCCCAGGGCACCGTCCTGGTGCTGCCTTGTCCCTTGTCCCCAAAGCACGGTACGGGTGGGGAGTGCAGGAACGGGGCCCCCACCACTGTGCCAAAAATACTAGTTTGCTCACCAAAATAGAGCATGATTCATAGCAGCCTTTTCATGCAGCTATTAAAGGAGGATTTGCGGGAGGGCAGAGCAAATGGGTGTGAAATACTGAAAACATCCCAGTCAGAGGTACGGCTCTGCAGAGCTGCAAGAGGCTTCCAACCAGCAGTGTATGGGCCAGAACTAATGTGGACCCATCTGACATGGCCACATGGCCCTCTCTTGTATTCCCATACACCACAAGCCCCAAATGAGGGAAAAAACTGAGATCCACTCATGACAGCTCTTCTGGGGAGAAGTCAGACTTGATGCCCACTTTCCCCAGAGCTGCACAGGGAGTACTCTGAGGTTCTAGAAGCAAAGAGACCTGTAAAGCTGGTGAGAGGGCTGGCTGTGACCCCAAAAGCTCATGAGGGCTGATGCTTAAATCCACCCTGAGAACTGCTTATCTCAAAGCTTAAATCTCCCTGAGCATCTGCTTATTTCCCCCTGAAGAGAAACACCTCATGGTGGAACATGATGACCACAAGCCCCAACCTATCTGCTAAGAAGTGTCATCATAAGCTCTTGCTGGTGCTGAGTAACACAAAATTGCCTCTGTCCCTTGGATGTGACATACCCCATTTCTCTGCATCCCATTGACTCCTTCCAGTGGGATTGAAGCATCCCTTTCCTCCCACCATTGCCCCGCGAGCATCACTGTGGTGCTGAGCAGGGTTTGGACTGGGTTCAGGAGAAGACCAGAGTGGCTGGGGAAGGATTTCAGGTGGGAAGTGAAATCTGTTGGTGCTGATGATAATTCTGCACCCTTCTCTGCCCTGCTGTGGTCCACAGCCCCTTGTTTGGTCCCTCCTCTCCTTCAAGGCAGCTCTCCTTGGCTTTAACACCACTGAAGGAGCTGCACAGAAGGTCCTTGGGCTTTTGGACCCATCCTGGTGTCCCCATTGGGTGGGGAGCCACCCTCGTGCCCACAATGGGATTTCCTTGTCAGGAAGGTTGGGATGTGACATTTAACAATTCAGAAGTAGATCTTGTATTTAAAAAAAAAATCAGAGTAACATTTAGACAGTCACCTGTCAGTACTTATTGCGGAACATTGTGAACATAGATGCACTTGTGATACTGTTCATATGTGAAAAAATTTGGTTATTTGGTAATTTAGGAAGAGTCACGGCCTCACATGAGAGGCTGCCATTCCTGTCAGGGTGTTCATGGGGCTGTAGGGTCAGCTGCAGTGCTGACCTGTTCTGGGGTAGAGCCAGGGCACCCTACCAGTGCATGGGGAAGGGGCTCAGAGATACATGGGGATGGCTCAGCCTTTGGGTCAGTGGCTGCCTCCATGGTGGGAAGTGGGGCTCAGTGCCCCTGCAAGGCTGTGTCTCTTTTTGTGCTCTGGTTGTGCTTTGCTACATGAAAGCATGTGATGACTCTGGTAGGACTTGCTGTGGTTGCACATGATGGGTGAGGGTGACCCCAGCAGGCTCATGTTCTCATCATCTCATGGTGACCCCATAGTGACTTCAGGTTGGCAGCCATCAGCCCGTGCTGTTATCAGGGTCGATGCCATTGCATGGCAAAGCACTTGACAATCACACACGCAACCTTGCTTACCCTGCACGTGGGTCACATTGGCAGAGGACCCAAGGGCCTCATGGTGGCAGGGAGCAGGGCTTGCCCCCATTTCCCTGCACCTTCATGTTCCTATGCCATCCTCACCATTGCCACATCACCCCAAGGGATTCCAGTCCCTTCCACATCCCCAACTCCAAAGCAAGGCAGTAGGACCATAAGCCTCCCAGCATCGCTGTTGCTAGAAGCCAACACAGCCCAGCTCTTGTAAGGGCTGAGTCTGCCTTGGCTGTGCTGGAGCTGTCTTGATAGGACAGATGGGCTGATCCACAGGTAGCCTCCCAGTGAGGTGCTGTGTTAGAGCCCTCTGCTCAGGTTTCTTATGCAGTCAGTAAACAAGTAGCCTGTATAGTCAGTGCAAGCTGTGGGCACCTATTTCTGGTCTGATTGCAGTGTCCCTCACGCTCCCCAGCTCTCTCCTGGCAGCATCACAAGGCAGATGGGCAGCACCTGATGGCACCAGGAGCCCCAGTATCATTCAGCAGTCGCTCCTGCAAGGTCAGCTCTGCTGGCAGAGCAGTGTCCTCAATGCCTTTGCTTGAGGGTCTCAGCCACCTCTGAGGATGACTGTCTTTATTCCAGGCGTACACCAATATTTTTTGACCTGGTCACCTCTGAAATCCAGCACAAGCTCTTTGGTGGGTCTGGGCCAGGCTAGCGCTGCAGGAGTTGGTTGTGCCGAGCTAATTAATGCTGGCTGGCTGACCCATATGCTGCACACTCAGTATTTTGTACATATGTGCCTATTTCTGTATACACCAAAAGTAGGCCACCCTGCATTATACAACCTGAAATGCTCAAGTCCCCACGTGGGCTGATATAAAAGTGAATATTTAAATATTTTATCTAGCTTGGCAGCCATTAAAAATACAATCCAGGTCACAGATGATTGAATTCCTCCTGTCTCTCAAGTGTACCAAAAGTGGATAGGGGAGATTCCCCTGCATATTTAGGTATTGTGTTCCATGTTAAAACATACTAGTGACATTTCATTGCCAACAAATAATCACAGAGTGCCAAACATTTAATGAGCCCAACCTGTCTCCTGAGGTTCCCCTTGCCATTTTATCTGCCTTCTCCTCCTTGCCAATTTATGGGCATAGATTAAAAATAATAAGCAAAATATTGCCAGCAGGGGGAAGCATATTCTGTGTGCATATGAATGAACCAGGCTTGAGTCATCCAAAGAGAAAATAAGCTGGTTTGGTTCTGCTCAGAGATGTAACAGGAGGCTCTAGTGCCTGTGGTCCTTCAGGAGCCTCTTGGGTATCTCCAGTTGACGTGGAAGGGGACATTAGGAGAGCACTGTGCCCATGGGCTGTGCAGGCTGATCTGGCTGACGTCTGATGAAGGTTATGGAAGTCAGGTAGGGTTCACAATCTGATCTTGCACCCAGCTTCTCCTCAGTCTTGGAGGAGCCTTGGACCCAGTAAGTGATGCTGGCAGCTTTTAGAGGATCAGTGTCCTGAAAGAATAAAAAGGCATTGGGTGGTTCTCCACCCTAGACAGACACGTAGGGGGAGTGAGCATCACACCCTGCGAGGGCTCCTGCACTGGCGGTCATTTCATCCCAGGAAGGCTATGGTCTGGTGGGAAGCGTAAGGCTGAGCACAGCTTCTCCAAGGAGCTCCCTACATATAAGAGGCTTCAAATTCCCTCCTTGCAACTTTGTCATCTGTATCTCCTTTTCAAGACACAAGCTTGGGAGACCACCCTGGGAACAGAACCTGAGTCAACACCTTCCTTGTAATGACCAAGGGAAGCCCCACGCAGAGGAAGACAGGTTGGAGATCCTTGTTTGGAGGGTGCTTCTTCAAAGAAGCCACAGCCCTGAGGATGGAGCATGGAGGGCCACGGGAAGCTCTCCCCATCTGCTCCCACCATACTGGCACAGGGAGCACAGACTGTCCTTCTCACCACCCCCTGTTGTCCTGTAGTAGTTGTTGTTATTTAGGGTTAAGAGTTTCTAGGCTGGCACATCATTTCACAGAAAAAAATAAAAGTAAGGACAAGGGCTCCGTCCTGAGGAGCTTACAGTTTACAGTAAAGACCATATGACCTGCACTGCACTTTAGAAGCCACAAATGCTCATTCACTCGCATACCCATGAATTTACCCTCCCGACTGGGCAGCAGCACCTCGAGGACCACCGTCCCTTTCCCCAACTGATCCCGTAACCAACACCACAACCACATCCCCCTGCTGATGGCAGGGCTCTCTGTCCTTCCACCATCCCCACGCAGAAGTGCCTGAGCAAAGCATGGGAGCAGTGAGACATGCTGATCTTGCCTTCGTATGGGCAGCCATCCCAGGCCTCTATTCCGCTCTGGGATGACCATGCACATGGTAGGGAACGCACCCAGCAGCGCTGGCATGGCTACATGTTGGCACTTAGAGCTGCCCATGCAATTCATGTGATGCCCCCAAGCTCATAGATGTCCTCCTCCAGGCATTTTTACTTAACCTTAGTCTTTAAAATATTTCAATCTTTGAGAGCCAGAAGGGGTTTCCCCTTGTGTCCTTTGTATGTGTGTGCGTGTACACGTGTGAATCCAACCTTTTAACAAACCTCAACTTTTCTAGACCCACTCATGCAGGCTTTACTTTCTCCAGGTGAGAATCACACATGGATTTTGCTGAGAAGGGGGAGAAGTGTCATGGGATTCAGTGGATGCTCATCCCAAAGCCCTCGGTACCACTCACAGACGGGTTAGGACATGAAATGGAATGGGCCCAAAGCAGGGTTTCCCTTGGTGGAGCATTGCTTGCAGGTGGGACATGTTGGCTGTGGCATCCCCTGCAAGCAGTGTTAGTGTAACATCAGTATTAGTCTCTGCCCATGCTGATACAGGGTCCTGAGGCCACTGACTGCTGCATAACACTACATTATAGCAGGTTACAGATCTTTCACCTTCCCCTTCCCACCTCTCTCCTGCCAAATATTGTCTCACAAGTGCCATCCTTCAGACCAGCACCCAGATGTCCCTCTATAGTCTTTCCCATTTAGTGAGAACATGCTTAAAGCTGTTGCTGGCATTCTGTTTGGGTTGTGAACCCAGGTGTTGGTGAAGCAAGCCTTCCCCCACACTCCTGTGGTGAGAAGTTCAAGGGATTGGAGTGGTCCCAGGGACCTCCAGCTTGATGGCAATTCCAGCACTGAACATACAAGAAGTATTAAGAAGTCAGAGGAAACAGAGTAGAAAGCAAGCACTGTCATCTTAGCTTGGTCACAATCCTACCACTCTGTACAAGAATACAAAGATAGACAAAACCCACTGCAAAATAATAAAGTAATCTAAAAATAAACAAATTTAAACCCCAGAAAAACAAAGCAAAGAAAAAAACTTACATGGCTGCCAAGAAAAACATATATATATATATATATATATATATATATATATATGTATATATATGTGTATATATATATATATATATATATATGAGACCAGTGCTGTCCATCAGCTAGCTGCCCATCTGCTGTCACCAAAAAACCTCCAAAAATTGGTTTATATGAAACACATTCAGAAGAGCAAAAGAAACAGCCCAGCAAACCACAGCTCAGCAAGGAGGTAGGTCTCCACTATGGTAGGAAGTGTTTTTATCCCTGAAGGCTCCACCTCAGCTCAGGTGCCTCAAATCCCACAGATTTCACCCACTATCAGTGCTTGCTAGTGCCTGATGCCTCTGCTGGGAACAGTTACCTGACAAAAAGTCAGTTGTCATGGAAAATATATAGCACTCTTGAGATGGAAGTGAGGTGGATTTAGAGCCCAGTGATGTCACTGTGATGCACACTGGCAAGTGCTGGCTCCGTTAGGGCTGCTCTGAGGCTGGAGGAGAGGTGTTACTGCTGGTTCCCAAATCCCAGCCCAGTATGAGCATTGGTTGTGGATCCACCACCAGAGTTGGTTTGTGCTGAGGGGTTTCAGGTCTACATCCAGCTGTGGCCGGTTTCCCACTCATAGACTCTCTCTTTGTGGTGCCTTTCATCTCAGATTGGAGCAGATTAGAACAAGGAAAGGAAAACTCACACTGAAGAGAAAACCTTTGCTCTGAAATGTGATGTTAGGAGTGTTTTGGGGCTGGTGGCCCCATTTTCCTTCACTCTGGTTTCTTGTCAAGGGTGAAGAAGAATGTCTCCTGTGTGGCTTTAGGCAGTTGCTGCAGTGTTACCACTGACACAAGTGCCTTCTCTGGGGATCTCCCATGTGTTTCCATGGAGCATCCAGAGCTTGGAGCAGCAGCTATGGACATCCAGTAATCAGAGCGCCCATCCCCAGCCAAGGGGAGGGACAGGGCATTTCTAAGCATTTCTAAGTGTTTCTGATGCTCAGCCTTCCTCAGGTGACAAACTGGACCTGCCCAAGCCACGAGCTGTGCACCAGGATTCCTCCTTCCCTGCATGTGGAGTTTTACCCCAGGGTAGCATTGGCACCAGTTGTCACTCTGATCTTGGCCAACCTAAGGGAAACCCACTCTGGCAGGCACACGGGTGCACACCTTGCACCTTTGGCAGGGAACAGTCTCCAGAAGGGCACAGTGGGGCTGCAGGAAGGGCAAAACCCCATCCTTGTTTGTCCTTGCTGCAGGACGTGCTTTTGCTGATGGGTTTATTTCAGGTTGTGTACAGGTGGAGTCATTCTTTTCCTCTTCTTCTTCCTCCTCCTCCTCCTTTTCCTCTTTCTCCTCCTCCTCCCAACCTGCTGGACAGGCTCAGGGCAGCGTGCCCTTGGGGAAGGAGCAGTGGCTCCTGCAAAAGGCTCGGGTTTTACTACTAGCAGACTTAATACCCACGTTCCCTTCAATTTTCCACTTGGTGGAAGCAGCCGACAGGAGATGGGCACCTCTCTGTCAGGAGGGTCACGCAGTGCAGGATATAACCCAATTTCTATTATTATATAGTTAACTTTAAAGAAGAAAGAGGTGTTTGCTGTCTAACGGGGTCTTTTAACCACGTGCACTTAGTCAGTAGGTGAGTAGATGTTGCTGCTTGTACCTATCTACGTCCCCAGTCGCTACGTGTGACCACGTGTATCGCAGTGCTGGGTGCTCTGCCCGGCACCAGGAGGGATGGGGGGAAGGATGGAGCCCGCCAAGAGCCGGAGCACCGCTTGTGACTGGTCTGTGAAAACCGTCGTCCGACATAATCCCCAACTGTTGACACTTTATGCATGTGCTAATAAAAAATAGAGTCCAATAAAGATTTTAAGAGGTTCGAGTATATCTCATTTCGGCTTTTTGTCAGCTCGCCCTCGCCGTTGGCAGCCCCGTGATGTGCAGATCTCTATTAGAGCCGGGGGCAGAAGGAGCAGCGCAAAGCTGATAGCGCTGTAACCCTTACTGTAGAGAAAGCAGCTCTCAAAGATCAATTAATTCCCATGGCGATGTAATCCCTGACCCGCTGGGTAATTAGACGGCCAAGAAGTGCTTTCTGTGGGAGAAGCTGCCATCCTGGAGGCATTGCCCAAGCCCCGAAGGGATAATTGACCCAGAGGCACTCAGTTTGCCTCAAGCCCTCCGAGTTTGCCCCAAGTTACCCTTGCTGGGGAAAGTGTGGGCCTGTACCAGGCTCAGTTCAGCTGAATGAAGACACAGACACCAGCATGGCACATGCCTGGGGCAGGAGCCCAGGTCTTCAAACGTTTTAATTTTACCCTCCATTTTTGGATAGCCTCTTGACAAACCACTTAAACAGTTTTATTTACAGTAATAAAAATAAATTACTCTTACAGATGAATGTATAATATTATACACAATAGAGATACAGTGCAATAACAGCATTGATTTGTTTTCACTCGCTCATAAAGTGCATCGTAGGGGCTTGGTTTTACCATGACCGAATGGTAACTGGACATTTTCCTTTGAGATCACCTTTCTCGGTCAAGCTAAAAGGCTAATGAGAACAATTACATCAGAATGATCAGCTGTTCTGATTGCTCTAGAATGTCCTCTTTCCTGGGGAAGCAGGTATGATGAGAGAGGGAGGAAGAGGGAAGGAGCAACCTTGATTTGGACAGTTATGCTTGACATCAAGCAGAACTTATAAAGGCAACTACCATCATCCTCAGCCTTCACAGCATCCTGTCCTACGCAGTTTCATGACAACATTTTTCTGTTCATCTCAGGACCATTTTCTGTATCGCAGTCATTGTACCCTACACTGATAGGTTGGCCAATGGGCAAATCCATTGGTGGGCTCAGAGCTGGAGTCTACTTGTTTGCATCCCTCAAAGGCGAGGGCAGAAGAGTTCTGGTGTGGGTCATCTCTACTGGAACCTGCTTTATCTCTGCAATGCTCAGCATTGCAAAAGTTCCCAATGGGGGTGGGAAAACTCCATTCTGGGGGTGGCAGGAACAGGAGAAGAGCAGTTGTTGGGTGATGCTGCAAAAACCAACGGCACTTTTAACAGAAATGGTACAAGTGGTAGAGATGGAGCTGTGAGCATGACCACCTCACCCCAAAAAAGAGCCGAGCACGAAAGAGAGGAGTTGCAAGGAAATCCCATGTGCATCAAACAGTTATTCCTCTTAATTTTAAGTAGTGTGATTAGTTGTTAACAATTATGTGAACACCTGATGCTGGTCAATACACGTCAATACAAATGATTATCAAGATCAACGCCCCTCCAGCCCCCCCACATCTGATGTTTCTACAAGAAAGAGGTACTTCTTCACCTACTGAGAACAGGAATGATTTCTTATTACGCAAAGTTCACAATGAATAAATTGGACCGAAACCTTAGGAACTTCTGCTGGCCACTGAAAGAACCTGGCCAAAAAGACCCAACCTGCTGGCTACTTCTCACCAATCTTCCATTGGAAAAGACCAATGTTCTGCTTGCTTCTGCTGCTGTCAATCCCAGCTAGGTCCCACAAAGCCCAAAAACAATGCGAGTCTAAGTGAGGCCCTGGCCATGCATCCTCCAGCAGAAGCTCTTTGCAAATATTTGCAGAGGTGCAGCGGCAGCATGAGGCAGGGACAGGGGTCTGGAGGACACACACTGACCTCTGCCAGCTGAAGCCTTTGTGCTCTGCAAAGCCCGTGGCAACTCCTCTGAAAAGCACAAGAATTACACCAGTGGCTTCTATGACCATCAGCATTTCTGGGGATTTGTGGCACTACTGGAGGGGCTTTGGCTCTGTGTTCAGTGCCAGCACGCTGAAAGCAGTGGCCAGTCCCCTGCTGCATTGCTTGCAGCTTTGTGCTCACCATCCCCTGTCACCACTGATGCGTGCAGGAAATCCAAGAAAATGCCATTTCTGTCACACCGAGGTGTACCCAGAGCCAGTAAGTCAGGGCTACGTTTCATTCAAAGTACAAAACAAGCGATGGGTCGCCCAGAGACACCAACACTGCCCTCTGGGTCCGGCTGTATAAAAACATCCCAAAAGTGTTCACGATGCTTCAAAAATGGCCGAACCTGACTGTGCCGGGAGGTGTGACACTGCAGGGACCCGGCTGCCGTCACAGCAACTGGGGGAGGGGACAATGAGCAGGGAAAGGTGTCCACATGTATAGATGACTTCGATATATCTCTATATAAATATATATATTCACTTCTCTGTGTACGCTGATTCAACGTTGTGCCGACTGCCCGTTGCCAGAGGTTTTGAAAAAAGGAAACGAAGAACGGAGATCGGCCACTTTCAAAAGGCAGCAAACGAGCTCAAGCGTCCGCAGCTTTCCCCACCCCGCACCCCCGCAGCTTTCGCGCACGCGGCCCTGAGAACGGAGCCCCACGCACAGCCCCGGGGCTCCGCACTCAGCGGAGCGGCGCGGATCCGTGGCGGCGGCGGAGCGGTGCGCCGTGCCCCCCCCCGGCCCGAAGCTGCCGAGGGACGCCCGGTCACGGCTCCGCGCCGCCGCCGCGCGATGCGGCATTGCGTGCGGGCACCGCAGCGCCGTCGGGAGCGGCCGGAGCTGTGCGGAGGCGGTGCGGGCCGCCCTGCGGGGTCTCAGACAGCCCGGATCCCATCGGGGTGCGATACTCCCCGTGTACGGGGAAAGGGCAGCCCCTCCCTGCAGCCCACCTTTTTTTGGGGCGGGGGCGGGGGAAGGAGTGGACGATTCCCCAGTCAGCACCCCTATGAAACGAACGGCCGTTCCCTAAAGTTCTTTTGTCCCACCCCGCCCAATCTGCCCCACTCCCCCGGCTCCCTGTGCTTCTCCGGAGTCGCCCCCGTTATTGCATAGCAGAGCATCACCTGACCGTGGGCCCCCGCCCCGAGACCCCGTACTCGGGGTCAGCCTCCCTTACACCGGGATGGGACAATCGCAGTGCCCGACCTCCCGTCCTTTCCTTCTCCCACTCCCCTCCCCCCCCCCCCCCCCCCCCTTTTTTTTTTTTTTTTTTTGGCGTTTTGTGTTTTTAAATAAAAAATAAAATGTGTACGAAAATAACATTTCTAAGGAAACCATCGGCATTCCTTTCTCTCTCTTTCTCCTCCCCCCAAGTCCCCCCACCCCCTTATTTTTTCTATTTTTTTCCCTATTTTCGCCTTTGCCCATTGGCTCTCCCGGGGCGGGGGGATCCTCCAGGTGGGAAACGCGGACGGCGGAGGGGAGAGGAGCGCGGGGAGGTGGACGAGGAAGAGGAGAGAGGAGGAGGCTCTCACACGTCGCTGGATGTCCGCGGGCGGGAGGAGAGCGCGGGGCCGCAACCGCAGCACGCCAACCAAAGCGACTTCTGGATGTCGGGGTTGCGGAAGGCGTAGATGATGGGGTTGATGAGGGAGTTGCAGGCGGCGGGCAGCGCCAGGGAGTACGTGTACACGGCGGGGTAGCTGGAGTCGGCCACCAGCGAGTAGATGGCGAAGGGGATCCAGCAGAGAGCGAAGGTGCCGAGGATGAGGGACAGCGTGGAGAGCCCTTTGCGGGTGGAGGTGGCCTGCGCCGTGGCGATGAACTGGTGCTGCACGGCGATCTGCTGCGCGTGCCGGAAGGCGATCTTGCAGATCTGCAGGTAGAGCTGCATCATGAGGGCGAAGAGCAGCAGGAAGGTGACGGCCAGCACGGCCGCGTTGTCCTTGGTGACGGGCCGCAGCACGCTGCAGGCGCTCTGGTCCCGCAGGCAATGCCAGCCCAGCGGAGGCAGCAGCCCCACGCCCAGGCACAGCAGCCACATCAGCAGCACCGCGCCGCACGTGAAGCCCAGCGTGCGCTCGCTGTGGTACGTCAGCGCGTTGTACAGCGACAGGTAGCGGTCCACCGTGATGGCCAGCAGGCTGCACACCGAAGCCGAGAAGGCGGCCAGCAGCAGCCCCGCCGCCCCCAGCTCCGCCGCCTCGCTGGGCGGCCGCAGCAGGTAGCGCACGGCGAAGTTGCCCACCAGCCCCAGTCCGGCCAGCAGGTCGGCCAGCGCCAGGCTGCCGATCAGCACGAAGCTGGGCGCCCGCAGGCTGGGCGTGTAGAACAGCACCGCCAGCACCAGCGCGTTCTCGCCGGCCACCGCCGTCCCCGTGGCGCACAGAGCGATGTCCCAAGGGCTGACCGCCGCCGCCGGGCCCCCGCCTCCCGGGGCCGCCGTGCCCGCGGGGCCCCCCCCCTCCTCCGCCGCCGCCGAGGGCCGGGCGCTGGGGGCCGAGGCGTTGCCGAGAGCCGGGAGCCGCTGCTGCTGGGACTGCGGCTGCCAGGGCTCTCCCATGGCGGCGGGGCCGTGCAGCATCGCTGGGGAGAGAGCGAGAGGGGAGCGCTGAGCCAGCGGTGCGGGACGGGGCGCAGAGCCGAACCCTTCCCCCTCCCCCTTCGCTGCAGCCCCTCGGCCCCGCACCCGCCGCCGCCCCGCAGCCCCCCCTGCGGCACGGCCACCTTCTGCCGCCCGTTCCGAGCACAGAACCGCCCCTGCCCCCCCCCCCCCGCTCCCCGCAGCCCTCGGGTCGTTATTTTCGGTCGCCCCCGCGGGGATGCGGCGTGGCAACGCCGGGTACGGCCGCCCCAACTTTTCCCTCTCCTCCCCGCACTGCCGCAGGGCGATGCCCGCTGCTCCCCCCTCCCCCCCCGCCCGCGCCCCCCGCCCGTACCTCTCTCCGTGCCCGGGGAGCGGCCGCTCGCCCCCGTTTTCAGGTTTTCCCCTCCCGGTGCCCGCAGCCCGCGGTGCTACGCCTCATTCCTCGGCGAACGTCGCCAATAGCGGCGGTGGCGGCTCGCTGGCATCCACCGGCACTTAATATTCCTGCCCCATTGGATCTGCTGATAAATCTCAACTCTGACGTCAAAGTCTTCACTTATATTCATGATCCAGCGCTGTGAATCAGAGCCGCTGTGCTCGGAATAACAACGAGGCCGGGCCGCTCCGCAGAGCACGCGGCGCGGGGGCTCCGCATCCGCCCCCCCCCGACCCCCTCCCCCGGCACAAGGTCGGGGCCGCCGCCGCCTTTTGTGCCGCCGGAGCTTTTGGGGGTGGGGGCTGAGCCGGCGCGGTGCGGTCCGTGCCCCCCCGCAGGGACAGAAATCCCAAAGGCACCGCGGTTGTTCCGGCTCCGTCATTCACAAAGGGATGCGGATCTCTCGAACGCGGACTCCGCTCTCCCGCATGCGGGGGAGTCTCGGAGGCCTCTGCCCCCCAGCCAAGCACTCCGTGCCGGTTTCGTAAAGCCCCCGGCCCGCAAACTCAGCTGCAGACCGGACCGGATCCGCGGGGTGCGGGGCGAGGCCGGGGCTGGGGGACTCCGCGGGGAGCACGCGGTGCGGGTCTGGCAGTGGGGAGGGCCAGGTGGGGGGCCTCGAGCAGCCCCGCAGCAGGCAGGAATCTCACCCCAAACCCCGCAGCGCTCGGACGCGGCCTCCAGGTCCCTCTGTCAGCTCCTCCTGCGCTCTCACCTGCAGAGATCACCCCGTGCAGGTGGGTCTCTGGGCAGGCACCAGCCCCGCGGTGTCCTTCGGGTCCTGAGCCAGCCCGAAGCTTCCCTGGGGGCACATCACGTGCGTGGTTCTACTTGGGGACACAGCCTGTGTGCGGCCCTATCCGGGGACACCCCGCATGCACGGTGTCACATCCCACACGCGGTCCTGCTTAGGAGCGCATCACATGTGCACTCCTACCTGGGGACGCAGCCCTTGTGGCCCTACATGGGGATGCATCGCATACATGGTCCTGTGTGGGGACACATCCTGTGCTTACATATATGGTCCTATCTGGGGACGCCAGCTGTGCTCCCAAGGGAGGATGCAGCCGCCCCAGCCATAGGAGGGCACGATCCATCTGATGGCACCTCTGGGATCCCAGCCATGCAGCCTTTGTGTCCCACGGGCGTTTGCTGTCCTCCGCAGCAGATGAGTTCCCATTGGCAGCGCTGCAGAAAGCTCCTCACCCTATAGTGCTGTCAGTCCGAGGAGATGGGAAAACCCCTCTGCCTTTGGGATGGTGCTTGGTGGCCACCTGCAGCCCCCAGAGCGCTCTGCCTGTGGTACCTGCACAGGGACAGCCATGCACAAGGGGCAAAACTGTTTTCCTAGGAAAAAAAGGCTTTTGCACGATTTTCCTCCTCCTCTTGTTTTGTGCCATCCCATCAGCAACTGCTGCAACTTCACCATGGTGCACCAAGTGATAGGGAGCTCTGGGGCCGTGCAGGGAGAGAGGCAAACCATTAAGGAAATTAATAGTGATAACTGATGATTAGCACCAACCCAATGAGCGCACGCAGCACAGCAGTGAGGGAGGATTTCTGAGTTTTTAAGGGGTCTCCTATGAGCAGAAGGGCTCTGCTCACCAATGAAGGATGCGGGGATCCCAACCAAATGTGGACCCCCCCAAACCCTGTGGTATTCTTTTGGGGCCAGGCTATAATTAGCAGCAGTTCTCCAGGAGCTGTCGCTCACCGTCATACTGCGTTTTCTTTTCTTAGGAATATGACTAACCTGTGAATGATTAAACGCGCTTGGGGAAAGGTGGGGGGGGGGGGGGGGGAGTGAATACGAAGAGAAAAGAAAGCTTTCAGGATGCTCTGTGCAGCCTCAGAGAGCAGGAGGAGCTCAGGCACCCACAGCGCTGCCTATGAGGATGCTCAGAGCAGGCGCTGGGGGCACTGGGCACTGCTGGACCTCCCCTGGGGCAGCGTTCCTTTGAGCACAGCGGGGTCCTTCAGGCCCACCCCTCCTCCCTCTGGCTCCCAGAGCCGCCTCACTCTAACTGCTGCCCTTTAAGGGGAACACGTGGCTGCTGGGAGCCCAAAGTTGGATCCTGCTGCTGGAGATGGACTATTTCAAGGAGCTTTGATGCTTTGTTGGAAGTATTTTTAGTCGGGAAAAAAAAAAGGTAGTGCAGTTCACAGCTCTTGCAGGAATTCTCCTGTCCCCTGTTCAGCTGCTCGGAGCACGGTTTGGGCTGCAGAGATACAGCACCCAGCAAGGCGCTGCCCAGGTCCAGCACCTGGCCACATCCAGTCGGGGGCAAATAGGAATTCCCCAAGCTGAGAGTGATGTGGAGCTCTGCTTCCTGCTGTGTATGGAAACAAAACACTCAAAGAGTCTAAATTACATTTATATTCCCTTTCATTCCATCCATGACAAGCCGTCCATCCCCGGAGGTGTCCAAGAAATGTGGATATGTGGCACTGAGAGACATGGCTGGTGGGCACATGGGCAGGGCTCGGCAGTTGGACTTAATGACCTAAGAGGTCATTTCCAACCTTAACAGCTCTATGAACCCCACACACCCACAGTGTAGGGATGGGGTTTCTGCTCTGCTCCCGCTGCTTGCTTCTCGCAAGCCCTTCACTCCCTCCTGCTCCACACACACTCCATGGTCAGGGTGGGACCCTGTGAATTGGTGTCACTGTGTGCCCCAGTGCCAGCAGGGGTCGGAGCTTCTTCTGCTGTGAACTGGAGAGACCACAAAGAAGTTTGAAGGACTAAGCTGGATTTTTTCCAAACTTGTACTCTTTTTTTGCTTGGAGAAATATTGTGACTCAAAATCTGAAATGAGCAGTTCAACATCAAAAAGAGAAGGGGAGTGCGGAGTGTTGCCAAGAATAACACCACCCTGCCACCCCCATAGCTCTGCTGAGGAGGTGGTGAGGAGGAGCTGAGGGTTCACTGGTGCGAAGCTGTAAGCAATGGGGCCTGGAGGAGCAGGGTAGCAGAGCAGCATTTGAGCAATGGCACATTTCACCTTGGGATTTTAATTCCAAGAGCACAGCTCTGTGCTGAGCTGCTCTGACACAGCTGTTTCCTGGTGCAGAACTTCCAGAGGTGGCTTTCCTGTGCATCCCATCCCATCCCATCCCATCCCATCCCATCCCATCCCATGTTCCCAGGCTGCAGGATGCTCAGCACGACGCAGCCCCTGCTCTCTGCTTTCCAGAGCTGCTGGCTCTGCTGCCTTGTTGCAGTACATGCAGGCTGCTTTATGCTGAAGGAAACAAACGCACTAATAGTGTAGTAATTAGGACACTTAATTACTGATAAAGTTACTCAGCTCCTACTGAAGACTGCTTGCTACTTGCCTTTGTGTCAGAGAGAAGCAATATCTCCAGCCATGACCTTGCTCTCATCCTGGCCACGCTCCGGTGCTCAGGAGCACCACGAGGTCTGCGCTGGCTGCAGGCTGAAGTCCAGGAGCTCCTCCTTCCCCTGCAGGCCCTGAAGCCTTGGGAATCCCTAAGGAACACCAGCAGGGACTGAGCTCATACACAAATCTTGGTGCAATCCATGCCCCTGCTGCCTACAGCTGGATTCACGTGGAGAGGACACTTCTCAGTAGTGTGGCATCAACAGACTCTGCCCTCAATTAATTTGGGCCAATGTATCTGGAGTAATACCTGTTGGGATCTGATATTTTAAGGCTTTGACTAATCTTGGTACAGGCAAAAGGAGACATCAGCCAAGTGGGACCTACAGTGCAGTCTGTCCCTGCACCAGCACTGAGGTGACACCAACCACCAGCACAGCATGGGGCACCCAGGAGCTCTATCGCCTCACTGGGGTGCACAGATGGCTTCCTGTAATGCAGAAAGAATTGCATTTGTGTGCCAGGGCAAGCAGGCACTGCTTGCGGGCTGCTGCCTGTTTGTGCAGGAGCTGAATGGTTGGTGCTGGAAGATAAACCTACTGCTGCTACAAACCCAACTCACACAGCTGCTGGCAGTGCAATGCTCACCTGAGACTGGGGCCGTTTGCATCTGCTTTGACACAAGAGCAGTTCCACGTGTGACAGACCTCAAGCACATCCCCTCCAAACACACAAAGACAACTTGGTTAAAGCCAACAGCCAGATGGCAGAAAGGACGGAATTGTCTCCCTCTGCGAAGCGCGTTCTTCTTTTCTTCAGAAGAAAAATAGAGGACTTAAGGGTTATTCCCTCCAACACTGCTTCACTGTTAATGTTTTGTACTCTGATTTATCACTTGTAGGCATCTGACCTCCTTTTGGGCCGGACTCTGAGCCAACTGATCGAGTTGTACACATCCCTGTTCGTTGCAGAGGAGTCAGAGGGATGGCTTTTAAAGGTCCCTTTCAACCCAAACAATTCTATGATTCGGCCTCTGCTTTCAGGACAGGCAATGCAGGCTGGCTGCAGCGAGGCCTGATGGCACCGGGGGGAGGGATGCAGGAAGGTTAATGAGTGCAACAACAGCAAATGCTAGCAGGACTCTACATACTGCAAATTAATTACGTTTCAGGGGATTGTTTCCTTTTGATGAATGCTGAGGACTACAATGGGAAGGTTTTATTTGTCTCGGGGCTTTTGTTAGTCTATTTTCTTTCTTGTACCAATCAAATACGATTTGTTTTAAACATATCCTAAACAGAGCTGGCATGGTGACTTCAAAAGCTCCTGCCGGTAACTCGAACATGCCAAGCACAAGCACCAATACACAGACAGTCTCTGCTCCTGAAGTCTTTAAGGGCAGAACCTCTCCCCAAGCACACAGCTGGATATGCTGACCTGGAAGCAGCAAAGCCAGGCACAATTTGTTCTGCTGCTGCTTATCAGTGGTGGCAACAGGCATGGGATGGTTCTGCCTGCACTCCAAGGCGATGTTCTGGGGGAGGCCTGCAGCCAGAGGACAAACCTAACTATTCATCAGTGATGGGCAAGAACCAGCGCTCCAATATCAATCCTGCCTTTACTGCTCAGAGCTAAACTCACATCACTCTCAGGTTTGGGCTGGCTATCCTCAAATAAAACCAGTTCTGGGCAAAGCTTTCTCAAGTCACTGGAAATCAAGCTCACATTCACAAGAGTAAAAAAAATAGCCCTGTTTATTTATTTCTAATGTGTGACCCAGCAGGACAAGGACCAGACAGAATCCTGAAGTGTGCTTTTGCTGAGCAGTGTCACTTTCAAATCTCACCTGCCTCTACTGAACTCTCAGTGCCACAAATTCCCACTCAAAGCAGCAACCTTTAATCAAGTTTTCCCCACGTAGAAGTGAATGACACAGAAAGACCTGTCCTGCGATGAACCGGAGCAGCTCTGAGCATGCAGTACTATTTTTGCTTTGAAAATGTCTCTGCTGCAAATACTATCTGACTGATCTGGAACAAAGTCTTATGGAGTCCAATAGCAAGGGATGGAAGACGGAGAAGGAAAAGGGAAATCAGAGGGAAAGGCAACGGCAGAGTTACTACAGGTGATGAAAAACACAGTAGGAAATAGCAGCAGGATGGCGGCTCTGGGTAACCTCTCTTTGGTTTACCAGCACAGCAGTTGTAACCTAAAACGCTGAATTATTCCTTTCTCTTACTTGAAACTGCTTCCACAGAGGTTTCATGCATGAAAACACAGCGGCCAGGATAAGCCAGCCTGCCAGCAGAGAGAGAAGCTAAGGAGAGAGTGACTAAGCAATTACTTTTGTTTCTGCCTTGGGTTGCAATTCAAGGAAAAGCATTTGTGTCATGTGTGTTTGATCATACATGACCTTTATTGGAGACAGGTGGGGTCATTTATTATACAGAAGTAACATCACACTGTTCTCTTCCAATTTAATTCCTTTTAGTTTCCTTATAAATCTGTAGCAAAAGTGCACTTTTAACAGCTTTTAATCTATAGTATATATCTTTCAATATTATCTCTCGATCAAGTATTTGTAAAAATGTACCACCAGATATACAAAATACATGTCTAGTGTACTACACTGATTTTTGTATTTACTGTTTAGATTACTTTAAACTCAGTGCTGTTTTTGTTTTTTTACTGTTTTTTGCAAGACTTACTGATGACAGGCTTCTGGTAGTGCCACCAGGAGAGGACTCACAGCTCGTGTGAGAAGAAGGGGACGGCACTCTTAGCCAGGAACAATTTTCACACAACAGGACAAGATGATAAGGAGGTTCATTGTTACTGAACATGTACTCTGTAGAGTAAAAAATAATTTAAAAGATGTCCACACTTATCCTCTGAAGAAGGAGATGTGCCATGAGAATGGAACCTGTACTCAGCTGGAATACAACGGTTACGAGTAATTTGCATTCGGAAGGGAAATTAACAATTAATGGTATGATTCTGGTCACAGTAAGGGAAACAAAAACATGCACCCGACACAAGACAGTGTTTGTGAGATGCCGTTTTCCTGAGGACAAGATTTTGGTACGTATCTCAGATCCTGTACAAACCACACAATTGCATAAGTTACACGTCCTCAGGAACAACAGCAGTGGAACACACAAAGAGCGGCGGTGCAGGGAACGGCCACACGGACAACAGCTCCTGTGTTATCTACCAAGATGAAGAAACACCCATTTCCACTGGTAGCTCAGAGCCAGCTGCAATAAGCTTTGGCACAGTAACAGGACTTTTGAAAAATAAAACTACTTCTCATTTTCAGATATTTCTTACAAACTCCCATAAGTCTTTTCTTTCTTGTTATCCTTGAGATTATAATATATATACACACATGTCATGAATAATTACTTAATTTCAGTCTTCAGAAGACTAACAATTTCCCCTGTTAAGCAAGGCCTATAGAGGTAAGACAATCAGAAGCTTTTTTTGGGGGGAGTGGGGGTGGGTTATGATTCCCAGCTTGGTACAAACCTTACCAACAGATGAGGAGCACTTAGCAAGGTAATGTCTGGGTTGGTTGGTTTGTTCTCCTTCTTACACGTTCATTGTCTTGAAGACTAAGAACAACTGGATTCGTTTAGTAAATAGTGTTTCCCTTGGTTAACCCTTCCCAATTAGCACTATTTCAGAGTATTAGCATAGATTCAAAATGCTAGTTGCATCAGTTTACTACGTATTGAATGAAATGTTGAACAGATCCCTGTTTCAAAAAGAGGGCACTTTTGGTTTATGCAGTAATTCCAAGAAATGCTTTCTACAGCAACTGGTCGCCAGACATTCTTCAAAGTGTAACTGATTTGCTGCTCCCCTAAACGTGCAGCAATGTGGATCTGAGTCAAAAGATCTGCTTAGAAACAAAAACCAACATTGGGCTGAATGTGGATAATGTCCCATGCCTTCAAAGAAGAAACAGAACAGTAAAAATAAAAATAAAATAAAAAGAAGCAGTGGTGTTAGTGTTACCTAAAACCAAGATAATGCATGATGGGAATTTACACTGCTGCAGTCAGTTTGTCTGTTTGCTCTTTTTTTTTTTTTAAATTACAAACTTGACATTTCCAATATGTCTTAGCTTTGTTCTGCTTCTCAAGTCTGAGTCACCAAAAATATCCAGCAACCAGCTGCTGTGCATATCCTAAAATATGCCTTCAGCTGACACTGAATATTGAAATCATTCTGCTAAAATACAGAAAAATGACGATGATAGAAACCAAGGTGTAGCCTCGGGCCAATGTTAAATGGTAAAAATTCTACAGTGCTACTTTTAAAACTCTTCTTCAGTCCACGAACAAATAAGCAGCCAGGTTTCAAGTAGAGGTAACACAGATTTTGGAAGATAGCACATAAAAAAAAGCCCAGAAAGAAAACTGGAGCAAAAGCTCTTGTTATGGCAGTCAGCACTAATCCTCCGAGAAACAGCAGAGAGAAACCTCTGTTCACCCTGCTGGATCTGTCCTGGTCCTTCAGCAACAATGAGGAACTGCTTCTGCTGTCACAAACGTGTTCCATTTTGACATGTCTTGATCCCTTTTATTTATACACACATCTTTTGTTTTAGTCTCTTGACTGGTAGAAGAGGATATATCCAGATTCTGAGTTCTTGGAGATGTCTGACGTCAGCCCATAGAACTCTTCAATTGCTTGAGCATCAATTTTCTGAAAGTTAATGAGAGGTAAAGTTAGTCTCAGTCAAAACGCCACTTTAAGTACCTCTTCACAAAGCATTATTTTCCAGTTCTTTGGGGTGATGCTGGAAAGCCACAGTGTGTGAATACAACGAATTTCTGTATTATTGAATACAACAAAATGAATACAACACAACTTTTTCTTACTTACCAATGACTGAAAAGAAGGAAATCAACATGAGATAAGAAACCCCTGAAGTGATACACTCTTAAGCTGGACTATAAGAAAGGGAACAACAAAACCATATACTTAAAGGTTACACAACACTTTTTATTTGCCTTTTCATTTAGGCTGGAGTTACCCTTCCTCACCATAGACTTGTAACGTAAATGAAAACAAACAATTCCCTGATCAGCAAAGAAAGTCGTTGTGCAGCTGGGAGTACATAAGGCCCTTCATGAGCAGACTTAACACTCTGCTAAAGCAATTGCAGATTTTTAAATTCTTGTGACTCTCTTACGTGCAGCAGAAGTCCTGCAAGTGCTGCTGGCTGACTACACCATGAAACCTGTGGATCACGTCTGCTTTCTGGTCTTAGGAGAGCTCTCCTTCCTTGGGGTTTGCTGCTACAAAGCCTACTGCAATGCTATCACAAGACTTGTGCCTCAGGAGAAATAACTGACTTGCTATGTTCATAGAATTCAATGGCCTGCATTTAAACAAAGTTGTGATACACTTTAGAGGTCTGGGGGGGTCATTTTAAAGGGCTTTCAAAGATGCAATTTCTACTGTCTTGAATCAGCTCCTGAGAACGACTGGCTTCATATTACCAAACTTGGTCTGCAGGCAGTGGAGAACAAGTGCACACTGAAGCACTGAAATAAAACACCCCCAGCAGTATGGGTTGCTCAGCACTCCACTGTGTTTCAGTGCTTTTGGACTTCATATTCAAAGACAAGAGGCTGCAGTAGCCTGAACTTGTGGAAGGCAAGGTGAGAACAGTCTAAATGTTTGAAGAAACAAACCAAAAGAAAACCAACCAGCAAACAAGGAAACCAGCTTTATTCCTTGAGGACTAAAACTGGGGAAGCAAGGAAGCAGACAGAGTACGAGTCTCTGGGTTGAACAAGTCTGCTTTGATCATGAAAGGGAGCAGCAGAGACCAACCTGCACTTAGTTTACCTACGAGAAAGGGACCACGCCATGACTGCACCCAGGAGCCTCCTCAGCCCCACAATCTATTTGGCAGCGCACTGCCATGCTGCTCACTGAACAGGCTTCTGCACCACCAGCAAACACAAAAGCGTTGGTTTCTTTACATGGCACTGCCAAAAACCCACAAGCTTAGGTCATCCTTTTCCCAGCCTTTCTGAAGCATTGCGCATGAGAAAAACATAGCAAGTTTCCAGAGCATGTATCAACTGCAAGACTGAGCGCAGAAAGTTCTCCCTTGCATAGTTTTGTTGAACAAAAATATTCGCTGGGGGAAAAAAAAAAGAAAAAGAAAAAAAAATGTTTTATCTCCTCTTTGAGGACTTCAGAGCAGCTGAAATCCAGCACAGGACTTTTGCATTTTCACACAGTTTATCAGCATAATACCTACTGCAAACTGCTCGATACGTTTTAATTTTTTAAAAAAGCAAAAGAACATTTTTTCAGTCCTTGTGATATATTTAGCTGACAACTCAAACATACTCTATTTTCAACCAGCTTGTCATGCAATCAAATCTATTTCTACTACTACTCCTTCTAAATGCAACTCCATTAATTTACACAGACTAATTCATCCCACAGGTATTTTTAGTCTATCACGACAAAATCTACTTCTTTTTATAATCCCACTATTCACAGAAAGCAGTGGAAATTAAAGAGGATCATATAGACTTTCTTCTTCTCATCCTTAGTTGGCCACGTGCATTGGGGACCGCAAGGTTTTACCCAGTTGGAGTTTTACAGCAACAGCTGGTTGATGATTTCTCAACTACCTTAAGGGCTCTGTAGCCTCACCTGGCTTTAAGACATTTTTTTCTCCATTAGCACAGCTTCAATAGCCTTTGCTCATTTCCAGACACTTCTTTCAGTTCCTCAGACCAAATCTGCCTTGCATATCATTCACAGCATTCAAGTGAATCATGCAAGTCTCTGAACAAATATTTTGGAGATGTACAATCATTCTTGTCCTTTTCTGATTTTGGAGAACTCGTGAATGGACCCTTTTCCCACTGTTTCCAATAAATATCATCACTGTGATGTATCACTTAGTCGCCCAATGACAACGTACCTAACTTGTCAGAGATCATTTACTTAGGCTCCTCAATTCATTTTGCTTGGAGCAGGATTTCATTTGGGCTGACCTGCCTCTTGAATTTCATGCCATTCCTTCCACATATGCTGCAGTATCTGTGATTCTCATCTGCCTCCAACTGAATTGAATTGGCCTTCCAACTAAACCCAAACAGATAAATAAATGCGACTTCACCGCTTATGACATTTGGTGGGTAATAAGAATAAACTACTTCCAATTGATCCTTCGGAGCTATTAATTCCTTTCACTTACCAGAAATGCAATAAATCATCTAAATCAGATTAAAGGGCAAAAGGCTCTCTCCTGCCTTCTCTTTCAGTTGCAATATTTGCACACAGGTACAAAGAACCTTGACTTCATCTTCCGGCGCCTGCTGACGAATACCCGCCTTGTTATGCAGCCAGTGCTCACTAAAAATGTTAAGTCTCCAAAGCTTAAAAAAAGTCTGCTTTCATGTTTCGAGAGTCTCTGAAGAGTAGGAGGCTCCTGTGGGAGCTCTGAAAACAGAAACCCCTCCAGGATTCGAACGTTAGGGGCATTTCACCACTCCATTTCTGACGACCACCTCTTAATGTCATACAGCATAATGCATTTCTATGGTGTCACTGTAAGGACGATCACAAGCAGCTTGAGAACAGCACTTGGTCAAGCTTGGAGCACATATTTAAATCTCTTTAGGCAGCAGATGGAACTGACAAAAGTAGTTCCAGCTTTACTTTGCTTTTTCAGTGAATAGCCTACAGCCCTAGTAAGGAACTAATCCTCAAGAGCTGATGACTAATTGGGGAGAGCAAGAACAGATGAGCAAAACTGCAGCTATTTCTTCCAGAAGCCTGTAGCATCAGTCTGCATCACCTCATTCTTCTTGGTTGCTAAATGTCCAGAAATTTAGGTGTCCTCTGTAGAAAGCTTCTACAAAAGGAAAGAGGTGCTTCATACACACAGGGTAAGCTTCACCTTTACTGTACTTGTAGGAGGTAGGAGCAGCCATGATGGATAATGAAGGGAGACAAACCCAGTAGGAATGCCTGTGCTACACTCTGCAAAGCAGGTCAAGGAGCAGCACTGCTCAACAGAAAAGCTTCAATGACCTCCAACAGCCTGCATTTAAAACTCACATGCAATGTTTCACGCCCTCCATGGGAACAAAAAGCAAATGCTCAGCATCACAGAAAACAAGCAGCACCTTAAACTGCAGCCAGGGACAGCCTTCCAGCAGGAACAGGAATCAAACTCCCAGCTCTGCAGCTGGGACACGTGGAGGGCTACAGGGCCACGTTCCTAATCCTAATCAAGATTATGAAAAATCAACCATGCAAAACACACACACAAAAAACCCACATCTTTCCAGGAGAAAGAACTACCTTCTAGCTTGCGACAGCTCCTCAAGCTTATTATCCAGTAACAGACAGCATACACTTAAAAGCTCTGTTTGGCACATCTGTGGAAGTGCCAATGATGTTTGTGGGTAACAGAAATTCTGATCTGACCTAATAGCTAAAATACAGCATAGATGTGACTAATAGAAAACAAACATAAAATAACTAGGTAGTTATTCTACATTGCTTTTAAAATGTCAAGTTTATCACCTGGATGAAAAAGACAGTGAATATTTGCATTTAAAAATAATAAAGTTAACACGAGCTGACAGGTACATACTTCTGCCATGACTGAATAAAATGACCCACAGAATATACTAATAGAAGAGAGATAATTATTCATAGTCATAAAAGCTTTACAAATCACCAGGAAGTAAGTCATCCCTGATGCTTGAAGCTACCTACAGAAAAAAAGTACAAGTACACCATCATCACTTCAGCCCAAACAAGGATCTTGCTGTACCTGTTCCAAGACTAAACAACGTCACACCTCAACCCTGAGCATGAGATCTTAGAAGCAAACAATACACTTCTGTCTTTACACAAAGCAGTTCTATGGCAGTACCTCTGCTATTCAATATTTAATTAATATCAGGTGAAACATACAGATGTGAATATTCAACAGGTATATTAATAAAAAAAATAAGGAAAAACTTGCTTGATCAGACTTTAAGCATTATCACTAGCAGTGCAAACATCTCAGGCCTTACTTCAGCCTCCCCAAAACTATTTTCTTAATGCTTTCTACACTTAGGTTTGTTGGGGGGAAATGTCTACAGAAAAGAAAGGTGATAGTAATTAAATGCAGCAATTAAATGCAACTATGGGAAAACAAATTAGCAGTGAGTAAGAATCCAAAATATGAGCACTAAGGTCAAGACCACTGAAGTTTACTTCTGAAGTGCCCAGAATTACTCTGTGCACTGGTTTTGCAGAAATCATTTCACAGGTACAAAAGCTAATCCCAGACACAAAAACAGGCCCTTCACAGAGCTGAAGAATGATGCTGTCTACACTTGTTTTCAGTATGTAAAAGCATACCTACCTCTACAATGTCATCATCAAACAGCAACCAAAAGCCATGGCTCTTCACAATGGTGATATAATGGCCGCGATTTGGACCACTGCCACAGAAAGAAAAGAGAAGGATCAAACACTCATCACTCTGCCTATGAAGGCAGGTTTGCTGTTTGCCCACATGACCCCAGCTATTACTGGCACAGGTGGATCTTCCAACTTTCAGTGTTGTCCACTCGTACCCATAACACTAATCTCTACATCTTCCCAAGTTACTTGAATTAAAATTTCCATCTTTGCCACCTGTCAAATGAAGTTTATTTGTAATACACAATTTTGTAAATATTTCAGATAGCCATTGATATGTTTAAAGAAAACCAAAAGGTAGTTTTTTTGATCACTGTTTTGTCACATTCACCACCACTGGGTGTTCTGACCACTCAAAAAGTGCTTATAAGCCTTTGCCTGAAATGCTTAATTTACACAGATGTTTTTGGTTTCCTAGTGTGGCTTAGCAGCTGGCTGATTGCAGATGGGCTTCCTGCAACTGCTACTCAGAGCTTTCCAGGGCAGCTTCCCACCCAATCCAATTCTATTTCCTATATCCTGAATGCTTACCTTGAAGGAATGGGACAACAAAATGACCTAAATCAAAGGGAGAAGCATCTACAGAGTAAACGAACTGTCCTAAAAGCCTGTCAGATTGGGGTAAGAATCTGCCATCAATCTAAACTCAAACTCTGAAAGAACAACTCAAGGACACAGCAGACAAAAATACTTTTTTTTTTTTCTTCCAATTTTACTTTTTGCTAAGGATCTACATAAAGCAGTTTTGGCTTCAGCCAAAAGAAAATTGCTGGTTTACCTTCAACACAATACCTGTCACAGAAATGAACTTTTGTTTAGAGTGATTACATGAAAATCAAATCAACAGGCCAAATATTTAAAACAAGTGGTGAAAACTCCAATATTTCAAAAATATATTGTGTCCTAAGCCTTCAGTAAACTCCTTGAGAATTAAAACTCGAAGAGTTATGGAGCACCTTAAAAGTCCAACATAAAACAACAGGCTTGATAAAAAACAAATTCACTTCATCCATCTAAATATGTTCTAGCAATATAAATAAATGACTATTAATTAGTACTGGTAATTATAGACACAGAAATTAAAAATCTATAGAATATGAGAAACAGGAAGAGATCTTAAAATATTTTTTAAAAAGCACAGTTCTACCACAAGATAAATCCCCTAGAATTATAGTTTCACTGTACTAAATCTGTACTGTTTTACTCCTCACAGATGTTTTAAACATTTGTGTGCTGTAGTAACTTATTTAGAACCCACATTTTCAGAAGTTAATCATTTATTTATTCAATTCCATGACTCTGTTTTTCCTAAAAGTGATTATTTTCCAAGTTCTGTTGTTAAAAGGAGGAAAACACCACAACTATAAAAATTGAACGGAGTAAATTAGAAAGAAAAAAAAAAAAAAATCAGCAGTACACTGTTGATTCCACATGGTGGCACCAGCTTCTAAAAAACACAAACCTTCCAGCCCTGCAAATAGCAACACGGGATCTGTACATTACTGCTATGTTAGTAAGTGTTCTCCTGTATTTGTTATTTCACTTTAGCTTCCCTGGAAAGCTGGTGGATTCTTGTTGTTTCTTTTACTTTCCTAAAGCTCACAGAAGTGGTTTGTCTGAATTGCCAGCATATCTGAGAGCTGATAACTAAGCAAGGTTCAGAGCACATGTTCTGAAAGTAAAATTTAAAACAGTGAAGAAAAAAAAAAAGTAAAAGATGACCTATAAATCACCCTTAGTAAATAACTACATACTTTCAGACAACTGCTTCACCTGCTTCAATACCATTACAAAATGGCGTATGGATGACAGACTCGTTTTAAATGTCAAGACAACACATTTGAAGTTCAGAAGGCACCAAAATGACATACCTGCCACAGTGAACAACTACAGCCACAAGGTCATACATTCTGTCAGGATTTGTAGCATCTCCTGACGTGTTGAAAAGCCGGAGCTCCAAGGGAAAGACGACACGGTAGGAGAGTTTGGTGTATCGATGCAGCTGGTCCATGTATTTGAACCTTTTTAAGTGCAGAGCTAGAATCATGGGCAACTTTTTCACTCTCATTCTGAACCACAGAGATAAGTTAAACAAAGGTATTAGCAGATCATCTAAAATAAAGCTTTATTCTAAACAAGTTTCAGTAACAAAAAGGTCTCTTAAAATACATCTAGAATGTTGACGAAGATTTAAAAACGCTCCTTTTCTCAATATATATCCTGGTGAGAACAGGCAACATTTCCTCCAAAAGATTAACTACACAACTGACATCTGAATGCAGGACAACTGTCAGTGTCGAAAATATCATTTTTTTCAGCATATCAGTGAGAAGAAATGGATGGAATAAATCCATCTGGGTGCTCTGGCTGCTACCAAGCATGAAGTGTGAAAAGATTTTTGCACACGGTATTCATGGCGGAGGCAGACTGGATAGCTTTCAGTGGCTTTGAGCTGATTAATGCTAACTGGGGAAAACACAAATGTCTGGAAATACCAGATACAAGCTCTTCTGGGAGGAACACAGAATTAATCTCTTCATTTCTCTCTGATAAGGTTGCCACAAAGTTACCAGATCTCTCCACTCATCCTTTTTCCTTTCCCTACCAAACACAGTTAAACAGTCTTACACTTTCTTTTTATCAGTTCCACAGGGCAGATTTTCTAACAGCTGCCCATTTTAAAAGAGCATTTACTTGAGCCTGAATATTTTAACCTTACCTCTTCTGTGCTTCCTGTTTACTGCGGCACTGCTCACAATAGTACTTATATTCACTGCACAGAGTTTCAGTATTACTAAACCCTCTGAAAACAAAAGTGAAAGAAAAATCAGATAGGCAGGGACATTCAGTCAGAGCAACCATTTAAAAGTTACTACTAATAATACGGAAATACCAAGCACAAATCAAAGGAAAAAATTCTTCTTATTCACATCAGTCATATCTGCCAAACACATCTCAGGTGTATCTGTCCCAGAATTTGGTTGTAGTACCAATGCTCAGCTGGTAAGATCTGAAAGGATGGTCTCAGGTATTAACTTTCCAGGTAGGACTCAAACAAGACAGGTTATAAACAGCAATAAGGCAGCTGTGTTCTGATTCCAGAAACAGCCTCTCCACATTCTATTTGGTGGCAGACATCAAATGTCCAAGCCTATAGTCGTTAGCTACTGACTAGCAAAAGTGGGTTATCTTTTGGCTCCCAGTAATTATAACCCCCCTTTTTGGCTATTAAAAAGCCAGCTGCTATACACAACTTGCTGTATCCTAGCAGCTGATAAGCCATGGATTTGGCAGCCAACTACATGCAGGAAACCGCTATCAGCAAAAAGTACACCTGATCACAAAAAATAGGACCAGGCAACTAAAACATGCTAATAATATTAAATGAAAACATTCTATGAATCCAAACATACCACATTTAGTTTTGTAAACTCTGACCATATTACTTAACAAATTAAAATCCCTGTAAAAGAAAGTGAAACCCAATCTTACATACCACTAAGACATCAGTACACTCCTTTACTACCACTAGCCACTAAGAAACCAGTAGTTCCAAGGATAAAGATGCAATACCACAAGCTGAAAGCCTTCAGCTGTTGCACATCAGAACAATAACACCACACTTTTCCCTCTGACCAAAAGCAGGTTACTTTTTCCATTCATTTACCTCAGACAGTGTGTAATTGATGTATTTTGTTCCACATCAACCGATAGATCCAGAAAGTCCTCATCTTTGCTACTAACCTTGAAAAAAAGAGAAACATTTAATAACAGTTCAGAATCTTGCAGACTTCTTATAACCATTTCTGTAATGATGCCGTGTCCTCAATGCAAACAGACCATTCTGATTTGAGAAAATACATACATACACACATACTCAGGCTCTCCCTTGAAGTAAATTAAAAGTGAAGAGCTGGGGAAGCTTTAACCATACACTCCACCCTTTGTACTGAGATAAAGCTTTCTTCAGCATTTCAGAGTATAACAGTAAATACTTATAGGAAATGCAGGAACTGTCAGCTGGATTTTCAATTAAATCCCAAGAAGCGTTAGTGGTTAGGAAAACCGTCCTTCCATCTGTGGCACAGGCACATTTCACTTCAAGATACTTGAGAAAATCATATTTATGCCATTCAGAACTTCTATTCACTGTCCAGACATAATTTTAGATTTAAAATGCCAAGAGAAGGCATTTCAAATTTAATTGCTTCTCTTTTTTTTTTTTCCTCTCCCCATTTGAGTTCTCATTGTTTTGAAATACTAAATCAGATACAGCTCACTGCTAAGCACAAACTCCTGCTCCGAAGGTGGTGAGGTTCTTCTCATTCCAGACTTCCTGGCACTTCTTTTACTCTCAAACAGAATGGCTATGGACCAGCACCACGAAGCATAACCATTACACTCAGTTAATCCCAGAGTTAAATGAATAGTGAGCAATTCTCATGTGAAAACACAACATAAACTATCAATCACTGACACAAGAAATAACGTGAAGACAAAAAAGCAGTTCATATCAGCCAGGTACAGACTGCCTTGATGAAAACAGGGAGGAAGAATAAAAAAACACTACGCTTTTTCTGAGAAACATACCTTAACGAGTTTTGGTTTGAACATAGAGGTGATACAGCATAAAATAGGCTATGTCCCATATTCTAATAGAGAGAGTGCAATTTCATCTATCCTAATAAATGAAAAAGCGTGCTTAGTATTAGGGAAAATGATCCAGAACTTGTGAAAAATGTAGGAGATTTTGTTTTGTTTTAAACGTACAGCCTCACAGTTAAGACATCTGGTTTCATTGGTTAGTGTTCCTTGGAAGATTTCATGGACCCACGTCAGATCAGTCTTGTCTCCTTCTTCACTTTCAATGCTGCCATTCTGGAGTTTGCCATTCTGCTTCTCCTGCTTTTTCTCTTCTTGTAGCAAGTCAGCAATAGTGTTAAGTAGGTAGTTTAGGAATTCATGTGCATCCTGCTGCATGTAATTATCAAACAATTCTGAAAAGGAAGAGAACATGGAGAATGAAGAACAATGCAGATACTTCATAATATCAAACTCCTATGCTTTTAGAGATCAGTGTGTACCCTCTATCCTTCTCTACCTTACTATAGGATCCCACTAATTACTTTAGGTTACACTTCCAAAAGTTTTTAAGGAACTTTAGAGAACTTTGTTATCCTAGCAATGGAGGTTAGGTTACCCACACCTATTCCCCAGGTTGCAAGAAACTGGTAAATAAGCTGAAAAATAACAGGAAAGAAACTTAGTTTGGGTGTTTCTTAGAACAGATAAAAGCCACGTTTATTTGTCATGTTGTTGTTTTTGCTTTCCTATGGGGAAGAAAATAAAGAAATACTGATGGGCTGCCTTGGGCCATTAGTTCATTAAGTCCAGCATTAAGGGGCAAAAATACTTTACAATTTTATCCTTTCAAGCTCAGAGATGATAAATCAACATACAGAATTTTCCCTCACAAATTGGAACTGGGAAATAATCAGTAGTTCTCCTTGTAACAAATTTATCCCACCACCAAAGTAAGGCAGCAGGCTGAGAGCTCCCACAGACTGACTGCCCAGCCCTGTGAGGTGTGTTTAGCTGTTCTACAAATTGAAGCAACCACTTGTGACAGGCATCTACAGACCACGACACCATCAGGTATACAAGTGGAGTACTGAGACTCGTCTACACCCTCTTCACTTGGTCTATGCAAGTACAGAAACAAAGATATGTAGGTTAATCCTTTTATGACAGAGCTAATTCTGATATAATCTCTCTTCCTGTGTTACAGAGATGATGAAATTCATACCACAAACTGGAGTTCACGAGCGTTCCAGAAATCTGCTAGGACCTGACAGTTTGGACTCATTTAAAAAAGAAACTGTATTTACATTTTTATACACTTAGCAATTCAATGCTTCAATCTACATAAAGGCTTCATGTATTCATTTACCATTTTCTTTCCTCAATCGGGAAATAAATTTCTTGGGTGGGATGACTCCCACCTTCTTCTTTTGGGTAGCAATACTGTTGAAGAGATCAGAGAGGCATGTCAGGAGGCTTTCCTTCTTTCGAGGCTGCACTTTGTATGCCAGAACTTTTTCCCGAAATGGACGACAAAAATAAAGTGCCTGCAAGACTGAGTTGCAGTAGCAGGTATTGCCGAACTGGTTAAAACAGAACAAAAGGAAAACAAACATTTTCATATTAGGTCTGTTAAGAGGTAATAAAAGAGAACGGTTGCTCAACAGGAATGTCACATACTGAAAATGGAAAAGTTGTCTGTCAGGGGTCATTTATTGGGGTAATACTAAGAGACACCGTCTGGGAGACTCACCCTTCCATTACAACTGGAAGCTGCAATAAAATGAAGAAGAAAACAGTCACAGTGATACTAGGCACACATTTTTTTAATAAAAGGAAGGCACTGAAAAAAGCCAATTGTGGGCTCATTGCAAAATTAACACTTGCAGAGACAACATGTTGTCAGTCCTGGATAGGGGAGATTCCTCTCTCACTGATGTGAAAAGGTACCAGTGGTACAGCAGAACAGAGGGACAAAGCAAATGGAAAAAGGATAAGACAGCATTGCTGCATCTGAACTGCACAACGGTAACTAGAGCTCAATGCATTCCTATTTTCAATTTGCCTGTGCCACAAACACAGGTTTATAATACGCAGATTACTGTTCAGAGGTAGTTAGCTAAGGTATATGTTAAGTATTTCCTGTTCACAATAAACTACTACAAGAAGTACATGATGCAGGCAAATCCAAAGAGCAGCTGGTTTACATCTGCCACATCTGAAGGCTGTAAGGCTGTGTCACTTTAGAGAAAGGAGGACAGCAGTAATGACTTCCAGAGGCAGCGTTCCACATTGCTTAACAAGGAGAAATGCTCCAACCACTGAGACAGAAGCATATCATCTAGAAGAGATGCAGCATTTTTTGAGTTATTTCTTTGCAACTATATTTTACAATGCTGTCTCTTCATAAAAGTGAAGCAAATATTTTATGTTTGCCAGTCTCCAGATATTCTGGCAGGGAGATTCTGCAGCTCAAGGGGAAAGTATTTGGATTAAAAAAAACAAGCATACAAAGTCAACTATGGAATAAATACAACCATTACTATCCACCAGAATTTGGTGTAATCAATGTACCAAAATGATCACAAGTTTGCTGAATGAAACAGAAAACTAACAGCTTTAATTCATCCTGCTCGCAAGGTTCCATCATTATACATACATCAATATTAATTTATACCATCTGCAAACAACAGAACAGCAGTTAAAACTCTCAATGACAGAAGGAAAACAAAAACACAATCTGAACAAATGTGAATTAGGTAGGATAGACCCTAATTCAGTATCTCTTTTCAGTATCTAAAGGGGAGCAACAGGAAAAGAAGGGGACAGACTCTTTAGCAGGGTCTGTTGTGGTAGGACAAGGGGAAATGGTTTCAAACTAAAAGAGGGGAGATTTAGACTGGACATAAGGAAAAAGTTGTTCAAACAGTGAGGGTGGTGAGGCACTGGCACAGGTTGCTCAGAGAGGTGGTGGTGCCCCATCCCTGGAGACACCCATGGTTCAGGCTGCACTGAGCTCTGAGCACCTGATGGAGCTGCAGGTGTCCCTGCTCACTGCAGGGGAGTTGGGACTGATGGCCTTTAAACCTCGGGTTCAACTCTAACATGAATTAGAATCATAGAATCCTTAATGAGTGACCTAAAAGAACTAAACCAAAACAAAATTAAATCTGGATACAATACAAAACAGGCATGAGAGCTACCAAAAGTCTTACTAACTACTTCACCTGGATACTTCATCTGCAAGCAGTAATAAATTGGCCTACAGTAATTCCAGAAAATGAAGAGACAGAAGAAATTAGAAATTGTCTATCTTAATAACTGGGTCATGATGCACCTTAGGTCAAGAAGTTCACAAAGCACATAGCTACTGAAATTTCAGGACTGCCAAAGTGCATGAAGTTGTTTTACGTATTGCTTTGATGCAGCTCCATGGAGAAAAACTATTAAACTACATGGAAGAGTTACACAGATAAAATTCAATCCAAGCAGCTGTAAAAATTCCTGACAGTAAGGCGCTAATGCTTTGCAGCAGCCAAAGCTGTGTGGTGCAAAAACTCACTGAACGGTATGCTATAGGTTTTAAAAACCTCCTTGCAAAGAGTATTTCAGCCTGCTTTGTTTACCACCACTTTTACATAACAACACAACATGGAAGCACTTTTCTTCAGATGACCAAGTCCAACCAACAGCCCATCCCCACATGCCCACTAACCACATCCCTCAGTGTCACTCTGACCCTTTGCTTGATCACCTCTGGGGACAGTGACACCCCCCCCCCGGGCAGCCTGTGTCAGTGCAGCAGCACTTTCCAAGAAGAAACTCTTCCTATTATCCAGCCTGAATATCCTGTATATTCTGTATGCTTGTGTTTTAGGTTTCACTGAAGCCAAGTACTTCATGAAAAGAAAATCCAATGCATTTTATTTCAGAAATTCTGATTTTTGAAGTGCTAGAGCAAAATTCTTCCACCTTTGAGTGATTCAGAGTGTTGGAAAACTTCTGAACAACTCAATTATTGATCTGTCCTTCCCTGTATTAAATACAGCTTTCAAAAAATAAATTATGCTTTAGAATAGATTACAGAATTGTGCAGCAGTGTTACAATTCTAACTTAAATAGGTCTGTGTTTAGAATGATGTAGTCATATCTTTCCAGTCATGTCCATGATTTGCTTAGGAAAAAAAAAAAAAAAAAAGAAGAGGGCTGTAACCATTTGTCTTCCACAGAAAGGCACAGACCAAGCTGGCATGGCAGCTCTCAGTGGGCTGCTGAACATTTCCACTCCTGAAGTCAAGTTACGTGCACAGATCAAACACGTGGTTTGTGTGGAAAGAAAAAGTCTAACATGACCTAAAACACAAACGAAAAGCAGGTACAACAGTTGCTTTTTTAATATTTTTGTCATACTTAAATACTTTTTTCTTAAAATTGGCTGCATTTAGAGTCTACGTTACCTAACATTATATGAACATACATAATTTTACACCTTCAGTGCAAAAACAAAAAAATTGAAGGCTCATTTTAAGACAATAAGCTTTTAAAAATGAAAATGGAGGTCGTTCCACCCCTCTCGCACTCCAGTTCACCACTACACAAAATGCATCTCAATGGGCTGTCAGTGTCAGAAGCAGCAGTCAGACCTCTCCTCATACACACTGCAGTGGTGGTAGCATCTGCCTGACTGCAGGCAAGCTGGATCTGTTCACTGACCCAGACAGAAACCTGGTCAAGTTTTTTTCTTTAAGCCTTCATCGTCTATAAATTCAGCATCTGATTCTATTTGCAATGCAACTACATATTTACTAGTACTGATATCGATGTTATGAAACCGCACTTGTTGAAGGGCTGCATTTAATTTCAAGCCATAAAAGAACTATAAATAGCTTAGGAAAAAGCTCTCCAAAACAACAGCATGAAAACGATGATCCCCAAGAAACTGGCTGCAAGAAATAAAGCACAACAGTATTAGTCATATTTTGTCCTTGTGAAAAGAGAATGAATGTGGGTATAATAACTCTGGTTATTTTTAGAATGCTGTTTTCTCTCCTCACACTATTCATCACACTGCTATTTATGCTACAATTGGAGATGCCTTCCATTTTTCTCATTATGGTGCAAACCTCAGAAGCTTTGGAATGGCCATTAACACCATACTTAAGAAGTATAACTCAGTGTGCTTAGATGGCTTGTTGTCTGAGACCAAACTGCTAGAGGCCCACACAGAAGTCAATTAAATGAGTTTCTGATGAGCTGCAACAAATTACACTTCATAACCTTACTTGGTGCGTCTGAAGCTTTCAATGAGACGTACCTATATGAGCAGTAAACACAAGCATACTTGCTGTGTTTTCACCACACCACATTTTCACATCATGTGTGATACAAGAGAACTTCCTACACGTTGGCACAACAGCTGTCTTTTTCCTCTGGAAGTACCAGAAAGACCAACACCAGTTATCCCCATAGTTAATGTAGGCAGACAATCCTTACAGTCTAACGTATCCTAACCAAGTCAGATGAATGCCAGCTGACCAATACAAAAGCAAAGCTTTTTAGAAGGACTCATTCCAGACTGCCAAGCAAAAGAGAAAGAAAAAAGAGCATTTGTACATTTAGTAAAATTACTGGCCAGGTTATTATCATTCCTCTTCTGATTACTTCCTTAGAAGAGTTTCCCTGAACACCACACAGCACTGTGTTTTTAGGAAAGTAACATTCTCATTTAAAAACCTCAAGGATCCCATATGGAGCTACAGTGTGTATCACTGTAACATTGTAGCTCCTCTACACCAAGAGAATACAAACAGCATGCAGACTTCATTATTCAGTGTCCTTTCCAGCCAAATACTGAAGCCTGATAGTTAGAAATGTAGCCAAATAGGAAGAATTCTCTCACTAATCAATATTTATAAGCACAGAAAATAAATATTTTTAGTAAGGCAAAAATGCATACCTTAGTTATCAACACTGCACACTCACACTGCAAGATGTGGGGTCTGTGCAGTCTCTCCTTATGTCTAATAGAGAATCCTTTTAAATCCAAGATTACAATATGCATTTAAAAACAAACAAACAAACAAACACCAAAAAAACAGCATTTAAAGTATAGAATATACACTTACATTGACCAAGCCAAAGTAATGCTCATTCACAGGGAACTGTTCAGGACCAATCTCTTTCTCCAAAGCTGAGGCATTGGCGCCCTGCAAAGAAACAATATGTTAGAGGGGGAAAAAATCTCCCCAAATTCATTACTACCACCACAGGAGCAATGAAGCTAGGAATATGAGCTTGTTCCATCAAGAAATAATATCCTGACTTTCCCATGTTCTCAAAAACAAAATCAACGTGATGTCTCTTATTTATGGTAAAAGGCACCACACTTCCACTTAGAAATTGTGCTTCATCAGGCAGGACTGCACAGAGCACTGCCTCATCTAACAGAAGGGATTCCTGTGTTTGATTCTAATTGAAAATGAACAGCAGAAAAATTGTTCTCATTTAAGATTTCAGATTATTCAGTGACCTAGAAAGACAATTTACATTTAGTCAAGTATACACACTGATACAAAGAAAGAAACTTGTAACACACACACACAGAACCCCAAACCTAGAGGGCAGGAAACATGCAGGCTACAGATTCCATGAGTGTGTCTGGATAACTCAGACAGGGACTTTTCACCAAATTCCCTTTTCTAGATGCATCTCAGTGCGCTTTCAACACTTGTAAGAAATTCATTACATCTTTCTATGCTGTTGCAGCTTTTGAAGCGAAGCGTGCTGTTGGTTATTTGCATCACTACTCAAAAATTCTTTCTGAAATAAACCTTACATTCACTTACAATTTACATTAGAAATACTACCAACTTATAATCATCTTTTCTGGGAAGCACTATGGACAGACAGGTGGAGCACAACTGGGAGAAAGGAATGGAAGGAAGAATTTTACAAGGCATTCCTCAAACTCTGCTCACTCGGCAGTGCTTTGGATTGGCTCACTTTCAATTAAGGAAGCTGGAGCTTATAGGGCATTTCCAGATATATCCTCGAGTCTCCATCAGTATAATGAGGACAGAACTTTCCGTTTTGTATAGGACCAAAAAACACCACGACATACCCATATAGGGTCTTGGTTACTGCACAGAACAGGAACTAAAGCATGCCAATATTCTGGTTTGAATTTTAAGTTGTCCATTTCAAATTCAAAGCAGTTGATGGATCTCATCCCATTTCCCCATGTTTTTAGTCCACCAGCTGAGCTCCCACTAGGGGTTTGGTGCCTTCCTCATACCACCCCATGCCATCCTCTAACATTTCTTGAGCATCTCCCAATAGCCCTCTGCTGCCTTGTGCTGCACTGCACAGCTCTCTGAGGAGTTACCATCATAGAGTAGAGAAATCCAAGCACACTGGATTCTTGACTTCTGCTCTGAATGCCACCCATAACTGTCTGCAACCAGCAGCAGACTCTATTGCACATGCAAGATGTCCTACAGATTAAACACAGACTCCTCAGAAAATAGCAATCCCTGAAGCTAGTAACATTTTTAAACTGGTATTTCAATCAATTCAACTAACATTCTGCTATTAATACAAGCATCAGGCAAGCAGAGTCTGTAGAGATCATGGAAGACAATACAGACAGAACTAGGAAGTTTAAAGAAAAAATAAAAATCAAAGAAACTAAGAAGCAATACAGTTTAAGAGGAGGAATGGAAACACTGCAGTCAGACCTCCTGCATCAGATTTACAGGGAATTACACACACACACACACACACACACACACACACACACATGTGAAGAAGAAAAACAAGACTCAAATTGAAGTACTGTAAATCCCCACAAAAAGACAGGTGCTGATAGATTTACGGCAAGGCTCTTTGCAAGCAGCAATTACAGAAAAGCATTTTGAGGCATCAGTGCCAGATCAAGCAACTCCTCTCACTTGTTTCTCTCCACCCACTCCTGCTCCCACCTACCTTTCTTCCTCCACTGTGTCCCCCTCCAAAAAACAAACTACTTGTAAAACAAAACCTAAGACTTGCTATCCACTGTTAATAGTTAAATACCTCAGTTAATCAGCCACAGAATCCAAGGTAACCAAGCATTCAGCTGCAATGTTTCTGATCTCTCTTGTTGAGGAGCATTTTATATTACATACCAAACTCGTGCAAACCAAGACAAGACTCAAACTAATTGTGATGTAGAATAGGAGTGAACTCCCAGGAGAACTACGCTCAACAAGGCAACAAATATGGAGAAAAAAGCACTGTAGAGTGGCAAGGTGAATGGGCTTGCTCATGTTTCAGGATGGAGCCACACGGCACAGCTGTGAGTAAGGCAGCAGAAGTGCTGTCAAAGTGCAGCAGCTCACAACCTGCAGTCTCTGCAATTGTATTTCTACATAGCAAGGGAACCCACTGGTGGCTTGACTTGATGAGCCATGTCCTGCTGTAAGGAAGCCAGATAAGCAGCTTTGTTTTCAACTGAAAGGTGTTACACACATTTTCCCACCCTCGCTAAAATATTTTTCCATCAGGATAATACTTCTGCTACAGATCACACAAACACCTGCTCATAAGAAACAATACACGCTTCATAACTTTGGAAATAAAAAAGACCCATTTCTCATCTAGAAATGAAATCTAACCAAAGGGGGAAGCATCTGAAGCGTGAGGCTTCACATTTGGTTGTTTGAAGAATCGAGAGAGATGCAATTCATCTGGCAGCCACAGAGGAACTGTTCTGCATCTTACAGCCTTTAAAGCATTTAAGCCATAGAAAAATCAATACTGCTTTGCCAAGCTATGATAGACATTGTGGGAGCAATAAAAATGTCAACAAAGAAATCACTAACAGATAACAATCAAATTTCCTTGGCATATAAAGGCTAAGCAAATAATGCACAACAGAATACAGCTAAATGTAAAGTTTAATGTATGAGATTAGAATTGACTTCTCATTGCTAGCATAAGGTAAATAACTGCCTCCTATAAAACCCCCTGGTTTACATCCCCAGACGTGCAGGAGGCCATCAAAATGCTCTCTGGAGGAAGGAACTGCTCTGCCACTCTGGCTCAGGAAGGGACGATAAAGCTGTAGGTACACACTAGCTCTGTAAGCAGGAAAACACAAATTTAGGCAGCAGATAACCATCTGACAGGAAGAACATCCCCCTAGCTTAACTCAAGTGGCAGTACTGCTTTACTGAAGCTCATAGACTCTCAGAAATGTGGGAATTTAACACTTCCATATTGGTGGTAGAAGTGACAACTGAAGTTTCAGCAACGTGTAATCAAGATCTGTAGTTTTCTAGAAATTACTGTTTCTTAAAATGATGCCGCACTTCTCCAAGTGTCCCCTATTCTGTTTTCATCACCACCAGCAGAACTGATTCTGAATCCAGAACAAGCTGAGCCCAGTGGGTTTGCACAGTTCTGGCACTATCTGTCAAACAGCAGAAGGGAAAGCTGCCTGGCCCCCGGAGCTATCACATTTTAGCAGCTCAGAACAGTAAGTACTGCTAACAATGGCCAAGAAACCCCCATAGCATGAAGACAATAAAATATTCTTTCCCGTTTCTGCAGTACTTCTACTTTGTATATGGACATCCATATGCATATGGTTCTTAAAAGAAAAAAAAAAGGGGGGAGGAAAGGGGGAGCTTTCCAAGAACCCTGTTTGGTGATGTCCAGCAGAGAGGACAAAGAGCGTTCATTCAAAAAAATCCCATCAACCAAGTTTTAGGATCACAGTGTGGGGAGTTGTTAACATTCAAGTTTTCTTCAATTTTTATAGCAGCTCAATGAAGACATCACACCAGCATTAGATATGCTGAAGGTACAGGGACGATAGGATTGAGTGGAACTCGTGCTTACCCAAAGAACACAAAGAAGCTGTCTGAGGTTTTGCTGAATTTGGTACAACAAAAAAGAGGTACGCAAAGAGCAGCTTCAAAACCACTTACCTGGAATAGCTGGCTGTGCAAGTTACCAGAAATGAAGAGATCCTACAGCACAGCTCTGGTTCTACCTGAATATCCCCACAAAACAGAGATCTATCTAGTCCCCCCAGCTTGAAGCTGCAAATTGCTTTTTGTTCAGCAAAGAATGCAAAGAATTTCCAGTCGAATGCAGTATGCAAGGGAAAAAACCCTGATGGACCCCTGTATTCCTGTATCCCTCTGCTGCCACAGACACAAATGGTGTCAGGCAGAGCTGGTAAGGAGGCCTGGAGCTTGGGAGCTCTTCCACAGCCATCACCCAACAGCTGGCAGTGATTAAACACAGTAGCACAGAACATTAGCTGTGGTCAGCATGAGGAGGAAATCCACATGTCCAGCACCCACACAGCTTGTGCCTCAACTTACAGCTTTCTCCTTTTCAGTACTATGAATCTATTTATCTCTTTAAGACTAAAATTCAGTCAAATCCTCTGCACAACTCAGCTACAAATAAATGAATTATTACTGAAGAACAAACTATGTGGCAGGTCAAACTTCTGATTCGGAACTAACAAGGTTCATGCCTCCACCCATAAGCACGTGCTTCCTGCAGCTCAGAAGGTAATGGTACAGGTTACCAAAGCAGTGCTGTGCTATCCCGACAGGCATGCTGCACAGCTCCTGAGCACAAAGCAGCCACTGCCACAACTTTGGTAAAGAAAAGCATCAAAATTAGCACAGTGCTGGGCCACTGTCCTTGCTGCTATTCAGAGCTCTTGTCAAAAATAATCAGGTCATTGCTGTACCGGCTGCTTGGGAAGAAGAGCTATAAAACAAATAAAATAATAGCATAAAAACATAAAGTGGATAGGCACAAGAGATTCACAAGATTAATTGCTTTCAGTGAGCCAGAGAAAAACATCTGATTTAAAACACTGCTACCTATTATCTATAGAACATACAGCCTTCTAATACCAATTTCTTACTACTTTTTTCAGCTCAGTGCAAAAAACCTAATTCCAACATTACATGCTCTTTATACAAACCTTTCATCCCTTTCCCACTGCAATTAGTATCGTTTGGCTCAGATGAAGTAATTAAGGCACTGCAGCATAGGTTACACGTCTGAACTCTCACAGGTACACGGAGCAGCTGGCAGAGCAGCCTGCTGTGGGGCACCAGCTCGGGCTCTGCAGCAGGCTAACTCAGCCTTTGGACTGGAACCTACTGGGTCCCACCAGGTGCACAGCACACAGCTGCCTGCAAAAGGCATTTCTCTTCAGCAAAGGCAAAAAAGGGAAGGGGGAGATTTCAGTACCCTGGATCACACTACAAAACACAAATCTTACTGAGGTCCCTAATGTGTGGCAAAGCAAACTGCTAATCTCAAAAGGAGCAGGTGCAAGTGTCACTTCCCCAAACTCCACCCTGAAAGACTACACAGTGTTCTCAGTCTGCACACAGTGCACACAGCAAAGGCTTTGGAGGGGGCAGGAAGGAGGCAAAGCTTACCATGCATGCTGGTTACAGCCAGGGCTGTGGAGAACATCATAAAATTACAAAACGCTGTGTTTTAGAACAAACTTGCTGCTACCAAGTGTTCCAAACCTTATGTCCAGTTTTAATTAAAGTGTTTTTAAATAAATCAGAGTGCTTTGTGAATTGTTTTCCACACATTTATTCCATCAGGAGCTGGCCTTGCAAGGTCCACAGGATCTGTGCCTCACTTACTGAAGTACAGCAAGTCACACACTGGTGAAATTCTGTCATTTCATGCTCATTACATTTAAACAGATAAAGCAGGTACCAGTTAAAAGAGCATAAGGAAAGGATGCTGGATTCAGGGTAGGAAGTACAGAATCTACAGCCTAGAGCCTTGACTTCTGTAACGTGGCACTGCAAGCAATCCATTTCCCCCTTCTTAGCCACCATGTCCGAGCTCAACTCAATGCTCACAGCCACACACCTGCCTGCAAAGAGCTCCACAGGGCTCCTCTCAGAGATTTCTAGCAAAAGACCTCAGAAGGTAAAGTACAACCCAAGAATCAAAACGTGATGATCTACAGCACAGCCCCTTGTAATGGGGCACCTGACTAGCAATCTCCTGAACTGGCACCTGTAAGAGCAAACCCTGAAAACCACCTACTTGTTAACAGGAAGGGAAGCACATGATATTAACTGGTGTAAACATAAACACAGATGTAGTCCATGTCTTAAAAGCATTTGTTCCAAATTCTGGTTAAAGACCAAAACAATGAAGATTCTATAAAGAGCTTCTTGATCTACTGACACTCTGCTATTTTGGAATCTTTTCCAGGATAGTTACACCTTTTCAAGTTGTAATAGCTCTTGTAGTACACGTCCTCTACTATAATAACTAGCACCAAGGAATACTCTGCCCATAGTTTCCTCAATACTCAGTGATGCAAGAATTATATTCTCTCATTTCCTATGGACAGTGAAGGCACGATATCTTTATGTTTATAAACAATCCAAGATGAAAACAGGCATTTCAGAAAAACTCATATATGTGGTAGCTCAGGATTGCTGCACAACACCTTACAAGTCACTGAGGGAAGCCAGCACGCAACCCAGGTGTGCTGTTAGACACAGGCTGCGTGCCCACCTGGCTGCAAGTCCAGGATCCAGACACCACATCCATGATTGCCCACTGTACACAGCACTGAACTAGAGCACTGGCAGAGAACCTTGCGTGAAGCGACCTACTAACTGCTGTGCAAAAGGTTACGCATCCTGTCTTCCCTAAAATAAAGCAGGTCATTCTCAAGCTGAGCGCTGAGCGCAAATACGAGCTTTTGTTTAACAAGTCAATAAAGAAGCACTGCTGGAATCAGAAGTCTGCTTTGCTAGCTCTGCTTTTATCCTCCCTTCTTTCCACTTCCCAGCCATAAATATTTTTTCTCTGATAAAGCTAAAACAGACTTCTAAAAATATGGGTGAAACTGCAGTAAGCATTATACAGCAGTGACATGAAAGCCCTGCTTGGGCTGAATAATATAATTATTCAGATGGCAAATGGAAATGCATAACTTAAAGTGATTCAGTCATCTCTAACACTGAAGTTAATAATCATATCCATGCTGTCCTGATTCAGAGAAGCAGAATAGGACTACCACCAATTTGTAAACAGGGTTTGAGCTCCTCATCAGGCATGTCTTACTGGTTCAGCAAACAATTAGATGTGAATTGAGGGGAAGCATCCTTAATTAACTTACCAGGAAACACCAATACTTTTGTTAACAGTTTAATTTTGTGAGAAGTCTGAGGTAAGGAGGAACAGATCAGATCCATGCCTCATGCTTTGCTTCATGCTAGTGTTCTGGCTTACTTAACTAGCCTAAAAACAACAACCAGGTTTTGTCAATACAACAACACAACCTGACCCCTGACTCAAAGCTCAAAGCTCAGCTGTGTGCTGACTGTCACAGCCCCTGGGGCACAGCAGCCTATCCCATATCAGGTGACACAGTCAGACCATAGGAAACCAGCCCTCTTTCCTCTGTTAGTCCGGAGAGGATTTGCATCTGTCCATGACTGCACATATGCTACTAGACTACAGATACACCAGCTTAAATATACCTGTGAAATAAGAGCTTTGCATTTTCCAGGAAGCAAAAGGTGAGAATGTAAGGGGAAAAAAAGCCTCAACAGTGCTTTCTCCCAGTTTATCTACCAATCACTTGCAAAAAGACAATGAAAACTCCTAGTGTCCATGATAAAGACAAGTGCTAAGAAACAAAATTAAGCCAAAGGGACGACACAGAGAATCAGAGCTCCAGTTGGTAGCTCCTGGCTACAGATGTGTCTTGCCATGTGGTGTCATATCTTAACCAAGCAAAGAACCATATTCAAGTTAACATCTGTTTTCCTATGGCTTTCCAATCCTCACAATGCCATAGCTGCCATGCAAACGTCATGCGAGCGCTGAAAGAGGGACTGTGCTCATACGCAGGAAATGCAACAATCAGGTGGCGCCAGAGAGATGATCCACACTACAAAACCTGGAAGTTATTTTAGGGAGGGGGATCTAATTAAAGCTGTAACTACATTACTGTATGGTAATGAGTTCAGGCATTCAATTTAAGTTTTAAGGAGACTGCAGAACAAAGGGGTCTGAGAATGTCCTAAAGCCATGCTTTAGCTCTGCAGAATGAAGGGCAGGCAAGTAGGACTGCTGGAAAAAGCTGTGTACGTTATTAAACACATGTAAAGTACTGTACATATCAGCATAATCCTGAAGGAAGCAGTTTCCCAGAAGGGCTTTGTCAAGTAATTAAATGGTTTTGTAAAGACAGCTTCGACTTTTATATTCACATCACAACAAGGCAAACAGCATTTCTTACTGGACTTTAACTGAAGTATATGGAAATAAAGAGGTTCTCTTCTAAAATATAGCACCCAGAACCTCATATTTCACGTGCTAGCTGAAGAAAAGGTATGGTGAGACGGCCAGTAAGTTCAACCAAGACTGTGCATGCACCTACAGCACTTATGCTAGAAACATTTGCAACATTTGATGAAATGGTTCAATCAAAACGTTGGAAGTAGATTTCTCTGCAGGAGAAAGGAGAGTACGTAGCATCAGTAGCTCTGTTCAAGGCTTCCTATACAGAAATGAAACTTCTGCAGGCGAAACAAAAGGAGCTGCTTCCCCAGAGTTGCAATAGGATTAATATGTTACTGTTAAACACCTTCTTTAGAAGAAGAAAAAAAAAAAACAGTACTTCAAAACGGACCTTGATAAGCTACAAGTATCTGCTTTGCTTTCATCTAGCACCCAACCAAAATGAAAGAGAGATGAGGTAAAAAATGAATATGTATAGTCAAAGTCTCTACAAACAAATCACAAATTCTGGAATGATTATATCCAGGTTTAGCTCTGCACTCATAGGAAATGCATTGCTTTATGGTCATCATCTTAACCTAAGGCTCAGTCAGCTGATCCCACAAACACATCCCAAATACTGCATGGGACTGAGTCAACGCCTGCCTCTGGGGGACAGAGCTTCACACGAAGACATGATCCAGCCAGCCACCTCCCATGCCCTTAATTTCACCTGTGTGAAGTATTACTGTGGTTCCCCAAACACTGGGCTTTGAACAGTGTTCAGTTCACTTCATTCTCAAGTTAATCAAAGCTGTGGGTCAGCATCACCATCTCCGGAGATGTTCAGGAACCATGAAGATGTGGCACTGAGGGGCATGGACAGTGGGCATGTGGGGATCTTGAGCTGGACTTGGTGATTGTAGACTGGACTTACTGATCCTATGATTCTAAAAGAAAGAGAGAAGCCCTATGGCCTTTGCACAGCTCTGAGGTCACTCTTTGCAAACTGCTGAATCAGAGCCTTTGCGACGCTGCAGCCCAGGACCTGCTTCACTACCATTATCACATGAGATGTTAAACTCAAGTTTGACTGCCTGGAGAAACAGAGGCATGGGACTGTAAAACCCAAAGATCCTACAGCTGTGTGCCCTCAGCCCGGTCCTGTGCTGAATTTGAACCATTCACCCTTACTTACAGTGATTAACCTCCCTCTGATTAAGCTCCCCAGGCAGCGTATCACCAACAAGAGGTGGCTCTGTGCTATGACTCAGCCTGCCTGCCGCCAAACGAACCCCTCGCTGGCCTCTGCTAATGCAGCAATGAAACCTCATTAAAAATTCTGCATAATCATGCAATTACGAGTCTCCCTCTCGCAGGGTTTTCATCAGCAATACGAACGTTACCCTGCTACGTGCGTTTCGGCAGAACGATAGGGCGCTCCCATTAACCAGCACAACAACCTTAAATTGAGCTACTTATCGCAAGAAACACTGCGAACTCAGCCGGAGCTGAGAGCTCACACTCACTCCCCTCAGCTTCTCTCGCTAGGAGCGCAGCCGCCCACCTGCCGACACGCTCTCCCCGACACCGGGCCGCGATCTAGGCCTCCTCGCCCCGCGGCGCGCTCGGCCTCGGGCCCTTTCCCCGCCAAAGCCTCCATCAGGACGGAGGCTGCTCCCACAACCCCCGCAGGCCGCCGGCCGGCCCCGCCGCGCCGCTCACCATGGTACAGATGGAGGCGAGTCTCCGGACCGTCATCAGTACGTCCATCCGCCCGCCGCGGCCCCGCGCCCCGCCGCCGGCCCGAGAGCCGCCGCCGCCATGTTGGGACGCAGCCGCCCGACTGACAGCGCCAGCCGGGCCGGGGTGGCGCAGCCGCCAAATGGGGCCGAGCACCGCCGGTGCGCAGCCCAAAGGGGGCCGGGCTGCACCGCGCACTGCGGCTCCTCTCGTTCCGGTGCACCGCGGGAGCTGGGCGGGCTGCAGGCATCGCAGGCCTATCGGGGCGCGCCGTGCCCGCAGTGGCGGGGCTGTGAAGGATCTGGTTCACGCTGGATATTAGGAAACATTTATTTTACGACAGAGCGGTGAGGTGCTGGCACCCAGGGAGGTGCTGGAGTCACTGTGACTGGAGATGTGCAAGAACCGTGGAGATGTGGTACTTGGGGACATGGTTAGTGGGCAATATCAGTGGTAGGCAGACAACTGAACTGGATGATCTTGGAGGTCTTTCCCAACCTTAATGTTCCTGTGATTCAAGTGTGGCTTTTACAGAGCTGTCCAGTGTGATGAAGGAGTCAGGCATTGTTTCTGCTCTCACCACGTGTCCTCCTCGCAGCACAAACACAAAAAGGAGCCTTTCAGAGCACAGCACTGTGATAACAGTATCTATTGTACACCCAGAGGGAAAGGAGTGAAGAATGCTGTCCAGCTGCCATGTAACACTTTACACACTGCGTGCCAAAAGCAAACATGCATCAGAAAAAGCATCCCACAGATGGGTGGAAGTGCTTGTTGTCTCTGTATTGAACCTGGAAGAAACCTGACTGATATTTTGGGTTCCCTATAATGAAGTGCTGTTGAACAGTGCTGGTGGTGAGCAGGGAAGCCCTCAGCTGTGTTGCACAAGAAGCACCCCGTGAGCAGGACTGTTTCCATACGCTGCCCCTCACTTCAGCCCTGACCTTGTGGGAAAACCTTTGTGGAAGGGATGGTTCAGTTTCCAAAGCACATTTTGTTATGAGGCCAAGATGTTTCCATTCTATTTGAGTTGCTTGCCTGCAGCTATGTTCTCTTATACACACTGTGCTTCCCACGTCATCTGCTACAGGATCCCAAGAGAGAGTATTCCACAACCTAAAAAAAATCCTTAAAAATACACTAGAAGTGAAAAACGACACATGTCACTTACAGGGTTTCCATGAACGCACTGCAACAAAATTAGAGACAGGAAGTACAGAAATAGTGGAATCTGTGCAGTGTTTAACCAAATTTAACTTTATATTTAAATGATCGTCTCTCTGACATCCCAGAATAGAATCAGCTGTGATTTATCATGGATGTCACAACAGAATCTGAGGACACTTCCTTCCCCTCTGGCCTCCGGATTGGAACAGCTTTGTCCTGGGTAAAATTATGGTGCTAAAATGTCAGTCTTGTTCCCAGATGACATCTTCCCAAGAGGCCCAATTTTTAATGTCTGCACAAGGCGCAGCCCCAAATGTAGAGAAAGGCTAGCTCCTCATTCACATCACATTCAGCGCTGTTCCAATCTTACCTTCTACAGAGGTGCTTTGCAGCTGCGCTTCCAGCTAGCAGGAGCTGGGAAGGGTTACTGGGAGAAACAAGGTGGTAAAAAACGCTGCTTTTGTTTAGTGCCCAAGCACTGCAGGGTGACAGCTGGCCTTTGGGCCTCCAGTTTACCACAAAGAACAAAGGCGATCAGACAAAGCTGCAAAGATCAATCCATGCTTGTTTAGACACTGAGGAGTGGGGGATGCATGCACAAGCCACTGGCAGTGAGATTTATCTCAGCATCTGCAGAAATGGCTTTTCCCCAGCACCACACTTTGCATTTCTGCTCAGAAAGGAGCCTGTTTCTCCAGCAGTGTTGCCATAACGTCAAAATACTGTACAAAAACAACTCACAGACACTGGGGTGAATGTAATCGCTGCAAACAGACTTTTAGAGGAAAGATCACTTTTGCTAGTGCTAGGCAGAACAGGAATGAGTCTTTTTCTCAATGTGTGGTGGCCTTAGCAAGACTCATCTGTTTCTCCCTTTGTAAAGTGCATGAGGAATAATTGCAACCAGTTTTGAAAGGGATTTGATGTCCTTGTATGAAAAGCACTATGGTAAATGAAAAATGTTTTTATGTTTAGAATACTTCATCTCTGAAAATACATACAAGTGCCAGTAACATTAAAAACAGAAAATCTTATGAAAATCATAGCCAAAAGCAACAGAGACCAATCAATAAATCTTTACAATTTTGGTGTGGAAACAACATAATCTCTGTGCAACACGCAAAGGCACGTATCTTTGCGTGGAGCAACCCAGCCAGTGGTTAGTGAAACCTTCGGAATCGTTCACATGTTTTCAAAGTTGCTCTGAGTTTTGCAAACATTCTCCCTTTAATCTAAGCTATTGTTTTTCCAAGAGAATTTGAATTAAAAACATGAGCTTTTTAAGCTAAATATAAGTCCATTGTACACAAACAATTAAAATCTCTTTTAAAAACAATTCTTATTCTACGTGCCAAGGGTTATACAATCTCAAATAGTGTGAATCCTCTGCCTGGTTTCACTCAGTGAAAAGACTGTTCTGAAAATCCATAAAATCAGATAAAGATCGGATTCAAAACCTCTGGCTTTTATTATATATCTTCCTTGGTTTGTTCTTCAGGATCAGAGCCTAAATGCTACCTTTGTTGCTGTTGTTTAAAAAAGGAGCTTGGGAATATATTTACAACTTTTGGGAGAATATGTTGCTTTTTTATTACTGTTTTAAAAAAAATCCAAACAACCATTACATCTGGACAGAGATTCCTGCACATCCTGCACACAGTAGCAGTAGGCTTTGGTTAGAAGCATAAGAAGCCTGGGCTAGTGTATGAGAAAATGAGATTGAACTGTATGAGCAAAGGAACTGGAAATCAATTGGTCTGTTTCCAAGATGCACTCTAAAACTGCTTCCACATTTGTTGTAGGCAACCAGAAGCCATCACAGCTGCCAAAAGAAGCAGTTAAACATTTCCCGCACCGCTGGGCTTTCTTTCATTCCTGCTCCCACACAGTTCCTCTCAGGTGTCAGCAGCAGCACGTGCACTCAGCTTTTCCAGCAGCTGCTCCATGCCCATGACCACTTCAGCTGCCCAGCTCCGTCCCTTCTCACACCTCACTGTGTTGGTGAGATGCAGAGAGCTGCAGGGTGGAGCTGGGGGTGCTTGGAGCTTTTCTGTAAGCAGCAAAAAGCTGCCCTGTGTCTTGTTCTTCATTCCCCTTGGAAGTTTTGTTGGTGTTTTTTTCCACTGCTCTTGCACACTGAGCTGTTGATCTTAGAGAATTGCTGGCAATGACTCCAGGGTCTCCTTCCTAATTTATGAGTGCTGCATTCAAGTTCAGCATCATTGAAGCAGTTTGTGTCATTCTTCTCTAGATGCATTCCTTTACATTTATCTAGACTAAAGCTGCACTGCTTCTTGAGAACCTTCTGGAGTTTGCTCAACACTGACACAAAATGCCCAAAGGACATTTACTTTTGTTTCTGTCAACAGTATCTTCTCTACCAGAGAAATTCAGTATTGTTCTAAGAATGCTTTTGCTAGTATAGAATGTTCTATATGGTTCTCCTTAGCTTATCTGGCCTTTTTCCTTGCACTGAAGCTCTTCTGGCCACCTAGACACTGATAGATTACTGCCACTTGTTTTTATAGGAGAGCTGTAGTGATGAATACTTTTCTATTACTCACACATATGCTTTTAATAGGAAATGGTAACAAGGGTTCCAGCATCGTACTTAGAGAGTTGCTAGTTAATCCCCAAATTTATGATGTGTCCAGCTCAATTACACAGTTCAAAGCACCCTGCTTACTGACCACAAGACTTTGAATATTTTCCTCTCACTTTGCCTGTTCTACAAAACTTCTGCAAGATTAAGGCACCCATGTGAAATTTCCTGGAGAAGATTTTCCAGTGTTTGGGTGTTTCCAAAAATTTGGAAGCTCATTTACGCCATTCACACAGGAGTCATGTCCCAGAAGACTCATGATCTGGTGGCACCCTCTCAGCACCATGAGCTGCAGAGCCTTCCAGGCCTTTTGTCCCACCCCTCCTGAGCTGACTGTCATGATGGTCAAAGTAATAACCCTGCGTGCTTACACAACTCAGCACAAATATTGCTTCAGAACAAGTTTTTAGAGAGGAAACTGCGTCCTGGAAAAGTGATACATTCATGAATCTTCTTCATCCTGTGCTTATTTTGCTGGACTGCTGTGCACCAAAGCTGGATTTTTCTAAAGTTCTGCACCCAGTTCACATGTGACATGCTTAGGTCCTCTGTGGGACCGGCATGGAAATGGAGATCATTTGAAAAGCTGGCACACAGTGCTTTGAGAAGGAGTGACAAACTAGAAAGCTGGCCTGCTTCCCCTTCCTACAGCTCTCAGCCATGTCCTGGCTTCTGAAACCTGCTGGGAGAGCTCTGTGTATGCTGTGATTGAAAGCAGCTGCACGAAAGTGTCTGGGCACAGAAAGTTCTTTTGGTGGCTGCAGCTTCTCCATAAGGAACCATGCCTACCCTCTGCCTGGCAGGAGCATACAGAGGGCAGGAGAAATCCGCACACCCGGGTCTCCGGGGCCTGTGGGTGGATTAGCTGCGGTGCCACTTTCCGTCAGGATCTGTTTCCCACACAGCGTGACGGAGCGCACGTCTCAGCAGCACACTGCAGACACCAGGCTCGCCTCTTCCCATCGCTGCCTGAAGCCCTTTGCAGACCTCTTCTGACCAGTTTTGCAGAGATGAATGTTCAGACTATCTTTTCTGTAGTTTAATTTACATCTGTTTTATATTATTTGCAGTTTTTTCTTTATCTGGCTCATTCCCTCCCGATCACTCTTTGCTTTCTCTCCCCTCCCCATTATCCTTGATAACTGAGTTGATTGTAGTTCGTGTACAGTTACATGCTGTCATCCCTACAGACCTTCCAGCCGCCAGCTGTCTCAACACTACACTCCTATAGAAGTCATTCTTTCTTCACTCCCTCTGTCTGGCTCACCCCACTGAAGGATTCTGAGTCCTTCCTCAGCTTTCTCATAGCTGTTGTTAGCCCAAATTCACTTTTCCATGCTTAGAGACACAGGAATGCCCCAACATGGTACTGATCCGTACTCCAACGGACCATTGCAACTACTGCCACATAAAAAAACAGTAGATGAAATGTATCCCAGAGGATACAAATGTAAGCTAGTTCTTGTAAATAACCCAGGGCAGCCTGATCTGGTGGGGGTCAACCAGCCCATGGAGGGGGTTGGAACTTAATGATCTTTACATTCTCTTCCAACCTGAGCCATTCTATGATTTTATGAACCCACTGCTCTCTGAATTCTGCAGAGGAAAAAAGGGTTTATTTTCCTGAAGAGGAGCATCCCATCAGCTCCAGTGCTCTGAAGGGGCCCTAATGCAGGGCACAATAGGCCAGGGAGAACAACAGAGCGTAGAGTTGGAATCAATTGAAAATGCAGAGAAACTAGACAGGCAGAATGGGATTATTCAAAGTGGAACGAGAGCAGGGCACTGGGGTGACTGTACCTCACTGCAAACACGGCTGCCATGACTGAGAGCCAGAAGGACCTTGTTTTAGTGAGCAGTCAAGGGGAAGCACATCAAACAGGCAGCGGGGAGATAAAGCGGGGAGCAGGAGCGTGGTGGGTGGATGGAGGCACACGCTGGTGCCCGGCCGGAGGAATGTCATGGCTTCACTTGTGATTGGCTGCTGAGTGGAGGAGTCAGTTTTCACGGGGGTTGATCAAAAAGTTTCCTTTTGCTTTCCAAAGTCGCTGTCTGAGCAGAGGCATCGGAAGAGGAGGCCGGTTGCTCTAACATTCCTCGGGAAAGCGACTTAAATGCAATGAGAAGGCTTCTCTTCCCAGGGACACGCAGCCAAGAACAGACACAGAGAAGCTGTTTTCCTTCTCTTCTCTCCCAACTCCTACTGGAGTTGATCAGCTCTCATTTCTGGCATGCGTCTCAACTCTCAGGATACCATGTCACAGTATTCTACTAACTTTCTCTTGCTTCCCATACCAGAGTATCCGGTATTAGACTGCGTGCCCAACAAAATCATCAAGCTGGTGGTGCTGGGTGGCAGCAGTGTTGGCAAGACAGGTAAGCCCGCGGGCATTGCTCACACCGTTTGCTTGCTGCCGTGCTACCTGCAGCTTTGCAGCTCACAGCCACGGCTGTGAAAACTCTCATAACCTTTGCAGCCAAAGCATTTCAAGTTGCTTTGTTGTTTGTTTTGTTTTTATTTTGTTGGCTTGTTCTGACTCATTTGTGAGGCAGGTTTGCTGCAGGGCTTTGACCAGGCAGCGTGAGGACAGGGCAAAGCGTGGGGAGCTCTGTACTCACAAATGAATCTCCGTGGCCCTGTGTGAATCATTTAACCGCATCTTCATGTCCACACCCCCAAAAACGGGGCTAGTGATTTCTGTTCTCCTGCTGTGAATGCTGACTGCTGTGTGGACAAATAATAGCACACAGGATGTGCCTGCCTGCACTATTCTGCAAAGGAGAGGAGAGGAGGATAAAGCGAGCGTTATTGCTTTGGAAGAGATGGTTCACGATCTGTTTTTACTACATCTGGGGTTCCACGGTGTTCAGGAAAGTGTTCAGTTGTTTTAGATTTGAAGCAGCTACATTTCTGTATTATTTTTAGGTACTTTGTTGAAGCGCACAGTCAATTTCACTTAAAGGTACCAAGGAGGTGACTCAGTACGTACCGAGAAAAATATATCTATTATTTTAAATGAAATAAATCTATGAGAAAATTGCTTGCAGGATAAAATGGAGTGGTTTTGAAAATGTTTAGGAATCTGCTGAGCTGAAAGCAGTAGATGAATATAAGTCACCGTGGCCGTAAAGGGGCTTTAAATGTTATCAGGAGATCACAAAAATGGAAAATGTTCAAATTCAATAGTGCATGAAAGCACCACGGGTTAAGATGAATAAGAAGTCCAGAGCACTGGAGCATGACCTGTGTGTGTACAGCACATGCAGTTTGTTTGCTGGATGTAATTAGATATCACTAATGGATTTCACCAGGAGGACTGAGGATTTTTAAGGCTGGGAAGAGCCATTTGATCCCTCAGCCACACTTCTGATACGGCACAGAGGCCTTAAAGTTGGCATCTGGATTCATTTCAGTACTGTAAGGGTTTGGCATGTTACTCTTCTCCTAAATTATTTTAAACCAAAGGTCAGATTGTCACATCTGCCGTCACAACAAACAGTGCTCTGCAGCCCACACCACACAGCCTCACTGAACGTGAGGGGTGATTTACAATACAAATTGCTAAAAGCACTGCTTTAGCTATCACAGTTTGGCCCCAATCCTTTTTTGTGAGTGCAGAGAGAAGGATTTTCAGAATAAGAAGTGAGCAATAGCAAGATTAAGTTGGTTTCATATTATACTAACTCTTCCAGTAAGATACTACATGTGTTCTGACTTTGGTTCCCATTAAAGGCCCATATTTTTTTCATTGTTTTACAGCTCTGGTTGTGCGCTTTCTCACTAAGAGATTTATTGGAGACTATGAAGCCAACGCTGGTGAGTCTGTTTTCTGCTGCAGTGCTGCAGATAGCTTGAAAAGGAATCCGCTCTCTTTTGTGACTGGTGCACATTACAGGAAAGCCGAGCAGTGTTAGATGTCCATGAGGTGCATATTTTCAGTTAATAGCCTCAAGCTATGAAAGCAATAAATCAAAGCCTCATTATTCACGTTCCTGTTAGCCATTTTTTCCCCCAGCTTGATGGAATAGGATCAGAGTAAAAAGGCTTGCTTGGGAATATACCTATACTAAAGTGCAGGCTCCAGGAGCAACTTGTATATTGACCAAACCACAGAGAGCCAGCACTGCTCTCTGCAGCCCCTGGGAAGCCAGTGGAATTCCAAAGCACACAAAAGGCAATTCAGAACTTTTTTTTCCCCGTGTATTCCTTTTCTTTTGGTGGATCTTGTGGCAGTGGAGAATTTCAATTTGAAGTCTTCTTTCTGCAAGATAAGCAAAGGGCTGTGCAAACTCCTACTTCGTTTCTTGTTTCATTCTGACACCTCAGGATATGTGTTCATGTGAACTGTTTAGCTCACAGCCTCTGTTCCAAGGAAGCACTGACTGTTTCAGCCAGGACTGTAGAAAGTATCACTGCGCTCATACCTACAAGCACATCCCACACGTAGGCTATCTAACATTTTTTGAGGGGGTGAAAAAGGAGGGGATAAAAAGCAGTGACATACTGAATTGAAGACACACAGAGAATTCAGAACAATGAGGTAGGAACAGAGATGGCAGTACAAGACACGTTTGATCTCTGCTTGTCTGATGAAATGAAGTCTGAAAGCTCCTCCGTACAGCCCCCTCTCCCTGACCCCAAGCAACCTTGATGGCTGCCTGCACTATTTCTCTTTTTTTTCCCTTCGTCTTTTCTATGGGAGACTGTACATCAAGTCAGACTTCTGAGCTTTGCAATGGATCATTGCCGAGAACCACATGCTTTTCTCATTAAGCTACCAGCCCAACAGCCATGCTGTAGAAGAAACAAATATGCCAGAAATAGGAAACAGGTGGTAGTGTATTTGTGACCATTCAGGCATGCTTCTTCTTCAGTGAGCGTAAGGCAGAGCACAGCCTATGTCTGGAAGTACCAGGTCTTTTTTTCTACAGTGTACTACAGAGCAAGAATGATATGTTGCCTGGTCTCAGTTCAGGGGTGCAGTACTTTCCCATAAACCAACATCATTTTTCCTGCTTAAAAGCCAACGTGTTTTGAAGAAAAAGCTCCCCAGGAGGGTTATATTACCTCACAGAGTCAGTATTAAAATATAATATGATAATGTTGGATCCAGATGCAGCAAACTTTGCTATATTGAATTTCCTTATATTGTAAATACATCTATGAGCTCCGGATATTTACCACTGGAATAAAAGCACTTGTTTCCTTGAACCAAATCTAACACAGGCAATTTTCAAAGCGATGGCATTACTGTCACTAACGGGCCAATCTGTTAGTCTGCAGTCCTTACTCTCCAGTAGGTAGGATTTCTCTAGGTTTGAGATGCTGGGCATTGTTTTATGGTGTAGAAATGACAACTGTAGTTGGACAACACTGAAACGTCACACACAGCAGCTGTGGATATAGCATTTCTTGCACATCCATGTGACTTGCACTGAGTTCTAAAGAAAAACGTCAATAACATTAATCTCTGAAGCTGTTCTTATCATAACCATGGATAGTTTGCAGGATGAAAAGATTTCTTTGTCACTTAGTTTTACTCCTGTAACAAAATAAAACTCAAGCCCAGAACAGTGATGCTCTTCAAAGAGCTTGGTCAGCCCCATGGCTCTGAGCCAGGACACGGCCTTGAGAATCAGTCATTCACACTAACCAGAACTCCAATTCAAACTGTCCAGTCTTTGGGGATTTCAACCAAGCTCTGACAGCAGAAATCACATAAATCCTAAAGAACATCTTTGCTTTTTTCTGTATCTAGTCACGTGCTCTGCATCCAAACCTAGAATACTCTCCTTTCTTATAATAAGTAAATAAATAAATCCCCCAGAAATGCAAAAGGAAGCAGTTCACTTAATTTACAGTAAACACCCAGATAGCTTGGCGTGAGATTAAGAGTATGCACTACCTCCATTTTAAAATACAGATTAGAAACCAGAATGCGATTCATGCACCTGTTTTAACAGAATATTTGACTCAATACTAAGTGCTGTCTTTCCTATATATCATCCTGGAGGTACAGTGGAAACATTCAACCATATAACAAATACAGAACCACCTGACTTAAATACACAGCCACACATTCTTTCTGGTTCCGCTCACCTTTCTATACACAGCTATGAATCATAAACCTCAAATTCTGGCTTTCAGCACTTCCATTTTCCCCTTATGTGCTATTTCTTTGTTGTCATAGTCACTGCCTCTAACGATCTTGCTTTTCCACCAGGTGCATTGTATTCAAGAAAATTCACCATAGATGGGGAACAGATCTCCCTACAGGTGCAGGATACTCCCTTTGTTTCACTGGAGGTAAAACATCTGCTCAGTGCATCAGTACTTTACAACACAGTTACTGTCTCTTGTTTGTTGCCAGCACGTTAATCTGTAAATAACTCAGCTTTCCAGAAGAAATACACCTGGGCTCAAACCCAAATGAATTCTTACAGGTGTGCCTTAAACTCCATCAAAATGAGCCCCTGCAGAGGTTAAATCAGGTTTCTTTCTGAGCAAGTCAGAATTAAAACAAATCTGTGAGGGCATAGGTCTCACAGAAGTGGCTATTTCAGCTAGAGCGCTTTTCAATGCTTTCCTTCCTTGTTTTTTAATTTTATTTATTTTTTATTTCTCAGCTGTTGGCATTTACATACTTTCCTATTTCTATTGGTATTTGAGATATTCTAGACTTAGCGTTTGACTGGGAGCCAAACAGAATCTAGAATTAAGATGTCTTTCTCAAAAGAGCAGTTTTACTTGCAGAACAAGATGATGAAAACGATGTCGGAAGAGCGGGAATGGAATGAAGTTTATTTTTATGTGACAGGTGAAAATCTCAGGGGAGTAATAACTTCTATTAAAAAAAAGCTGAGATTTCATGGTAAAATTAGGTATCCTCTTGTTGCCCCCAAATCTAACCTTCTGAAAAGCCATTCCTGAAGTCTTCCAAGTATTCTGGTGGGACTTCAGAGAACAAAGACCCTATGCCAGTTTGTACAGAGAAGACACTGCAAGGAGAACCTGGTGGTGGTTCGGCAGGACGGGGAATGCCCAACAATGGTAGCAAAGGGAGACCCCTCCCTGCTCTATCCCTTGAAGAAAGGAGGGAGTGAAGCGATTTAACTCCTTTCACAACGGATACAAGTTTATTTTCTGATTTCCCTGTTTTAATTAAAACTGCCTGAGAATTTAGAGACTGTAACCAGAGCTCTACAAAATGCAGTAACACCAACAGCTGAGGTTTCCTAGTCAGAAAGTATTTTAATTTAGTTAGGAAAGAGTTTCATTTTCTTTGTCCCATTCAAAGGTCTGCAGTGCTTCAACAATTCCCACAGACACACTTATCTTAGCCTGGATCTCTGCTGGCATCAATCAATGTATCTGAAAGCATTTTAAAGGACTGCTTCTGACCAGAACTTACTAAAAGTGAGAATAGGTTGGACTTGCTGGTAAAATCCTTAAGAAAGACTGCTGTGTGCAGGCATTTCAGGAGGAAGTCAAGTAGAATCCTCAGGACTGCAGCCACACTGGAACTGTTCATGTTTAAGAGAGAAACAGAAGCAAAGAGATAACTGGTTTTGTTAGGTGATTCATTGCTGATGGCCTACACATGGCAAACCACTAGGCGTTTCAAAATTTGTGCTGGAGCAGAGATTTCCATTTAAAAATGGCCCATTAGTCTTTGATTTTCCCCAGTAAAGCATTCCAGTGGGGATTATCCATCCATCTCACTACTGGGTGGGCCTAGCTGGAGTAACTGAGAGTTTCTGCTCATTAGGGTTCCCTTCAAACGTGCACCTTCTCCAAAAGCATTTTCAAGCTTGCCAGAGCAATTAGTTCTTTTTCCTCATAAAAGGAGTTTGCTGATGAAAAGAGGCAAGCAGGATGTGAAGGGTGGCTAATTATCTACAGATTGGACACAACCCAGACACCAACAGTGCAAATTGCCCTTCTTCCCACAGTCTGCCCCATCATGGCTTGAATTTGCTCTCATTTGCCTTTGAAGCAGGGCTGCTACAAGGCTCCCTCTTCCTTCTGTATGCAGCCCTGGTTGGGTTTGTTTTGTTTTGCTGTTTCTCGGATGGGGAGCACAGAGAGGAGGGTGATTAGAGCATCTGTTAAGCAATTTCACATCTAAGATTTAGCTTTGTATTACTGTAAGCTGGCAAGAGCAAAAAATTACTGAGTGTGATGAGCCAGTGACTGTATCGGCCACAGTGCAATATGAAAAGGGCAGTTAGTTTGCAGAACTGCTGCTGAAAGCTGTAAGCCTAATTTGTAACCTGAGCCTTCAGAAATTCTGCTTCCTCCTTCCCACAGAAGAGTCTTGACTGTAGTCCTTCTTCCAATTGCCTGATGTGCCATAAAGAATGAATCAGTTTTGCCCATGCTTTTCCTCCTTTCCTTCCTGAACTTAGGCTTTATAATTCATGTTTAGATGTCTAAATAAAAGCAACACAGTTTGGGAGGTTGCTGAGTGCACACAAATCCTGTTGAAACATACGGGAATGGCAGATATGTGCTGTGTAGACAGATATTCGAGCATACGTTCTAATACTTCAAATTTCCATGACTGATAATGAACAGTGATTACATTTTTACTACACACGTTTTTTATTCTTTCTTATGATAAACTAGGTTTCTGCCATAAGACCTCTGAACACTTTTCCAGGTGTTCTATGCCTTTGGAATGAACTCATACATGTACAACATGACAATTTATGAATGATGTTGAAGTATCTGAAATGTTGCCTGTGTTAGTTTAGGAAGATAAGATCTGACATGTTATGCCGGATCTATCCTCCCCAGCCAATCAGCTGAATTGCTTATTGTGCTAATTATGTTGATTTAAAATGCCTCCCCTAAGTCTTACTGAAGTTGATGATGTGTTGAATGGAATTTAGCAATAATAGAAGCAAAAAAATTGGGCTCTATTTGTGATGTTGAACTCCCACTAAAGAACACAGAGGAACCTCTTATTCCCTACAACTTCAACAAGGGCTGAATATGTTCAGTGCCTTGTTGGGTATGGAAGAAAATGCAAGGTTCCAAAAAGCCTGGATTATTGACAGGAATGTCCGTTCTTATCAAACGAAGCTTACTGGTAGTAACTGCAGCACTGATCTCCCTGTCTAGTTGGGAAACATGCCAGCAGGGATAACAAAAAAGAGAGGGGTAGCTGAAAATAGCCTCATCTTGAAAAGTAAGCAGATCTCTTTTCAAGCTCCATGGTATTGTGGCATTGTATTCTGTTTTATACTCTCCACACTGGTGCCTATTATGACTGTATGAGTAGGAGCTGTGCTGGGCAGAACAAACGTGTGACCAGCAATGCACTAACATAAGCCCACTGCAGCTGCACAAACGAGCAATGAGATTTCACCTCATTTTCAGTTCCAGTAATTGGTTATTTGCAACAAATTGCTTTTTCAAAGTAATCTTGCTTCTCACTATTGGAAGAAGTGTATGGCAGTAAAACCTGTCAAGCTTCACTTAATAGAGTTAGTGAGAATCCCTGTCCATGGAGACAGAATACAGAATTGGAAAGAGCCATAAAACGCAGCTTGGGGACCGCCATTCACTTGCAGCAGTGTGAATAGCCTGCTGAGATTTTTTAATGCTTACCATTCCATTCACCATTTTACCCACACCGAAAGGTCAGGTTACTGTCACTGTTGTAAGGATTCACCAGATGAGAATACAAAATGAACTTGTTAGTATCAGCACTAGGTTGTTCTCTTATTTTCAACATGGCAGCTTTGATCCCTCTCCATTTTTCTGCTGCTTTAACGTGCTACTGATACAGATGGAACTTTTTCCTGTCCCCAGTGCATGCCCAGCAATCAGAGAGGTTTCTGCCTTGTGCTGAGCAACAGCCACACTCTAAAACCCCGCCCTGAGCAGCCAGCGCTGCTGTATGACTGCTCCATCTGCTCCCTATTCTCAGTTTTCTAATCTCATTCCTCTTGGTTTTGACGGCAGGATGACACTGACAGCATCTGCTGCCAGGAGCAGATCAACCGCTCGATCTACTGGGCAGATGGCTTCGTTTTTGTTTACTCCATCACAGAATACGAGAGCTACCGCGTCATCCGGCCCCTGTACCAGCACATCCGCAAGATTCACCCCAACGCTAACATCCCCCTGCTTCTGATGGCAAACAAAGGAGACCTTCTGCGAGCCAGGCAGGTGTCCTCCAAAGAAGGACTCCAGCTGGCCAGCGAACTGGGAGGTACTTACTATGAAGTCTCAGCGCGGGAGAACTGCGAGGGCGTGCACGAAGCCTTCCAGCAGCTGTGCCAGGAGGTCAGCAGGATGATTGGCAGCTGCAATGGAGAGAAACGAAGAGGCCTCCACCTTGTCCGACCCAAGTCTCCAAATATGCAGGACTTAAAGAGACGTTTGAAACAGGCTCTGACTTCCAAAGGGAAATCTGCCACTACGCTTTGATGTAGCTGATAAAAATAGTTTTCCACACCCCTGGACAAAAGGCAAGCAAATAAACTGGTGTTCAAGGGAATCTCCAAAATACAGTATTTGGGTTGTGTGAGAGGTCCCTTCATTCTCTCTGTGTATCTTCCTTCAAAATTCCATGTTTGTTCATCAGAGGAACTCACAGAACGTTCTCCTGTGGCAAGAATGTAGAAACTGATTTAAGGTATAGATTGTCCCAAATTATTTCTTTCCCAAAAGGAATGCAGTCAAATAGTTTAGGCATAAAATGTAGATTTTATTAATAAAATAAATAAATCTTACTGATTTATTTAGAGGAGTGGCTTCTCTTGGGGACAGCTGTATTCTTGAGTGTGGGCAGTAAGCTACAGCAAGGCACCAGGAGAGTGACATGAGCCATACTGAGCAAGCAAAACCAAATTTGCTTAGTCACAAGACTGGAAAATAAAGACAAAAAGTAAATGATAAGCATAAGTAGTAAAAAGTAATAATTTAACAAATAGAATTAATTCAAATCTAGAACACTTAGAAGGTGTTCTTAGCAACATGGGGAGAGATTTGCAAGCTTCTATAAGATATAAGCTTTTATAAGATATTTTTAAAACTATAACAATTTATTTCAGATTATTTTTCTTTAAGTGCATACCATTTCTGAAAGGGATTCTGTGGGCACAGTACTTAGCGCCATTTTGTAGACAGATTCTCAGTGGTCTACTTCTCATTTTTGTGTAAGTTTCCTATACGGTAATGTGGAATAAATAGAGCAGCGTGGCTATAAAACCTGCAGAGAGCAAATGGGCAGTATTAACCAAGAGCAAGGATGGGATCTGAAATGATATAACCTTTTTTCTAAACAAATTATGTTTGTTTGGAAAGATGATCTTTTAAAGAAACAAGGCCTTTACTCAAAGTATATTTGATTCATTACAATTTTTTGGAATTATTTTTCAGCAGAAAGGGTTTTGTGATGCCTGAAACACCTGGCTTCAGGAATTTATCATTTTGTTATTTGCCTTCAAACCAGGTTTTACTCGATCCCTTGCAATGCATCCAAATCACCAGTCTGTCGATAGAGATCTCACTGGCAGTTTCTCACTGCAGTTGTTCTCTGTGTGTGCCAAGGGCTTTGAAGCTGCATCCTGTGAGCTGGCCAATTTTATGGTCGCAATAACAACAATATGAGGCACCCATCATTCTGTTCCTAATGGGAATGGAAAGAAACTGGGTTGGATCATGCAGAAGTCATGGTACAACGACCTTTTCTTTAAACACGCCACCCAAGCACTTCACAGGATCATGGAATGGATTAAAACTCAATGATTTACACTGAGGAACACAGGTGGGGAAATCCTAGTTCCATGGATGTGGAAAAACACTCCCAGCTGCAGCAGTACTGAGCTAACTCAACATTTTACTCATGAACAGCAAGAATGCAAATTGAGTCTGATGAGTACCCATACAGCTCAGGGCTTGAAATTCTGTTTTATGTTTATTTGCCCCACTGTTGGACAGCTCTACTCATTATTTTCTTCATCACTTGGATTTGCTTTACCTACAGCTCACCTTCTGGTTTGTTTATTGTTCTCCACGGTCAGCATTCTGAGACATTCTGATTAATTTAAGGCTCTTCTATACACACAAAGCAACTGTGATTTTTTTTTTGTTTTTAGTGAGCTTCAATTGGTAGTAGAGAGTGAAACAGAAAGTTGGATCAACCAAACAGGGACTCAAGCAATATTAAGGGATTTGTACTTAGCTAATGGTTTCTTAACAGCTTAACATTCTAGCTGGGCCATTGTCCTCTTGGCATTTTGGAACTGCATTTGTTAGCATGAGATTTGAGTCTTCCAAAGTACTAACAGCATAGTTCAAATAGCAAATCTTTAACATGAAAATGAGCAAAGAGATTGTGAGAGACAAGCAAGCTGAACATTGTTTGCATCAGAATAGTGATTGCCAGTTTTGAAAAGCAACCACATATCTTACCATTCCTGTACTGTATAGTTAGGGCTCAATTTACTGAAGACAGCTTGCTGAAATTTGTTTTCATAAACGCCTTAGGGAATTAGGTCCTCTATCTCATTAAATTTGCTTGTAACTCCTCTTTCGGTTCTGATCCTTTATTTGGGAAGAGAGTTCAACACGTTTCAAAACTGCCAATGTTTTCTTTTCAGTAGCGACTAATAAAATCAGGCAAGGCCTTTCCTGAGTAGTATATAAAATGTACATCTCATGTCTTTAACTGTTCTTTGTTTATATTAGGTAAAAATATTTTTTTTCCTAACACCCTGCTTTGGAAGTACACGCAAGCACTCCTATGCTTGCACTCCTACATATGTATTCCTGCATTCCCGTGGCTCTGGTGGGGGAAAAAAACATCCATGTTTTAGCTAAGGCCAAAAAATATTGAAATATTTAAGTCTTCTCCTAAATATTAACATGTGGCTAGCATTTATTCTGCCACAGAAACTTGAGTATAGCATTTCCTTCATTCATTAATCGGCAATACAAACCTGGCAGTAGCTTTGATACTGGATTTAAGCCAGGACTTACCATCTACAGGGGATGATCGAGCTCAGCATTTTTATTCACAGCACAGTACTGAAACATCAGAGCACAATGCTGTGCCACTGATGCTCAGCAAGGCTGAGGAAGGAGAGCAGTAGCATGAAAAGTATAGAGAAGAGAACAATACAGAATTCAGTGCCTAAAAATGACCATGTAAAATATCAAAGATTAGCCACATAGAACCCTATCCTGAGCCTCTTCGGGCTGCCGAAGGGAAATATACACTCTATTGGAGCTTTGAAATGAAACTTCGAGAGAGAAGGTACTTGATGAAAAGTCAAGGGAGAACGTGAGAAAGCAATTTGAGGGGAGGTGGTGGAGTTTGTGGTTTTGGCTGGGAGCAGGGGGTGGGGGTTTGAGAGATTCTGGTTATCAAGAAAATTCTCAGATATTCTGCTTAAATCCAAATCAAATCTATTGGAAGCAATGTACTACAGAATTAACTTTTTTTTCCCCTCCCCACATACCTCTTCATTTTCCTGAATGATTGAAACCTTGTGCACCATCTGGTTTCTAAGACGCCTTGCAGCTGGGTTCACTTGGGCACAACGCAGTTGAGTGATCTGCCCCCAGGTTACACAGCTGCGCCGAAGTGCTTCCGCAGAGCTCAAAACCAGAGTCCTTTGTAACATCCATTCCCAACACTTCCCAACAGCTACCAGGCTGTACTGCCTCCCTCAAGGATGCACAAAGCACTGTGAGTAGTGCTACATGAGACCGTAACTAAAAGTTGGAAAAAGTCACTTGAATGACAGACTGTGCTAAGAACGCACTGAGTGAAGCATTTCTGACATCCTGAGCATTGTAGTAGCAGCGAGACTGGCCTGTGAGTCACTGAAGATATTAGTAAATGATCATTTAAAAGATAACTTGTAAGGAAAGCCAGCCCCCTTCTGACTTGCTTAGTCAGGATATTTACACATCAGTTGTCTGCATTTTCAGTAGAGATAGCTTCAATCTTAACATCTCAGGCTGTTGTGATCTCAGTTTTACATTTGAAAAGGAGGAGGAAAATGGAAAATTCAGACCTCAATTTCAAGAAATGGCTCAGACAGAAATGTTGGTACCCTGGGTGCCCGCTTTGCGCAGGCTCTGTGTCAGGTGTCCAGCTGAAGGAGCACCTTCCTGTGGCGCGGAAAGAAATGTTGCACCAGAGAACCACTGGTTTCAAATGGCAAACTGGAAGACCGCCAGCTCATTGTGATGGTGGGGTTTCCCTGTGCCAAGCTGGAAGGCTTTGGGTCAAATCACTCTGAAGTCTGCAGAGGCAGTGTGTGACCCTGAGGTGACAGAACATGATGACATATTTGCTTGTCTCTAGTTGTTCATGTAATTTCCAAGACCTCTCACGTGCTGACGTTTTCTCTTTTGGGACTAGCACAGGAAGGGCATGCAATCAAGTTAAAAAGATCTCTAGAGCCATTCTAAAAACCTCAAAAGCAGAGACAATGGTCCTAGAAAATGCTGTCCCATCGATCACATCTGGAGACAAAGCAGGACTCCTCCTTGGATACTTTCTCACCCTCCTACTCTTGGCTCTCCCTTCCTTGTCCCTCTCCATTCGCGCCTCTGTGCTGGTTTAGTTTGGCAAGGAATACCTCTGCAATCACTCTTCCTTAGGCTTAAAAGAATAATTTTGGTGTTTAGTGTATGATATATTCCAAATATTTTAACTGCAGACATGGTTTATATCAAAACAAGAGTGCCTGCTTAGCCTTTTGAACTTCTTTACCTAAATCATTTTAAATCACACTTAAATCAAGTCAGAAGAACTCTGCATTTAGACAAACCTTTGAATTCATGCCATTTCTCCCCAGATGCTCTCACTGGCTTCGCCCAGTATCTTCCTCCCCTGTAAGCTCATTTATGTTGCTTAGTCACTGCTTACTTAAACCTGTTTAATTCATGTAAAGTTTTGCTGCTCTTCTCTGAAATCTCTCCAGTTTAATCAAGCGAGTTCTGTTCTCTAGGCAGCTGTGCAAGCTGTGGATGAGTTCAGAACAGCTGGTGACTTTCTGCTCTGTCAGATTTTTGCCCATTATTGAAGATTTTGGAATAAGCAGGAGCATGGATGGAGATTCATCAAACCAACTTTGAGTCTCCTTTCGCTTGTCAGCTTCCTTTGGTGGCAATAATATCCATCACAAGACGGACCAAGTTTGTTCTAAATGACAGTGTTTCAGTTCAATTCCTAGAGAGGGAAAAATGCCAAATATGAAGCGGATAGATGAATTGGTAGGCTCTGCAAACCCTGAGATCCGATTCATTCAGGAGCTGTCACACCAATCCTCTTTTCCTTAGAAGATACATTTCTTAGATTTTCCATTTTATCCAAATGGGTTTCAGGACAGCTTCTGGATCTCATCACACAGACACTTACTGTCTCCTCTGCAGCAGGTCAAGGGGAAGCTGCACATTTTCTAAATGCAGTGGGTGAAAGAATGTATGTCTTGTGCTGTTATTATGGATGATTGTGGAGACTGTTCCTAAGGACAATGTTTTTCTTCTTCTCTCCAGGCAAAAACACAGAATGCTAGCAAAAGTAGCTGGTCATTTTGAAAAGCTGTTAGCTGTGTTTGCTGAACTGTGAGACAAACTGCTTCCTCTGCTGGTTAAAAAACCTACCAGATAAGTGGGGGTTGGGATTTTAAAGATGCAGCCTCTGAACTCTTGCAGAGAGTTGAATTATGTCACTTCTTGATGGGGATCCAGGTTTCCACTTGCTTGCAGGAGCCTTCACTTTTCACACTGTGTTCTGCACTGTATTTCACTTCAAAACTCAGTATTTTCCTGATGATAAAAATGAGAAATGTCTTTGGAGTGTCATTCTGAAGTGCAACAGCCCATTATCTCAACTCCCTATTTTTGATGAAGACCAAGGATGTCTGAGCTGCTTTTACAGTTGTTGGAGACTGGAGCTCATACTTCATAGGCAAACGTGTTTATCATTTCATTGTTATTTAACTAGTAGAACATGGTACACTGTCACACACTTCAGACATTCTGTGACTGTCAGTAAAGAGCAGTGGGATGTGGAAATGAGAGAGGCATAAAATCTCTAAACTACGCTCCTGAGATTTCCTGTTAGAGAGAAACAAACTTTCCCTTAAGCACTGAGAAAGGTAACGAGCTGGTGGTAATGATGAATATAAAGAAAGCAGCAACAGCAATTCTGGCTAAACAACCCAAGCTCCATTCCCTTGGGTTGGAAAACAAGGAAGGTGCCAACTTTAGTGAGAACCTCCTAAGTTTAGAAAAAGGGTTCACTGAGAAACCGCTGGTTCTCTGAGAAGGAACCAAAATGTTTCAGTGGACTACACATCTTGAGGTACTCAGCTGAAAAAGAGAACCAGAACCCAGGCCTTGGAGAGCCATCAGCATTTTCCATCCACATCTATTCAGAGCAGTGGTGAAAAGCCCACATCTTCATCACATTCCAGCCCTCACGGTTACTTAAGGCCCATGTCAAAGTCACTTCTGAAGGACTACTGCAGTATTGCTGGTCTCAGTGTAGGTCTGGGACAGCTCCAGCAGTGAATGGCGGCTTTAAGCTGCCACTCTTCTCCCCCTTTAACCACAAAGACCACCTGTGTAGCCAAGCTCAAGAGCTAAGACCGAATTCCATATATCTGATCAGTGTTCATCAGTCTGTGCTGGAGCTCAGTAACTGGCTCTCAGAAGAATCAACATCTGCCAAAGGAGCAGCTTTTAAAACCCAGAATGCATATTTGTGTCAGAACTGTGAAGTGATACATTCTATATGCAAGCACTATTCTGAAAACACTACTTATTGGGCTGCTTTGAAGAAAGCAAGAAGTTTTGTTTCTAAATCCTGAGTTTTAATCATTAAGATTATTCATTTTTATCTATTTTCATGCACTTAATTTTAGCCATTTGCACTTGTGAACCTCGCACTAGGGAACGAGCCAAAGGAAATGGAGCCAATTGTTTCTCCTTTATACATTTGACAGTGCACACCTTCCCCATCCTGTGACTGTGTCTCAATGCTGGAAGAACTTAGAACTGCAGATATGGCTGAAGAAGGCACCATGCAAAGCCCAGGTACCCCACAGCCCTGATTCCATATCAGCTGGTGAGAGCCACTGGCCACGCAGACACACGTCCAAAAAGCACCAGTGTTCAGAACCTAGTGGGGCACAATTTGCAATGAGCTTAAAATCAGGATGAGAGCAGTGGACTGTTGAAGGGTTAAACATTTCCTGCCTTTAATCTGGAATCACGTAATGTGGAATGAATGTTTCAGCTCAAAATGTTTCCTCGCTCTGGCAGTGTCATGGTGGGAGGTCAAAGTGTGGGGGAGACAGAAAGAAAAAAGGGGGGTGCGCGGTGTGGGGAGCCAGGGAAGCACACACACCCAGCAATGAGCAGGATGGGTTCTCCAGCAGCGTTAGCCCAGCTGGATGGGCTTTGGTGCAGCCATGGGCTCAGTGTAGGACGTTAGGGACTTCCTGCTCCAGCTGCCTCTGCTTCTCCCATGTGTGCGTGCTTCTGCTCTGGGCACAGTTCCCACGCTACATTGCAAAATACGCCTTGAGTTTCTCACAGTATCTCTGCCCAGACACAAACTGCAGCTTCGTCCCTTCCTGCGCCCGGAGGTGGCTCTCCTCTGGGGCAATGCCTGCTGTAGTTACGTTTCCTGCCAATGGAGGCCTTTTCCTGTGCGACCAGAATTGGTCTGTACACCAATGGGCTTTATCCAGGGCAGCAAACTTCGATTTAAAAACTTGTCAAATTTCAGACTACCCCGATTTAGCAGAGCAGCCCGTTCTCAGATGGCGTATTACACAAAGCAGCACCAGCCTTGTGCATCTCACCTGCACACCTTCCTATGAGCACAAGGCAGTCAGTAGCTTGTGACTGTCACTCCTTCTGTCAAAAACCATTCCTACAGATCAGTGTATCTCACATTCAGCTGTTTTCCCTGCAGTTTCCACCTCCTCTGTTGCAGGCAAGACAGTTTCCACACGATGAATTCTTACTTATTTAATTTCTTACCAATTAGCTTTAACAGCTTATCACTGATTCAGGATCTGAGGAAAGAAAGAAAAACACACACACATGAACAGAAGGGAAGGGAAGGGAAGGGAAGGGAAGGGAAGGGAAGGGAAGGGAAGGGAAGGGAAGGGAAGGGAAGGGAAGGGAAGGGAAGGGAAGGGAAGGGAAGGGAAGGGAAGGGAAGGGAAGGGAAGGGAAGGGAAGGGAAGGGAAGGGAAGGGAAGGGAAGGGAAGGGAAGGGAAGGGAAGGGAAGGGAAGGGAAGGGAAGGGAAGGGAAGGGAAGGGAAGGGAAGGGAAGGGAAGGGAAGGGAAGGGAAGAGAAGAGAAGAGAAGAGAAGAGAAGAGAAGAGAAGAGAAGAGAAGAGAAGAGAAGAGAAGAGAAGAGAAGAGAAGAGAAGAGAAGAGAAGAGAAGAGAAGAGAAGAGAAGAGAAGAGAAGAGAAGAGAAGAGAAGAGAAGAAAAGAAAAGAAAAGAAAAGAAAAGAAAAGAAAAGAAAAGAAAAGAAAAGAAAAGAAAAGAAAAGAAAAGAAAAGAAAAGAAAAGAAAAGAAAAGAAAAGAAAAGAAAAGAAAAGAAAAGAAAAGAAAAGAAAAGAAAAACAATTACACAAACAGTTAAGCAATCACCTTTCTGCCCTCTTCCCCTTAAGCCAAACACAGCAGTCGTGACCTCCCTGCTCTCCCTGGGTTACCTCCAGCCTGTCCCATTTCTTGCTTCTCTTACGTCTGAGTGGGACCACCACATGTGGGGTGGTGTTGTGGGGACACTGCATGGGTTTTGGAGCTGCTGTGACACGTCACAGCCACCTCCTGCCTGGTCCCCCCTGCAGCTCCTGGCTCCCACACCTATCCTTGCACAGCCGCAGCAAACCCTACAGGTTACACCCAGCACCATCCTTCTGCACAACAAAAATGGGAGCTGCCCCCCACGCAAACGACGGCTGAAGCACAAAGAGATTCAGGAGGTCTGCGTGCTTCTGAGAATATTCAATTGTCCATCTTCCCACCAAATGATAGCAAATGTCTGAAGGGAATCATCTGACAAGTCCTCTTGCTCAACACCGCTCACCCCTAAGCTGCAAGAGAAAAACAAACTCCTTTCATGGCAGGAAATCCTCAGGCCAGTTTGTCAGCAGGATTTAGAAACATTTCAATAACAGAACTACTGACATTAGATTTTGACTGAATGATACAGCCAGAGAAGTGGTAAGCGTGCATTTCTGATGGGTACCAGTCAGGTGATAGAGGTGTCCACCCTATTGATGTTGGGCACGTGTGGGTTGCAGTGCTTTCAGGATAAAGATTTTAGGCTCCTCCAATGATTTTAGCTCAAGCATTAGGTCTTCTGAAGTGTTCTACATTAAAACAATGCATTTATGATCTAGGAAAAGGTCCAAATGAAGCCCACAGCCTTGTACATTTTATTTCTAAAATGAGCCACCTGAAGATTCCCTACATCAGCCCCATCACTTTCCAGCATCCGATTCAGTCTTCAAACTGAACTCAAAGATCCAAAAGACTTGTTTTATAAACCCAGCATTTACTTTGGGGTCTCCTTGATGGGATACTGTGCGTTCCTCCAGCCCCACACCCCACACTCCCTGTCTCCTGGGCAGTTTTCCTGCTGATGCAAGATGTGCTGCAACCTAAGGGGCCAAGAACACTGCTGAGTGTTGTTCAGCTTGTCCCACCCTTACGCACTGGTTCCTATGCAACTAAAAAGTATTTCTTTCCTTTGTAGGGTGTTTTGAGACCTATTGATTAAAACCCCTATGCGTAAGCAAGGTGTCATGCTGTTTAAAATATTATCTTGTGTGGAGAAGAGCTGTTATTAGAGTTTGTTATTAATAGAGCAGGAAGTGGGGATTAAACTTTGCTCTCTAATCATAAATAAAAGCTAGAAGACCTCTGCAGCTTCTGGGTAAGCCTAGGAATGAACAGCTGCTCCTAAGGAAAGAGAACCCCAGAAGGAGAAACCCAGATTGATGTCTCACAGGGAGCTGAATGAGAACAAGGTCAGGTTTGGCAGCCTGCCTCCTTTTCACCTTGTGAATACTCTCCAAGGGATCGTGCTGGAACACAACTGTTTTGACACAGGGTTTCCTGTTGCAAATGCTCTATGCAGGCTCCACATCAAGCAGCTGGGATTTTTTTTTTTTTACGTGCCTCAGCCACATTTTCTAGTGGTGTAAATTGCCATAGCACCATGCAGTCCTGCAGAACAACAGAAATCAGGCTGTTGGTTTTTATGAGCTGAGGATCCAATCCAGCCTAAAAATCACCCAAAGCAAAAAATGTTTCCAAGGCTAGAAAGGCAGTCTCACATCTGCAGCCAAAGCCCAGGTTACCACTGCAACCACAGGGAGAGTTTGCAGAGGTAGTCTTTGTGTCTACTGGTTGTCTCCATTAAACCCCATGGAAGAAGTTTTGAGAGTTGGGTAAACACTGAAAAAAAGCTCTGAATGTTTAGCGTCCCTCTGATTTGCTTTAAACTCCTTGGGCATATTTTGTATTCCATTTCCAGGAATAGCCTGGTGAGATTTTTCCTCACACAACAGCTCCTGGTGACAGGGATTGATGTTGCTGGGGTATCAATTACCCTGCTGAGCAGCATCGGACTTCGATGTGGCAGTCTGGTGGGGTAGAGGACTCCTTGCATAAAACATTACAATATTACAGCAACAAATAGATTATGTGAGCCATGAGCCAGCAATGTGCCCTCACAGCCCAGAAAGCCAACTGTATCCTGGGCTACATCAACAGAAGCGTGGCCAGCAGGGTGAGGGAGGGGATCCTGCCCCTCTGCTCTGCACTGTGAGATTTAGACTGGATATAAGAAAGACATTTTTTTACAATAAAGACAGTGAGGCACTGGTACAGGTTGCCCAGAGAGGTGGTGGTACCCCATCCCTGGAGACACTCAAGGTCAGGCTGGACGAGGCTCTGAGCACCTGATGGAGCTGTAGGTGTCCCTGCTCACTGTAGGGGGTTGGACCAGATGGCCTTAAAAAGTCCCTTTCAACTCAAATGATTCTATGATTCGATGCTTCTATGTATAGATCTACCATTACCTTCTAGCACAGTCGAGAAGCCAGCCTGGTACACCGAGACAGCTAGGAATTGCCCTCACAACCACACCAGGCCCAGACCTGAAAGCAGCATAGCTGTTAGCACAAAGTTACATTCCAACTAACAATCCCTTCTTAGTTGCAAAAATGTTGCCTTGTGCTAGCACAGCCCTGTTGCTTCCAGTTTTAGGGCTGGTCTGTTCAGCATTAACAGAGGATGCGCTGCCCCACTCTATTGTGTGATACGGACATGCCCTCAGAGTTCAGCAGCTGGGTATTTGTTCTGGAAGTGCTTGTGTGCTCACCCACTCAGTGCAGAAACAATGTGATGTACTTTTTTTTTTCCTAAGTGGTAATAATTAACAAAGCACAACCCATATAATCACACAGCACTGCTCAACATCATTGGAGAAGCACGCAGCAAAAGAATTACCTCCCCACTGCTTCTGAATAGCATCAAAAAGAAGTAAATAACCTTACCACAAGTATTCAGTGGGCAAAAAGAAAGCCTAAATTCATCAGTAATGTCATCTCCCTGCCTTGAACGTTCAAACAGTGCTTAATAAATGCCTTACGGTATGAACAGCCTTTACAGCTGCTGGGCACTCGGTGTGCTGTGGGTTGGGACATGGCAGACACGGCCTTCCATAAACATCTCAGCTCAGCAGAGCCCGCTCAGCCCATGGGACATCCTGCTGGGAATCCAGGTCTAGGAGAGGGCGAGCGCATAAAAATAAACAGGACTCTCATCCACTTATTTAACAGGGCATGAAAGCATTTAAGGAGATACTGAGGAAACCAGTCATGGAAAATGTAGGTCACGGTATTTAAATTCAGCTTCATGGTTACATTCCTTCTTCAGTGCATTTCCCGCTCCATGTTGTTTCTAATGACAATGGCAGGGATATATGCATCAAGATCCTTCTTCTCACTATCAGTTTACCTTCCAATGCTCTGCTGAGTCCAGACACACCAATAAATACTTCGTCACTATCTGTAAAGTAGGGAGCAGGAACTAACATGAGCTATAAGGAGATGTTTTGGCCTACATCCATTATGTGAGTTTCATGAAGCATAAGGATTAAAACACAGAGAAACATAAAATTTGAACCAACATATCAAAACCACCACATATGTGAAGCAAACATGGAGCAAAAAAGGAGACTTGACACTGCAACACCATGCCTTTAACATCAGCATTTCTGCGTGCATGGTTGCAACAGATCAGCTTGTATCCTGTTTTGCCCTGTTGCATGCTTTGCCTTAGATTCTAGCTTCTCGTACTAATCTCAGTGCTAAGAGAAAAATGAAAAAGTCCCCTAAACATTTCCTCATGCTATACCTGTGTTCCCAGACAACTGATGGTTCACTGGCCCACAGAACCGCATTGCCTTCATTACATTTTGACCTGAAAATCCTTAGCAGGTGCATGACAACCTGCAACCAGTTTTTTATAGCTGACAGCAGTCTAAAGCCCCAAAGGTTCAGGAATTTTCTAGGCTGGATGAGCTCTTAAAGGAACCATAATGAGTTACTTCACTTATGCCTGTTAGCATATTATGTCACCAATTGTTACTCTCAGTTGTTTATTTTTGGCTTATTTCTTTTGCATCTTCTCTATGCACTCAATATGTACTCAATGGAGGCAGCCACTGACAGCTGGGTTTTATATGGTACCTTGTATAATTTTTGAGTGACAGAAAGGCTGTGTGTGGAGGGTTATGCTTTAGACCAGAGTGTAGGGCCACAGTTTTCCACTACTGAGATGCCAAACTATGCACTTGAGGTGCCACCACTCAGGCATCCAGATACATATCTGGGGCTCCAATGAAGGAGTACGGCTGCTCACTGGTTGTCCATGGATATACATACAATTGATCAAGGTTATATGGACACCAGCATAGAATCTGGAGAAGTTCTAGCCGGGGAACCAGGAGCTAAACTGCAGAAAACAATGCGTGGTATCAGGATTTCACTCTAGAGAAGACTGTTTAAAATAGAAACAGTAACAGAATGGACTGAAATGCCTTGCGCAGACCTGTCCAAATACTCAGATTTCTGGAGAATCAAACATGAAACAAATGTTGTTAAATCTTTTCATGACTGACCCTGGCACAAACCATCAGAGCAAGTTCTACTTGCTGGTGATGTGCAGCTGGCTAACACTATCAATGCACAGGAGGATCAGGGTGCCCTACAAAAAGAATGGTGTTCCTCTGGGGAACTGAAATACAGTCAGTTATAGGATGCAGAGCAGCACCTAGGGACTGAGAAGAATTATTTCTCCTCTCACTGCTCAGAAGCAACACAGAAAGGTGTTACTGTAGTAAGTACGAATATCAGTGCGTTGCAGCTCTGAAACAAAAAGTGTGACCTGAGGATGCTAGATAAAATAATTACTGCAAAGGCAGAGAGCATGAGTGTTGCTTTACATGGGCTGCCTGAGACCTTTCCCTGAGCGCTGCTCACAGCTCTGATGGCTCCTATATCTTATAGAACAGGTGCAGGCAGAGGGATTACTGAGCACAGCAAGGCCTGTTGTATGAGAGCAGGCTGAAGCCATGCTTTATTTTTATATACCAGATCCAAAGATCTGGATGTGTTTTTATGTCCACATGGCATTGCACATTGCATACAGACCTGTTTGGCTCAGATGTGGTTGGATATTGGTGGCACGGTTGCAGACAGAGTTCGTGTACCCCTGGAGCCTTCCTCGTCTTGTTTGTGTGCTTCTTTCCATTGTGCTGACACAAACATTTCTGTGGTTACCTGGGAACAGAGGCAGAAAATTGATCCACCCTCACAATGACAAAAAGGTTCCTTTTCAAGATCACATCTACAGCCAGCCAAATGCCTCTGGACTTCTTTGAAATTTGAGATTTATTCAACTGATGGTAACTGCAGAATCTTAGGAAAATTGCATTTTCATTGTACAGATGACCTTCATAAAGGTTCATACTTGGGCACGCAGAAAGCACCCCAAAACTGGACAAAAATACTAGCTATGCACCTGTCAGAGTGATAAAGAAAAATTCCTCAGCTGAAGAGCAGCATTTAGCAGGAGCCAGTGCAGAAAGTGACCAAGAATTAGCAGTTGCAGCCCAGAATTAGCAGCTGATTTCTAGCCATGGGAGCAGGGAAGTTCTGGAAGAGCCTTCAAGCGAGGGACAAGAACCTGAACTAGATTTAAGATGAGCTTTGACCCAGAGGAACTGTACAGGACTGTTCTGCAGTAGTTGGGCCTTGTGCCTGAGGAGGTCCCTTCCATTGAGGTGGAACATCCAGAGCCACATGCCAGACAAACTTCTCCATTGGTCACAGAATATAGTAAAATGTGTGCATTCTACATTCTACACGCAAAATTAAAACCTTGGCCATTCCTCTCCATATTTTTGCAATAGAGTACAAATAGCACTACCACAGTTTATCAGCACTTTCCACTACAATACCACAAGACAGAGCAACAATTCATGGTGCAAGACAGGAGAGAAGAAAGCTTTGTAGTCAGCTAGGACAACAGCTTGGAAGGAGTAAGTCCTAAAGTAAGTGCAAAAAGGGCATATCCTAATCTTTCACGTTGAAGACCTGAACAGAATTCACCTCCACACCATTCTTCAGTTATATTGAACTCCTCCACCCAGAGCAGATTGATTCCAATACACAGAAGTGGGGAGTTGGCTATAAAGGTTTGAAAGGAATGGTTGTATAATAAGAGTGTATAATAAGAGTATATATAATAACTGAGAATAAGAGTGTATATAATAAGAGTGACTGATCCTAAAAAGAAAACATTTCAACTCAAAATGATAAATGAGGAGCAAAATGTTTTCTTTTGCACTATCCTACAGCTGTAATGTAACGTTGGAATGACAAAGGGGTTTCCTTCAGTGCATGCCTGACCAAGAAGTGTGGACATGGCCACAAGTGCATGCCACCAGAGAACTCCCACTGTCCACAAACCTGCAATGACACCTACTGGTAACCGGTCAAAGATATTTCTGCCTGCAGACAGCACGAGCTTGCTTGCTACCAAACACACAAGTGATTTTCTCTTACATTCTGGCTCTCCCTCATCAAGATTCTCTGCAGTGTTTTTGTACAGCTGAATGCAGAAACCTGGGCTCTGCCTGGCCTGACTTATTTCCAAACCACTCACCATTTCACTCTTCCGTTCTGAGCTGAGCAATCCACTCTGGAGTACCTTGTGTAGGGGACCCGGGACCCTATGACTTTTCATGCCTTAGGCTAAGCCAGCCAGGATTGTACAGTATGGAACATTCTTGGACGACTCCCAGACTTCCACATTAACATTTCTGTCATCCTACAAGATGGGAGTTGCCCTTATTCTGTAGTCCCTGGCACCCAACAGCTAACTGCTCTCTGAAAGCCTGAGAAGGTGACCTGTTCCATCTGCAATACCACCTGGGGTACCACTCATCAGCTGGAGAAAAGAAGCGAGCACCACTTCCAATAAAACAGTCCCACTGCAGACAGCAAGGGAAACCAACGCTATTTAATAGAAGCCTAGTTTTAGAACCTGACACTGAAAAGTTTCAGAGAGAGAGATATTTCATTCAAAAACCTTTGCTTCCTCACCTTAAAATGAAGACTTTGATAAAATATATCCACCAAATCTGTGGAGGATTGATCTCACACTAAGCATTTCACAAGCCAAAGGAAGGCAAGAAGTGACCGCGCCATGAAAAGTCTCAATCCTCAGCTCAGAGTTAGCACTGGACTTTCTAATGTTGAAACAGCACAGAAAGAAAGGGAGAAGCAGGAAAGGAGAAACTGCATATAGTCTGAAGTCTGGAGAGGTTTTAATGCGTATTCTATCAGTATGATGGAACGCATCAAGATGATTAACCCCTGTAGAGAGCACCATAAATCACAGCAAAAACACAAGCAACGCAATTAGAGTCAGGAATCCCACGTGAGATTTTCTTACTGAATTCCTTGGATTTGTCCCAAGCTTTAAACTGCCTCCTTTGTCTTTTTCTAAGTTATTTCTGGGTGGCACTACAGCCATGCATAAATAGTGAAAGTTCCCTAAATTATTTTTAACAGTTGATTTACATTACTTGCATTAAAGAAAATCTGCTGTGAGAATGCTCTGCATGTGCAAAGAGGTAAAGAGCTCAACATACAGACCGTTGGTGCCCCTGAAAAGTACACAGCCTAGATTAATCTCATTGGCTTTGGATGTCTCCAGAGCAGGCATTCAGACCCGAGGGGCAGTTTTCCAGCAGAACTCCACAGCGAGGAGAAATGAGAAGGGCTCACTCCATCTCATCCTACACAGCTGAAAACATCTACCAGAGCGAGGTGAGTTACACCTTGGAGAAGAACCTATTTTTTCCTTACATAGAAAGATCATAAATATCCATCTTAAGTAATACATATTAATGTGTATAAAAGCTTCTAGAAGTAGATTTGGAACAAATACCTACTGTGGCAAATATCTGGCAAATGCATAGTGTGAGGCAGTGAACTCTCTCTCCTTCATGATAGGAGGGAGACCTTCTTGCAACAGTCTTCGCTGTGCATAGCAGGAACTTTCACTGCAGAGACATGAGGAGATGCTTTGTTAATTCTTTAATGAAGGGTTTATGAACTTTGGACTGAGTTTTCAACAGAAATGTAAATCAGAATTTCTTACACAAAACTGGAGTAGTGCTATTTTGTGGTCACAACAACCTATGCATCTTAAGGCTGACCTTTGCCTCTTCAGTACAAGCACACGGGACACACCCCACTCATAGCAATGTGTGGTTCCAGACACGACACTCACAGACCCTACTGTCTTACACTGGCACAGTGCCGCCAAGACACCGGTGACTCACGACAGTGCCAGCACCAGTGCTTGAGGAGGGGAACAGCCACACTTTGGACACACCGTTTGTCTTTTTCAAATCACCCCACGGCTGCAGATTTCCCTGGAGACTCAAAGTTGGGACCAGACACCGAGGGGCAAACTCTATCCAGCAGAAAGCCATCACGGGGGCACAGCATCATTCAAGTTATTGATTTGAGCATGTGTAGCATTTTACTCATCCAAAACCTTCAAGAGTAAACTAATATGTAGACTGCACAATCATTTCAGGTGACTGCAGGAAAAATATTAGCTTCTAAACAGAATACCTTATTCATGGCTGTAATAGGCTGAGAGCGAATATGTTAGCTACTTAATTTGGCAAATTCTGGGATTTTCCTTTAATTAGAGCTAAATAGAGACTGTTCTTGAATTTTTTTTCTTTATACCATTCTGTCCCCACTGATATAACCAAACAAGAACTCCGACTCCTATTTCTGCAAACATGTTTTTCCCCCTGTACTTAGAGCTCTCGGCATTCCACAGCACTTTGAGGCCAAAGTCTGTGACTTAAGCAAACCAAAGTTCTGGCAGGAGTCCCTCCTTGCAAATATATTTTTGGCCTGGAACGACAAGGCTTATGTAGCTCCTGATCACTAAAATACCACAGGCTATTATGGAATGAAAAGGAGCCACGAGGCTAAGCCAATGTCCTCCAGATCCCTGCAAATCCCAGAAGCTGATCCAGTGTAAAAGTCCGCCCTAAGAAAAGATGGATTGCTTTTTGTCCTCGTGACAGCAATATCATTAAAACTTGTCTAGCCACATAGCACACAGCATCTTCAGGGGTGAACGAATGGCACTACTTGTTATCTCAGCTGCAGGAATTGCCAGAACTCAGACCCTTGTCTTTACAGCAGAGCTGAGTGTGACTGCTCTTTTTCAAGCTAGCAACAAACACTCAAGATACACACCAGGATTTTATTCGCTGTACAGAAAAGCTGGATTAGCAGCTGATGAGCTGTTACAACTCGAGCTCCTGCATCCTCGCTTGAGCTTAAACTCTTCTCTCCAACAGCCCAGATGCATGCTTGAAGGGCCAACAAATTGGGATCACAGCCTGAGGTGGGGACGGGACACGGGTTACTGTTCTAGCCAGATCAGGTACCTGCACATACCACTGCTGTCACTTTAGGGACTGCTGGATAAATGTGAATAAAATCAGAATAAGACAGGGAGCTGGCCCTGCCAGGTGGCTGAAAAGATAGGTTTTTTTCAGTCCAAATATTACTTTAATAGGAAGTGAAAATTCTGAAATGGTTTGCCAGAGGTCAACTAGCTGTGAAGCCAGTGCTTTCACTCAGGGTACAAGAGAGAATGATCCTTCAGACAAGATTCATGAGGACAAATGCATCAAAGTGCCTGGGGAGGGGAAAGTTCGGTTCTTCGGAAAAGAACTGCAGAAAGAGTTCCCCTGGGATCAGCTCCTGAAGAAGGAGCTGGGAATGCCAGACACCTTCCCCGTGTGAGAGGGGCACAGCCAGGAGAAGCTAATAACACAAATTTACACATACTGAAAAGCTGCAAGGGAAATATGCATTTCCCAGTATTTCTCCCCTCAAGCCCCAGACCTGAGTGCTGTCCTTCTGCTTTGCTGTGCACAGATCAGATCCCCTGGATGCTGCTGGTCCCAAAGACGTGTGGTTTCCAGACCTTCCCAGGGTGCCAGGTTTGACACAGAAAGCACCAACATGGAAAAACCCATCTTTTGTGCCTCTCATAATCATTTACTTCTCTGTACAGCAAGGCAAAATGTTACATTTCATCAATCCAGTATAGTGGCATTTTTCAGTCTTCTATTGATAATGGAAAGTTTTAGAAAACAGAGAACCGGAGCTGCTGGATGCCAATATACAATTAATCTGTTTTCATTCATTCCTTCAAGTTTTATTAATACAACAGAAGAGAAACAAAGCGCTCAGTGCTGAGCCAAATGCTTCACTCTGTGACGACAGAGACGATACTTTTTTCTGAAATCCTGATGCTTTAGAGCACACAACAGCAGCCAAATGTCTCCACGGCCATTAGGCCATAAGCCACCCACAAGAAACAAGCACCGCTAAATATAAACAGTCCCAATTCTTTTTATCTGTTAGCAAACAAAACACCATCAGCTTGTTTACACAGAGCAGTACCCAGCTCTGCAATTAATTAAAGCAAAAAATCAACAACCGCTTTGCAACATTTTCCATGCAAATGGTGTGTTACTGAAGCCAGCAGCAAGGTGGAGCAGCTGAGGGGCAACGTGGGGCAGGTTAATGTGTGCGGCTCTTTGATGTACAAAGAGGAGCTGCAATGCATGAGCAGTGCATTCCGGAGAGCCAACCACTTCCTTTTCCCCTGGAAAGCTTTGAGTGTGAATTGGAAAGCGTTAGTCACTGCAACATGAAGGTGCAGGGCATGGAGAACAATAAAGATCACTTTCAGTGTGTTAAACTTTCTAAATCCATCCGCAAACGTATTAAGAAGTTAGCTCCTTTACCAGCGCTGGGGCTACAGTGGAAAAAACAGCTGCTCCACATGCAGCTGACTGGCAGCAGCCCTGGGCAAGGCACAGTGACTTACTCTGCCCTAAACTGCTGGAGCCAGGGATTGTCTCAATTCCTGTCTCAGAGTGCACCCAGCACTACACTGGTGCTGATCTAACTGAGAATGATGGTTTAAGTACCAGAACACAACTACAAATACCAGGGAAAACTCCATTTGACATCACGTACATTGTCAGAGGTACATCAGCTTGGGATCAAAGTCTGTTCCTTTGGAGCCTTTCCGAATGCGATGTATTAGGACTCAGATCTTACTGGAGAGATCAGAGCTGCAGGCCTTACATCTGGGTCAAACTGGTGGGACAGAGAAGTTTCCAGGATTTATGGCCATCTTTTTATAATGCCTCAATTCTGTGGATATCCATTCTGTGTTCTGTATGCAGAATCAGACCCAATCTAAGATGATGGCACACAGTTAGGTTTAATGGATCTGCAGTAATTAAGGGTGTTACACTCTTACTAGGAAAAATGCTTGTTCACCCAATATAAAAAATCCAACATCAAGGAAATCAGTGTTGATGTCCCTTTCCTAAAATAAGGCTGGAGCTCATTATAGGCTCCCATACCCTAAGACTGGTGCTAAGCAAATTTCCGTTTCACACGAGGAGATCATGCAACCTTCCCTTTTCTCTGTTATTTACAGTGGGGAGGCAAAATTCTAGCAGTTGTGCTTTTTGACAACCTTCATATAGTTAGTCAGAAATCTTTGTTTCTGGAATCTTTCTGTGTTGTCATGGAAATTATCACCATGTCCCTGAGACTAGGATAACAATTTTATGACAAATTACAGGAGATAGGGAAGGAGAATATTTTGGCATAAAACAATACTTACAAGGGGAAAAAAAAATCACACAACATTTTTGCACCCTTAAAAGGCATCAAATTAAAGATTTTACTCTCTAATCTCTGCCCACTCTTTACCAGCAGGCAAGAACAAAATCTAGCAGCCTGCAAAACATATTTTTTCTTGAAGGACTCAATATAGAGCAGCCCTTGCAAGCAGAGAAGGTTGGCCAGGTCACCTCAGGCTGCTTCCAACCTTGCATCCCACCAAGATCTAAGAACAGGGCCTACAGAAATATAAAGAGTTTGTTAATATTTCTGACCACCTCAATATCTGAATCCTGCAGATTGTGTCTCTTAGAGACACCCTATGCAATTAGCAGGTCTTCAAACCTCTATTAAGTTGCCCCTATAAGAAAATCATCTGAGTGGTGTAGACAACACAGATTGTTAACAAGGGAGGAAACTCTTTCCACACGAGGAGAGAGATATGGAAACTGCTTTTAGCAGAGGAGAGAAAGATGCTTTTCCTTCTGTTGTTTCACAGAGGTGTACAAGGCTTCTGCCAAGCAAAGAAGAAAGGTCCAGAAGCCGGAGACCTATTATTGTGGGTTATATTCTAGGCCATAGCCCTAGAGCTAGTGCTCTACAGAGCTAAATGCAAGAGGTTTCATTAGGAGAACATTTTATTACGGAAGGTCATTCCCCTTCTATGAAGGAAGCATACTCACACGCAATCTCCAAAGAAGGGGGTCTTGATGAGGCATGACAACTTATTGGATAAATGAATCATTTGTGCTGAAAACAGCTTTCAGATGGTCATTTTGAGTTGCCACATCTTAATCTAAAGATGGTTTCTGCTAATCCAAAGTGTGTTTTAAACAAATCAGGACCAGCAGGATAACAAGAAGACTACTTTATGGTAAATGTCTGAGCTGCTTTTAGTCCAACTGTTAGAAAAGCTATGAACAGTCTCAATGAATGAGGTCTAGGATACAACAAAGCTCTCATTAATGAATTGAAAATATTTATGGTTGTTTCTCCTAATATCAGTATTCAAAACTGTAACTACTTCAAGAATTTGGTGTTTCAAAATTTGATTCTCCTTATTATTTTTTAATTCCTATTTCTTTCACTTAAAAAGGGAAAGATTTTTCACCTTAAAAAGCATTTGGTAACATGAGATGGCCCTAACGCGAAACACAACAAATCCCAGGTGCTTTCTATAGCATCTTCTCAGCACAGCTCGATGCATTCCAGTAGTAATTTCAACCATTTACCCGCAGAGGGCAGACGCTGACAACAATTTGTGATGGCAGCCATCTCCATAGCCTGCTTTTGGTTCATCGAAGCGTTAAATCTGAGAGGAGTGGGATGTATGTTAAGACCATCGCTTACTAACAGGTAAGCATGATGGAAACTCTCAAAACAGCACTCATTGCAGCGGGTTGAACAGAGGAAAGCTCTCCACAGAGGGACCAACTCGTGAAACAAAACAAATCCCTTATTTTCTTCCTGTTGGATAGTAACTAGTTTTAGTGAAATTACGTATTTCAAAGAACAACAAAAACTCTGTGTAGGAAAACCACACAGAAAAGTGGTTCCACACAGAGCACCCGATCCCTGGCCGTGGTGCCAGATCTGAAAAAGCTGCTCTGTTGGGGTTGGGGAAGCTTTGAAGACCCGAATGGCTGGTTACAGGCCTGCACAGAAGGGCCGGGGAAAGACAAACGAGCCTCAAAGGCACAACACCCCCCAGACCCGATAGCATCCTTCAGCCACATCAAAAGAGCGCAGGTCTGTTTGATATTCACTTTTCCTCCTTGAATTTGGAGACGTGTAAACAGAGCCGGGCCAGCAGCCTTGAGCCACACACAGGTTCCGCAGAGGGAAGTGGGAGGGATTGCTACACAGCTGGCTGGCCTGGCCCTTGTCAAACGGGAAGCCCTGTCTGCCGCCAGCCGCTGCAGATCAAACAGAAGATACAGCCCCTTTGAGAACATCTGAGGGTACACATCTGGGAGCTTCCTGGCCTGGTGCAGGTCCCTGTGCCAGAGCCCCACGCCAGCTGTCAAAAGGTTGCTGCAGTCTCTAGGGGCTGCTCTCCGAATGGCTCTGTGCACACACAGTCTGTCCCAGCATTCTGGTTTACGTGGCTGCAGAGAAAATGCTGGAAATGGTAACCATAAAGGATGTAAACACAAGGAGAGAGCAAAAATAACCTCGTGCTTATTTTTAGGTTAGTGAGAATTGTATTAAACACCTCATAGCTAGGTGCCTGACTCACGATACTTAAAGGCTTGAGGATGTCCAAACCTATATTTATTTACCACTGAATCAAAGAGAAACACCAATTTTTGTGAACCTCAAGCTTTGGAACATAAGCCAATCTCTGCTTGCTTTCAAAGCAGGTTGTTTTAGAAAGGCTCCTTTTGTAAACGCCCTGTGCTGACGTTGAGCACTGGCCCCAGCTGTTCCTCCAGCAGTGCATGACTGCCGAGCAAACCGCGCCCAGCAAAACCTGCCGGGTAATTCCTTCACGGAGAGAAATTGTTCAGCATACCACTGGCATCCTGCACAGTCCTCAGCTCCTCGTGATAGGTCACCCAGCATTGTGTCCACAATCCTTTTGCCCTCCTGCCCTACCTCTGCTGCACAATGGGATGCCAGCTCCTTCCTTTTTGCTTAGCTCTGGGGTCTCTTTAGCCGTTTCCTGCTATCAAACACTGCATAGTGGGGCTTCTAAATCTCATCAGTGCAGCGAAAAGCAAAGGAGAAAGCACCTTTGGTTGGTGAAGTATTCCCTTCTCCCAGCTGTGGAGGTGCAGGTGGGATTGCTTTTGAGCTTGCAGGCCCATCTCTGAATGCAGGCACCTGCGCAAACAGAGCTCTACTGCAAAGTAAAGAGAAAGGATGGAGAGATCTAAGGGTTGTGTGTGTGTGGATTCCTTTGGTGCCTTACACTGCAAGCAACCCTGCAGCCCAAGGGCTGTGTCAGTCTGCAGCTGGCTCTGAAAAGCTCACCATGAAAATAACTTGGCTGTGAGCAAGCGGTGGGGAGGAGATGGCCTGTGCACTGCCCTGCGCTCCTATTGTGTCAGTCCTGTCCGAATGGCCTCGCAAGCCTCTTCCACCAAGAGCTGATCTTTTCTCCTCCTCTGCTACTTACTTTTCCCACTTTCATGTTTTGTACTTCAGAGCCAGGCACTCTGCTTGCTAGGGTCAGCAGTGGGTCATGACTTGTGACATGAGGTTAATGCAGTTGTTAAGTAACAGCAAGAGACTTCCAGTGGCATGAATATTCCTCCCCACCTTCTCCCAGACGCACACACGCTTGCTGTCTCAGCCTGAGCCCAACACTTGGTTAACATGGGGGTGACCGCGTGATGCACACACAGCACGCACTGCGGTCCTACTTACGTCAGCTACCACGTGCTCAATCAAACAAGCTGTTCAGTGGGTAGCACAGAGATGTCTTTAAAAAGTTGGAAGCATGTTGTGGCTGCCTTCTGATAGCTGGAAATGGATGATGGAAAATGACAGCACTGTTGGCACCACACTGTGAGCAGGAACAGAAGCGTGCAGGCTGATCACAATCTCTGAGCTTGCTGCACATCCGCAGTGCCCGTTTGCTTTAAGGAGGGCTGTGTATGCTTAAGAAAAGCTCTGGTGATCCGGATAAGATTTTCAGAGATGTAAAAATCATGGAATTGTATTGCAGGTTTGCAAATGTTTGCAGTCAGAGCACTTTGATGTGAGAGCTGTCTTTTGAGGGGGCGGAGGAAGAGGAAGATGAAAGAAGATTTTAGGAAGTGTCAAGTCAAAGATGCATCACATTTTTTTGAGCCCCTTCAGACAAGCAGTTAACAAATAAGCTATCGGACTGATACCTCAACAGACGTTTGCCATCTCTGTTCTCTGTGCTTGAGATGAACATACTCCACGTAGCCTGTCTTGTCCAACTTAATTGGCAGTGGGATGCTGGACCAGACATTAGCATCATAATGCAGTACAAGGCCTCTGTGTGATAACCACATGCAAGTGTGAAAGGGACAATAGTTAGGGCTGCAGGAGAGAAATCACACCGACTGTCTGCTCTGCTAATGACACAGCTTTGTCTGTGTCTCTGAATTTTGAAAAGGGTCTCAGAGTGGCTGTTTACCTACCTTCCTTAATCTGATGGGAACCTTTTGATCTCAGCTGGATCTGACCACTCAGTTTACAAAGTACAATTAAAGACAGATAACGCCTCTTGAAAACAAATCACTCAAAGACCCTAGAAAAGAAGCCCAAGTAAGTCAGTAACCTCCAACTTTAATGCCTAAGATTTTGAGTCCCGATATCATTCCTGTAAAAAGAAGGGCTGAGCAAGGTATGCTTGAGGTCTGGCTCCAAACATGAAACCAAGCAGCAAGGCAAAGCAAACAAAACAACATAGCTTCCCTCCGAGAGAAAGAAAATCCAAATCTATTGGTTTAACAGACTAGCTGCAATAAATACACAGCTGACTGCAAATTCTTACTGCTGGGTCACATTTGTAAACTGTCAAGTATTTCACAGCTGCATTTTACTGTTAGAGCTACTGGGAGAATGTCTCCAGAAAAGTAGATGTCAAAGCATTTTCAAATGCTTTTTACTGCTAGGATTGGGAATACGAGTACAAGCTGCAAAGCTATCATTCAGTATTCATAGCCATTACTAACCAGCAGTAACACAGACATCCAGAACTGAATTTCCCCTTGATGCAGGGCCCTCTGGAGGGTGCTGAACTCCAGAACTGCTGCCTCATAGCATGACACGTGCAAGAAGGATCCCAGGTGTCAAGGACAGGAAAATAAATCACTTTATGTTGTTTTGCTCTTAATTCAGTTGTTACCGATTGATAGCAGCAGTGAAGCTCAGAATGAGTCCCAGAGGCCTGGCACCTATCAAGCACTGCCTTACCTTGGGTTCAGATTTCTGCAAGGCTTCTGAGATGCACACAGATAATAAAAGCATCAATATTTTCTGTACTGACAAAGTGATGTTTCAGAATCTCTTCTGTATTGCTGACTTACTCTGTGATAGCTTTATTATTCTAGATGGATCTGACATTCTATGGAAACCAGAGCTAGTGGGTTTTGCTTAACATAACCTTCACTAAAGAAGTCTTAAAAGCAAATGTCATGGTTTTATGTGGGTTTCCATGAACCTACAACATCTGCCCAGTTATAAAGCAGCCCACAGAACATCTGTGAGAGGCCCCAGAGAAGACAGCTGGTTCCTCTAAGCCACAGATGCCTAGACAGCAGGCGAGTTAACACAGCAGGACAATAAGGGGCAGAAGGGAACCTGGGCTTTTCTTTCCTAAAGACACTTAGGAGAGGAAATGGTCAGAACCAGAAGGGTAAACTGCAGCCAGCACAATCCCCATCTCCTTCTCTCCCCTTGCTCTGCAGGGGATTTCTACTTCTTTCCCTCAGTCCTGCTGACTTCCCATTGTTCAGGACTTGCTCTCACAAAAGGGCTCAATCCCAAGGCCTCCCTTCAGCTAAAAATGAGTAAACAGGACCTGCAGCCAGCAGCTAAATATTACCCCTGGTCCACAATAAACTTTTTCTTCCCAATCTCTGCATCCTGAAAAGCAGTTCTCCTTTGCTATTTTCTTTCTAGCAGAAAAGGTGCAATTATGCTCATCCTATCCCTCTTCTATGGCTAAGTTCTTCCTCAAGACTATGCTGATCCATGATCCCTGCAAACCGTCAGTGTAACATGCATGGTATCAAGTCCATCAGTGTTTAAAATGTTGGCTGTTGGAGAAAATATTTATGTCAACAATCTAAACACAAAGCAGGGACAGAAATGACTTACAATGACCTATGTGAAAATAAATAAAATTTAGGCAGAATAGAAAAGATTATTAAACGAAGAAAATGTCTCCAAAGGGACGTCTGTTGCTAACATTTCTCCACGTGGAACTGCTTTACTTTGAAAGGCATCTTTTGTAACGTAGTATGATATCATACCCCTAACTATGATATCACTATACTTTTGAACCTACATCATGAAGTACTTTTTTTTTTTTTCAGTAGAAGAAATGACAAAATAAAATAGCTTTTCATTGTGCGTACCTCAAGTAGAGATAAAATTCTGTTCTTGAAATAGAATTCCACAATTACTATACGGGGACAAGGCTAAGTGAGCAGTGTACTGCATGCGCATTGTTACGACCAGAAGGAAGAGCAATGGGACAGCCTAATACAACAACATGCCAGCAGAGGGTACTCCTACTTTGAGCATCTCAGTGCGGGTGTGTGCTGTAACGGAGGGCAGTACGGGGAGCCTTCACCAGTAAGCCAAGCACTGAAGTGAAGGAAAGAATGCCTGTAGTTGCTTACCAGCTTCCTGTCACTGAAGGCCTTCACTGGGAGAGGCTGTGAGTAATGTAGCAAGAAAGAGAACACAAATCAAACTTTGAAAATGTTGCTAAGGTCACAGATTTACAGCTGCTTCCCAAATAAATAAATACATTGCTCTTTAATTCTCAGTCTTCTAGGCTAAGCAGGGCAAAGCAGCTATCTGATGAAACTATCACAAACACATTTGCTATACCTGTGTGCCTAAAATGTTGCAACTAAGGGAACACAATTCCAAGCGTTAGTAATATTATCAGCCTGTATGTGCTCATAACAATAAATGTTTCTCTGCATGGATTGGGAAACAACAAGAATAAAAGCAAAATTTACCTGCAGCTTCTTGTATGCCTCTATTGAAAAAAAACAAACATGATATGTTTAATAATATCAAATTATTGAATGCAGACTTAACTTTTAGCTGGTTTTGAACCCTGCACACCAAATTAATTGCCACTGTACCACCACTACTACAACTTTGAGCCGTATCAGAGACAAACACAGCACGTCTGCCTTTGGCTCACAGTCATATCTGGCAAACTCTTCAAAAAATTCCACGCATGAGCTTTCCTCTCCCCAGCAGAAGTGAAATGATTCAGAAGGCCTTCCTTTTTTTCTTTCTTTTTTTTTTTTTTTTTGTAGAAAACAAGGTGACTTCCAGGCAAATTCTCATAATTATCAAAAAGGTAAAGAAATGCACAAGTTGATGTACATCAGAACAGCAGCAGACCTTTGGGTTCCATGTAACCCTCCATCACAGATGTTCTTTGTAGTGCTATAGCAACTGAACTCCTGTGTGTCTTGGTTTCTAAATCAGTAAGTGAACTGTAACCTGGGTGACTGCCAGGAAGCAGATCTGCAAATTAATACCTGCAAACGGCTTTTTGATGAGCAGGTAAAAAGAAATGAAGAAGGATCAAGTATTATGAGCAAAGAAGGAAAAGTTGCTAGAGAAATTATCAGCAGAAGGAAACTTTTATGGAAGATAAGGAATGTAGCTTGAGAAATCAAAAGCTTCAGAGCTGAAAATGTTATTTCTGACCTTCATTTTTTAAGATGTATTGTAGTCCCACAGTTGAAGAAATTTTTCCTAACTAACCAAACCCTGGTACACAGATAAATAATTTGAATATCCTTTCTCAAGAAGGGATGCAGCATGTGTGGTTTTGTTTTCTAGACTACAGAATCATAACTTTGACCATTAAACCTACTGAAAAAAAAAACAAACCATAAGAGGGATAGAACAAGAAATAAGGGCTGATTTCTGGTCTTTATAGTACAATAGATTTAATATCAACTCCCTTCACACCAGAAAACACACTAGGATATACACCACACAATATTCCCAGAGCAGCTTTTTGTTAAATATGTCTTCTCTGAGGAGGACCAACACTGTGACTACTGCATTTATTATGAATTCAAAGCAAGACTTCCAACACAACGCTACAGTAGACCACGGCCAAAAGAGCAGTTTTAATCTGGATGCAATACATGTACTTCAATAAATACATGATGGATTCGTGTTCAGTTTTACCTGCCAGCTCTTGAAGTTTCATTAAAACAATTATTGAAGGTATTTTAATACCTTTAATACCCTGGGTAACCTGTTCTAGTACCTGATTTAGTTGGCAACCCTGCCCACAGCAGAGGGTTGGAACCAGATGATCTTTAAGGTCCTTTCCAACACAATCTATTCTGTGATTCTGTGATTTTCTGGGTACAGGCAGCAAGAACAGCCTGGTAAAAGATCCAGGTTGTGAAATAATTATCTTAAAAATTAAACCATTCCTAGGAAAGATTTATGCTATTTTCTCAGCTTATTTTCATCACAATACTTTTAGGCAAACTCTACAAATAGTAATCTAAATTGATCTACAAGTACAAGGATTACAGGAAGCTCTATAGTCAGGGGTGCAGTAATCTTTCTAAGCCAGCATCCTGGATGCAACCCCTGAATTTGTGCATGCTGACCACACTCTTCCCTTCTCACACTGACTCTTGTGGCCTTGCAAGGAACAGAAGAAAACATTTAAAGTTGCAGGTCCCTTGGGAGAGCCTGTAGAGTTCCTAACTTTCAGCTAAAAAAATGTAACCTCAGTATTTGGATATGGAATAACTTGGTCTAGGAATGAGGGAAAAAACTCACAACCAGATGCCACGGCAGCATTTTCAGTAAAGTTCTTGGTATAATTGTGCTCTAAGTAGTTATGTTGCTTATTTCTCTGATCTCTTTCTAAGTGCTGTGGAAAAAAGATTTTTTGTGGATTATCTTGTTAATAGATAATCCTATTTAGTGGGTATCTTTGCTGCAGGGCAGTCTTGGCTTCCCACCCATTCAGTTAGGAATGTTTATACTTAGCTGCTTTTCTAGAAATGGAGCTACAGCAGTAGCACATACCAATTACTTTGTTTTTCCCCAGGACACATCTTTTTCTTGATATAGATGGAACAATCTCACTAGAAATATGTCACACTGCTGGAACAGTTTTGAAGAACAAGTATGTTTAACTAGCATGCATCCAGATCTGTGTTAGATCTTGATGAGACTTGCAGCCATCCCACGTTTTTCCTTTCAAGCCATTCAGGTGCGTATTGTTGGTATTAAAAATTGATTGTTGTAAATATCAAAGGTGTTCTGGAGCAATTTTGGTAACTGAAAGCTCCAGGGAGAAAAATATTTTGCATTTCTAACATCCTGATATTAAGGTGCTTCTTCATTCTCCTGTTGGATGGTGTTATATTCTATCAGACAGACACTGAGTCTCATATTCCATTCCAGAAACAGGTGCAAATCAGGCAAAAACAGAGCAATCATTATGGAGATCTCTCCAACACGAATCTTCAATTGCTTTGGCATTTGTTGTCCTTGCAGCAGCCTGAACTTAACAAGCCAGTTTTTATGGGTTTTAGGACCTTCATTCTTATTCTTTAACATTCTTTATATAGCTATCAAAGTTCATTGTCCCACTGATGATGGCTAGATTCACATGTAGGACTTGATGCAGTAATTTTTTGAATCCAGGTGTAGGTTGCATAGCTGGATGAAATACCATCAAAACCAGGCGAGAAAACACTTGAATGATGCTTAAAATACATTGCTGTGGCAAGGGGTCCTCTGGTTTAATTTTCCAAATGTAGACGTCTTTCTAGAAAAAGATGCCGCATGGCCAAGCAGAATATAGTGTCTGTCCTAGCAATAACCTTGCTGAAACAGAGAGCTCACCTTGCAAGACTGGAAAGAGACTGGTGCTGTGGTTATACAAAGTGTACCAACTAGCAGAGAATTCAAAACAAATGATGATTAAAATCCCCTAAGTTCCAACTGTAGGCTCTTTACATTTACTCTGGAGAAATAAAGATGCTCTATTTTCTCCAAATAATTAAAGAGCAAGACTTGAAGACATTCCAAAAATATCACACTATGCTCTATACTCCCAAGGACAGACACTCACCTTCCTGCTGCTTCCAAACCACGGCGGCAGGGAATTTGTGTGCACTAGGAGTAGTGCTACAGACTTCCTGTGACTCCTGCTCCTCCAGGAAGACTGCAGCATGCTGCCATGGCCTCACTTGGGACCTGAAGGGAAGAGTTTCCTGTTAGTGGACAGGATAATATCCCTTGACATACACAGCCTTTTCCCGACCCAACTGTCCAAGAGGGCTGTTCATAAACACAGAGGGCAGAAAGTCAGCATCTGTTTTTAAACGGCTAACAGAACAAAAGTGGCTACAAGTCAAATTCTAAATTCTTCAGAAACACCTTATTTAGTTAATACAACTTTTGAGAAGAATGGTTCTCCCAGGCACACAATTATACAGATAATACTCTTGTATAGAGTCTACTTACTATTTGTTATCAGTTTTAATTAAGAACTGGAATTAGGGGCTAGGAAGTAAAACTGAGCACTGCACTTGTTTTACTAAAATAACTGCTAGCAACCTGAGAGTACCTTATCTCTTTTCCCTCCACATTCCCTCCACAAGGAGTTAATAAAGGGAAGGGAGCCAAGGTAGCAGGGCTCTGCACTACAAAACATCAAATCCAGTCCTGTCAAATAATAATGGAAAATTCGGTAGGACATGAAAATCAGCCCAATAAAATGCTATTTTACCTGTTGTTACTGTACTTCCTTGATAGGTGCTATTTTTTTTAAGCATTGTTTAAAATGCTGCAACAGAAGGATTGTGATCAGAAAAAATCTGTTGGTTTAAAAGTAGCTGCAGCATTTCAACAGTATAATTTCACAATGACAAAATAGCCATTGATGTTATTCAAAGCAACAAACGTGAAACGCGATTTGCCTCGCGTACCTCAATTCTTTTGTGTCATGTTATCATATCTGCACCACTGTAGCAAGCAGGATGGGCTACTCCCCCCCCAGGGAAAGCCAGATGTCCTCTTTGTATCTGCCAAACACACTTTTCTACAAGCAGAGAATCAATCTGTTTACTTCTAGTGAAAGCATTTTACAGCTTCAACAAATAAAGGAACCCAGCATAGTTAATAACTAACCACTGTTAACAAAACACCACAAGGAAGAACGGGAAAGTAAAGCAGCCATAAGTTATTACTAACATACAAAATTCTCACGCTATGTTTCTTAACACACTGCTTGCTCTCCTTTATACAGTTGGAACAATGGCACACCAGCCACCTCCTGCATACGCAGGATGCAGTGCATACATAAGGGGAATCTGCAGCAGATTAACAGTGTAAAAGGAACGAAAGTGCTATAGAATGTGGGAGATGAATTCCAGCAATGTGTTTAGCACCTTGGTTTTAGCTGAATCCACCATGCCTTCACGCATGCGTACCTCCATTGGTCTGCTTTCTGCAAAAGGGAGATTCCATGCCATTTAATCACAAATTCCTGGGATGACTCTCTCTCCTTGTTTGTGGGATGTTTTTTTTAAAGTGTGTTTACATTCTTGTGTGTGGGTTGGGAATTTAGGTTTGTTTGTGATGAAACATCAAAGTTGGTTCCCAAATTATTACCGTGCCGTCATTTATGCTTTGTACCTTCCCACAAGAGGATGACAGAAACACACACGTCGACCGAGGTTTATGCATTATTAATAGCGTCAAACTAACCTCTAACTCTTTGCATGGTGTGATCTTGCTTCTCCATTCAGTTTTCCTGCTCTTATTTATCCTATCATTTGTTTATACATTTTCTGTTTTCACAATCAGATTTTACAAGTAATGCTTTCCAAACCTTCGTGTTAAATAAAAAAATAGTAATACTCCATAAACATGCGAGTACATTTGATGTATCTACTTCTGTGCATCAGAAAGTGGCATTTTAATGCTGATGTGTGCATAATGCTGGAATGTGGCCCACAGTCTTTCTGCACATAGCGTGACGGGTTATTGTACAAATGATGCCATCACAGGCAGGTAATTACAGCAGTCAGAGCAGATAGAGGCTGGAACTGAGACTGCTGTATTTTATCACAGGGAGTTTTCTCAGTTACCAAAAAGTACACAAGTAAATTAACAAAACTTACAGTTCAAATGAACAACAGCAAAAAGACTCCTTGAGTTCCACAGAAGAACTTTGGTGTCTTGAAATCAATAGCACTAGAGAATGGAGACCAACAGACAGCAGGGTTTGTAAAGGTGCCAGGGAAGAGACATCACATTGACCTTCTCTTCAATGTATGGTTAACCTGTGTTATAATTTGAGTGCTACCAGAATAACTATCCCAACTGTTGAGCTGTATTTAATGCAAAATATGTACATCTCAAACAGTATGAGATGCTATTCAAACACACACAACACATTAACTGCTTGCACAACAATCCTGTAAAGCAATCTAGTTATGCTTTACAGGCTCAATATTCAACCGTTGCTTGAGGAACAAATCCTTCCTCACCAGGCTGTTTCACATTTAGCCTCGTTGCTACACTTTTGCTTGCTCCTGTAGTTGTAAGGAAGCACAGAATCCATCCATAGCCTTTGAATTATAAACTAGATGATAGAGGAACTTGAAGAACACATGCATCTATTTTAAATATGTTTATAAAATTTAAAATATATTTACACATATTTTCACATGGGTTGTTTTTCTGATGGATTGGTATCCTGATCCAGTTCCCATTTCAGCCACACATAGAGCTGCAGGCACAGCTAAGGAGTGGCATGCTGCATTGCAGGAACAAGGTGCAACTAGGAGCCAATCACACAGCAAAGGCTTTGTGTCATCAAGCCACAGCCTTATTTACAGCATGGACACTTTTGCCTGGACTGGGAAATAAATTAATTTGAATTCTTTATATTTATGGTAGCTCAGCAGCAGAGACCTGTATCCTCTGTGGTCTGTTAAGCAACTGTGACTCAGTGATCCCTTTATTGCAAAGCCAAACTAAAATTCCAGCACACTTATACAATAAACTTTCACCATATCTTAATTATACGTGGGCACGTTGTCCACTCAGAAAAACAGGTCATCGGACATGATAAACATCTCCAGTGTGTGCTAACCAGACAGAGATTCCTAATTTTAAAGGCTTGCATCCAGCTGAAATTTCCTTGGGGTTTGTCTTTTCCATACCCCAAGTTCACCCACACGTTTCCTGTCCTCACCAACCAAATTGCAGGCTGAATGAATGAGACTGGTTCTGTGCTAAGGTTTAAACTTCTCTGCCCCAGAGTGTTTCACAGAGCATGGCCTAAGCCTTTATCTGCTTAGGTGCGAGCCAATGTTCAATATAAATGAATTCTGGCTTAATGGGCACAGACTCTGATGTGATGTTGGCTCACAGTGTGGACACAGCCTGATGCCTCTACATGGAGCTCTGGCGCTCCTGAGTGAGCTGGCAAGGCAATGCAATTCCAGCAGTTACACAGATCCAGCCTGCTGCTGACCACCGTTCCTTCCCCAAAACCAAACTTTCACAAAGTCTCAAACTAGTGAGATACTCCAGAATCATATAATCATTTGAGTTGGAAGGGTGCCTCAAAGTCATCTGATCTAACTCCCCTGCAGTGAGCAGGGACACCCACAGCTCCATCAGGTGCTCAGAGCCCTGCGCAGCCTGGCCTTGAGTGTCTGAGGGATCAGAGCACCACCACCTCTCTGAACAACCTGCTCCACTGCCTCACCACCCTCACTGTAGAAACAATCCAAGCCTTTGTTTCAGCCCAGGATACAACCGGCCCTCTGGGCTGCAGGGGCACATTGCTGGCCAGGTGTGCTTTGGATCCACTGGATTTCATACAATTATCTCAGTAAACAGAAGAAAGTGCCTTACTGTATTTTTCGTTTTTGGTGAGTCTTTTACAATCTCACCTCTGCAAAAAGAAAATCCTCTCACATGGTAATGCTGCTCAGCCCCTCACTGAAACACCACAAGAAGAGACAACAGATTTACTGAGTTACAAAATGAAAAAGGTAACAAATTTAACGTGGAATTAGGAAATGGAGCCCAGTAAGTCCATGTTTAAAATAAAGAGCCATCTTCTTCCTCTGGACCAGTACTGAACAGGCTGCCCGGAGAGCTGTGAGTGCCCCCTCCCTGGAGGTGCCCGAGGCCAGGCAGGACAGGGCAGCCAGCTCACAGCAGGGCTTAGGACTGGGTGGGCTTCAACTCCCTTCCAACCCTTCTATTACTCTGTGATTTCATGATTACTCAGACAGTTTTGCCTAAATGCCACAAAACTCCAGCCCCTACAGAAACAGAGATGCGTTCAGGGCCCTGAAAGCGCTCACATTTTTATTCAGGTTTACTTAGCTGTGGGGCATGCCGGAACGATTGAACGGAGACTGACGTGCACTGCTTCCACCTGCGCTGCCCATTGCGTTTGTTGATGTACAAAGGTTTCCTCGCTAATAAAACCTCCAGTAAGACGACAGTTTGGTGTTCTTTACCGGCTGAGTGCCTGTGGAAGCAGCTCTCTTGCTGCGTTACCGCAATGCCCTCTGCTACGCACTATGCCGCTCCCAGGGCCGCGCACCTGTCCGCCTCAGGGCGGGGGGAGCCGCCGCCGCCCGCCGAGGTGAGGCGGGAAAGCGGCGCGGGGAGCGGGCGACGGGGGCAGGGCTGTGGGCGGCCCGGCCCGGCAGGAGGAGGGCAGCGCGGCGGAGGGCGGGAACGGCTGCGCCGGGCCGCACCGCGCCGGGCGGGAGCACCTGGGCGGGCTGGGCTGCCTCCTCCTCGCGTACGTTTCGACTTTCTTCCCCACCCGGAAACTTGGTTCAGTAGCCGCGCCGGCCGCCACCGCAGGCCGAGTCGGCGCCGGCTTCCCTCTCCTCTTCCCGCCCTGTCCCTTCTCCTCCAGGTGAGCGGCGGACGGGCACGGGGTTGGGTCGGGCAGGGGTCCGGGCCGGCGGGGGCGGCGTTTCCCGGGGACGCGGCGGCCGCGAGGGGCTGAGGGAGGGCGCTGCGGCCGGGGCTCCCGCGCGTGGTGCGGAGACGGCGCCCGCCACGAGGAGCCCTCGCTGGGCCCGGCCGTGCTGGGCGGCTCTGGGAGCGGCCCCCAGTCCGGCTGTGCGAGGAAGAAGTGCGCTGGTGGGGCCCGGTGCGAAGGGAGGCTGCGGGGCTGCGTTCCTCCGAGCGATGCGCTAAGTCGGCACGTTCCTGATGCTGCGCTGGTAAGTAATGCAGAAAAGTCTAACAAATAGCAATGGTGATAAAGGGCAAAAGAGAACAACGTGACGGCGTGGACGTTTTGGAAATGCCTTGGAGGTAATAAATACATGAAGTGCTGCAGATGAGGTAATGCTTTGGAAGGGTTTTGGGAGGCTCGCTGTGTGAGGGGTACGGTAGGACTGGAATGCTTTTATTTCAGCTGATGATACCAAGTTTTTCATGAGGATTTTCAGACTGAGTGTCAAAACAAGGGGCAGTCCCAGGGTGCTCCATAGAATCGTTTGAGTTGGAAGGGAGCCTTGAAGGTCATCTAGTCCAGCTTTCTGCAATGAGCAGGGACACCTACAGCTCCATCAGGTGCTAAGAGCCCTGTCTGGCCTCACCTTGGCTGTCTCCAGGGATGGGGCTCTGTGAAACTTGCTCCAGTGCCTTGCTGCTCTTATTGTAGAAAACAGCTGCTTTTATTTTTAAACCATTTCCCTATGTCCTGTCACAGCAGACCCTGCTAAAGAATGTCTTCTTTTCTATAGCCCCCCCCAGATACTGAAAGGCTACTCTCAGGTGTCCCTGGGTTCCCTTCTCATCTCCAGGCTGCACAACCCAGCTCATGCTGGGTTATGTCTGCCCAGCATCCCCATCCCTCTGCCATTCCCCTCACTCAGCTTCAGGCAGTAGAGCAGTGCTAGTGGGAAGATGGCACAGGAGAATTGTCCCTGTGGGTGTACTGGGGGCTATCTGCTGGGCCTGGAAGCATGCTATCATCCCATCTGCTAGTTTGTGGTCCCACTTAGCACTTGGGATGCAAAATGAGTGCTTTTCTGTTGCTACCAAACCTTCAAATGAGTAATGCTGTAATTTCATTTTCTGATCCTATTTTACAGCCAAGGACCAAAACTGTGTAAAGGCTCCTCAGGAAACGCTATTCCAGCCCAAGGCAGATAGAAGTGTTGTGAGAGGTCTCTGCTGTGTCAACTGTATGTTGGTGCAGGGTGACGGCACACAAGTCAGCCCAGGGAGATTCATGTCACTGTCACAAGGCCCCAGAGGTGTCTAGTCCAGTCCTTTGGCTTCTGGAGACTCCAGAGGAGCCCTGGGTTTGAGTAGTACAATGCAGTGTACAGGACAGTAGCTACCCTGTAGCAGCAGTGCCAGCTGTGTGCTGCGCCTCTAAGGGACAGCACTGACGTTTGTCCTTGGTGCTTGAAGGCCAGAGTTCTTTGGCAGTTCTCCAATAAAAGAAAGCAGATTGTGCACATGGCTCCTCCAAAACAAAACTTTTGAGTTGCAAGCTGAAACTTCTAATGCTTGAACTGTTACAATACAGCTAAGCAGATGTAGAATGTCTGCTGCTGGAAGGGGATGTCAGTGTTCACGTTTATTGCCTTCTCCAATGAAGTCTGCTGCCTAAAGAAGTTCATGAAGTCACAACAGCACTAATGCTCATGTAGAGGAAAAACAAAGGGGTTCTTTGGCTGAGGATGGAGCAAGGAAATACCAGATCAGCCTTTTGTGGAGTTAGCTGTTGGAATACAGCTCTGCTGGAAAACCTTACCTCCCTCACTGTGTCTATGCTTGTATGCAAGCATGATGCATATGTAACTCATTTAAATAACGGAGATTCACTGGCATAAAACCTTAGTGAAATGGAATGGAGAGAGGGACCACTGGTTGCAGCAAAGAGGAAGTTTCTCTGTTGAAAAACAGGCTTCTTTTGAAGTTTCTTACCAAAAGAATGAGGAAAGTGAGAGCCCAGTAACAAATCCTCCAGTAACTCCAACCTCCTGTGTGAGGAATGAGAGCTGTAAAAGGTGAAAGAAACAGTTCCAGAAGGAATCCAGTGGCTCAATGACCTTCTGCTCTAGAAAACCTTGAGGGTTAGAGATGCCTGATGGAACAAGTTGAGGATTGTTCTGCATAACATGAGTGCCAGCTGAATGGAGATCCCAGTAACGTCAGTTAGCACTTGTAATTAATGGTTTCATAAGCAATGATAGTTCTGTACTTCCCAAAGCATAGTGACTGGATGAATTTACCTGCTCATGAAATTGTAGAGTCCTAGGCATAATGGTAGGTGACCAGAATAAAGTACCTGTTGCTCACGAGGCATCCCCTGCTGTACTCTTAACTCTTCAGTGTGCATTGCCATATCTTTTTTTTTTTTTTTTTTTCTTTCTCATTTAAAGCAAAGCAGAGGTAAAAAATCTGCTGAAATTGCGATACCAACTTCATTTAGAAAATTGAGCTGCATCATCTCATTCCAACTGTATTTCTTGCAAGAGTGGTTGCAGCTGTTGTCTGATGGGCTGGAGTATGTTTTGCTGATACGTTACAAACCCCTCTTGTTTGGCTTTTCCTTCTCAGCTTACTTTAGTGGTGCTGCTCATACAGTTGTTAGGAATCATGTTTGACAGTCTCTCACCGGTTTATATGCCCTGATTTATAGCACGCAAAGTGTTGCCGTAGGCTGAAACTTGCCTTGGAAGTTTCTTGAATGAATTGAGTTTTAAACCTTTGGATACTTTGGATGAGAAATTGTCCACGAGCCAGTATGCTGTGCACCATTGGAAGTGTCCGAGGGGGATTTAGATGACCACAAGTAGTGGGAATTACTGCACTGCTCCAGGAAAAAACTGCAGGCTGAAAGGAGGGAAATGCAGTCAAGCTGGAGGAATTTGGAGAGACAATCAGCAGCTTGCACATGGGGTTGGTTTTATGTATAGGGCTGCTCCAGGGGTCTTGTGCAGCAGACTTTTTTGATGACTATACTGTTCCTTATTTGGAATTGTCTGTGGAAGGGAAGTACTGGAATGGACTTGTTTAAAAAAAAGTGTTGTCTACCATTGTCTGCTCTTTGCCTGGGCCTTAAATTGTGCAAGCTTTGCAAACAGCTGCAGCAGGCTTTCTCAGTAAGAGCTGACCACGTGGCAGATAACACGGGTTGAGTTGAAACGTACGTAACCTTCTTCTTTGAGAACTTTTGCTCAGCTCTGCCATCGTTCCTTTTGTGATTGGTGGAAGTTGAGTACCTCTTGATCAGCCCTATTTGTGAAGTCCTCAGACTTATTAACCTCCGCCCCAGGCTAATAAATAACAGATACGTTCTTCTCATCTAATAAGCCCTTCTACAGTCTATAAATAGAAGGGGAAAAAGAAAAAAGTCAGCCACCAACCACTGCCTTGGGTCTGTGTGATATCCTTTGTTAAACGATCTCGTTTGGAGTGGACAAGAACTGCTGTATGATTATTTCAAGTAGGATGCGTAAAAGTAAATAATGGTCTTCTGGGCCTTTTTGTATTTATGACTTAGGAAAAGAGTTCTCCTGTGAGGTTAGCACCTGGCTGAGCAGGGGAGGCTGTGCCCCATTCCTGCCCAGTGCTCCACCTGAGGTCGTGCTGGGTGGCTGCCTGCTGATGAAGAAGGGATGGCTGCTTTCCTTGTGGGTAGTGGGAGGACTTTGGTCAGCAGGGCTGTTCCAGCTCTTGCAACTGCTGAGAAGGCCACGCCAATTTTTTTACATTATTTTTAGAGCAATGGAACATAGATAACGATTTACTCATACTGTAAATATGTACCTTAAAAAGTTAAGATAACAATGGTTCTTAAAGACCTATTTCTGGTACCAGCTTACAGGCAGCTTAGAATCAGGTTAAGACTTGAAAAGAAAAAAGTCTCTTTCTGGTTTATTCCCCCCCAAGCTGTGAGGGGTGTTTGTTTTAAGTCTGAAGGCAACTAGATATACCAAGAGAAATTATATGGTGAGAATGCATCTTAAATTACACGTGCAACCATGCTTAAGCTTGTGAACCCATAAGACAGAAATTCTAAGCAATAGAATGTGTGCTTAAAATGAGCCATAATGTTGTTCTTTAAGTCTTTAGGAGAAAGTAGTCCTTAATGGAAAGAGGCTTTATTTTTTTTTCCCCCACTTTCCTGTAGTGCTTATGAACTGCTGTATGTGGGGAAGGCTGTTGGGGTACTGGTTGCATCCTGCCTGCCCGTGGGCTGGCGGGAGTTTAAACTGCTTTCAAACCTCCCTGCACACCCTGAGGAACTGCAGTGAGATCTTGTGGTCTGGGGAATTAGTTAGCTTTTTTTTTTTTTTTTTTTTTTTTTTTTTTTTAAGATGAAGATAACTTGTTTTCTTTCCCCTTTAGCATGATCTGATGGGATGTAAAGGGAGCTACCAACTTAATTATCTTTTAATTCAGCTTTTTAGTCAGTTGGAACATGCTTGGGCTAGATGGTACTTTGCACTCCTTTTGATGAAATGCCCTGTTACCTTGTGAAGGGAAGTCTGCACTGTTGTGTGCTGGGCAGGGTGAAACACCCTGCTGGTATCAAGGGATGCTTTCATTGACTGTGTCATACTTCTAAGTGTACTGTAAAAAAAATAAATAAAAACTAACACAACACAAAAGCACTGGTGTAACTGAGACCCAAATTTGCCTTGGTGCAGGTAGCTAAAAGTTCTGTTCTTTTATCCTGCAATAAAGCCCTAATCAGATGTTTCCAATGGTAACAACTGCAAGTGTGACAGAGGATGAATGCTTTGCTTTCTTGCAAGACAGGTGAGGCCTAGAACTACAGAAATGCTGTATGTCTACCCAAGGCAATCTCACTCCTCACACTGTTTATGATCATATATGCTAATGGCTGTCCTAGTAAGGATATTTAAACACAGACTTTAAAAGCACGCAGTTATATAATGCATGGTCTGCTTCTTCCCTTCTGGACTTTATCATAGCAAACATCCACTCCTTTTCTGACCTGTATTCTATGACACCCAGACACAAGTAGACAATAACATACAGCGTGCCGTCAGGCGACTGCAGGAGCAGTAGCTATCAGGGTTGGCTGCTTACTGAGGCTTGTACCTGAGACAAGCTTCTGCATGTTACGTACTTATTTCATATTCTGTAAACCCTGGTGCTGTTTTCTTTCCATAAACAAGGACGTGTCAGGTAGACACAATGGTGTGTGATGGCATAGGGGTGCCTGTGTTTGTATGATGTAGGATCTTCACCTCTTGTCCTCAGAACCCAGCTCTTAGGAAAGTGTGTGTTGCACCAGATATTTAGATGAACCTAAATCTCAACATCAAATCTTCTCCTTTGATTTGGCTTGTGGCTTTTTGCTTCAAGTGCAGGAGAGGTTTTGGTTATTGCAGGTTAGGTCCCTTATCCTTAAATCATAGTAATGGATTCCCCCTTTCTTAGTGGAAAACCTTATTCACAAATGTCTAACTGATCTTTAGGGATGGAGTTGCAGGTAGTTGCCCAATTCAGAGCGTAGGTGAGATGGGGGTGGAGGTAGGGGTATTTAACTTCCTAGAGAGAGATTATGAGATGCAATAAGAAAAACAAAGCGTACAAAGAAAATATGCACATGCTGCCGGCAATGAAGATCTCACAGAAGTCTGTGTGTTGTATTCTGCAAAGAAGCAAATTGATTGAACTGGTAAAACAGAACAATCTGCATAAGCTTTATGTTCCTGTGCCCATAAAGCAGGCAGATTGCATGTTTGTGGGGAAGAAAGGGTGTGGAAAGGAGGATGGATGCAGCGGAAGCATTTAGCATAGGTGAGAAAGCATCAGAAACGTAAACGTAAAACAGCTTCTTCTGCAGCATTTATCTTCACTTCCGTGGGTTGGCATTGAAGTTATCCATTTTTCAGAGCAGCGTGTTAAAATAGTAATTGTTCAATCTCCTTGGAGGAACAGTGCAGGTGGAAAACATTTTGTACCTCTCTGTTTAATCCCTCGTTAAAAACAGAGGAGAGGGGAAATTTACAGGTGCTTGTTACCCAGGTGTTATTAACTGAATAACACCAGAATCTCCTGCTCTGTACAAAGGATTGTTGGGATCACACTGTGCTGTCCTGCTGCTCTAGAGCCAGCTGGGTTCCTGGTGAGATGGTTACAGTTCTGTGGCCTTGCTGTGGCACTGCTAATTGAGTTGAGAAACAAATGTATGGTATTGAGAGAAGTGGAGCAGAGGAATTTTTGTGTAGCTTTCTCATAAAATCAGGTACATGTTTGCTATTCATTTCTAGCAAGATTTTAAAAATCAGTAATACAAATCAAAAAACTTCTTTTTATATTTTCCAATGTTACTGAAACCACCTGAAAATGAAAACCCGTGTGCCATACTGAGAGCTGATGCTGCAGCAGCTGCTCAGGAGAAAATTCCTTGGGACAGGCTCACTGACATCAAGCAGACCTTGGAGCACATCCCTCCGAATCGGGTTTTCTAGACCAGCATGTATTTTCTAGTCTAATGTGACAGTGATTCTGTTCCAGGAAAATACAGTTGAGAAAACAGATGCTTGCCCAGAAATTCAAGTGAGTTAAATACCAAGTTGTCCAATAAGCACAAAAATGCAAGGCTTCAGAATAAAACTTGTTTTCAGGCTTATGGTTAAGGAATGAGCAGAAATGATGGGGACAATGGGAGCTTTTAAACTGGCAGTCTCTGTTGAGATGGAGTGCAGCAAAGCAGCCTGGATGTGCAGCTCCTCAATTGAAGCATTCAGGTAAGTGCTGTGCAGTTCCTCTCCGGGTGCCTCATTAGGAACTCTTGGCTTGAAGGCAAGGTTAATCACTGAAGGGGTTATTTCTTGTATAGTCAGACAAACCTCTTGTTTACAGAAGCCTTGGCTTCATACTTTTACTTTCAGTGGCCTAATCTTCAGCAGTATCAGAAAGTAAAAAGGAAAGGCAGTAGGGCTCTGTGTTATCACCTGTAAAGTATTCTGGTGTTTGGTACTGTGCCTTTTGGAAAAAGCAGCCTGCTGTAAGTATTGCCTACAAAGATCTGGTGGTTCAACACTATTTTCTGGTGACTAATATAAACTAAGGATGGCTTGTTCATAGTTGTGAAAGACTGTAGCAGCAGTTGGAAGTGTTTGGGCAGGATGCTGGTGTGTTTCATGGAAAACCTGCTGCTTTTCATGCTCGTGAAATCCTTCTTCAAAGTGGAGCTGAGATTCAGCTAAAGAAAAACAAGCCCAACAGTTACAGAACACTTTGCAACCTCTTTCTCTCTCACTTAGGGGGAAAAAAATAAATATATATATTCCTATTTAGAAAAGCGCAAGGCTTGTGAGCCAGTTGAAAACTGAAGAAAGTTTTGCAGTTTTTGGGGTCCGTTTTTCTTATGGCTTATTGTTAGAGCACTGGGTTTGCTATGTTAGGATCCATCATGAATTTGCTGCCTTGTTTTATGTGATTAAACTGCCTTTGGTTGGTGCCCTCCTGGTGTGTGCCCTCAGTTGTCTTAATCCAGGATGTGCTGCCTTTGTTTTGTCCACCCCTCGAAATTAATTGTGTTGCCTTTACGTGGAATGTTGTATTTCCAGTCTCCCAGGGGAATGCAGTCATAAATATAATAGCTGGTGCAATTATCACAGACAGCTGTCACACGGCCGTGTACGTGGGGATGCGCCCTGTCGTCCCAAAGCCAGCTCTTATAGCCGGGCTGTTGGTAACGCCTGCAGCATCAACATGTGTTAACATAGAACACCTTTGTGTTTCCAGTGTGCTTTCCATGCCACAAATGTATTTTTTTTAATGTGAAGAACTAGATTTTTTTAATGGTTAATTTTTTAGCGGAGATGTTCCCCTTGTCATCCTGATCCGTGAGGAGGAACCTTTACACTTCTGCTGCGTCCTCGCCTTGCTGTCTGTAGGCTGACTGCATCCTTCTTTGTTTGGCAATGAGAAATGTGCTCCTCAGGGCCACTCAGAGAGGGTGTGGAATAGCATTTTTGGTTCACAGGTTTGGGTTGGTATTCTTTCCTTGGATTTTCCTGTGTGATGGCTGTAAGTTGCTTACAGTCAGATTCAGTCGCATAAGAGTATTACATTCCTGCATGTAGTGGCTCTGGGTCTGTAGTTGAGCATCTTGTGATGTGAGCTCAGTCTGTCAATGGGAATGGCAGTGAAGTCATACCCCAAGGAGGTGGCACTGGGGTGTTGGTGACTGAAAGCAACCTGTATCGAGGCTGCAGCTGTGTGAGCAGGCAGGCTGGGACAGAATTGTGTCTGTGCCCCACAGTAAAGTAGGGAAGAGAGAAGTTCCTTACAGAGTGAGAGTGGTGCCCAGCAGTGCTGAGAGCTGAAATGTTGAGGTTGGCAGCAGGGATGTTGCTTTTCAGTGGTGCTCGACCCAACTTTCTTCTTCAGTTGTTTTAGTACAGGTGGAGGCAAAACAGTGGAAAGGTTTCCTGGAGTACTTGCTCGCTCTGAAACAACTTTCTAAGCAGCCACAGAAGCAGCCTGTCAGTTCTGCTCTGAGTTGGGGTGCTCTGGAGGCCAGCCCTGAGCCAGGCGCTGACTGGGGGCTCCCAGTGCTTGGGGGCAGAGGGGCTGTGCCCACAGAGTGAGAACAGGAGGCACGGAGCTGCTGCTGCCAGGAGCAAGCTTGCTTTGGTGGGGGAAAAGATCAGACCTGATAAGTCTTCCTTCAAAAAAATTCTGTTCTTTGAGTCGAGGTTACAGCACAAGGAATCCTGCTTTTTAAAAAAAATCCACCACCACTGCTTTTGTTCTTCTTATGCAGTGAAGATAAAGGTGAGCCCAAAGAAATCTTTTCTCTCGCCCACACAGGGTAGGAAACAAGAGGACTGTGCAGGTTTATTTTCTTCAGTTCTTTGTCACGTATGGGAGGGCTGTGTTACTCCTGGGGTCACTCAGACTCAGATGCTTTTGTTGTGTTTTTAAAACAGCATTAGATGAGCACTATATACATGTGTCAGGCTTTGACATTTTCATAAACAACAAAAAGCAGCACGAGAATGGCAGGGGTTGCTGGGGTGCTCCAGCCTTCAGAGGCCAGAATGTGCAGCAGAAACTGCAACAGATGGAGTGGGTTTTCAGCTTCACTAAACAGCTGCAGCCCTGGGAGCTGGCTGCAGGACACTGGAGCTGGGCTCCACCTGAGCAGCCGGCAGCTGTGCCTGTTGTGTTCAAACACTGCATTTTCTAGACACCTAAGGTCTGTCTTGTTGCACAGTAGTCATCTTTGCTGAATAAGATGTTAGCAATTTTCCTCATGCTGAACATCTGCTTTCTGGCTGAATCACTGAGCAGGCGGCAGGCTTGTTTGAGCCTGCTGCCCTTCCAGAGCTGCTGGTTGCCTCTGCCTCGCCGAAGGCTGTGTGGGATGGGTTTGCTTCGTGGCTGAGGTGCCAGGCCCTGGTTCCCTGGTGGCTGCAGGAGGGTCCTTCTCATGGAAGGGATGGTGGGATAAAAGGAAAAGGTTCTTTGGCACTTGGGAATGAACCTTCACACCTGGCTTTCAAGGGTCTGGGCTTGCAAGAACAAAACGGAGAAGAAAAATGCAGTAAGGTTGTGGTGATGCTTTTATCTTCCAGAGTTTTGAAGTGACTCATAAATGAGATCATCACACAACTTTAGGCACAGAAGGCAGTGTGAATTTGGTAAATAATGTGGTGCCCCTTTCCACCCCATTAAGAAGTTGTTTATCAGCAAAATTACCATAGAGTTTGTTTTCACTGAGACAGAAGAGCTGTTTAATCACTTGCCAAAATCTTATGCAAATACTACAACCCGAAGCACAAGTATTTTGTGTTGGTAGGTGTTAGCCTTGGAAGCTTCCTTAACTGATCTGAACGGATTGATCAGCATTGGTAGGTGATTGATGCTGAAATGTTTTCTTTTCACGTGCGGGATGCCTTCAGATCAAATGCGAGCTTTCAGTCAGAAAAACAGCAGAGGTGCCTGAGTCTGGTTCAGACAGGTAAGTAGCGAAGATCAGTGGCATTTCTGGAAGGGCAGAGCACATCTGCTCCTGTTTGTGGGTAAGAGCTAAGGAGTGAGTGCACGAAAAGAGCAGGGGCTGTATGCCCTGTGTAAGCCCCTTCCTGCAGGGGAAGAAGCTTTCTGGTGCTGCAGCAGAGCAGCTTGGTGCTCGCTTCCCCCCTACAGCTGCCACCACCTCTGCAGCTACGTAAAAATTTGCCCGGGAAGTCACTTGATTGTGCCAGTGATACATTATCCCTTTAATTAAATAGATGACTTATGCTTGACAATTAGTTGAGGTGGAATGATGTATGCTTTTTATTAGAAACCCATGACTAATTTTTTCTGGCTGTTCTTGCTATCTTATTGTTCTTGCCTACCCTCCCGCAGTGTCGCTGCTGCGTGCCAGCCGTGTCCTCCAGGCACTGGTGCAGACCGGTGTTCGCTCTTGCTCAGGCTGTTACCTGTTCCAGACAAAGCAACTATTTTCAAATGTTTTCCATGTCGTCACTGTTGTGCTTTTATTTTTAAACTGGGATTTTTAAAGTGGTCTTAAAAAAACCCTGTTGTATGACTTCATCCAGTACCGCATCCCCAGGTTAGGAGTAAGCCTTCCTGCAGCAGTGTCTCTGCATGTGATCTGCAGCAAACTCAGGTGAATGTTGTATTTAATTACAGTGGGCAAGGTTCAAAAGGGGTGTGACTGGAGACACTGTTACTAACATCAGTACAGCAGCAGCTGCAGAGAGCTCAGTTTGTCCCTTACCTCCCGACCTGTAAGAAGGTGAAGCTCAAGCCTTTGTCTTACAGTACAGCCATCTATGACATGTGCTGTACTTATGGCTTTTCCCTCCCTTAGAAAACTTGAGTCTTTTCATAGAAAATATGTTTCTGTGGATAAATTTAGGCATGGATGAGAAGGGAACAATGCATTCTTTGTTAACACTAATGTTTTGTGCTGGGAGTGAGCTTAAGAGGAAGGAAATGTGGCTCAGATTTTTTTTTTTGTTTCTTTTAAAATTTCTTCCTCTTCTTCTTCCTCATCCTCAGACCACTCTCCCAAAAAAAAAGACCAAAAATCCGGACAAGTAGAAATCCTCAAACTGATCTTTCACCATACGTGTCTTATAAATGGATAATATTCAGTATCCTTGGAAAGCTCTAGAGAAAAATGGTCCATGTGAAAATTATTCTCTCAAGAACGTGCAGTGTTTGTCTCAGCTCTTCCAATTCGTACACTTAGTGGGGTTTTACACACCCTGTGTCACCGTGGCATGTAAAGTAATTTCAGCTTCAGTTCATCCACTTAAAGATTTTGCTGGATTGTGTGCTTTTGATCTCTCATCCTTGGGTTGTTCATTCACAGGATCTCTCTGGAAGGAAGAACTCTTAAGGGGTTGGTAGGGTTGAGAATACCAGGGGAAACTTAAGGTGGGAATACAATTTAATTTTTAATTGGCTACGTTGTGAGCTGGCACTTAGCTGGAAATTACTCTTTCTCTTCTTTTCAGCAGAGGACTCTGTCAGACAGCTGCTACCGGACACATTTCCTTCCTGCTGCCCTGGGAGTGCACTTCCTGGCCACCATGGCTGATCCCGCAGCAGAAGAGCAGGCACACCACGGTGGTGAGCTGTGCTGTGAATGCGGTCAGTTCCACCTCTTGCCAGACAATCATCTCTACAACTTCCAGAATGAAGTGGACGATGAACTCATTTGCCACATCTGCCTTCAGCCTCTGCTCCAGCCTATGGACACCCCCTGTGGGCATACGTACTGTTTCAAGTGCCTTGAAAACTTCATGCAGGAGTATAACTTCTGTCCTATGGATCGGAAGAAGCTCTCTCTCCAGCAGTGCCACAAGTCCAGCCTTCTAGTCCGAAACCTGTTGGATAAGCTGGTTGTCATCTGTCCATTCAAGGCAGAGTGTCAGCAGACAATGCAGCGGTGTGAACTAGAAGCTCACCTGCAGAACAGGTGCTTTCCCATTTACCTTGTGTTATCGCGCTGCATGTAGTGCCATCTGTCTCTTGTGCTTCTGAGCAGAAAGCTTTTTAGATTGGGACAAAATGGGACAGCAGAGATGAGGTGACAGCAGGTGAGGCCAGAAAGGTGGGTGTGTGAAGACAGCATAATTGTGAGTTAGGGAAGTGAGCTCCCATGTGCTGCAGGACAAAGGTTGAAGTCTTTCCTTGCCTTCTTGCAGGCAAGTTGTCTGTGGACACAACCACTCAAATGTATATAAATCGTGTGCCCTGATCTGGGGAGTCCGTCTCTTTGTAAACAATTCCAAAGATGTATATTCCTTCTTTCACTTGTGTGGAAAAGAAAGACAGACACTAAGTCAATACTCTGGAGGCAAGGGATCGTGCAGTGTTACCAGTTTAATTGGTCCAATTAAGATGTGCAATATATGTCTTTGATCCAAATAGTGTAAGTCCCTCCAAGCTGTGCATTATGCAGTTGCTGAATCACCTACTTATAATTCCATTATCCTCTCTCATTCTTCTGCTGAGAAAACGAAGCACATGAAATATATGTTCTTCCCTTTGTGTAGAGGAAGAGCTTTTTTTTTTCCTTGCACTTCAGCAGAGATGTGTTTAGGTACTTCCGTTGTTGGCTAAGCTGGTAGCGGGCGAAGTTCTGAAGTGCCAGTGCCAGAGGTCTCAGCGTGGTATGGAATGACATCTGTTCCTAGTTAATGATTGCAGGAAAGGGAGCTAAGTGCAGGCTGCTTGCTAAGTGCAGGCAGAAGCAGGCCTTCGTTGGTGAGGTGTACTTTTCTCAGTTGGTATTGAGAAGCGCAGCTTGTTTCCCTTCAGCTGTGTTGTAGCTTTTTGAGTCAGAGCCATGTGTTATAAATAGGTCACCCAGCACTTGGGATACTCTCACAGTTCCAGCCAAGCTCATACCCTTGCTGTTTAGCCTGTCTTTGTTACCACAAGCTGAGAGCTCCTGTTAGAGCCGGGGCAGTGGTGGAAGATGCCATGAGAAAGCTTACAGCGTCCTTGAACTGACTCTGTACTGTTTTCTCATTGCCATCAGGACTGAATGCTGGTGCTGCAGAAAGGACTGCCCACGTAGCTGTGGTGCTGCACGGGCATGGCCAGAGCGGGGCTGGGTACAGAGCTGAGGGGTCAGAACCTTCCTCTGAGCTCCTTAACTCTGCCTTGGTACCAGTAAACTTCTGTCACTTGCTAATCCCTCTGATGCATGAGTTACACTTCAGAGAGGGAGGCATCCTTCAGTGTTGATGACACTGACCTGACTGGAAACTATATCCTTCCCATACAGTTCTGAGCATCTCCGGAGGGGATGGAGTATTCTAAAAATCACGACTTTGGGTTGTGAGCGTTTTAAGATTGAAAAGTGGAAAAAAGGAGGAAAAAAAAGAAGTTACACTGGGGTTTGGGTGTTTGTTTTTTTTTTTTTTAACTGTGAGATTAAATTATAGTAGGATACCTAAGGGAATAAGTAGCAACTAGCAGCTTGTTTCTTGGGGGATTCTGTTGCCCTTAGCAAAATTCATTTATTTCTCCATGTCTTAAGAGGGTTGTGCCCAAGTGAGTCAGCTAGCTTCTGCCTTTTAGGGTAACTTCTAGGGTCATTTTGTTGGCTCCAAGCGAAAGATGACCAGGGATACACCGGATAATACCTGGGTAAGGCTTGTTTATCCAGAATGTAAATAGAGTTTAATTTGAAAAGTGACTGTGGTAAACACCCAGTTCTACTCATGTCTCTGAAAGTGACGCTTTTGCATTCATCACTCTCCTTACCTGCTACTTTTCTGTAAGTGCTTTTGATAAAAGACCTTGTTTTTCCTCGCTCGTTTTTGCTGAGATAGCTACGGTGTAACTGCATACAGAGCACATTTTTTGAATGCAGAGTTACTCCTGGAACCTCCAGGTGGGGAGTGGTCAGTGGGAGTAAAGCTTCTGTGAATTGCTCCCATTCATCTTCAGCACGGATTGGAGGCCAGGAGCTGCCCGAGGGTCAGGCCGCGTTCAGGGGAAAGAGAATCAAGCTCTGCTCACTGCTCTCCCATGTTACCAGCTCGTTAAAAACAAAGCTTGATTCAGAGCTGAGCTTGAAATTCGAGTCACTTCCTTTGCATAAAGTTACAGTTCATCATCAGCTCTAAAAGCACAGAGCTAAGTGTTTGCTTATGTTTTAAAAGAGGTATTGTCTTCACTGAGAGTTTGCCATGTAAATATTTAGCAAGTGTAAGTCCTCTTCCCATTCCATTTTCCTTTTAAAAATATTGAGCTTAATAATTTTGAAAGTAAGAGAGTGAGTAGTCCGCTCTTCTACTTATGAAAGTAGAAGCTGAAAGTAGAATGAGAGCAACTTCAAGCATCTGTGATACAAGCTCAGCAGCTGCTGAGATCCTGAACGTCCTTCTCTGCCTGCTTTCCTCACTCAGAGCCTATGTGTGCTGCGTCAGCCACTTACGGTCACTGACAATCTCTCCCCAGGTGTCCTGGTTTCAAGAAATACAAATGTGAACTACAGCGGAAAAGGAGCCCTGTTTCCAAAGGGAAGGAAGAGCCCCTCACCAAGGTGGAGACAAGTGTGCCCAGGGATCCAGAGGTGCCCAGGGATCCAGAGGGACCCAGTGGAGGATCCCCGCTTGTAGCAGAAAGCTCCGCAGCTGCTGTGGTGTCACTAGGGACCGCAGAGCCTGGACTGGTTAACCCAGCTTTTGAGGAGACGGAAGAAGGTGAGAGTTTGATAAACAGATGTAATTATGTAATTACCTTTTATAATATAAAAATGAGGTAATTATTTCAGACGCTTCTCCAGTATTGTTAGATATCCTCTCTTTCCTCATCTTGTTCTTGAGAAGAGGGAAGATACGTTCATCAGATGTGCGTTGCATGTGGGAAGATCTGCTCAGAAGCACAGAACTGCTGGCACAAAACAACTCTGAGATCTCAGGCTGCAGTGAATGTTGTATTTACAGTTTTCTTTGCAGAAATTAATGCAGTTTCTCTCAATGGGAACGTGCAGCACTAAAAGCACTTATGGAAGCCAAATAATTAGTAATTAGGAAATGCTCCAACTTCTTAATCTTGTTCAGAAAGTTAAATATACAGTTGATTTCCTGGAGTGGTCAGCGCCTCCCTAACGCTACAAAGCAAGTGTGTTTTTATAGCCTAGCCTGGTTTTGGATTAGTAGTTACTTATGAAACCCTTGCAGATAAAAGTAACCATCTGCACTGCAGCCTAGAGTCTCTCGTGTCAATCCCTGCCAGAAGGAAGGAGCGTGGAAATCTCAGTGCCTTCTTTGAGAGTGTCTCAGTTTCCAGATGTGCAGAGACTGGAGCTGGGTACTCCTCTGTGATGTGCCATTGCACAGCTCAGCTTAGTTCTCACTTGGCTTTTACTCTGAGTACACTTGGAGCAGATCTTGCATCTTTTGTATGAGACCTGCAGTTCACCTTTGCAGTCAGGCTCCTTGGCTTCATTAGAGTGCTGGGCTTGCCTAAATGCTGCAGTGCTGGTAGCTTTAAAATGACTTGCTAACAACTACTTTCATCTTCAAAGTGTCTGAGAAGCATTGCTTAGGCTTCAGGAGGCTGTGAAAAAGGTAAACATTACTTCTGTGTTATAGGAGAGATGGAAGAAGAGGAGGAAAGGAAATTAGAGGAGGGAAGTTGTAGTGAACTGCCTGTGGTAGAATCACCTCATGACAGACCAGTAATTACAGTGCGGCAGTTCCCTTCTCTAATGGGTGCTGTGGAATTTGGGATTAGTGCATGTGTGCTTCCAGGAGTCCAGCTGTCACAGCAGAAAACTAAATGTCCAAGTGAAACACACTGAATGAATACCCTGTAGTAAAACACAAGAAATAGCAGTGAGAGAGTTTAAAATTTGCCACAAGTTAGGGCAAGATGTTCTGGAGAAACTACAGAAATAAGGCCTTTATAGCTTTCAGTTTGACCGAGCTTTTTCTCTTGATAGCTGTTTTCCTTTCCCTCTAGATGCTACTTTAACAGTGTTAAAAATCTTGTGGGGCTAGTGGGGGAAGATTCCATTTATGTGTTGTTTTTTTTCTCTTTGATTTCCACCACCAGATGTTCCTCAGAGAGCCAGCCCTGTGGCTGAAACGAGCACAATTGAAATTCACAGAGAAGATCCAGAGGAAGAGCTTGGGATGAGAATAGTGGGGGGTAAGGACACCCCACTAGGAAACATTGTTGTTCAGGAAGTCTTGCGGGATTCTGTCATTGCTGCAGATGGAAGAATAGCACCTGGGGACCATATTCTTGAGGTATGCAACCCTCCTGTCTCATTGCTTGTCTTAACTAAAGGGATAAACAGGCAAAGTCGCCTAGAAGAACTGGGAAATCTCTACAGAGAAGGCTTTTTTTTTTTTTTTTTTTTTTAAAGCACTGCTCAGACATGTCTGTCAATAGCATCATCTGTCTCCTGGAATTGAGAAGTAGATTTGAGGACCCTTCTGATCCCTCCAGATTTTTGAATGCTTACCATTTTGTGTGAAGCGAAAAGATCTCTATGTGATAAACTGCACCCAGTAGCACCATTTCTCTCCAGTGGATTGTGCTCTAGCTTGGAGGTCGTAGTTGCTTGCTTTACTATGTTGCTTAAGCTGCATTTCCTTAATGGGCAGGTAGGAAGCTTTAGACCTTACAACTTGAAGTCAACATCACATATATAATGTGAGTAATAAGGAGCACCAGCCTTGTACCATGCTGACCCACGGCCAGACTTAGTTTCCAGATGAATCTGACAAGCCGTTACGCCTCTTGCAGTGTGCTGAGGTGACAGAGCCTTGTCCAAGGCACTGAAACCTACATGCAGGAAAACTGTTAGCACCTTCTGGCTGTGGCTGCCCAATCATCTGACAAGCCATAAAGACCTAATTATCCTGTTGGGCTGTGGACGTCAGTAATGAGTGGCAGCCTTGTGCACAAGTGGCCGATTGAATCTCCAAGTTGGTTCCTCATGCAGACCAACAACACAACTTCTGCTTTATCCAAACTGTACGCCTTTCGATCTTGACTGGGCTGTAATTAGAGTAGGTTCCCACACTCAGTAGCCCTGCTGCCATCCTCAAAGAAAGACACTACAATATCTCATGTGGCAAAGTGAAAATCAGCTTCTCAGAGTTACTTTGGTAAAAGTGTGATTAGGGCGACAATTCCAGAAGTTCTGTAGGCTGTGCACTGCTCTCCCAGGTGAGGGGTGGGTAGTCTCCAGTTCAGCTCCTCCAAGAGCATAATGAATGCTGGAAGTCAGTGGAAAGCAGTTCTGCAGTGTCATGATTTAACATCCTGCACTGTCGGGCTTGTTAGCCACGTGAGGGGTCCTATCTCCTCCATGTACTTAGCTACTCACCATCACCGGTGGCCTTGATTCATCTGCTTTCTTCTGCATTGCTTTTATAGAAAACTCTGCTCTCTAATGTGCATGAGGAACAGCTGCTTCAGTCACGGCATTGAATAGGGATTGTGCATCCTGTCTCCAGCTTTGTGATGTTCTGCATTGTAGACAGTGCCTAAATTACATAGGTTCTGATTAGGGACTCTGGTTTGTTTGTTTTTCTAGGTGAATGGTGTCAACATCAGCAGTGTGACTCACTGCCAAGCTGTGTCCTTCCTGCGCCACCCAGGTCCTGTTCTCCACCTCATTGTCCTCCAAGAGAAAGGCTTTTCCAATAGGACTGCACAGCAGGACTCCCCTTCTGCTACGAATCAGGAAGTGATCCATGTCACCTTGATAAAGAGAGACCGATCCGAACCCTTGGGAATCAAACTGATCAGGAAGACGGATGAGGCAGGGATTTTTATTCTGGATCTGCTCGAGGGAGGTCTGGCAGCCAAAAATGGGAAACTGAGTCGAAATGACAGAGTCCTGTCTATAAATGGCCAGGATTTGAGGCAAGGAACACCTGAGACTGCCGCACAGATCATCCAGGTAATTTATAATGCGGAGAAATTGTCTGGCTAATGATACTGCAGCTTCCTGCATTGGTGGCAGGGCTCCTGCTCTGACCCAGGGGCTAACAGAACATGCTGCAGCAAACTGCCTTCCCTGAAATCTCTTTTTGGGAAAGTAACTGCTCTGCAGATGTGTGGGAAATGCTGCTTCCAAACAAAGATCAACATGAAGAGTGGGCATACATCATGAGTCATCTGACAAGTCTGAAGCGAGGCAGTTGCTCGTGGCACGTCAGCTTAGCCAAGGCAATTGGAATTTCTTTGTGGTGTGGCAGTGTGGAGAGTTTCTTGCAGAATAAGTATTTGTATGCTCTGTGTAGATGCACACATTACAGAAACCAGAACAGATTAGGACAGCTTCTTGTGCTTCCAGCAGTCGAACTGAAGGTGTTTTCCAGACTCCCTCCACACCTCTCCATGCAAACAGCATCTCAGACTAAGAACTTTTTTAAATGCTAAAAGAGGGTAGGAGAAAGGGTGGCTTTTCATTCACAATAGGGATTTGTTCTTATTGCAGCATGCCAAATGTGTTGGTGAACAGAGCAGGCTAGGAGTATTGATTGAGGAGCAGGGATTGCTGTGTGTGCAGTAGATGTCACGAAGATCAGTTTTAAAATTGTTTATTTTCCTAGGCAGTGACCTCCAGTTTCCATCTGAAGATCCTGACACAATACATCTGATCACATATTGTTTATATCCTGGAAAGGATCCGAGGTCAGCAGAGTGAGGGAGAGCCAGTTCTCTTCCTGCTAATTAGCAAAGGAGAGCACAGTGCAGTGGGAGAATAGAATAGTAACAGCAGGATTCCAGCACTGAGATCTTTCCTTCTGCTGTATGTGTGATTCCATACTATGGCCTGTTAGAATTGGTTTTCATTCTTGCTGTTGTATTTCTGTAGTAGCGTGCAAGTGTAACTTCTGTATGAGGAACTTCATCCCACTAAGATCAGTAAGTCTCAGAACTGGCTTCAGTGGCTTTGGGAATTAATTCCTTTTGAAGTGACATTCTGTAGAACTGACATTTTCCCAAACGTTCTTTTCTTCTGAGAGCTTCTTGGTTAAACTTTGTTCTAATTTTGATTGCAAACTGTTTGGAGAAGAGTATTGTGAAGGACCATTTGCACCTATACTGTATATGCACACCCATTTACACTGTACGTAGTGCCCTACTTGGGGATGAAGGGGAAGGCAAATTCCCAAAGCAGGATGCAATATTTACAATATATTTTGTGAAGACACAGATATGTGCAAAATTGCTTTGAGGAAAAAAATTGCATCCTGAAGTGATTTTGGAGATGAGAGACTTAAAGCTTCTGTTTTGTGAAAACCCTGTCCTTTGGTAGTTTAAAAACACACACGGACCAACCAGCTGACTAAATACAACAGAAGCAAAGCAGTTGATGCAGTCCCTCTTCCCAGGCCATGGAATTCACTGCTGCTTGGTGCTGTGGCACCAGAGGAGTGGGGGACGTCCAAGTAGTGAGGACTTCTGGACAGCTGTACTTCTCTCATCTGTTGCAGGAAATGCCCCAAGCAAGCACAGACGCCTTTCGCCAATAGAGTCCTTCACAATAAGGTTTTGTTGGATTAATTCAGTTTCTTTCAGATAGAAGAGCAGTAACAATAGTGAATGCTTTTCCTGTACTTCTGCCAAGGCCAGATATACAGCTGGTTGAGTTTTTAACTGGCAGCAATCTTGGGCAAAAGGTCAGGTCTTCAGGTATTTGGGGGGGAAAACAGATGGAAGAAATGCTTAACAGCAGATGTGGCATATGGGCTGGGAGGAAAGGAGCTATAACAAGTTTATTTACAGCAGAAGAAAAAGCATCTACTGCTTTTATGATGGTTGTCCATTGTGTGGATCGGTCATTCCGGCTGTTCATTTTGTATTGTGATACGCTGCTCTTGTTGCACGTACCGAAGCAGAGGAAGCAATCATCCTCTTTTGCTTGACTTCTAACAGTTTCAGATGTTCTTTTTGCTCCTGGCAGACCAGTGAATCCAGAGTAAACTTCGTAGTCCTGAGGCAGCCAGGTGTGCAGCTGTTGGACCCAGGGGAAGATGGCAGCACGTCAAACAACAGCAGCAGCAGCAGTGGGGGAGGAAGCCCAGTGCACCACCGGAGAAGGCTAGAGCAGAGTCACTACAGACGGAAGTCCAACTACCAGAAGGTAAGCTTGGAAATAACAGCAAAAACACTGGTTACCCTGGTCTGATAGCTCTGTTATGTTAGTTCTGTGACAGCTATTTGTTACGTATAACTGATAGAGTAGCTCCTTTTCTTCTTGAGCTGTTGACAAGCAGCATGTTGGTGGCTGTTGGCACTAGAAAACTCTGCATTTGTCATCGACTGGAAAAAACATATCAATTTCCTCATTTGCCTCTAGTTTTGATGCAGAACCAGTGTTTAATCCCTCCTTGTTTGGAATGGGCCATGGGAAATTCACAGTCCATGAGACACCAGCAGGGCCAGTGGTGGACTTGTTGACATTCATAAAGCACAGTGTGTTCAGAGTGTCGTGCAGTGGCTTCTGGTTTGGAGACACAGCTCTGTGACACAGAAGTAGAAGCTACACAGATCACACTGCTGTGACTCGAGTGTTGTATCTGCCATCCATTGAATGTTACAAGAATATCCTGCAAGAGGAGAATTGCCAGTCTTCTGTACCAGTGGAGGTTTGCTCCGTGCTTAGAGCTGCCAGCTGTGGGAGCAAACATTCTAAAACTGCCTAGACTTCTGTGTCTAAATGCCTCTGAAGATTAGTAAGGAACCTACTTCTACCTCCACAGTTTGTTACATCTGCAATTATTTGCAAATTAACAGGGAAATAATAAACTCTGGTATTTAAACTTTAAGTAATACTCATACAGTCATTAGACACATTCATTTTCTAGGGATGCTGGCCATCTTTGTCAGCATCTCCAAGTTTGATTTTTCTTTTATATACAGTATCTCAAACAACTCCTACTTGTCTGTTTTATCCATTTATGTTATTGGCTTGAGGAGCAGAAATCAGGATGAGGGGTGATTATAATACAAACAGAGCAAATGTCAAGTTTCCATATGTCTTTTAAGTCATGAGAAGCAAAATAATTCAGCAATTACTGATCCCAGTTTAGTAGTAGTCAGAAAGGAGTTGATTGCTTGGTATGAGCGGCCTTGTTCCTTGGTGCAGAACTGTTCTCAGAGTGAGCATCTCTTCACAGCACAAGGAAGCAGGATTGTTGGGAGAGCAGCTGTTTTCCAGACAGCAGTTCCTCAGTCACAGCAGTGTCACACTGGAAATACAGAGTAGTATTTTCACCCATAGCGAGTACAAGAAACTGACTTTGCCATCTAGCAGTATCTAGCATCTAGCCAAATGTTCTGAGTTAAAGAAACATAATGCCTATTTTGTTCTGACTCTGAGCTTTTCGTGTTAATTGCCTTAATGAATCTGTGTATTGTATTGTCATTTTATTGTAGGAATTACCTCCAGGATATGTAAGTCATGAAAAGACAGTTGCAATAAAGAAGGAACCAAAGGAATCCCTAGGAATAACAATTGGAGGTGGACGAGATAACAAAAACAAGCTCCCTATATATGTAACAAGTGTACAGCCCATCGGGTGCCTCTTCAGGGATGGCAGAATCAAGCGAGGTAAGGAGACTCTCAGATCCTTTACAGGTTGGGAACTGTTTTTAAGCAGAACTTGGATTTAGATAGTAAAGTGAAATTGGAAGCAGGGCTCCACATGAGACCTTGAGGCAGGAACGTGCTTCAGAGCACAGGTTTTGCAATAATCCCATTTTATTTAATCAACAGGAGATGTACTTTTGAGTATAAATGGCATTGATTTGACTCATCTGAACTACTATGAAGCTGTCTCAGCACTGAAATCTAATGCAGCTTCCCACTCGGTCATACTGAAAGCCCTGGAAATCCTTTTAACAGACCCCACAGATCCTTCTCTAGACATCAAGGAGCGAGGATTCAGCTGGTCTCCCCTCTGGATCACATGGCTTGGATTGCCCAGGTACATTTGTTTAGTGAGCTCAGTCACTGAGCTGACTTAACACTAGAAATGAACTTTGTGGGTTGACTTGCCAGTATCCTTGTTAGCTTTAAGGCACAGGAAAGCCTCATCTGCCAGGGAGATCACAGCACAATGAATGCATAAAGAAGTTCAGCTGTTTCTTACAGCGTTACCCCTTGTTTTTCCACTTCTTTTGCACAGTAACCATGTTTCAGAAGTTTCTGAAATTTTTATTTTTTTTTCCCTTCTCTAAGAGAAGTGACACAGAAAATGAAGAGCATACATTTTGGAATTTGAGGCACTGACTTGAAATTTATTCAGCATAGAACCAGTCCCTTCTGAAATGCCACTAGCTGAAATCACTGTGTCTCTTTCTGGATGGCATTACAGAGGCCAGCAGGTATCTGCTGCTTTACAATCCCGATTCTGATCATCTCATTCAGAGGAACTCTTTCAGTCTAATTCTTTCTGGCTGTTTTAACTGTGTGATCTCTAATGTGAAGCACAAACCATTCTGAATTGCTGAGTTTCCCTGCTGCAAAGCTTTGGATCATTAACTTACAAAGATTTTAGCAGCAGCATGTTACGTTCCATGTTACAGAGCTGAGATGTCAAAAACTTATTTTCTGTCTCCTTTCTGGTGAGATGAACCTCTTGTTTGCTCACTGTTGTGGTTTCGTGAAAGTACACTCAGCCAGAAAAGACAGAATCTGTTGTCATTTCAGGTAACTGGAGAGGGATCGTGCAGAAGACGAATGTAGAACAGTAAAGCCAAACCCTTTTGTGGGAAGCTCAGGTTATTTATAGCCTTGTTTCTTGAGGCATCTGAAAGAAGAAAGACTAACAAACCTTGTTACGTTACCCTTGTGTTACTTAGCAGCCTGGAAGCGCTCAACAAAACAGCCCAAGGAAGGTGGCTTTGTGTCTCAGGTGACTAACTTGGCTTGTGCTCAGCATAGTCCTCTAGTTTCCTCCTTCCTCCCTCAGAATCAACTCGTCCGTTCTGTGCAGGCCTGCTGTGAACCAGTTCAAGCTGTACCTGGATGGCCCAAACCTGGGTTTGCATTCTCAGCTGCTAGCTTGTTCCTCTTGGGTGCTCCAGGGGCGAAGTACAGCCAGAAAGAACTGGCCATGCCTTCTCCCTTCTTCCTTTCTCCAATTCCTTTGCATGTGTACTGGTTCCCAGCATCACCACCCTTCCTGCTGCAAGGACTGGTGTCCACTCTTTACTCACTGAGAACTTGCCTTCATTTCAAGCATAGGCTGACGTTACTAGCCATGTAATGCATTGCTTGAAATCCTTTTGTGCTGGTAATAATGTTTGCTCCCCCTTCCTTTGCCTGTTAGAAGGTCTCACTCCTGAAGCAGGGAGCAGTGATTTCAGATGCCCTTTCTGCTCTTCAGGCTTCCTTTCTTGCACTGACCTTAAGGAGTCAACAAAATTTTTCTTGTTTCCAGTAGTAAAAATGGCTCCAATTCTTTCTCACCTTCTTGTAGTAAGACGTGGTAGCAGTCAGTGTGGAAGCTTTAAGCTTAGTGTTGATGGCATGTAGAATTTTGGTTATGCTCAGCATTTTTTTACAGCTACTACTCTGACACAGAAGTCCTTAAATCCTTCTCAGTCGAAGCTTTCATGCTGAAAGACTGGAGTCAAAGTCTAGCTCAGGGCTAGAGAAATGTACTCTGTTGTTGCAACGCTTGAGCCTACAGTGTTTAATTCCAGCCTTGGTTCTTGTGTCTGTGGGTTATTTTCTTTACATCAAATGCTGTCAGGCTGGCATTGAGTGACATGCAGGCTCTGAGCTGTGCAGCCCCTGCAGCCCATCCTGTAGAACTTGGGCTACGTGCCAGGCTACAAGTGCTCAACAGTTTCAGGAGATCACAGCTCTGGTCTTGTATCTTTCTTGGGATGCCAGGCGACAGAATAACAGGAGCATCTTGGTCATAGTCCTCTGAAAGGAAACACTCCATGCTCATAAGGTCGCTTGGATACCACAACATTTGGTGTGTAAGCTTAGGTCAGAGTTTCCACCCTTGCCTGTGGCCATGTGTGCCTGATGAAGATGCAGACATCTGTGCTGCTGGAGGGATGAGGTGGGAACACTCTTCTCTCCAGCCTCAGGCAACAGAGCCTGGTGCCTGACATTCTGGCTTTTTTCTCTTGTAATACCACTGTGGGAAACCCTGCTGTCCCCATAGACTTCTGCTCTCTCCATTGTTTTGCTAGTAATCTGGTGGTGGGGAGTGTTTCAAGTTAATTATATACTACTAATCACTGCTGTTAGAATGATTATCATGATCACTGTATGTGTCACAGAAGATAGCATAGGAGCTTCATTTCTTCATAGGATTGTTAAAGACCAGTTACTCATAGTGTAAATCTCAAAACATGGTGTTGGGGATTTAATTCACTGCTCTTTGAATCCTGGAGGTTGAGTTACTCTCTCTTGTTCTGTATCAGCTTTTGACTCCTGAAACAGCCCCGTGCCACACTAGGCCTGGCTGTTAATGCTCAGGGGTGGAAAAGCAGCATCCCTCTTACTTTGAGATCTATCTGCAGCCAGTCCACAAAGCTGGAGAATTCTGCAGTAACCTTGAGGTGCTCCCTGCTGTGGCCCCACCGGAGCAGCACATTCCACAAACTCTGAGGGGGATGCAGGGAGCCGGGAGCCTCCCAGAATAAAATCTGCACCTTTACTTTCTGTGACGTCCAAAATATTTTTCTCACGGTCATTTTCCATTACAGTGAACTGATCTTTCTCTTCCTAAAAGCTCCTTTTCATATGGAAATAGATTTCTAGTAAAGAGCTTTTTTCAGTTCTTGGAGAATGCGTTCAGTGCTCACTTATGTTTTATGCTGAAGTAGCACTCCTGTTCTCTGGGCTGTTTATCTGCACCAGATGCCATCATGTTTGTCATAGCTCTGTTTGTTTTTTTTATTTGTATAATACCAGCAGAAGAAAACTGGAGGCACCAGTAAGCTGCAGCTGGGTCTCCCAGCGTTATGTGTGAGGAACTGGTACGGAAGTAAACTTCTGTTTGAAAGCAGATAATTGGATCTCTGTCTCAGTGAGAAGTTAACTGAGAAGGCTTTTGAACTCTGAAACTCATCTGCAAACTGCTCAAGCAAAGCTCTTGAGGCAAAAACTTTGTAAAGGAGAAGTTCAGCTGCAGGAATAGCTCAGGGGTGATCAGCAGCAATTCACACAGCCTGCTGTTGCCAGAACATTACCTGACTGCCGGCCTGTGCTTCTGCCATGCCTCTTCAGCCGCCTTGCAAGGGCCTGGTGTGTGCTTGTGCTGCAAGCTCAGAGCACAAGTCCTGTTAGCACTCCATTACTGTGTTCTCCCTTGCTGTGTGCCTCAGGCTCCCTGGGAGGGCACCTCACTGAGTGAGGCCAGCACTCAAGCGATCTGCTGTCTGCTATCTCACTGTACACAGCAGCCCTGGGTTAGCAATCCCTTCCTGCAGGAAAGGCATCTCGTGCTCCCATGTGGTATGCAGAAGGAATGCTGCCTCACCTCACAATGCTCACTTGCCATCAGTGAGAGGTGGCTGCTGCTTGCCTTCGTTGGACCAAGCTGAATAAAAATCTCAGTTCCCATTGACTGCACGGGGTTTAGCAGTGCTGTTTATAGTTGATGTGGTTTTTGTTCCTTTGCTAGGTAAAATCATTAAGTAATTCTGAAGTGAATTCATGAATTTTTCAGTTCACAAGCCCTTTGAGAGCAGTCGTTTTAAAACTCTTTGACTACCACTGACAATGTAAGACTTCTAAGAGGCTGTTGTCTTCAGATTTGGTAATCGTCCCGTAACGCACCTTGCACAGAGGGTTGCCTTCAGCCCATAAAATAAGAAAGATGAGGCTGTTGCATAGCTGCACTTCCCCCAAAGGAAAATGTAAACTTCTGGTCAGTTGGCTTTCCTTGAAGCATGTTTACAAACATTGTTTTTGGCTGTGCCTTCTTTGCAGCTACCTTCACTGCTGTCAAGATATTGTCCTTAGCAAAGGCAACCAGGAAAGCTGGGGCTTCAGCATTGTAGGAGGCTTTGAGGAGAGCAAAGGAAACCAGCCCTTCTTCATCAAAACCATCGTGCCTGGGACGCCCGCCTGCCGCAACGCAAGGCTGAAGTGAGTGTGAGCCCTTCTGTGGGCTCGAGGCAGAAGCGTCGTTTCCCTGGAGAGCTTTTACCCTTTTGACTGGCTGAGCTTCAGTTAAGGACTTCTAATCCATAGCTGCACACTTAGGCAGTTAATAGCGTTACAAAACCCTGTATTAATGAGTGCTTTTTCTATAAAAGCGTAACCACCTACTAAAGGGAATTAAATGTGGTATTTTAAAAGGCTGTAAAGGCTTTAATTGAGTAATTAAGAAGAACTAGAAAGGGGATGTTCCAGATTAACCATAGAGGCTTCTGAGTTAAAAACAAAACAAAGAAAAGAAAAAAAAAAACCAAAAACACCTGAATTATGAAGACTGTCTCAGTGCAAGTAGGAAAAGCCCTCCTGTAGAGAAAATGGAAGGTAGCCTTGCTGCCCTGTCAGTAATGCAGCGGGCAGAGTGGTGAGTAGTCTGCATTACCTCCAGGATCCACCAGAACCAGCTCTTCCACAAGCATGCAGCAGGCTGCAAGTGCAATACTGTTACAGGCTGCTCTCTGTCAGGGGGGCAGATTCAGTGCAGTGAGTCAGGCTTTGCTACCCTGGGAAGCATGAAAGAACAGAGCTGGTCAGAGCCCTGGAGCCAGCTGGGCATCCTGTTTTAGTGCCTGGGGAGCCCTGTAAGATAGAGGGAAGGACAGGGGCTTGCTCTGGCATCTCATCCCAATGCAGCTGAGCTGTACAGCCACATGGAGGGTATCGGGGTGTGCTGTGGTTGAATGATGCAGGCAGCCTGAGAAACCTATTGGATCAAGCTACAGAGTGAGAGAATGCCTCAGCCTGTGAGCATTTCTCTTGGCCCAGCCCTCTACTGCCAAGCCAGCCAGTTACACTCCTGTGCACAGCACTGTCTTCCTCCCCCTGCTCTCAGGTTCAGGACAGCAGTCATTTCTCTGTTTGCGTCTGTTCTCTTTTTACCCTTTACCTAAGAGTCATTTCAGTAAAGAATTTATGATCTTGGTATGGGGTGGAGTAGGTGATCTTGGTGTCCAAGGTTACAATGTGAATGAATTTACTTATGATGAGCTCATTTTTTGTCTTTCTGATTAGGTGTGGAGATGAAATAGTGGCAGTAAATGGCGTACCAGCAGTTGGAATGAGCAACTCAGAACTAATCCCAATGCTGAAGGAGCAAAAGAACAAAGTGACACTTACTGTGGTATCCTGGCCAGGGAGCCTTGTGTGAAAGCTGTGACAAATCATGCAGCACCCTTAAGGATCATCCTTGGTATCAGATATTTGCTGACCACCACGCTGAGCTGAACATGACAAGCTGAGGGAATGCTGAACTCTTGCTGTACAGCACACTGCGTCATGACAATGATTTTCACTTCATTTTTGGAGAAAACATTTCTTTACTGCGTGGAGGTTGCCACCGACTGATTGTTAGATTGAAGATAACGGTGACTCAGAACACTTGTAGCTTCTTGGACTCAATAGAGCTTTTAGTAGTGGTGTTGCAGTGCTTCTCTACGACTCACCCATCTTTGCTATTTAGTTTCAGAACTCCTCTTTCCATTTAATGTTTTGACCAGGTTAAAACAGATGTGACTGGCCTGTTTCCCCTACTAGTCCATGAATACCACTTGGCTGCTGCTCTCTACCTTACTGCCATACTGGACACTGAATCATTTTATATGTTTATAAAAGCCACTAATAAAACGGTGGGGATGCAGTCCAATTAAGCAGGTCTTGTAGCCCACAGCTTTATGTTCTTAGGCTGCTTCCACCTACTGAATGTTTTTATACATAAAAGAAGTTTGCAGCTGAAGAGCTGCCAACTCAGCATGGCAGGGCTGCGTTGACTCCTATGACGGTCCTATCACCAGGTAGCAGAGATGAGGAACTTGGGTAGTTTTTTATCAGTTTCCTCAGCTTGATGTCTCTGGTTTTAAGACCTGATGAGTGACCAGCTTTTCCCAGAGAAGGCAGATGGCTAAGAAAGCAGGTTTGTTGATGAGAAGCTGTTTGTCTTTTAGTTTCCCAGCGTTGAGAGGCAGAGCTGAGGCAGCAGGGACAAGATGTGCTCGCAGTTCTGTCACTGCTGTAAGAAATTGCAGCGTGCTGTGTTGGAATCTCCACGATAGGACACCTCAGTTCCAACACACTGTGTAGGTTAGAATGAAAGAAATGAAGTCCCAGCAGGTTGGTTTGACCTCCAACCTGTTAAATTCCTACCTGGAAACAAACTACTTGAAGCAATTCCATCTTTTTATTTAAGTTGCTAATTAGCAGTATAAGAAACAGATCTTTCTCACTTCAGAGATCTCTCTGTGCTGTTTCTGCTGTACCTTCTATGGAACCAGCTCAGACTGTAAGATTAATCAAAGGAGTCTCTTCCGTAAAATGCTACCTAGAATGAATGTTTTAATTCCTTGTAGTAGCAAACAGACTGCAGGTATGTGCCCATCATCCTCAGCAATGCTTTTCTTAGGGCTGGCTATTGGTAATTGGCTCTTAGAGCAGAGTAGACCTGTTTCTTGCTAGATGATTGAGCTGTTTACACACCAAGTGACTTCACTTCCTCTGGCTGTTAGCTGAAGGCAGAATACAGCAGGCCCTTTTATCAGAGCCTGTTGTACAGAAATGGCTTAAGATCCATTTGTCTCAAAAGCTCCCCTGGCACATGGTGTGGCCTCTCCATTTGGCCAATAAATGCAGCTACTGTCTTAAACAGCAGAAAGAATGGGATCAGCTGTTGCTGCTAGCTAACAGTGAGAGTGAAATGATGCTGAAGTCAGAAACGTGCCTGTGGAAAACAAGTCACTTGAGCTGCATCTGACAGAAAAGAAGGTGAAGCACTTTGGTCTCCTTCCTGTCATGATAGAGAATCTGTGCCCAGTATGGAACAGTAAATACTTACATAGGTGGAAAGAGGGCAGTTCTTACTGGGTTGTAACAAATGGGGCTTGTATAAAGGATGGTAGGAAAAGGCCATGCAGAGGGTGGTCAGGCCGTTAAAATGAAGGGTATGCTGCAGAAGTCAGCATGACTTTTACTATTACTCCATCTCGTTTCAAGGTGCCTTTAACTTCACCAAAATGTCCTCATAATTAAGTACTGATTGCAATATCAGCTTGTTAATAGATGTTGAATTTGTTTTGATGCCTTTATAAATTATTCTAATATTACTGAAAGCCAACATGGATTATGGGTGTATTTTTCTTTTTTCTTTACCCTCCTGCACATCTTTGCCCTTTTCTTTACCCTCTTGCATATCTCCCAGAACAAGTCATCTCAACATCTCAACCAGCTTAAAGAAGCTGACCTTGCCAGGAGTTTGTGCAGGTGACTTCTGCTTCTCCTGGGAGAGGAGCTGGATTACCCAGAAATGCACTGTGACTGAAGAAAGAAGAACAAAACCAACTCCCACATGCTCTTTTCCCTTAGCTATCTCACTGGTGCTTGTGGGGCTCAGAACTGGATGGACTGAAAAAGCCAGCCTAAGGAATAAAAGCTTTATGCAATGAGGCTTAACTCCCTGATCTCTCGTGAATATTAGAGTCACCATTCATTAGCTCCAGAAAACATGACATGAAACTTGCAGCAGTTACTTGGCATAAGTAAAGATTATTTCCAAAGCTCCATCTTTATCAATCTCTAATACATCAAAGGCAAACATTTCACCTCTATTTATTGTGCTAGAATAAAACGGTGAGCACTGCTAGCATCAGTGAAAGGCCTGCGTCTGTCTTTAGGAGGACATTCACCAACATACATGAGGAAGGAACTGGCAGCAGTAACTCTTCAAAAGAGGATTCTCTACTTTCCTCCCCCCTTTCATGACACCACCGTGAAAGCCAGGTGCAGCAGGATGCAGCCTGGATGTGATCACTCTTAATTACACCCATTTGAAGGTTGGGCGGCTTCTGCCACCTCCACAAACACAGGAAGAGAGAAGGGGCAGAGATGCAGGGTGGTTCTGTACACCCCTGGACCTGAGTGCAGAAATGGAGAAGGAACTGGCTGGGGGCTAAACTCTACACTTACCTTAGCATGAAATTCTACTGACAAGCATTTTCCCCTGATTCAAGAAAGGCAAAAACCAGCTCAGCCAGGTCTGGGGGCCACTGCCTGGCATCTCCCTCAGTGCCCCAGTGATTTCACAGATCGTGTTCTGGAAAAAAAAAATCAGATTTCATAATTACAGAGCACAAGTTCGCTCTGGAGGCACCAGCAAGGATCCCTGGTGCTTCTCCCTCTTCCATGCTCCCCAGCAGCGCAGGAGCACGTTTGTCACCACAGTGCAACGATGAGGATGCAGACATCTGTCAGTAGCAGGGCTGGCTCCTGCTCTCCGTCGCTCCCATCGCTTTCTTCTACAACAGGCCAGCCACACCAGTGTGCTTGGCAGCTGCAAATTGCACAAAGGACCGGAGTCTGCACAACCACAACCTGTTTTCCTGACAGGATTGCTGTCAGCCAAACCCTCTTGCACAGCACCACACTGTGCTGGCCCAGCACTGGGGGACAAGGCAGAAACGGCTTCAACCAGCCCAAAAAGCAAGCTGAACTGTGGCCTCTGCCAGCACCGAAACACAGCCAAGCAATAGGAGACACCAGCACACTTCCAGACTGCATGCACCCAGCATTCTGCATCCCTCTCAGTTCTATTTCTATCTCCCCTGTGCTCATCCTGCACCCCAGCTGCTCCCCTGGCCCTGCGAGCACGGGGGGCCTTGAAGCCTGATTGCAGCCTTGTTTCTGCAGCTGGTTGGTGGCACACACCTCACCCACACATGTACATCCCATGACCTCAAAGCACATTTTAAAAGCAATATTACAAAACAAACAACAACAAAAAAAACCCCATACTTTATTCTTCTCCCCATAGGTTTGGTAGTTAATGACCCATCAAACGCACCATCATAGCATATAAACTGTTGCCATAGTGCTGTACTGGCTCAAGTCTCTACAGTTGTAAGCTTCACATGACACTCCAACTTGCAAGATTACGATACAAAAAACATGTAAAGTTTCAAAACCACATTATTTGGGGGCAGAGATTTAGAACAGTTTGAAATATCAAGTCAAAACAGTGGAAGATACTCAAAATGAGACACATGTGGATTCATGCTAACAGAAGTGCAACATTCTCTTTAAGAACCAGGCATACCAAAACCCTTAAAACCACTTCCCCTGTTTTTCCCACCCAGAAATATGTTTGCATCCTACTCAACCAGTACTAAAGTCCAAACAAAGTCTGGAATTTGACTGAATTTATTTTAAGATTTAAGGGGGGAAGGAATGCATTGCACAGGAGTGTTGGTAATACCCAAATAGAAATAAGCCAACCCCATGAGGGCAAACTGCTAGATGGAACTTTTTGTTACCTACTGTGCTAAATTATTCAGCTCAACCCTTAGTTAAAAAAAAACAACAGTTAGTCAAAGCTAATTAAAAAGAAACTCATGCTCTTACTATGGGTTGTCCATTGGTTTTCCACTTAGGGGTGTAACGTGGTAGAACTATGTTTATGATGGATTAAAAGAAGCTTTGAAGTCTTTGCATACCCTGTGTGAACACAACAGCTCCCCGAAGGCAGCAGAGCACAGTCAGACAGACCCAGGCCCACCAGCACAAGCTGCTCCTCCTCACAGGCTGTCTGCCTGGCACACAGAAATGGGAATGCGTTTTCATAGCTACACAGAACTGTACCTGGGGGTGAGACTTCACTACTAGGAGCCAGTCTCTAAGCTGGCTCTTGGGATCTAAATCACACTTTTCTTTGGACAATAAATTTCAAGTTGCACTTACTGTCCTGTTTTTCAAAAAAGGAATGATGGACATAAAAAAAATAAACAAAAACTATTACCTAAATGCGTTAGTTTCAGCTGAAGCCATCTTCCATCAGAAACCATAGGATCTGATACGACAAAGTTCTCCCTAAGGATGTTTATGAACAGAGTAGCTCAGTGCTTTATATACTAGTACTGCTGTATTTTGTCTCGTATCAAAAAAGAAAACAACAAAAAAAGGTTTAACTGCACGTGCAGCCTCAACTCAAACCACTGCGATGAGCTTCACTGCTCACCCAGAGCCAGGCCCTCTTCCCTTGGGAAAAAAAAACACATGAAGAAAACACAAAATAAAACCAGAATGAAACGTCACCGCCGCCCCGCTTGTTCCACAGGAGCACGTCCCTCCTGGGCCCTCACTCCTTGCTGTCCTGCTCCTCTCCCTCCTGCGTGCCATCCTCGCTGGCCTCCTTCTCCTCCTTGCTGCGCTTGTTCTTCTTGTGCTTGTGGCGCCGATGGCTCTCCCCTTCCTCGCTCTCGTGCTGTTTGCTGGAGGGGGTGGAGAGAGGAGAGGAAAGGCCTCAGAGCCTGCAGCAGCACAGCTCTGCCACAGCCGAGACCAAACACACCAACTGTGCAGCACAGGCAGAGCACTGGACCCAGAGCAAGAGGAGGCAGAGCAGCAACGCGGGGCACTGCGCTGCCGTGGGAAGGTTTTCTGCTCGCTAGGGATGATCTGGCACTGTGTGCAGCTGCACCTGGGCTCCAGGCAGCTGTGGAATGCCCCACACTGCGGCAGCACCCCAGCTGGGCAGGCAGTGCACTGTTGGGAATGCTGTCAGGGTCACTGGGGTAGTGATCTATTTGTTTATAATAAACAATTACATATAGTCTGTGTCCATCCCACTCCTGAGGGAACTCTGATAGCCTTGCCATATCACCAGTTTTGATATAAAGCACTGAGGCTGCTGAGAAAAGGAAGAGTCCTAAATCTGAGAGATGCTGGGAAACTTCTGCTCTTCTGAACATGCTGGGGAAGCAAGAGGTGGGTCGATGCAGCTGAGAGACCCGGGTTTCCCAATGGGAGGGTAGGTTTGCTTTTGTTTTCTCACAAATGACCCAGCACTTCACCAGCTATGTGCTTTAAAGCTCCTCTATCTCCTCCACCAGAGCTGGTTTCCAGATGCATTGCTGGGGGCACTGACCCAGGATCCCTGGCACAGGGCAGCAACCCCAGCCCAAGTGGCTGATGGGGCGGTGCAGGGGACCTGTGAGCCCCACACTGCTCTTGCAGCACCTGGCAAGCCCTGCGTTCTCTCTCTGTGTTCTGTTACTGGCAGGTAACAATATGGCAGTGGTTTGTGCCACACTGGTGGTTTAACCACCTGCAAGTAATTTCCTTGATGCCCAGTAAACTGGAAACTACAGCAAAGCTCTTCTACCCACCCGCAAATGCCTTGACCAGGCCCAAAGCACAGCCAGGTGGCTCAGGAGGGTCTCTGATGGTACACTAGGAGTGGCCTCATACAGAAAGCATTCCTTCATTTGCTTTGGAAAAGATACTTTTCATTCTGCCACTTGAGCAACAGAGAGTGCATCTGTGTGTGGTCAGCAATCAGAGAAGTCACCTCATTTCCAACTGGTGGAGCAGCCCAGTTCTCCAAATCAAGCTCTCTGATTTGGACACCAATTTGGTGAATTCCAGTCTGAGTACAGGAAGCTGAGAAATAGCCTTTAAAGCTATTGGCCTGTTAGGCCAGTATCAGCTCAGCTTCCATTTGTTTTCTGTTTCATGTGGATTATGCTCTTAGCCTTTCTTTCCATCCTTTCGTTTCCAAACCTTCAGAAATCTGTCCCTTTTCGGAAACCTAAGGATGAGAACCTTAAGGACGAGAACAGCCTTTTGCCCGCAGTCACTATATAAGAGTTTTTCTGACACTACATTCAAGAAAGGGGAATTACTTACAGAGCTGTCATGAATTTCTTCCAAAAGAAAGAAAGCACCAAAAAAGAGGGAGCAAGTCTGCTCAAGTCATTACCAGGGCGTAAAGTGACACAGCAACTGAGATTGTCTCAGACTGGAGACCAGACCCGCTCTGCACAGGAACACACAATTCCGAAATCGGATGCTTTTCCCATGGATTTGCACTATGCATACGTCTGATCTCTGGGACTCACGCGGCTCTGATGCGGTATCTGGTGCAGGCCGACTTCTCCTTTCTGAGACAACGCTGCAGTCGTGTAGCACCGACATCCTGCCCTACTGCAAGCAGCAAGGCTGCTCCCTGCCCAGGCACATCTCAGGGCTGGAGCAGATCACAGGAAGCCGGCATGACCAAAATACACCCTCGGAACACTTGGCATTTTGTCCAGAGCGAAGGTGAGCTCCCACCGGCAGCCCAGTTCAGCCCCAGGGGCCCTTACCGCCTCGAGGACTTGTGCTTGCTGCTCTCCTCCTTGTCGCGGTGCCTGCGCTCCCGGTGTCGGTCCTCCCGCTCCCGGCTGCGGTCCCGGCTGCGCCGATAGTCCCGCTCAAAGTCGTAGCTGCGCTCCCGGCCGTAGTAGCGGTACCGCTCGTCCTCGCTGGGAACAGAGTGGGAAGTGAGGCGTGGATGTGATGCTCGTGGGCTCCACAGCCAGGAGATGTGCTCACAGGACTGAAGAACCCCTCCCCATCAAAGTTTGTCACTCCCTGCTACCAACAGGCAGAGGTACTCGTGGTGCTCCTGAAAGCCCGAGCTGCCTTGCTCCAAATCAATGGAAATGTATTACTTTGGTCATTCTGCCTCCCCAGGTGCTAGACTATCTCACTGCACTACCACTCCACAGTCTAACTCACAGGAAAGAATTACAAGTTAGGAGACTGTTTTCTTCCTCGTGACTTTAAAAACTCAGATTGCCCACACTGCAATTGTGAGAGACACTGACAGGCTCTTTCTGCCTGCACCCAGGCGTTCAAGGCACCTCATCCAACCTACACACAAGGGTGGGCACAATGTACCCAAACTCAGACTCATTCCACAGTCTCTTCTCTACTTTTGAAAGCTGATGTCTAGGGGGTTAATAGGAGCCGCTGTAGGAAACAACATTCAGCCTCAGAGTGAAATGAAGTCTGAAACAGCATTGTATGACTCATGGAAACAAGCCAGACAAATAAATGTGCATTATCAATCATCTGAGAGTGCTCTAAAGGATTCCATTGAGCATAGCCACTTGCCCTGCTTGGCAAGCATGATCCTGGAGGTCAGCGTGCTTGAAAGCACACAAAAATGCCAACGATATTCTCAGGACCTGGTTGTGGCAAGAACCCCTCAGGAAGTGCAGGAGCCTGGGCTTCTCGCACTGCAGTATGTTGGTCTTTGGCTCAGTTCTGCCTCAGTTTCTCCTGCAGTGCCCATAAACTTGAAAGAAAAAAGTCCAGGAAATTCTGCCCAGTTTACTCCATACAGGGGCCTGAGAGCTCCCAGAGCTGGCAGCACTGCCCTGCCAGAGTGCACATTCTGGTCACATTCCGAATGACTGATGGCACTTCCGACCCTGAAGACTGCATAACACTGATGCTCCCTGGGACAGAAGTACCACAGGCACCTGGAGCAGAGCACATAAGGAATGGGTTCAGGAGCAGTCACTGCAGCTGAGCCTTCACGAGACCTAGATCAACACTGGGAAGATGAAGCTCCCTCTCCCATATGCTCCCAGCACTGCTGCCACCTGCTCCCATCAGCTCTCAGCTAGATGACTGTTTCAGCACCACTCAGGAGCATCCAGGGTCTCCTGAAGGGTTCCTCTTTCCTGGCTGGCTCCTGGTGACTGGCACTCATGCCCTGAAGCCTCTGCAAGGACAGCTGAGCAAGGCACAGCTTTTATCTTTGATGTGACAGTTTCATTCACAAGACAAGAAGGGGCAGTTTTTATGGCTGCTGTTTCACACTGAGCTGTAAAACACTAAGTAAATAGACAGGGGCTATTCCATTCACTGGCCTCACATTACAAGTGGGAGAGCAAGCAGAACTGGTCCTGCTGGATTAAACAAAAAGAAAAGAGCCAGTGACACTGGCTCCTATTCACCCAAAGTCCGCTTTGCCAGAAAATGTAACTGGTCCAGGGCAATCCTCTCTGCACCCAGGACAGGCCGAGCCCGCACAGCTGGCTGCAGCAGGACCCCGCCGGCCCCAGCACTCACTTGTTGTACTCGCTGGTGGTGGGCGTGCGGTCCCTGTCCCGTTCCCGCTCCCGTTCCCGCTCCCGTTCGCGCCGTGAGCCCGAATACTCCCAGTGACTGCTGCCAGAGCCGCTCGCGCCTTTGTCCACCGTGGTCACCCAGGGCGTGTGGGACGTGGAGATGGGTGGGTAGCTGATGAAACCCGAGTCTGCAGCAAGAGAGCAGCAATCCTGTTTGCCTGGAGCAGTATCAGCATCCTTCCCACCCATCCATCCCTGCAGTTATGCCCAGCCAAACAGCTGGACCTAAAGGTGATGCCCCGCTCCTGCAAACAACAAAGGCCCAACTCCCCACAGTGCCCACATCTCCCTCTTCACCTTTATCAGTTTGCTAAGAACAAGTGAACACCTTTTCCCTGAGGAAGACACAATCAAGACCGCATATTTACTGGTGTTGCAAAACCACCCCTGTCCTTTATGCCACGGCTATGCAATGCCACAGCTCTCTGCTGGCCCTCCTATGCAGGAGGCACTATGGGGTCCCCACCAGAAAAATTTCCAGACATCCTGGCTTAGATGGCAAAGGGGCCTACAGAGCTGGGCATCCTCCTGCTGCCAAGTCAGCCAAAATCAGTCAGCCATTACAAGGCTCCACTTCTGGGGTGTAAGGTAGCAGCAGGGACAGCAGCTGTGACTTAAGGATGCCACCTGATATGCCCAGAGCCACCAGTAGGTTCCAACCCAGGCAGTGGCCTGCAGGACCTGCCCAGTTGGATCAGGTCATGGCTCCGTGACACTGGTCACTGACGAAAGGGGGGGAGGACGGAAGCACCGCATGCAGGTGCAACAGAAGAAAACCTAAAGTTCTGGCACTGCCTCTGCCACCAGAGAACCAAAGGAGTCAGATACCCGCATGTGCCTGCAGGCAAGGAACATGATAAAGTGTACAAAGAGGGCACTCGAAAGCTCATGGAGGAGATGTAAAGCTGATGGCTGTGCTTGTCCCTGAAGGGTGTGGGAAAAGGAAGAGCCAGTATGCATGCAAACAAGCATAAGAAAATGCTGATGAGGCACACAGGAAGATTCTCTGTAGCTAGATACCTACACTGAAAGCAGTGAGCTTAGGCTTAGGACTCAACTATGAAACTGTTTGTCACTGCTGCAGTATGGGCCACATTCATCTTTCTGAGCACCTTATGGAACAGTCATATCCAGTGTTTCCCACAGTCAAAGAAAGTGTGATGTCTGTAAGATTAAGAAAAGCCTGAACAACCAAACACCAAAAAGAAGAGATGCGAGCAGTCTGACTGTTCCTTGTCCTCAGTACTCACCTGCAGAGTTGTAGCCAAACGGAGGGGGCTGTCTGTTGTTGTAGCTGGCTGGCTGCCTTTGGAGACAGAGAATGGAATGCAGGTTACTCACTTCAGCAGCCCTTGGCTAAACCACCTGTAGGAATGTCTGTGCTGCACATTTAACCCACGTTTTATGAAGATATCCTCACAGGAAACCCCTGGTTCCAATGACTGTGTTTAACTTTGCATTGTAAATTCTTAGCAATGCCCACAGGAGCAGTTGCTTTGTCACACCTTTTGAAACTGTTTTACCTCAACTGCTTGCCTTGCTTTACCCCTCCCTGGTGTAACTGAGGCACGGAAGGCTTCCTGGGAAATAACCCATGCTTACAAAGCACCTGGAGACTCACAGGGAACCTGGATGAACATAGCACGCTATCAACTGCTCAGTATTAAAGTGCAACCCTAAAACTTACTCTTTCCTATGCCATTAGCACGACAAAACAAGGCAAACCAGTGCAATCAATCAGCACTTTGCAAACAGAATTCGATCTGGAATCTTCTCCCATCTCCCACCCCGGACAAAACCTAGCCTAGCAACCACTGGTGCTGACTTTAGGAGGACCCTGCATCACTCCTGCCTATGGAGAGTCCACCCCAGGCACAGCCTTACCCATCCAGCGTTGGGATGAGGAGAGCTGGTGGCGGGGCCAGAGGCGGCGGGAAGAGCCCTAAACACAGAATGGAAGTCATCACACAGAAACCACAGTCGTACTTGAGGGGAACAAGACTTCATTGCTGCTTACAGGTAAATGCAGTTAAAGTTTAAAATAAAATAAAATGTTTGAACAAAGGCCTGTTTGGAATGCAGTATTTTTCCTTCAGGGTTACATCTCCAACCAAAATTAAAACTAGCTGTGCTAGTTTTGTAGGGCTACTGAAAGAAAAATGAAGGAAGCGCTACCTTATATTTTGGCTTGTTCATCATAAATGTAAGATTAATTATGGCATAAACATTAATCTTTACAGTCCTGTGGAAGACAGAAAAGCATGGGTTTTGAGATGCAGATAAGTTGCAACTATGGTAAAGGTTTTATTGCTCCGCTGATTAAGGTGAGTAAAAGAAAGTTACAAGGAACTTGTCGTCCATCACTGTTCTTAAAGGAAGCCAATTTTCTGAGCACATATTCATATAACTAAAAACAATAAGAAGACATGGCACCAACAAGGCAGAGATCATAGGCTGAAAAAAAAAGGTCCGTTTCTAACAAAGGACCACAAGCCACTACCTTCAGAAAGGAGAATTCAGCAGTACACAACGGTGACCTGCAGAAGTGACATAAGCCTTTAAAGCTAAACTCTTCAGCCTTAACTAATGTGAAGTGAGAAGGACATGCCAATTGCTCCTAAGAGAACTTCTTCAATTTCTTTTCTAACTGCAAGCAACCATTATTTCCTATAGCAGTTACTGACATCCATTGGTTTGATTTTGCATAAAAATTCATCTGTTTACCATTTAACATCAAAAAAGAGCACACTGCTGATTGAAAAGATAGGAGCCATCTGCCCAACTGCAGCTGTTTGTGTTAAAGCCAGCAGCTCCAGGCTCCTCTTCAAGACCATGGAGATAGAGCCAGCTCAGCTGATGAAACCTGGGACAATTCATCACCTCCTGTAAGCATCTAAAGTAGGTCAGCAGAACCCCTCCCAAGAAGGGGGTCTCACTGCAACAGAACCTGCCTGAAGTCTCTAACTCACCCAGCGGAGACCTGTGCTGCAAACAAGTTGAAGGACAGTCTCACCCTTAGATGCTTGTTTTTTCTTTTCTTTAAAGAAAGATCTTCCAATAAAATACAATGCCCAGAGCATTTCAATCACATTTGCTCACTTGCTCAAGCCCAAGTACTTCAAAGTGCTACTGTTATGAACACCTAGCTATAATGGTGGTGGATCACCTTCATTACCATAATTACCAGGTAGTATTCTCCTTCATCTCCCTTTTCAACCTTGTTACCTGAATTGTAAGTTCCTTGTACCAGCCAGGTCATTTCTTCTACCTTACTCCTCCCAAACAACTTAAATCTAAATGCACTTGACTAGCACCTGACTGCTGCAGTGTCTAGAATCAAGACCAGCATTTGTATCCAGTTTCACTACAATAAAGCTTTCTAAATCCAAGTTTATTATGAGTACTTAAAGGTTTCTTTAAGTACTACAAGGAGAACCAGCTCTGCAGTATTAATGTACGCTGAGAGGAGTATGAAGAGTGATGTTTTAACAAACAGAAATTATCTGAGTCTCAGAGATAGCCCAGCTGGTAGAGGTTTTCTGCATTCCTATTTGGGAAGCTCTGGGCATACCATGAACACAAAAGCACAAACAAGAAAGCTGTGCAACAAGTTCAGCATGTCTGACACACAGTGAGGATAAGCACATTAGGTCCAAGAAAATGCTCTGAGTGCAGACCTGCAAGGAGATGCATCAACTGTGCAGTACAACACAGAGGCAGCGGCCTGACTGCACATTTGCGGTGGCCACCAGCCTTGGACTTGCAGATGTATGGCATCTGGTCAGAAATACTGCTACACGTTTTTTTTTCCCTGGACTAGGCAAAATGTATAGTAGAAAAAATAGTTACAATTAAAGGAAACTCAGTTTTGTGGTAGCTTTGAGCTAGCGAGGTTCACAGTTTATGCTAAAGATTGGCTGTTACATCTCTTTATTAGCATTCACTAGCTCTAAGGCACACTAGGATGCAAAGGGCTTCTGATGGAAATGGCATTTCTTTGGTACTTCTTGCATTCCTTCTGCTCAGTCTCACACCAAATTCCTATACAAATCATCAGTTTGTCACTCAAAGACCTGCTGTGTAAGATAAGAACTAAACTATTTCAAATCTAACTGGCCTTTGCTGGATTGTTCTTAAGAAAAGAAAGTCAGAAAGACAGAAAGAATTAAGAACCCTTACTAATTGTTAATAAGCAGCTAGAGTTCAGTGCTGCACTGGAGTTTATTAACCTTAGATTAGTTGTGCTCTAAAATGGGGCCGGTGTCATCCTCTTTCAAGTTACTTAATCCAAATGCTCAATAGGGCCATCTGTGCATGCTGTTGTTATGAGACAAGTTAACACCTACCTGGAATTGGACCGGGTGGTGGCAGACCTACAGAAACAAACACACAACGAAAACAGATGAGGACAAAAGGAAAAGCACATCATCCTCTGCACCTCAACCTAAAGCTTTTGAATAAAGTTTCACACATTTGAACAATCAAGCCAGTGGAAAAAAAAAGCGCTCTTAAACAGTAACTGGCTTACAAAGAATTGTTTTCCCAAATTATGATGTTTACCTTTGTATCATAATATTAAATTCTGCTGCCTTCTCATACTACATCATTCTTGAAGCACCTGCAGCAAGTCAGAACCAAGCAGGTGCTGTACTAAACAGCCTGATGATCTGACACAGGTCAGCAATTCTTGTTCTATTCTTCTTCCACTGTTAATCAGAAACCCATTTCCCAACATTTAGCAATAAAGCAAAGGATCCACAACACCTAAAGACCCTTTCATCGAAACAAAACCTCGAGTTTTTTCTTCATGGAACAGACCTATTTTAAAAATATTTAAGGACAAATGTTGAAATGGTTGAAGGAGACGTTGAACAACGATTGGTTAAGCCTAAGTACCTGCTGTCTGACCACACGCAGCAATTACTGACCAAACTGACCTCTGATTTGCCCAGCCTGGGATGCCCCAGCCTGCAGCACGGGCTGCCTGCTCTGCTCAGCACCCACCTGGAGGGTGCAGTGGCGGTGGCACAGATGTGACAGGAGGAGGGGGATGCAGGAAATGCGGTGGCGGCGGTCCGGCAAGTGGGGGAGGCGGAGGACCGGCTGGGGGAGCAAAGGGCTGCTGCTGGGGGGGCTGCTGCGGCTGCGCCGGCTGCTGGGGCTGCTGCGGGGGCTGGGGCTTGCTTCCATGATCCCCGAGAACCTTGGGAGGGAGAGGAAAAGGAAAACTGTTTTTAGTCTTATTCATTCCTGCAGAAAGGACCTCAATGCAGCAGCATAAAGGAAGCGTATCACCAAAACGGGCTCTGAGACACCTGAAAAGATTAGGCTGTGCTGGGCCTGGGCACAGCACCCTTTGGGGAGGAAGAAAGTTATCAAAGCAAACAATATTCTTACAAACACACTTTCTCTTAAGCAGAATAGCAGCAAGACCAGATTCAAGCAGGATGCAGAGCTGTGCAAGACAGCTGAACATTTCGGTGTTACAAACACCGTCTGCTCCACTGCTGAGAGGCTGAATTCAGCCTCCAATAGAATTGTCACCTGCAGAGGCTTCCAATAAAAACCAGCCACCCTCAAGGGTGACGCTGCTCTGCTTTCTATTTGTCATCTTTTAGCCTTTTTTAAATCCAGTTCGTCTTTCACAAAGACAAAAAGAGGCCAATTCTGCTCTAGATTGTGACCATGTAGGCCAGAGGATTCACATCTCCAACAAAAGTAGGTTAAACACACACTACTGCTGAAGGAATTATCAATATGCAGGGAGACCAGAATGACTTGGAAATACAGGGTATCAAAGCTTCTAAGTGGGAGGAAAAACAACCACGACCCAGCAAATCTTCTCTTAACAAATTCTTTTTTTGGCCTCAGTTGGTAAAAGCTGGAAACTGACCACTAAAGAGTAAACAGGCATGTAAAAACACAAACCAAAAATTGTGCCCAGAAAGGGTAAAGTTGTCCTTTTGTTTTGTGAATTAACGGTGGTTAGTAAGAGAAAGGTAGTAGGAGATGAGTTCTTGCCATGTAAGTCTACCAGAAATTGATGGACATAGATCTGAACTGGATCCAGTTTGAAGCTGCAGGCTATGCAGGCCATGTCCTGTGATGCTTAGTCTAAATGTTACTTTGAAGAAATGCAAGCCCTACACAGGAGTTCTCCACTACAAGACTGGAAATTCCAACCTAACAGTACAGAGGAAGGGAATAATCCACATAGGAGCCCCCCAACTCAGCAATCTGAGAATACCTTCAAGAGCCAATGACAAAGGGAAACTGAGCATTCCCACCCAGATGGGAAGGCTGGTGTTTGACAGGACAATCTCCAGCTCCTAGCAAGGAGCTTTTAGCACAGAAGTTAATTCAACCTGCAAAAGAGAGTGATGCATACACACACTTTAGGAGGAGTGATACACTGCTCACTACTCTGTAGATGGGAACAGTTATACGGCAAGTCAGGAAAGCACAGACTTTCATCTGGGTTCACAGAGAATGCAGTAAAAATCAGAAAATTCTTTAAGACAGCTCAAAACATTTACCTGGATGGGATTTTCTTCAGAGGCATGCTTATCACGTCGTCTTCCTTCCACTCTCCTAATTGTGCCAGCCTGGCCGCCGATCACATCAATTGTCCCACCCAGCTTCCTGGTACAAAGCAGATGCATCTTTTTAGGCTCAAAGACATTAAAAGGAGCAGTTCCCCCCCTGCCCCCCCCCCCCCCCAGCAGATACACCTCTCTCATGCACAGCAACATAAAGCAAAATGGCTAAGTCCTTTCTCTTCCAGGAAGGACACAACTCTGCAGGCAGCACTAGCAGGTTAAGAGGCAAATGAGATGGGAGATGAATGAGATGGCATTTTTTCACATTTGGACAATTTGAGCTCTGCCTATAGGGATGAATTAGGTCTCTCTGAACACTCAGAAAGAAAGAACCACCACATAAGGGTAAAAAATCGTGGATTTTAGACACAGCTTCAGAACTAAATCCTTTGCCATCTCCCTGGATTTGAGTAATAATTCCAGGATCATGCTGAATGAAAAAGAATATTTAATCAAGAGAAGCCTTTAGCATGATCAGTCTGGACAGAAACTAAGAGAAGTGTAATCTTCCAACCAAAACTACTTACAAATGAGACTGTTAGATACTTTCCATCCCACCTCCCAACACTCTACTCCGTCAGTCAAAGAAGTTTTGCCATTGTCTTCAGCAAAATCAACACTAAGCCAATGAACAAAAGCATACTCATGTAGCCCAGACACAGTGCTGTCTGTGTGTTAGTGAAGCCAGTCACTGCATTCTGCTTTGTTCTTCTACGTCATACCCACATCGTGCTCAGGGCAAAACCATTTGTATAGGAGCTTATTGTAACATCATTACAAGTTTGAGAGAGAGTGGGGCATCCTCATCCTATAATCACAAAGCAATAGATTTCTGTAAATTTGGCCTTAGACATGTTTTCCAGCAGTTATAGAAAAAAACATGGCAACTTTTCCCACTTCAGCAGAATTTTCTAACTCTGCAGGCAGTTTAAACAGGGTGAACAAAAACCATGTCAGCTAGCTGGTAAGACAAAAAATTTCCTCAGTGAAACCTGCTTACTTTGTCTAAGCAAAAAAAAAAGAAATCTCAGTGGTAATCCCAGGATTTTGGAGATGTTGTGATGCATCCTGTGAGGACATTCCTCCTGGTCCTGAACAAAAGCTCCATTAACCTGTATCAGTATTTTCAGAATGGACAAAACTGCAGCATCATTAAAACAGCACCAGCTTCTCTTACAGGGCTGTAGATTTTTCAAAGTTTAGGAGGAATGCATAACATGTGGAAAAAGCAGGACCAATCTGATGACACTATGAACAGTGACAGAAATGCTACCACATGCAAACACTGCTCACGTGCAAACAGACCAAGAAGTGTTTTATAAGCTTATACTTGAAGTATTTGATTGATTCTTTCTCAGACAAAGCTTTATTTGGAAAAAGGAAAGCTGGGATGTAAGACTGATTCCTGCAAGATAGAACTCCAAGTCCCTGACCTTTCCAGTTCCTTACAGCTTTATTTTTCTGAAGCTTTTGATTAAAAAACCCTACTACCTCATGAAGTCAAAGCAATTTTCCCCACAGTGGCTGTCAATCAAAATAACTCAATTGTTTTGCTTAGTCCAGCCTTGTGGATTCTCTTGTGGCAGGAAGATACAAATTAGTGCTCATCTACCAGCGTAGCACACATGTTCAGAAACCAATAGCTCCTCTCATCAGTTGCCAAAAATGTAATTCATCCTCATTTAAAGGCAAAGATTAACATCAAGGGAATGAGAATAAGCCAAGTAAGCATAAGCCATCAGCAAGGTGTGCTCTCAAAGCTGAGGGATTTGCCTTGTTTTTCCCACTCCCAGAACCATTCCCCTTTGGCCAGAATGCAGGAACCCATAAATGAGGAGGCAGGGGCTGCACAACCCTAAGCAAAGCACTGCTGCAGACGACAATAGGGAATGAATGACCAAAGTAGCTTCCTGCCAAATGAAATCTTCCTTCAGTTTCCAGTTTGAGGAGATTCAGATATAGCCCAGGTGTACCTTAACTATGTCAGAGTGCACACAAGCTTTATATCTGCATCATCTCTTACCTATTGGGAGGAGGCCCAGCTTTCATGCGCCCTCCGACAAGAGCCAAGAAGTCTGTTTTGAATTCTGTTTTGATGATATTGTTTTCCACTTCTTTTTCAGCATTTCCTGTTCTTCCTTGCTGGACCTAAGGAAGGCAATACGTAACACACAAGTTTAATGCATATACTTATAAATCACTGACGCATCAGAGATAAGACTCCACTGTAAGTCTCCACTGAGAAACAATCACAGTGCTCCTGCAAACAACCTATTCTACAGTCAAGGAGGCTGACATTTCTGTAAACTAGTTGGCTACTCCAAACTGGTGTCCACATTTTTCCCCATTAGGAGTCCAAAAGTTTAATAATCTCACATTCAGTTTCATGTAGCCCTCAAAACAAAACTGAAGACAGTAATATTTGCTCTTGACTCACTGGTTCGAGTTCAGATTAACAGCTGTCAGCCACCTAATGAAATTCTACAAAGGTTCATATCCAAAGCAATCACTAAAAACAAAATGCAGCTACACAACTGCAACAAGAACAAGCAGCAACCTTAACAGCCACCGATACCCAGCTGCACTCAGATCAATCCTGAAATCAGTAGTTCTATCAATCATACTCCTATCCACAGGATCTACTAATCAGACACCCCAAAACCTGGACAACCTCAAAATCAACCAGACACTCACTCAGGTCTTGCTGCTCGAGCGGTTCAAACTTGCCAGGCTGCCATAGAATCATAGAATCACAAGGTTGGAAACAACCTATAAGACCACCTACTCCAACCATCACCTCATCACCATTGCCACCACAAGCACTAAACCACATCATGCAGCACCTCGTCCAGACGCCTCTTGAACACTGCCAGGCGACTCCACCACCTCCCTGGGCAGCCATTCCAGTGCCTGACCACTCTCTGAGAGAAGAAGTTCTTCCTTATGTCCAACCTAAACCTCCTCTGATACAATTTGCGGCCATTGCGCCGTGTCCTGCTCGTTGCCTGGGAGAAGAGGCCAAATCCCTTTTCACCACAACCTCCCTTCAGGAGGTTGTAGAGTGCAGTGAGGTCTGCCCTGAGCCTCCTCTTCTCCAGAATGAACAATCTCAGCTCCCTCAGCCACTCCTCATAAGGTTTGTGCTCCAGACCCCTCACCAGTTTTGTTGCCCTTCCCTGGACACGCTCCAGGACCTCAACATCTTTCCTGTAGTGAGGGGCTCGAAACTGAACACAGCACTCGAGGTGTGGCCTCACCAGTGCTGAGTACAGGGGGATGCCAGAGCTGTTTGTTCCACAGAGACAAGATTTTTAGCAGCGAGATTTAATTTTTGAAGGCATTTTTCTATTTCTCATCACTGCAAGGAATAGGGAACAGCTCAGAAGTAAGTGACCACGTACCCTTATACTATCATCTCCATGACTACAAAAAACAAGTCCTAGTTTTACTGCTCACACACGCAAGGATTACACGACACCTACTGTGATTTTATTTTCAGTGCTGATGGGAGGAGCAGGATCCAGCCCAAGCTGAAGCCGTCGCTGCTTTTCACAATAAGCTTTCCACGTCTCTTCATTGAATCCATAATTAAAGTAATCAGAAAGATCAGCACCTGATAAAGAGAGTAGAGGTTAACACTGGGATTCTGGTAGGCCTGCATTCTCCAACTGTCCTCCAACAGCTTAAACAAAGTTAAGAGAACAGCTCATTTCATCCTGTCAGAAATCTGTCCTGTGCCACAGCTAAGACTGCTGCAACTGGACTGGGAGGGGGACTGCAGCCTAACCAGCAATGGGACTGCTTGGGAAGTACAGTATGTATGCAGGCTATAAAAAGAGATGCTTCCAAACAGTCATTCAGCAACTGGATTTTTTTTTTCAGACTGATTTCCCACAGCTGTTCAAAAGAGCTGAGAACTGGGGAAAGCACCACCAGTAAACAGAGTGGTGCCATAGAACCTTTTGTTAGCAAAGCTCAGGCAGCATCACAGCCTTCGCTCTTCTGAGCAGAAACTGTGGGGCTCAGCCATTTGATGAAACAGCACTAAAGTTTTCTTTTCTTTTTTTATTGATACGACTCATATTACATTATTACATCTTAGACACGATCCTAACTGTGGTCATCCAGGATGTTATCTTACTTTGATATTCACTCTTCTGTAAAATGTTCAATTTTCACATGAACACTTCTGAGTAAGAGAGAAGGCCTCAAACTGCAGAGATTGAATGCAGGTGCACAGCGACAAATGCAGCAGCTCTGCAAGGCACACCTGGCATCAGGAAGCATCTTAGGGCATCCTGCACCTTGCTAAGCATCCCTTACAAGCCCTTGCAAGGGCAATCCCAGCCAGACAGTTCCAAAGCAAGCAGCAGATACACAAGGACTTGTCAGGCTAAGCTTGGATCTACAAAGCGAGGTTTAAGTTCATCTCCAAGGTAAGCCACTCCTCCTGCTGTACCTCCCAAATACACAGATGTCAGCAAGGCAGATTCAGAAACATTCACTTATCTCTTTGATTGGCCTATATTTCAGCCTTCTATTATTTTTTCCACACTGTATTTCTTCATCCTCTCTCTCAAACAGATACCAACCAGCTGAACAATTACCTGTAAAGGACATAAACCTGAAAGGCTGCTGAGTAAGCTACCTGCTTGCCATCTCAAATTAACTTATGGGCCACACCTCTGCAGACACCTTCCTTCTCTATTCATACTCCAATGCTGTTTCTCAGAGCTAGTCGGCACTGTTTTGGTTTAGGGATGTCAGCACGACCAGGCTGATCTCCATGCACTGACTCTGAACTTCACTTGTTTTCCTTTCAACTTCTTCTCTTCCCAGCCCTCTCATTCTCACACCACAATCAATTGGAACACTCCTATATATGAAAAGCTACAATTTTTATACTATTATTAATCACAGGGTGCTTAGTGCTGGTTTGATACCACAATACATCAACAGTTATTTGCACTGCTATACTCTGATGCCCTTCATTTCATGCAGACAAGAAATATCAAGAATATGCCACAGATAACCTTACAGAAGTACTACTTCTAAGCACACTAAAACTTCTGAAAGATGGATAATATACAGGGCCTACTGGGACAATAATTATTTCTGAAAAGAGACAAATGGACTTCACACTTCAGCTAATATTTTGTTAAATATTTTATCACATTAGCACAGCAAATACTTGGATCTCTTTGGCTTTTCCATTTACTTCTGTTTTTTCTGTCTTAATTTGATACAAGAGTTCATTTGTAGTATCTCACAGCTGTGGCTTCCAAGGAGAAATTTCCCTAATAAAAATGATGAAGACAGAAGAGGCTGTGCATATACAAAGATCTGCTGTGCACAGTTGTGCCTACGTAACACGGTCTTGAAGCAGTAAGTGGGGACTTCCTCAGCCATACACCTAGGGGCAGAACCTGGCTAAGAATCAGGCAATGCTGTTTTTCTAAAAGAAAAATCCCACCCTATCAGAGTAGGAAGCATTTTGCTCTCCTTTAGTCAACTATCTGCGGCAGCAGAATTTAAGAAAAAAATGCTTTCCTGTTAGAATACGTTGCAACATGGCAATTCTCACCACCACTGCCCTGAAGAGGGGATATTTCAGCCAGGGCCCACATGGGAAAGCTGCACGGGGTGGCTGGGAGCACGGCCACCCCAAGATGGAAGTGAGCTGCGGCACACGAAGAGCAGAGCATGTGTCACCTCTGCTAAACAACTGTACTGTACTGCTCTCAGTGCAACGTTTACTAACTAGTGAATTAACTGTGTTTTTAAGAATATTCCCTTTAGGAATATTATATAAATAGAGTAAGTGCAACCCAATTATAGGTAAAAGCATGGTTTGAACAATCAAAACATTGTAAACTAGTTGTCTAGAAGCACACCAGAGGCTGAGCAAAGTAAGTTCTTCGGGCATCCCCCTGCCATGGCAGCAATAAAAGGACAGGAAGTACACGTGAAATAAAAAAGACAACTGCAAAAAATATTTACCACAAGAAACTGTGAGGCCCCACCTGGTTTCCTCCATGGTTTGTCTTCAAACGAATCTAAATCCACTTCTATAACAGGCAATCCGTTTATATTCCCTGCGGCATCTAAATCAATACCTTTGGGCTGCAACTTGGCTTTGGAGAAAGAGAAAATGTTACTACCTTTAATGCAATGCCTTTAATCCACTAATTTGCAGAGCAAATTGCTCCAGTTAAAAAAGTGCTACTCTGAATTCAGTGCTGGCTTTACAGCACAGAGGAAACCACAATCAGCTTCTAAATAAAAAAATAGCTTAGTTACTCTGTAAATTGCCAGAGCACACTGCAGTCGCAGTTGAACAGCAGAGAAGCAAATTCAACACAGACTGATATTGGAGTGAATGATTACAGCATGCATGAAATTCATCCCAAACAAAGAAAAGAACTTTTCTCCCCAGGCAAAACACTAACTTCTCCCTCCCCAAACACGCAGTTTTTGTTAAAACAAAAGACTTTTTCAGGATTTATTTTGAACAGACAATGTACTGACCGGAACCAGAAAAACCTCACTGGGTACAGAACCCCCAAAGGAAATTTGTGCTCATCTTCTCAATCACAGGGTAAGTTGTTGTTCGCATACAGAAATTACTGAAGCACGCAAAGGCCATGAAAACACAGCCTCACATATGAGGAAGGACAGAATACAAGTCTCAGTATACTACATACATTACAGTGAACGGTGAAGAAAAATTGATCTGCAGAAGTATGTGCAGATAATACTCTAGGCCAGACTTTTTTTCTTTATTTCTCCATTTATTGTTCTGACTTTAAATCAAATTCATTAACTTATTTTCCTCCAGAAAGAGAAGATTTGCAGCTGCTTTACCTGCCTTTGCCAGAAAAGTGAAATATTACAAAATGTGAAGGATGAAAGTAACAGCAATACCTGAAGCTGATGCTCCATAGCCTCTACCCGTTTTTAAGTTCAGATTCATAGGAGTTCCCCTATATGGAAAAGAATGACTAGATTGGTTGGTATTCAGACAAATTATTTGGAATTTTTCTACAAAAAGTACAGTCAAACCCTGACATCCTTCACAAGACACTTAGCTCGCTTTGGTTTACTCACACCTCTCTACAATTGTTAATCCAAGCTGGAGCACCTTAGAAGTGAAATTCACTTAGCACAGTTTTCCCTAACCCTGTGGAAACACAGGAAACAATCTGGCCAACTGGCCAGCAACATTAATATGAGGGAGCTGTCTTAATGGAGAACACGAAGGTATTTCAAAGAGTTCTTGGTGGCTAGAAGAATGGGTATGATTACTTAAATGGAACTGAACAACACGGAAATTAAAGCTGCACCTGTATCACACACTGAGGAGAGAGGCAAAGAAGGATCAGATTTCTAAAAGGATGTCTACAAAATCTAGTGAGCTGCTGACAGAAAGAATGGAGCACTGCTTTGCAAAGCAATCCCCCAGACTCAAACTACCTCTGTGACTGGAGATGTAAAAAACACATGAAGTAAAAAAATTAGAATGTGCTACAAAGTACGTGCAAGTTATTTCCTTCAGAGGAAGGCTGATAAAAGCAAAAATACTCATTATTATTTTTATTAAGCCAATTCAGGTATTATTTTAATTCAGTGACACTACTTCCTAGCTCACAATCAGCCTCACTGTGAATCACAAGAAACCAGACAGCTGAAACTAGTCAGCTCACAGCTTTTGTAAATTCTTAACAATACAGATTTTTCTTCTTGAAGCTTTCACAGATGATGAATTAAATGCAGCTTCCCAACTTCTGTTTTACTCAATCAAGCAATAATAAATATTTGGTTAATTTTCCAGCAGCAGATCCATGAAACATCATACCTATTTTAACAATGGATTTCAACAAGGAATTCCATTCCTGCTTTCTGGCCATTGCTCCCATGTCTCCCAGAATGCAGACCAACCCTTATCCCTGCTTCCAATCCCAGTTAATGCACCAGCTCCACCTCAGATCAAACCCTGTCATCACCCAGCAGTACATACATGTACGATGGTGCTCCAGTTTTAATATTGCCAATAGTAACTTTCACGTCGTCATCATCGCTGTCACTATCACTGTCTTCTTCATCATCTTCTCCACTTGGAAGGGCCTTACAAAAATAAAACACACAGGAGTTTACTAACACATAAAATTGAGAAGTTCCTCTGGACAGTAATTCTAATCTTATCAATCTTGTATGAGGAAGGACTGTTATAAAGAATGACCTGATATAAAGATAATGTGTTCTATTGCACTGCAAAGCTGTACAAAGTTGCCCATGGAGACAAAAAAAAAAACCACCATGGATGCCTTCAACACAGACAGAGGCCCGTGAAGAAGCTGCTGTGTCCTTTGAAAAAAATGACTCTAGACAAGAATCAAAGCAAGACTTCTCAAGGTGGGACTGATTGATCCCAGTTCAAAGAATTGGGACACATTTCTCAGATCCAACTCTTCCACTGTCTTTGAGACAGGTGGGAGAGCCTGACATTCCTTTACTGCTCCACAGTCATGGTATAAAATCACAAATAAAGTCACCAAAATATTCACCAGCCTTCTCGTAAGGCCCTTGAAATAAATATTCTCTCATACCACAGTCTTCACAGCAGGAAGCTGCTGAACAGTTCTCTTTAGCTCATTTCTCACAATGAGTTTGTTAACTTCACACATTCATTCTGCAGTTGCTGATTTGCCTTCGGTGCAGCATCCACGGTGATCAAGAACACATCTCTGCTGCTCATGTACAAGAGAGCAGGAAACCTCTAAGATATTCAGCAGGTGCAGCTTTAAAAGATGCATGAGCTGAATTAACACTTCACCACTACAAAACGGCACGGGGAAGCTGCTCCCAGTGCTCCCTCCCTTTCCACAGCAAGCAGGTTTGACAGAACTCTCCAGGAACACTATTAACATACCACAGTGACAGCAAATAACCTCACTGAAAAGACTGGAGGACAGAAAGGGCAGAAGCAAGCCTCTTCCCATCACTCAGCATTGAGATCAGGTCTGCGGAAGAATCAAAAAGAGACCCCCAGCAATCTCAGCGCTTTGGGCCTTCTACTGCAGCATTCCCTGTATTTTACTGATCCCCAAATAACATTACAATGGCAATACCGTGCTTTTCCTTTCAGTCTGTGGCTTCAGAGGCCTTCCCTCACCATCTCAGTGGGCATAAGCAATGTTCAGACCACAGCTCAATCCCCCCTACACAAGACCAAGATGAGAATCCTGTTGCTGTCACCAGCAACAGGACTCCACAATAGTACAAATGTATCTGAGAGCAGGACCAGCACCTTCACAAACAGATCGTTTTATATATGAACATTTACGAGCACAAAACCAGATATGTCTACCAGTTGCAGTGGAACACATACATGCTGTGACACCTCTCTGTCTTCACTGCCGACGGGCCGGTTCTCCTGAGGAGCATCTTGCAGAGGATGAGAAGATTCTGCATGTCTAGTAAATGCAACAGGCAAAAATAAGTAAAAATCCAACCCAGAGGTTCACCTACAAACGTCTCTAAAGCATTTGCCCAGGTGACTTTCATACACAGGTTCTATTCATGAAGTGCACTTTTGCTGCTGGCAGTTACCTCAGATGTGGGACAAATTGTTAACCATCCTTGCTTGGCTTTGCCTTTCTTGGGAAGAGCAAGGTTAGAGATTCCAAAGAACACCTGACAGACAGCAAAGCCAAGCATCACTCAGCTGTTTATGCTTGTGGCTGCTGCAACAGCTTTCAGTTTTGGTTTGACACAATCACCGCTGATAGAAAAAAACCATAATTCAACATCCTCAGAATAACAAAAGTTATCTTGTCCTGTAGACTGCTAATAATATGTGTATATAGTAAACAACAGGGACGTTTAACCAGTAGAAATCAAGGAGAAAGTGATTTTAGTCTTCCCACAAATTGCTTACATTAAACTTTAACTACTTATTGATGAAGAAGAGACAGAGAAGTATCTACCCCATCTTACCGTTCATTACAGATTAGTCCTAATGCGACAATGGTCAGTTTCAGATTTATCTCCCATGAAACAGTTGGTACATTGCTAACATTGCCTACTGCATTCACCAAGCAAGGAAGTCAAACTGGCACACATAAGCTAGAAAAGAGTATACTGAGTGTTACAGATCTGGCAGGTAAAGAGAGGCCATTCTTCTCTAATGGCACAGTTAAAAACCCAGCAGAACTTCAAAACAATTTTGGCTTTAATAACACACTGCTGGAGTAGCCCAAGCCAGTTTTGCCACCAGTACTTGGTGGGGAAAAAAAAACCAACAACTCTGCAATTAATTTAAAACATCACATCTGATAATAAACACACACAAAGTTATCTTCAAAAAGAAACACACGTAACACCCAACAGAATCCAAACACTGGTCAGATTAAAACCACTGAGAAGGCTGCACAAAAGGACACACCAAACAGATAAGCCACAGATCATAATAACACAACTCAGCAGCTAGGGAGGAAAAAGAACAACAAAATCAGACAGGAATAATTTGAGCAATCACTGAAGCTCTCATCTTGCAAAATCCCCCCATATACAGAGAACTTCAGTCAAGACCAAAGAGATGGACACTTCAGCAGCTGAAGTGATGTTTGTGAGGTGATGGCTGAAGACACTTTGTTATACAAATTAGCAGAGGTGTCTAAGTGAAAAATCAGCCTCTGGAAGTACATCAAAGTCACAGACGTGGCCTGTTACATGAGGACCAGAAGATGCATCACTACAGCAAACTTCACAGATGACTCCAAAAACCTTCACAGAGGTTTGCCATATCCAGGCAACCTGTAACATTGATCTCAATCCTGCAGCTTTCTTAAGAATCAAAGATGGCCAAATAAAGTAAGAGTGACAAGTATTACCTCCAGCTTTCAGTCACATGAAGTATCTGTGGGTGCACATTAAAATGTATGAACTGGAGTTCAAATAAACACTTGCTAAGTAACAGTCAATCCCTAAGCTGTCTGCTCTGTGGGAATGAACCACCTGTCAGGACCACAGCCATCACGTGCAGGCAAAGAAATGTTCTATTTCCCTGGAAAGCCAAAGTAGCCCCACACACTGTGTGCGGATGGTGCAGCATCCTGCACAGACTGCAGGCATCCAACATGTCCCTTATGCTAGGAAATGACAGCAGGCCCTGTGTCCTGCACCATGCTTTGTGGATAGAGGCAAACATTACAGCCAAGCCAGCACCACATCCCTGGGTAACTGCTAACAGAGGCCACAAAGAGACAACGTCACAGAACGCACCACAGCTCTGAATTCAGGAGGATACTCACTGTCAATAAGGATGCTGTCACACATATCACAGCTAAAACTTCTGTTTTGTTGTTTTGTTTTGGTCAGTTTGTCCTATTCCCTAGGCACAGGGCATGTACTGCAGCAGTAGGATAGTATATATGTAGTAGGTGATATTAACAATCACCAAAGTACCAGATTCCAGATCTACAATGACTTTAGGGAACAGTGAATGCAACCAAGAATGTGTGATGGCTCTGAACACAGCACAGCTTAGTGAGCTCTGGAGCCTTCTGACACCATCGTGCATATAAAATGGCAATAGAGAGCAACTGCTGAGAAAAAGTCCTGCTGGTGCAGAACACACTGTGCAACTGTGGAGGAGTTACTGTCAAGAGCAGGCAATGATTTCATGCACAAAAATCAATACTGATCACTGGGTTGCTTCCACAGCTTTCGCTTGACAGTCTTACCTGAACCACATAGTTCACAAATCACACAAAAAATTTCTGACTTGATCATATTAGGTTTTAACTTAGGCTCAAGGATTTTAGCTTTTCCAGGCTATATGCCACAGTATTAACACCAGACCAACATCAAATCATACCCCCAGGCCATTTTATTTTCCCTGGATATTAAACTGGAGAATACACCCGATTTAAAATTTATTTGAGGGGAAAAAAAGGAAGAAAGAGTTTTAAATTGAATGGGCCAACTGACCCAGTTCACCTTACGCACATACAAACACTGTGGGCCCAGTCTGACGGCAGCAGCCCCGTGTGATGGGGAGGGTGGGAGGCACCCGGCAGCAGCACTGGTCCATGGCATTCCTCAGGCTGCGCTCAGCACACCTTGACCACTGCAGCACAGTCTTAGAATGAACAAACAGCCTCCGACTTACCCAGAAGTTGGTCCGTCTTCTTGCTTACCAGTGGTGTCATCTGGAAAAATGGTAACAATGAAATTATTCAAGTGAAGGCACAGCAGACAGATTTAAGTACAAAATGTGCACAGCGAGAGAAATGCCCAGTTGTGACATGGCAAACGTAACCTCAGGGCAGCCTAAATTTCAACTAGAAATGATAGAAACAAGAAAACAACCCACAACCGACCAAAACACGCCCAACAGCAGCCGCCTGCAGAAGGCTCCCAGCAGGCACAGACTTCAACACCCGCACCCACAGGGCAGAACAGCCGCCTCAAGGCACACGCTACGTGGGGAGCCGGCGGCAGCCGCGGGGCTCCGTGCGGCTCCAACACATCTGTGGAGCCGTGCGGCCGGGAGACGTGAGAGGACGGCGGGGGCTCAAGGAATCCCGGCTCGGCCTGAGCCGGACCAACACCGGAGACGCCGGGCCCCGTCCCCATCCCCGGCACACAGCCGCACCCCGGCCCCGCTCCCCCAGCCCGTCCCCCGGCCCCACGCCCAGCCCACGCCGGCCCGTACCGCCGTACAGCCAGTGCTCCTCATCCTCCTCCGCCTCCAGTGGCGCCCCGCCCGACACGGCCCCGGCCGCCGGCGGCTCCAGCTCGGTGGCCATGGCCGAGAGGAGGAGGAGGAGGAGAAGCGGCGTCCGCGGCCTCCCGGGCCCCGCTCGGCTCCCGCCGCGGCCTGAGGCGAGGCGCGCGCCCGCAGCGCTCGGCACGGGGCGGGGAGGGCCGCAGCCGCCGGGCCGGGCCGCGCCGAGGACGCCCGGCTAGCGAGCCGCCATCGCTCTTTCTTTGCCTCCCGCGGGAGGTGGGGACAGGGACAGGACGGGACGGGACAGGACCGGACCCCCGGCGGGAGCGGAGGCGGCCCCGAACCCCAGCGCCACCCGCTCCCGCCGCCACAAAGGCGCCGCGCAGCGGGACGGACAGCACGCATGCGCCGGTGCGGGAGCGCATGCGCCGAGGAGGCCGGGGGAGCGGCCGAGCCGCGGCTTCGCGCCTCGCCGGGCCCAGCTGAGGGCGGGGCGGTGCCGATTTCTGCTCTCGGGCGGGAAGAACGCGAGCAGGCGGCAAGCGTCGGGGCTGACGGCCGCCCGGGCTGCGAGCGAACAAGCAAGCGAGCCGCCTTCGGCAGTCGCGGTTGCGGTAACGGTTCAGTCCTTCGCAGAGGCATCCGCGCGGCCCGGCCGTATCTCCGTGTGAATGACGGCAGCGCCTTCGGGGCGGGATCTGTGAGCCGCTGCAGGCGGTGCGGAGCAAGGGGCCCGCTGCAGCGCTACGGAACGGCGGCCGGAACGGAGCTCGCCCCGCTCTGCGCTGAGGAAGGCGGGAAGCTGCCTGAGAAGCGTTCTTTGCCATGGAGAGGTGGAAGCGACTAAAGAGAAAGGCGCGGATTTGTACGCGGATTGGCTACGAAGCAGAAATACAATACGGCCATTACGGAGACAAATGGGATCCTTTAATGAGTCGCGTTATTCTAACGAAGACGGAACCATCTGCGTCGTTGTACCTGGTGTAATGCTAGAGATGAGCTGCCCTTATCACCAATCCCAGCTTGTTTCTACTTACCCGTATTGAAGGAAAATTAATTCAAACGCAGTACGAGCAAACATAAAGCAAACAGGGTGATCCGAAAAATTTGCTTGTGAGAGAAGGATAATATTTAGTCTAGCAAATGAAGATTTAAATCTATAAAATTTAAATCTATAAAAACTAAATCTCAGCTGGAACACTTTAACTGCATATGATACAATACTTACAGCAATGCTGATACAAAAGATGTATAAAATTATCAATATGTTGGCACATATGTTTTGGCAAGCTTCATTACTGAAAAGTCCAAGAGTAGAATAAGGGGCAAAATCCCAAATGTTCTTAAAGTGGACCTTTGCAGTAGCCTAGGCAATCACATCTCATGACCCTTCATGGATTAATATCGCAGCTCAGCCAAACGTTCCTATATGTGGCATAATAACAAAGGAACATTCTCTACGTTTCTCAAATAATCAGCAGCAGCAGTTGCATGCCTAAACAGCACGTCAACCCAGGTGCTTGTCCAAAACAACTGAGGACATCAGTTTTCAACAAAAAATACTGCACGTGCCTATTTTGGGAATGTGATGTTTGCCCCCCAGGGATGAACCCAAGGCTTTAATTTTAAGCCTTGCTTTCACAGCTACAAAGTTACCCTGCTAACACACACAAAAGGCTGCATTGTCCTCTGGTCACAGTGCACTACACGAGCCAATGATTTATTTCATGAACACATTATCCATGCTCAGGTTAGGCTCCCTCTGCAGGGCTACCGCAATAAAATAGGAAAACCTCTGCTCTTCTCCACTCTCAGAACTCTGCATCACTGCACTCCAGTAATGACAGAGCATCTGTGATGACAAGTAAGGCTGCAGCAAAATTCCACAAAAACTCCTGGTTAAAGAGGGTCTGCGCACCAGCTGAGATAGGTTACATGGAAGGCTAAATGTGATGTTCATTCTAGAATTTTGTTTTTGGGAAAGCCTTGCTAAGTTTTCCAAGAGTTGTCCTTTCAACCAGCCACACGATGCTGGGAGTTCCACTGCTCCGTGTTACAAATGTGTCTCACATAAAGGAAACCACTGACTGCCATTGCGCTCACACAGTGCTGCAGGGAGACACAACCACTTTGCTTCCAGAAACACACGGCACTGTTCAGAGGTTTTCATCTTTAAATTTAATTAAAGAAAAATGTCTCATAGTGATTACGCATGTCTGACTTCCAACTTCTTTAAACAGCACAAGCCTATGCAGTCAAATGTAGAAATAGAGCTCAGAATTTTATTTTAAAAAGAAAAAAAAAAGTTTCAAAGTGTGAGGTCCTATTAAAAAAGTGTCTGCTCACTTGTAAACGGAATAAAAATGTTAAGAAGACGATTTAAAAAGTTTCATACACCTTAAACAAAACCACTTTCCGTAAGCCATACAAGTAACATTACAGCATCATAAGAACAGCAAGAGCAGAAGAAAATGGCAGAGGAATCACACAACATGACTTACTGAAGTAACAACTTATTTACAGTGAATTTTAATAGCTTGACATTTTTATTGCTCTGATGGTAGTATGTTGACAAGTAAACATAGTAAACTGTCATAGTGGGACATTAATATGTGTATATTTACAGTTTTGCATACAGTGGTTTTTTGTATCTATCAAGAAAAGTACAGGGAATTTTTTTTCCCCAGTCAACACCACTCTGGATTTTAGCAAAAAAGTTCTCTGTTCTTCAAGTTACTCATCTACAACTGTCCACACTTCTTAAACTTGCCTGTGCACGTTCTAAAATGCATCTTTCCTCCTCTGATGGTAAAAGAACTTCACAAAAAGCAGGTGGGGAATTGGAGGTAAGAGCTCATCATCTTTAATGCTCCTCACATACAAAACCTTTCTAATTAGAAAAACAAACAAACAGGCATTTCATACATAAAGTTAAAAAGGAAAGCGTCAACATGTTTATTTGAGAAACTGAACACTGATTAGACAGGTGATATTCCTGTAAGAGCTTTATAAAAATTGCTGCAAACTCTCACTACATATTTCTACTAGTTCCCTTTTCTCCTTTCTTGCTACACGTTTTCATTTTGTTGAAACCAGTCAAGGCACTGTCTTCACCATTTCTATTACACTTTACTCACATCAATCTGTTACATTACTACACGTGCTTCCTCCAATTAACAAGTATCCTCTATAAACAGGCTTACCATTTCGTGCTCATTTTTTACTGTCGAAAATGAGTTCTCCATCTTATGAGATATAAACTGTCGGATGTTTTCATATTAAAGCAAAGAATAGCCTAGGCAAAAGAGAACCTGTAGACAGACAAGTTCACAGCAGCATTTACAGTTGCTTTCATGTTTAAATGAGCTATTAAACCTGTCTTTCAGATGCAAATGTAATACTGCATGCTGTTTTTGTATTTTAATGCAAATTTATCTTCCTATTAAAACATGGAGCTTGCTGTAAACTTCTTTTTCAGCTCTCATACTCCACTAGTTGCTTTATGGCCACGTTTTTAAGTGCCTATTAAAACATACGAGGAAAAGACCATTTCATGGTTTGAATACAATTAATAATTTAGGACAAAGTAAAAGCGTATAGAATTTATGTGCTTGAAATGTAAACTTTGAAAATAAATACTCTGTGCTTCAGTGGGAAACTCAGGGTGTTCCCTGTGCTTGGCACAGCATTTCGCTGACACAAGACAGATCAGTCGGAAAACTCTCAACTCCACCCATGGTATCAGCACAGACTCAGCACAGGACTGCTGCTCACAGTGAGAAGGAGGGCTGCTCAGCACTCAGCACTGGCAGTTACTGAAACTCTCGCTTGCCTCTTTCTTCTCTTGGTTAGAAAAAAAAAAAAACACTTTGAAAATATGGTCACATAAAAGCAAAAATTAAGAATCTGCTGAGATTTCTTGAGTTTCTCACAGAGACAATAGCTAACAAAGTTCTGGCACAACTGTAATAAACTTCTATTGTTCTCTCCAGCTAAGCTCCCTTCACTTATATCACATGCACTTATTTCTAAGGGAGATTGTCTGTGCTATGTCAATTTTGCTTTTCACTGTTTCTTTCTGCCATTAAGTATTTTCTCTGCTTCCAGTTAACACTCATCCTAAAAAATAAAATAAAATAAAATGGAGAGAATACTTTGCACGGTTCTATGACAGAAATCTGAATTGCAAGGTATAGCTCAAGTTAAATTCACACAACACTGCAGTTCATTCATTAAATTACATTACAAATTCAATTGATCAGTTATTCATTACCAATCTACTGGTCCAACAAAATCTCTGCACTAACCATACAGATTTCAAAGCCTGAAGCATCAGCCTGAGGTCAGGAAGCACTGGAATGGGACACTCAGCTGTACAGTTAGAAGAGCAAGACATCTGATTCCAAGTAACAACTTACATAAAACTGGCCTTCTGTAAACACTGGGTACTGGGTATCTGGCCTGTTACAGCTATTAGAATGTAATGACTTTACTAATACTGTATTTTAACACAATATTGCACACTGAAGAGATGCAGATACATTCAGAGGAAGTTCTAAGTCAGTCTGAAACTAGAAAGCAACCTGTGACGCTGCAAGGAGTTAAGCTGATGCAAAGAAATGCCTGCAGACATTTATGATTATATTCATCACAACTTACAGATAATCAGTTATCTGGTATTTTTTTCCTCTTATTTCTAGTTAGGAAGGGGGGGGGGGGGGAGAAGGGGGGAAGGGGCAAACAATGCATTGTCATTTGCTTCTTTCTTTCATTTGCTATGAACAAATGGTTTTGCTTAGGCCAGCCATTACACTAAGTTTTTCTATAGTCACTTCCCTTCCTGACATCAGGCAAACAGGGAGGAGTCCAAAAATGCTTCTGAATTCCACAAGGTATTTGTGGCTCTTCAGACTGTTCCTGAATGCCAAAGTATACATGTGAGCCCATTCAGCTGATCTATTCCTCCCATCAGCACATTCCGAAATACTGCTCTGATTTAAGCAAAATTTATTTCTGCTAGAAAGGGCTGCCATGTCATTTAACTGTTAAAATGCTGAAGTACTTTTGTGCTATAAAAATATTCAGTTACTTCAACTTTCATTTGGCTGTTGCCAATTCTTCTCCTTAGTAACGACTCTCTGCAGTTACAATACACACTTTTTCCTACTCCGAAAACAAAACAGAACGACCCACAGAAACTGACTTCCAGATATTCTAAATGTAAAAAGTGGGCTTTGGGATGTTTTGCTAATAGCAGCTGCCATTTCCCCATAAATGTAATTTTTTCAAAAGATGAACAGTATATAAGGTTCCCATTTCAGGTGCCACAAATAACACCTGAAGTAGTTAAAGGACAAACAAACAAACAAAATGCTACACATTTTTCATCCATTTACTAAACAAAAGTGCAACTGAGCCCTACACATCTGACAGTATGTACAAACTCATTATGGCTTTACCATAAAAACAGTACGTGAATGGGTCCATACAATCAGAGGGATGGTAACAAATGTAATGAATAAAACTATGTCAAACTGTTGGTAATAGAACAAGAGCTATCTTACATTCTGTAAACCTTGGCATACCACACTTTACATTATGCAAAGAGTCAATATTTACAAATCTATAGTGGGTAAAAGAATTAACCCCCTAATGTAAATGATGATTTTGCAAAGTGCAGGACAAAACCAGTGCTGTTAATTGCAAGTCCTATGCAAGCAAGTGACACTAAAATCTTTACTACTAGACGCTTACCTGGACGTTTCTACTGAGGATTTATAGGAATGCAACGTTTAGAATGAAATACAGTATGACACAGCATCAGGGTGCATGTTTGAGGATATATGCTAAATGTAGAAATTAATAAGGCAGCATGCTCAGAACGAGTTTAAGCAGCACTGATGTCAGATTCCTAGTGGCAACTATATCAGTTTTTGTTAATGTTAAAAATTCAGAGTGCAACACAGAAGCCTCATTTAACATTTAAAAAAATGTGCAAATTGTTGTCAAACAAAAAATAACATCGCAAGGAAGATACTCTACTGAAGAACATCTTTTCAATCACAGCAAAGTAGACCATCTTCTTTCCAAAATCATCTACAAGGCACTAAGGGTAGAAAATGACAGGTAACATGAAAGACCAAATGCAGTTCCTCAGTCAGGTCGAAATATGGGATATTTTGGTAAGAACTCTATTAATATTACCTGTTGAAGAAGGGAAAAGACAAGAACAGAACACAGTAATCAACAACTTCAAATCTTCAGCATAACTTTCCATGCAACATTAGCTGTTTGTAGGATTAAACTTGTCCAAGATTATTTTATAGGGAAACTTTATCCAGAGAACAAAGAAGATTCAGGTTATTTTGAAATACACAGCTTATCAACACTTGACTTTTTGGGGGTGATTCTCTCTTTGAGCCTAAGCAGTCTTCATTGTTATACATGAAAGTGGATGAGAGAATAGTAGGATAACAGGAATGTTTGAAATTCCACTTTCCTAAAGGAATATCTTGGTTAAATCTTTTATGAGATCAGGAGCCAGGATTAAAATAAATAAATAAAAATCCATGGTCTCATTAAAAAAAAAAAAAGCAAACAAAACACTACTATAAAAAAATGCAATATTTCTGTACCAAAATGCTGACGCAAAAATAACTATAGATAGCAAAAGGTTAAGAGCTAAAGAACTATGGGCTGCTGGGAGAATCACACTAGGGCACGGAAACCCAGTGGGCCTTCCTTGCTATCAGTCACTGATCAAAGCGTACCTGTAGTGCAAACACAGAATTGTTATGAATGGAAAACAAGTTCAGCAGTGACAATTTCTCAATGTTAATATATGACATAGCCACTCTTTAAAACTGGCCTTCACAGGTGTATATCAAACAACTGCTGTTTTTTATGAGAGCTTATTCAGATTGGTTGAAGTCTGGTAAGTTAACAGATTTCACTATAAAATAAAGGGTGTGAAATACCAAACAAATAACAGGAATAATACTTACATATTCCATCATATTGCTAGTTTCGCATTTCCTTTTACTCAGCTTCCAGTGCAAACCAAGCTAAGAAAGTAATTATCAGGGGATTAACACATACTACTACATTATTTTGATAACTAATGTAACAAGCATAAGCAATCAAACCACTTGGATCTGCAACACTTCAGACAGTGAAATTTAACTTCTACAAAGTACAGAATTATAATGAGACAGTAGAATTCCTACATGCCAATTACGCAAAAGAACCATAAAAGTGAAGAAAACAAGCACTCCAACTTTTCTTACCTTATGATATAGTCTGTTATTTTCCCATTCTAATAACTTCTGAATTGATCTTCTAGTCTAAAAAATTAAGTCAAAACTGTATTATGAATGGTTCAGTAGCCAGCTTCATCCAGAAGAACCTCATTATTGCATTCCTGGACTAAGAATCACTTACATAAATCAGTTTTATAGAAGTACAACCAAGCAATTGAACAATTGTAAATGGGAAGTTGAAGTGATAGGACTTCTGTTCCTCAGCATCAGAAAACAAACAAACAAACAAGAAACCACAACGCTCAAAACTGGACACATTCTACTTTTTCTACAAGGGCCCTTAAAATATGATTCAATTACAGTCTTCATTCTGATATAATAAATGCTTTACAATGGTTTACATCTACAAAGAGCTTCCACAATACTTAGAATACTCCATAAGATCATGGCAACCATTAAAAAACGAAGGTGAAACCCTGGATAGGAGATACGTCTGCTTCCTTACACCTATAAAGGGGATCTTATTTTGAAGAAAGCAACCCACTTCAGGAAGTAAGAAGAATTTTACTGACTGTGGGAGAAGGAAGTATTTTTGAAGTTTCAACTATTTTTCCCCTGTTGTCCCAGGAGGAGCACTGTGACAACCTACTCTACTTCCTGCGCGATGTTCCACGCAGGTATTTTGTTCACAAGCTTAATAATGGTTGATGAGCTACATTACCTCATTAAAAAAAAAAACAAAGGTAGCGAATCCTGAGTCAAACACTTAATGATGGAGAATCCACTAACTCTTTGCAAATTATTCCAGTGATGAAGCTGTCCTCAGAATTAAAAAGTCCACGTTGTTTCTTGCACTGTTTAAATTTCAGATTCCAGCTTCTGGATCTTGCCTTTTTTTTTCTTTTTTTTCCTAAATGAACATACATGGACTGGCTAGGACAGAGTTAAATTCCTCACTGCAGCCTGCAGAGTGCTGCACTCTAGATCTAATGACTCAGTGTTGGTAGCATAGCAGTGTTGCAGCTCTGGCTGAACAGTGCTTGCACAGCATCACGGACCTCTGTTTCTAACTTTACCTCCCACAGGTATGGGCAAGAGGTTGGGAGAGCTGCCCCAGTTTGACCAAAGGCTACATGACACCATGCTCACAACAAAACTGGGGCTGTCATGGCCCAGTTGATGGGAGGTAGGGAGTGATTTGTCTTTGCACCTCTTGGGTTTTTCTCCTCTTTTTTTTTCCATTCATTTATTAACTTTTATTGTGACCTGAGGCTTTTCTTGCTTTTGCTCTTCAAATTCTGTCCAGTCCTGTTGGAGACTAAGTGAGCAAAGGGCTGCTGTGTGCTCAGGTACTGGCTGGCTCAGTCCTCCACAAGAGACCAAGAACAACCGTATACTTTTGGTTCTCAGAGTGACCAAATCACACGCACACATTCATGTACACACTTTATACACACTTTATACATTTGAGAAAATAGCACAGGGATATTAAATATGTTTTTAAAACTGCAAATATTCCATCTCTACGTATCAAGTGTATTCTTCTGACTGCTCTTCATAGAAGTAACACAGTAAAGCACGCCAAATAAATAACAGTTCAGAAACATTATGGTATCTATTAGAGATAATAATAATACAAATTGTCTGCTTGCAAAAAATTGTGTGAGAGAAGGGAAGAAAAATACTCACTCTAGTTCAGGCAACTTTTGAGGATCAACATCTCAGTCTGCACTCACTAATTCAGTTTTTACACCTTTAAATATCCTGGAAATGTAGGTTCTCCTATATAACACTTTCTTCTTTGAACTGAGATAAGATTAGCTACACCCTTGACTATCAATTCAATTGGCAATTTGGTATCATTTGCTTCGTTAAGAAATGTTTTCTTCTATTCTCCAAAGAGTGGAAAATTGAATTAGCTTTTGAATGTGAGATAAAGAAAAGGGCTTTGGAATGGAGATGATGCTATTCAACATTACTTAATGCTACCAGAAATTGCAAAATCAAGAAAATAAGACAAACAAAAAATGTACTTACTCTTTTGTTAAGACACACTACAGGCCACAGGCTACAGCCCAGTGTGCAGCAGCAGCACAGACAGCCACAAATCAGCCATTTTACATTGACAGGAAGATTCTTTCTTAAACAGGTATTCACATGACTGATGCTGGTCTTGAATTCTTCTGGGGCAACCTGTAACAGAAGTGCTGAACTTCAGTGGAATGCCATTACAGACGTATTTTCTCAAGAATTGCCTTTACAGATTAAAATGTAAATGCAACATATTTCATTATGCAACATGACCCCATCTTCCAAAACACCGGTCACACAGGGAGCATGAAAAGTCATTTTCTTGTAACAAACTCATTTATGGTGTGAGCTTTGCAAAAATTTGCGTTAAAAAGCCCAGTGCAGCTTAGATGAACAGCCTCATCCATATTTATTATACCATAGAGCAATAGGCTTGATAACACAGTGGTCCCTAACAAGGCTAAGAAGTGGAACGCAGCAGTGCAACATCCTGGCTACACTGACCACAAAAAAAGGAATAAAAGAAGGAAAAAAAAAAAAGAAAGAAAAAAAAAAAGAAGGAATAAAATGAAATTAAAAGAAGAAGAATGATGGCTATCTTGTTTCCAAGTGAATAAGGAGTAATTGGTTGTTACTTCCTAGTAAAAACACTATTGTGTGTCACATTAAAGAAGGATGATATGTCCAGTTTACTTTCATACCAAGTCTACACTGTGCCTGGGTGAGGGTGGGCTGCTGTCCACAGACCAATTCCTGACACAGCCCACACAGTCATGGGGCTGCAACTTTACCTGTGGCTTCTTCCAAAGCTGGGAAGCCCAGAAAGGCAGGAACTGGATTACATCCAAGGCTAAGAAATGCACCTTGTACATGATTTTTAGTAAAGCCTAGCTGCTGAAACACATTTTCTTTAAGTACACTCAGCCCACTATTTCTTAAAGTATTATTGCCTACTCACATGCTCCAAACCCACCATCGCCCTACAGTACCTAAATAACGAGTAGGGATGCATGCACTGTCTTACAGCTAACTTGACTCCAGGATGGCACTCTTAACCGTAACAAAGCCCAGGGCTGGACACAAAGCAGAACAGTGAGATCCAACTTCAACAGACCTGAACAGCCAGGGATAACAACTTTAACATAACAATAATAAAAAATCTTTCCTTCCTACTTGCCATGTTGAAGAAGCCCCTGCCTAGAGCTGGTCTGGATACCAAGTTATTGAACTCCTACATAAGCCTTCCAACCATCAAGCCTGACTGTTCATTTGATTCCACAAACAGGGAGGGAACAAAGGTGTTAATTGGCAGTGCCTCCTTGCTCTGAAGAGGTGAACCCAGCAGCCAGGAAGCAGCATCAACCTGGTTCTGCCACCTCTGCCTATCACAAGAGCTAACTAGATTAAAGCACTGCAGGAAAGGGAGTAAACACACAGAGCATCTGTTTCCTGGCCATTCAGATCACCACGCAGTACAGTCAGGGGTCATCTGGGTCTGTATGCTAGCCAGACCTACAGTGAACATCAGTTAACAGTTTATAGCAGGAATGAATAACTACACAGCAACCACTTATTCTGCAATTATACAGACTGCTTTTGTTTCCTCAGTATAGAAAAGTCAATCTTGTACTTCTTTCTACACGTACAAATGAAGCAAGTCCAAAAGCTTTTTTTCGACTAAATGGCACATCTACATTTAAGTATGTTTTACAATAAATATCCCAGTTAAAAAAAGAATAAAAAAAAATAAAAAAGAAACAGCATTGGGATGCTTTTAATGAAGAAGAGAAACAAATTACATTGTGATGTGGAAAATTAGCCTGTGCTTTCAAGCATTCAAAATGGAAGGCTTTGCAAATCTCTGCCAGTGGCAGCTCTTATATTTAGGAAACCCCAAGTATTTGATGCATGTGAGTAAGACCACTTCATGTCCACTATGGGAGCAAGACTGGTAGTGAAGTGTGACAGGACTGGTTGTGTAACAGGAGTACAGGAGTTCAGCTTCTGCAATCAGACGTGATTCAGAGCGAATCGAACTCACATGCACAAACAAACCACAGCTCACAATGCTCAAGGAAGTTCACATGCAAATATGTTCTTAGCATTCATATGTACAAAAACAGGACCATCTTCAGTAAGTCTTCTGAAATTCATACATGTATCAGCCTATCTATTTATTTGAAAGGTAATAATCTATTTTTTCTTGACTCCATTAGTACTTGTGATATGAAGTCCACTAAGGAAAGAGAATGGTTCCTTTTGTATCACTCACAAAGTTCACTGGACCTTGACAACAGCACATCTCACCCCCAGACACAGCTGTGCACTACTGTAGACACTGGATCTGCAGCCTAGAGTTCTCTGTATATCATGAACAAACTTTATAACCATAATTGATATCTTCCAACACAAAAGAAGTCAACTAGATTCTTTGACCACTGGTCCCATCGTCAAACAGCACGATGCTGCATTAGAAGAACATATATGCTGTCATGAGCACAGCACTGCACATGGTAATCTAGAAACAAATTCTGGGTGCCAAGAAATACAGATTTCTACCTGGGCTATTTTCAGATTAGCACAGCACAGCTACTAGCTGCTAACGCACCAACCACTTCTGTAAAGGCGTATCTCCTCACTGCAGCACAAGATGAAACTACTGAAGACTTCTTCAGCCAACTCAAACTGCTGGATGCATTTCTCCATTGCAGACACCTCATCGCGAAAAATACTTCTGTCAGTCAGTGGCATCTTCATTTGAAGCTAAACTCATCAGGGACCAAGATAAGCCTCATTGTGTGATAAAAAGAAGCAAAACCAGTCTGTTCCTTTTGGTTTACAGCTCAGTCTTGTTACAGTGACAAAGAATGACAAATAAAATGACATTGTTCTTATTTAGTAAGAAAATGATTTTAGAATAAAACAGTTACAAAAGAATGCTGCTGATTTTTGGACATAATTTTAAATCCTGTCTTTTATGCAGATAAAGATACTGAAAAGTTAATAGAAAATGCCTAAGTATTTAGAACAATTCAGAGCACCTCCTGAGCAAAGAAAGCTCACTAACAGTTTTGAGCAGTTTCGGAATGTTGCTTGTAGAATTTCTGAGTCTCAAAAAGAATGAGGTAAACACATAGCTCCTGGCTGTGCAGTACACCTTGTAAAGAGATACTGGCTCCTTTTAGGTCTCCAAGGGGGGAAAAAAGGACATAAAAGGGAAGGAGGGAGTGTTATAATATTTTACAACAGGATGTAAGAGAATCTGCAAACACAGGAAGAGAGCAAGAGCCCAGCAGGCCTGATCTTTCTCCTTCAATCATGATCACAAACCCTATCAATCACACACTGCAATGGGATCACAATAGCAACAGCCCATTTTATGGCTTACATTTCCCTGCACTGCACAGTAATCTCTGCATGAGATCCTGATTGTTTGAGGTCCAGGGCAGGAAACTCCACTTTTTTTCCTTAAGGCCCACTGGCCCCATCACTATCTTGTCACCTGGAGCACTGCTTGCTATTGAACAATTCCTCATGGGAAGTTTTTATAAGCCAGGTTTAAAATTCTTTGCAGCAAAGGAATCGCTTAAACTTTTAGCACCAGAAGTTCTACTTCATTTCAGAATAGCTACCAACAGAGCTGCCTTAAAGCCCATTTTAAATGTCTGTTTTGAAAGAACAACCCTATAAAACCATAGCATGCAGAATTTGAATTTAGCCAGAATTTAAATTAAAACCAATTACTACAAGCTAATTACTGCCCCTTTATTTTGTAAATGAAATCTTTTCTTACAAAATTTTGTTGCAAACACTCCGGAAAGCTAAGCTCTGTATTTATACACCAGCTGATACTTGCTTCTTATCCTGCAAGATAAAGGGCAAGTCAATCGAGTGGAATTAACTAGAGCCAATATCTGACCTGATATTTTCCGTATTGTTTAGCCTATTAGCCTATGCTATTTCCTCAATCGTTCGCAACCAGTTAAATATTTAAGATGTTCTCACATGCACCTTAGCTCTAAGCTAATTTACAACTGCTTGAGAATCTGCAGAAATGAGGAGGAAGAAGAAGAGAAGATGGATAAAGAAGGATATTTGATATTAAAAAGATAATAAAGAATAAAATTAGTGCAAGGTTCACTATAGCCATTATGCAGATGAAAACCAAACTGAGGGTCAGGAAACTTTATCAATTCCCAAGGACTACACAGAGCATAAATCTAAAAAGTTAGTGATTGCATCCTTTGTTTAAAAGCCTAAATCCTCATCCTGAATTTCTTAGAAGAAAAACAGCATAATGGAGAAGTCTATCAACCCCACGTAACGGCTTCATCTTTTAGACTCCACTAGCAAAGGAATTATATTACTAGCATCAATTCACAGTGGTCAACAAAGTCATTAAGCTTAATATTACATGGACACTCTCCAAGTATGACAACCATCCAGTGATGGCTTTAATGCAGTCTTACAGTAAACATTTTTTATAGAAAACGGTTAATATAAACAGCCACCACACTATTCATAAATGGATTTCATAAAAAGGAAAGAAGAAGAAGAAAGATCTTCATGTGGTACATCAGCAGACCACAAAGCCTGATGTGAATTATTAATCAGGGTATTTGAAGAACACTTACTGGAAAAATCTGAGTTTTCATTTTCAGCAGCGGTAAAGGTGATGGACTGCCACAACCAGAGGAAGCAGCAGATTATTCATCTCTGGCACTTTATGGAAGCATTAAAAACTCAACAAGCCACAGCTGTGGCTTTTACCACCTTTCACAAGCATGTGTGGCAAGCATTAAGAAGGATTTGTTTACTATCTCATCTGATTGGTGAAAGTTGGATTTATTTTCAAAGTCGTTTTCCTCAAAACCCATCAATCCACACATGGAAAAAAAAGAAGTAACTGGATTACCAAAATTCCCAAGATAAGCAGTGCTCCTGTAGGCACCAAGTCGACACTCACGTGTCAGGTAAAAGAACATTCTCTTTTTTCACTCTTTGCTAAATTAAATCCAAGCAGTAAACCGAAGTTTAAATTAAACTTTTGCTCCTGTAAACTCAGATCCTGTAATAACATCAATTTCTCACTCTTTATTTAACAGGAAGTCAAGCAAGTGGGAAATGTGACAGGCATTAAGGTTCGTATTAAAATGAATATGTTTTGGGGTGGGGTAGTGGTTGTTTTTTTTTTTTAAATATATTTTTTTACAGAAAACGACCACTTAATTAGAACAACAAAAAAGCATTCCATGGCTTTTAGTGATCTGAAAGAGCTTTACAGAAAATAAACTTCAGACATGCAAAGCAGTGAGATGCAAGTTATGTTACTGCACATCAGGCACTGTTAAGTCAATGAGCCTTCCTTTTTTGCCAGTGAGATCCTGAAACAAGGCCAGACTTTACAGGTTGTCTTTTAACAACCAAATTAGCAGCTTGATCAGCCAACAAGTGGGCTGCTGTCAAAAATGCTGGACAGATTCACCACAAGCACTTTGTTCGTTATGCTTGGAGGAGAAAAATCCCAGATGGGTTTGGCAGAACCAGGATTGCTCCAGAGGGAGGAACCTCCACAGGCCTCAGCTGCATTCGGCACATTGCAAAAACAGTGACTGCAGGAGGCTGGGGAGACTGGGAGGCTGCAGCCAGGTGGGATGTCCTTAGAGAAAGCAGCAAGAGCCAAGTACCTTTGTCTCACAAACTCTGGAAGAGATACGCAAGGGGATGACAAAATGAAGGACGAGAAAAGCACTGAGTACTAAAACAGCTGAATGAAAAGAACTGGGGAAAAAAGCCTAAGACACAACAAAACAAACAAACAAAACCAAACCAGAATTATGAAAAGAATTTAAAAGTCAAGAACTTTGCTACAAGTTTTCAATAATAAATAAATACAAATGAATACTTATTAAATTGCATTTAGCAACACAACAAGACTCAGAGAAACGATGAGACTTTCCCAACAAATTTTCAGAATGACACAATTACTGAATTTCAGGAGAAGTTCTAAGAGAACCTACTTCACTCGCAGACTGGAGACCATGTTTTATTCCTTTAAGCTTCAGATAAATAAATTCTCTTCTAGAGATCTGCCTAAAAATAAACTCAACGCTTGACAGACATATTGAAAAATGAGGTCTAGTGCCTGAAATAGTTTAATTTGCACAGGATGTAGCACAAACTGCAGGCACCTCTGAAGCAAGGGAGTGCAAGTCTTGCTTTTACACAGATTGCCTACGTGAGAACAGTATCATGGTGTGCTTAGAATGTCAATAAAGACTACAGCCATTGCAAACTATCTTTGCTGTAGGGACCGGTCTTCGACCAGCTACTTCATGAAAGACAGAGTTAATTTAGCAGCCTTCAGCGCAGTGCTGGCCTGCAACCAGTTGTGTTGGATTCATAGGCATATATTTGTAACACAAAAACCACTGGAGGCACTGGAGCTTTCCATTTAAAAGAACAGTTTAATCTCACACTTACCTTCCCTGTCAGAACAGAGGGAAATTCTGTATCAAACTTGTTGCTCAAGCCAAACCTTGAAAACAAAAGAGACAAACAAAATATATTCCACCTAACTTATTTTGTTTCCCTTAATAAAAAATGCAATAGATGCTTTTTTTATAAAAAAGGAAAACTATTTCTTTTGCCTTTACATGTACATTGTTTTATAAGCTTTCAAACCATTTTTATATAAGCTCTTCTGTATTATTCATAAGACAAAAAGAGAAATATAGCTTGTTGCTTTACTTCAATACCTTCAAGCCACTAAAAGCAGAAAAAAATATTTTACAATTGGATAGCAGTAATTTCAATTTTTTCTTTCTTAAAGAAAAAAACAAGAGCCTGCAAGTATTAGCTAATCTTTCCATTGCTGTTTTTCTTACTCATGCAATTTATTCACATGCAACAAATAAAGCTATTTATAAGGAAACCATTCATTGCTTTGGAAAATTTATAACCATACAATTCTTAAAAACTGCTTTGATCTGAGTTAAACTACCTCATGCAAACATGTAAGGGCCCACATATGGAGTGCTTTCAAGCAACCACGAGCTTTAGAAGACTGCCTTAGCTAACACAGTGCCTGGCGGCTCCTGTCAGTGAAGCCTTTACTTTGCCAGCAGCAAATCTTCAGCACAACCAGCAGAGCCTACAGGCAGCAACGTGTTTTCTGGAATTTAGATGCTCTGCTTGAAAACCCATGTTGCTCCGAGCTCCAAATCTACTGAACCAACTGCCCATGTCAAGGAGCTACTTGTGTAGGCCAGTAGGATGCTGAAAGCACAGCTGACTTTGTTGTATTTAAAGCATACACGTAGGCAAGAAATTAACAAAACCCTAATGTTAAGCCCACAAGTTTCTGTGAAATAAAATGTTATGATCTTCTGTACTCTCCATCTCATCTGAATTCTAACCTTTGCAATTCAGTAATAAAACAACAGCAACTGGTCTCTCAGCTCCAGTGTCTATTCAAAGAAGGTTTCCTGTAAAGCTTGTAAAGTTAAATACACTGCACACCAAGTTCTGCCAGCCCTGATAAACCATTTCCTGAATATTTGTGTTGAAACAAACAGAAAACAAAAGAATCACAGCCAGAAAGATGAGCATGTATATTTGGTATTGTAATATTTACCCTAGAAACAAACCCTTCTGGGCAGAGAGCATTCCTCTGAACCAACACCGAAACGTTCTTTGCTGGCCACCCAAACGAACACTGACACTGCCCAAGAGCAAGTGCCTCCACTGCACAGCACGCAGCCCACGTGCACCCACAGATAACTCAGCTACCCAAACCCAGCGATGGCACTTGCTTAGCAGTACAGACAAGTGAAAAATAAACTTGAAGGGTGAAAGAAGCATTAAAATCTGCGCTGCTCTCAGAAATCCAGTCAGCTAATCAAGATGTCTGTCAGCAATACTGGCGTCAAGTTCTTCCGTTGCTAACTTAAGTCAGAGCCTTGGCACCTGTAAAAACCAGCATGTTAGCACACTATTTGTGTAAATATTACAAAACCACCAAAGATTAGACCTTCACCGAGCTGTCTCTCAACCTTTGTCTCTTCAGCTATCCTAAGCACTATGACCAATTGCCACTTGTTTGTGTTTCCTTCAACAGATTTTCATTGGAAATCCTCTACAAGTGAATGTGAGTGAACTGGACAGCAGCACAGCATTGGCTACAGCATATCTGAGTCAATTGGAAAGCCATGATGATAAATCACTGCTATATATACAAGAAGTAAACACAGTATGATTTTAAGCAAACTAAGAAGTAGCTGATATAAACACATTTTCATTTTCTGACAATGTAACCTGCAGGCCAGTCTCCACATTCTGTAACTTCTCTTTTTTATGATGAAATTTTCCAAGTTGGTCTTTTCAGTCTTAAAAACTAACAAACAAAAAACCAGAAAAGACTAACAGCCCTACAAAATCCAGGTGAGCCTGTTTTGAGGAACACTGACTCTTTTATTGAAAAACTACATGAAACAATCACAAACCTTTAGCAACCAAGCAATGTAATTAACTTATCATAAACGAGCTACTGGAAAGCAGGGCTGTAGAGATGGGGAAGGGACTGGGGGGGACAGTGTGTGAGGAGCAGCTGAGGTCCCTGGGTCTGCTGGGCCCAGGGGAGCTGAGCAGAGCCCTTACAGCAGCTGCAGCTCTCACAGGGAGCAGAGGGCAGCGCTGAGCCCTGCTCTCTGTGACAGCAGTGGGGCCCAAGGGAATGGCGTGGAGCTGTGTGAGGGGAAAGGCAGGGGGTCAGGGAATGGGTCTGCACCACAGGGTGGTGGGCATGGAACATCCCCAGGGCAGTGGGCACGGCCCTGAGCTGCTGGAGTTCAAGAAGCATCTGGATAATGCTCTCAGACTGTGTGGTCCTGTGTGCAGCCAGGGGTTGGACCCAATGATCCTTACGGGTCCCTTCCAGCTTGAGCTATTCTGTAATGCTATGGAATTATTTATCCACATCACAGACTAGAACTGCTCTACTGGTGCCAAAGACCCATCCAGATCACAACACTGATTCTCACAGCACCAGCAGCAAATGCCCAGAGAATGGCAGAAGGAAAAAGCCTGCAAACTTTACATACTATTACCCCAGAATTCTCTTCAGACCTTCAACAGTTTGTAGTTCAAAAACTTCCTGAGCCACAGGCAGCATCTTTCATCTCACTGCTCACATCTACTCGTTACAATTCCCATTGTACTCCCGATTTCCCAAGAAAATAAAACAAATGAGTGCTTTTTGGTTTAGAACTGTTAAGAACATGGCAAGAACACAGTGTAAGTTACTGAATTAAATCTGAAGGCTGACGATGTCTTTGAAACATATTTAGAAAACCAGAACTCGTATTAGTTGCTGTAACAGTCCACTCAGATTTAATGTGACCAGGAAGCCTCAGTTACAGAAATGCATCTGTTTTACACTGACCCCCACAAATGGCTGAAGGAGTTCCAGAGGCTTCGGCTATGCTGCAAACAGAACCGTGCCATGCTGTAACACTGCGTGCAGCCAGCAGCACTGTGGCCTTCAGCAGTTTCACAGAGACATCTCCAGGGGTTGCTGTCCTCCCACTGAGTCGCCATGGAGAGACACCATGGAGTTCAGAAAGATTAAAACCCTATTAGATGGGTTACACTCAAGAAACAAATAGTTGTTTCTGGTAATAATTCTGGTTAAAGTTCTGCTTAAAGCAGAATGCCACAGAATTCTACAGCTGTGTAAGCACTTTCAAAAAAGCGCTGAAGCGTTATTAAAAACTTCATGTAAAAAAAGTTAAGACCTGAACTTTTAACTACGAAATTGCCTAGTCCTTCCAAAATAAATTAATTCATAGCAATAATTGATCTAACATGATTTTGCCTCCACTATCCTGTAAAACCCAGTATGCTTTAAAAATAGCTGTGCAAAATAAACTGCAGCATCAGTCCGTTCAATTACTTCAAACATCAATTGGTGGTCACTTATTTCGGAGCACTCTCAGTGTAAAGTGTGCAAGGTCTGACATTTAGAAATTCACATGAAGTCACTCACACACTTTAGCTGGAATTTTCTCTCTGGATGACATACCTGTAAAAGCAAGGAACCATTGCCTAATGGACACCAACACTGGAACAGAACAAGGATTACCTCAGTTTCTGTTCTCTCTCGTTCCTTGTTTTAAAGTATGGCACAGCAGAAGCCCCGTCATCTCATTTTCCCCATTTGTAAAGTGGAGGGAATGCAATTTCCCAGAGGCAGATGTAGTAAATAAAAGCTCATACATTAAAGCCTGAAAGTTCTGAATCATCATCTGTAGATCCTAGCTGCAGTAGGATCACATTATAGATTTCTTTACAAAGCATTATCAGAAATGAGGTCTCCTGTCCCCATAACTGGAACAGAAACATTTTGGAAAGCACTTACATCTAGAACAGACATATTTACAGATTCTTGAACTTTTTCCTTTTGACTTTAATAGTCTTTCATTCTTGCTTAACCCAGTACTGTGTTTATAGGTAGTCATCAGTCTTATAAGGCCATGCAAGCTAGCCAGCTCTCTCGTGACAGGTTCTCCAGTTTCCTTTTTGCATGGCTCATTTCCCCACACCTAATCCAGTGTAAGTTTAACCTATCTGGAACATATGAACTTGGGTCACCAGACGCTTCCTCTGCAGAGGCACCACCTCAGCTCTGTTCAATGTCACTGAATAAAGAAAGCACTCATCAACAGCCCTGAGTTGAAATTTCTTTCTAGTCTATGACCCTTTCCTATGAAGCCTATGAGGATGAACTAAGGGGCATCCCTCCTCGTGGATAACATTTTGGAGAACTTATTGAGAACTAGCGGTAGGCTGAAGTCATTTGCAGTTTTAAATACACAGAAAATGTATAGATGGGAGTAATAGAAGACAACTAAATATCTTCTTTCTTTACAATTGAGAGCACCTGTCCTTTCCCTGACAATAGGCTTTTCATCAGCACCTGTATCCTAGGTCCCTCAGGCACTCCTAAAGGAAACATCATGGAAGAACGAAAGTTAGCTTGTATCCAATACTAGAAAGTTCACAGACCTGAGCAGGAGTCACAAGCAGAACGCTAAGGGCAAAAAGAGGCTCAGTGTCTCACTTCACTGCCTCACGTGGGCCAGTACATCAGAAAAACTGAAACTCCTCGGTTAGTTTCCTGCCGTGTTTTTGGAAGTTACTGTTGTTGCTTTGACTCAGTTTTCATTCAAGATGTTTATGATGAGATACTTCAATACACCATCACAGTAACACTAACTTACATAGTGAAACAGAAAACCCCCTTACACGGAATTCCAGAAGGAAAAAAAAGGCGTTCACCAAGTTGTAGTGATTTCTCTGCACTAAAATTTTAAAGCTTACTTAAAACTAAGTGGGTCGTTAACTTTCCTAAAACGAGGATCTTCTACAGTGAGTGTTGAACAAGATGAGCATGAACTCTGCTACCTGCTTTCCTAAATGCTCCTTCAGTGAGAAATGAAACAAATACAGTTTATTCAATCACTCTTCCCATGCACAAGGGTGAAAGGTTAGCAAACAGTCAGTAGAAAAAGCAAGATCCTGCTAAAAAGATTCCTGGAATTTACTTTTAGTATGGCTGGACACTGCAGGGTAACTCTGTTAGGGTCAGCCACTCACTGACAAGGTCATAACAACTCTTATGCAAGAAACTAACATGTATTTTTAATCTGCTAAAATGAAAAAGTTTGAGAGAACTGTACATGAAAAGCTGAACCAGAAAATGACCCTAGAATTAGAAAATATCCTTCTCTAAGTAAGTATTCAAGCAAGCCATCGTCAGGTGAGGAACAGAAAATACGTGAAACAAAATAATAGATGGTTTGTTTTAAAAATAAATGCTTTTCTTTTTTCTCCTTTTTTCTTTACTTAAATGGAGTTTCTGACTTCTGCCAGGACAGAAGTTTTTATTAGCAACATTCCAGACAGGTTCAGAAAACAAACACAAGTCTTAAGGCATGACATGTCTCACATCAATAAGTAGAGCAGGATGCTTCTGAAGCCTGCTGATTCCAAAAGATGCAGCATCTGTGTGAAAGTGGAAAAATTTCAGAGCTGATGCACACCAATAAAAAATCTATTGGAAGCCAAATATTGTCTCATTTATTAAAGAGGTTAGGATTGTTTACTGTAGCGTCCAGAGCCCATTTACATTTCATTGATAGCATCCACTGATTGTTTTTATTAGTATAAAGAGATTTTGAGGAACTGTCAGGAACTGATAAAAGAAAAGCTGTTTTGTACCATCAGACAGGCATAGTTGATTCAGGAAGGAAGTTGGGAGGAGTGGAAGAAAAGGAAAATAAGGCAGGTAGGAATTCAGGCCAGGTACTTACATGGGCAGTATTCTAGCTCACCATTCCCACATCATTTACAGTTACTGCTTTCTTTTGATGTAGACATCACTGGCTGACAGCTCTTGGAGGTGTTCCTGCCTATCTCCAAAAGATGCTGAAGCCACAAAGGAACCTTAAGGAACATTCCTAATACACTGAAAGCCTCAGAGCAAACAAAGCAAAGTATGTGATGGTTTTTTTTTTTTCAGTTCTGAGCTTAAAAACAGACAGCTAATAAAGCGGGCATATGCTACTCTGGTCATTTCACATAAGCTACATCTCTCCTTCACACAGGCCACATGCTGTGTGGGCTCAGGACAGCAGGCACACTGCGGTGCAGCGCAGCAGCCACCCATGGCACCAGCTCAGCAAACTGCTTCAGACTTACATGGCGGACACAGCAACTCCAACATTAGTTCTCCTAGGATGAGAGCTTTCCTCACCCAGTGCCTTTGCTGCAGAAAGCTAGATCACAATGCACCTATTCAACAGAGAGAAACGTGCGATCTTTTATGCAATCCAGATGGACCCAGGGCAACACAAGCTCGATGGATCTCTACAATATCAAAGTTTCAGTACCACCCTTCTCGCTATATAAACGAGCACAACCACTAACAACTCGGTACGAGTGCACTCTGTTGTGCTAATTCCTCACTTGCTGGAGCGGGGATATTAAAAAAAAAAAACAAGAAAGTAAAGCCAAATGGCCATTCCACATTGACGTCAAACGGGCAGCAAACACCGCGCCTCGCGATGCACTGCAACGAGGAAAACGCTTAAACCGAGCACAACTCGGGAGAAAGTTTGGGGTCGGCGAATGACAGCGCGGCCGCCCGCGGCCCCCGGCAGCGCAGCTCAGCGCCGGGCCTCCCCGGCCCCGCCGTGCCAGCGACCGCGGCGGTGAGGCCGCGCGACGGACAGCGGCTGACCGCAGCTCCGCTCTGCAGGCGGGCAGCGCGCGCGGGGCCGCCGCGGGACCTCAACGCCAGCCGCTCGCTCACCGGCGGGATCGCCCCGAGCCGCGGCAGCCCTCGGGGGCCGGCGCCTTCCCCCCGAACGGCCGCCCCTTTACTGCCGCGGCGGCAGGGAGGCGCGCTGCCCCTCGCTGCCCCCGGAGCTCAGACCCTCGCTCCCGCCCCGCAGCCCCGCTCCTTACACGGTGATGTGCCCGGCTCCCCGCACCACCACGGGATCCGGCGCGTCGCGGGGCCGCGGCAGCTCCTGGCTCCGCACCACGGGCTCAGGCTCGGACGACTCCTCCTCCTCCTCGTCTTCTTCTTCTTCTTCCTCCTCCTCCTCCAGCTCATAGATCGTGTCGAAATCCGCCATGTTGGGGAGCAGCACGCTCATCTCAACCCCACCCCCGACGCGGCTTCGCCGCGCGTCTGCGCAGTGCGCAGGGAGGGGGCGGAGCGCCGCGGGCCAGGGGCGGAGAGAGGCGGGTGCGCGTGCGCACTGTGCGCGAGGATGCGCGTGGTCGTGCTGCTTGCGGCCGCTGCTGCCGCCGCCGCGTACCGGAGCGGTGCTGTGGCGGTTCCTTGGCGCGTGTCTCGCGCCTCTTTGTTTCCCGCCCTTTCCAGGCACGCGACGCGCTGCTGAGGAGAGTGCAGCGCGCTGCGCTGACTCCTGACCCCTGCTTCAAGTGTACTTCTGCGGGGTTTCTTTTAGTAAAAACAACAGAGATCAGGCTTTTTCCTCCTGCCCCTTCGTTTTCAGCTGTCTGCTTACCTGTTGTTGCCTCGCAGCGCTCGCAGGTTTGTTGGTTGGGGGCTGAGGTGCAGCGGGCTGAGCTCCGTAGGCAGGCAGTTTTCCCGAGGCTTGGTTACCTGTTTTTCTTTTTTTTTTGGTTGGTTGGTTTCTGGTTTTTGGATCATTCTGGAAATCGATCCCCGTGCAGAATAATGGGGTGTTGAGAGGAAAAGGAGTGCTCTGGAGAAGAGCTCTCAGGAGGGTTCTGGGGCTGGCAGCCACCTGCCATAGTAGACACACAGTTCTGAGAGATTTATTTGTTTTTGGTTTTGTTTTTTAAGAGTTTGTATTGCAAAGGGACTTGGTGTGTCACAAAGAAGAGAGCTCGCCATGTATGTCCTTTACCTGCAAAAAAAGAAGGAAAAAGGTTTCTGTTCCCATCAGCTGTTCTTGGGAAAAGCTTCCCTCGTAAATTGTCTTCAGCATTTTTCAGGGCTTTCTGGACATTAGCAAAAAGCTAATGATTTTGGATTTGATTTTGGATCTCTTCACTGCCTCTGCATGCAGAAGTGCATGAGGTACAGATCAGCAGTGCTGTGTGCTGCGCCTCGTGTGTGCAACTGCTGCTAGAGCAAGTCCTGATGTGAGGAAAAACTGTAACTGGGAGAAAATGGCTCTACAAAGAAATGGAGTTGTGTGTTCTGTGCTGATCGAATGGGTCTGTCAAAGTGATTTACTACAGAAAAAGTAAATGGGGCAGAACACTCCTCCCTGACACTGATCAGGTTAAAAAAGATGTTTTGTTTAGAAACAAGTTGAGAAAGTGAAAATAATTCTACAACTGGCAATCTAATTTTTTTTCTGTTCATCTTCTATTGTGTATGCAAGATTACTAATTGTAATCCTTGGGAAGAAGGTCTGGAAACCACTGAAGTAAAGGTTTATACAGGTTACTAATAATGTGCCAGCTTTTATTTTGTTGTCATCTAAATGGAGTGTCTGCCTTCACTGAACTGAAGGTCAAAGACTTACAACTTTCAGTCATGACTGAGTTTGCACTATAAGAAATTACAGGCTTGGTGCGTGCATCAACTCTACAGATTTTAATAATTATTGTTGTCGTTCTTGGCAGCTTTGGTGAATTGTCCAGGAAGAAGGTAATGATGTGTAAAATATAACTGCAGAGGATGTAACAGGGGGTCCTGTGCAGCATTTCCTATGGAAAAGAGCTGGGCACAGGCACTTGAGTTCAAGGCTGTTTGCTGTTGCTGAGCAGAAGTTGGACAGTCCAGGAAGCATTCTGGAGTAATCCATGGAGTAGATTAAAATGCTGTCTTATTTTATTAGGGAAGCATTTTCCAGCACTATATCTGTTGAATGCTTTAAAACAACAATAACAAAAAGCCCGTGTGCTGGGGTGCTAGTGACTTCTCTTACCTTCCAATCTGATTTTTGTACTTTCTCTAGTATCAAGAGAGGAACGTGGAGTATATGGTCCTATCTGAGCACAGAGTTCACATCATAATTAAAGAATAGGTTGTAGCAGTAAGCAGTAGCTCTGTGTTGGAATGCATATAGAAATGTCCAAACACAAACCTTAAATATAAAAACTGGTCTGGCTGTGCTAGAGCCATCATCTTTCTGTGAGAGTCTGGACAGGATTCACACACGTGACTGAATAGAAAGGTGTTTGTGCTGGATGTGGACGATGAGCTAGGTGTGTGGAGGACAAAGGTCAGTGGCCATGTACTGGTGTGTGCTGAAGTACCAGGGTCTGTTTTGTTTTGCTGGAGGCAGAAAGCCCTTAAAAGCCAAACTGAGTGCTGTAGGAATAGTGTCACATTAGCAGGCAGCCTTACGCCCCTGAAAATTCTTGAACCAACCAGCTGCCCAATGAACTGTTGTGCTGCTGTGCTGCTGCCTTCAGTGCAGTCAGTGCTAAATGCCTGCTTGGTGACAGTCAAGCTTTTGACTCTGTTCAAAACACTTCTTCTAGGTACTTGTTATCAAATTCTGAATTGATTTTATTCCTTCAGCTTTTCATTGTATACATAGTTTTTAAAATGACCTATTTCATATCTGATTGCTTCTGAATTCCTCTGCAAAGTACACTTAGCATAAACCTTACATAAACCGCAATGTTGCTTTGTTGGCCTTTTTCTGAAGACCTAGGCCAGATTTCTTCCTCAACAAAATGACCTCTTAACCATTGAGTTTTTAACATGGAAATGAATCATAAAATGTGTGCTACTAAAACCCTGCATGTACTTTCCAGTGTCCTGAGACAGATCTGTACCACATTCAGAGAAAGTTGCGCTGGCTGTCTGAAAATTGCCTGATAAAATGTTCAGTTTTCTACTGGTCTGCTGTTCTGTATCTTGTCTTTGTATGAGATACTCACAGGCAGTATTCTGAGTTTTCACTAAGTTTAGATGTTTCATGTTTATTTGCTCTGTTTCTGATGTGAGACACAGGGAAGATCTCAAGTTCTAGGGAGTTTCAGTTCATGGAATGAAGTTGATTGGCATTTTAGATGCTTTTTAATCTCAACTGCACAAGAGAAGCAGCAGCTAATAACAGCTTTCAGATCCATGATTTGACTTGGATTACTTGGTGATTGCACTGAAAATACCTATTGTAGAGGTAGATAATTTTCATAATAATCTTAGTTTCAAGAAGTTGCCAACTTTATGATCCAGGTTTTTATTTCTGCTACTGTATTATTACTAGTAGTAGCCAAATCTGGATTTGATTATGCTCTGATCTATGAATTACTCTTTTTTTTTTTTTTTAAAGTATATTCCAATAGGATCCTTTCTGATATCTACTGTAAAATAAGAACTACGGTGATTAAATAAATCTATACATCTTTTCTCCCCAGACTCATATTTAGAAGTTAATTAGTTCATTAGATAATGAAGCCAAATCACTGTGGTGCTGCCTAGAGTCTCTATTTGTAGTAAAATTTGGGGAAAAGAAAACAAAAACAGCTAGAAAATAGAAAAAGTTTTGTCTCACTTTTTGTTTCTGTCACAGATCCCTTCAGAAATGCTGTCACCTACCCTTCTGTAGCAGCAGGGCTTTCCATGTTGGAGTTGATTAGTAAGATAATAGTCCTTTTGTTTCCTGTAAATGTCATGCATGACAGTTTTTTTCTTCATGATTTTTTTTTTTAAATATTGTACATTCTTCATGCATCAACAGCAAACATAGGTAGAGAGGCTGGTGGAACTATGAATCCCTCCTTCCCCAGACCTGTTATGTAGCAAATACCAATTTATTTGAAGAGCAAAGCAGCCTGTATGTGTCCAGAAGTCTGCTAGTAGATACACCTCTGTTCATGAGAACAGAAGTATTTGTATGTATGCCCTATGACATGCTGCTCTATTTTCTAATGCTCACGCAGAAGCACACGCACCGTAACCAAGTGAGCAGTCTGAGAATACCCCAGGTTCATTGCAGATGCCCAAACACAGTCTCGTATTCTCACAGGCTTCAGTTTTTACAAATATTTATATTCGTATGTTTTACCACTTGCAGTTTCTTTACATTACTGTATGTCTGTTTATTTCAGCCACATGAGTAGGTGATTAATAGAAATACATTGGAGAACCACCCACAGAATGCCTTTTGGAGAAGTTATTCTAGTAATTCATGACAGAATTATTTTTATGGAGTTTATGGAGTGAAAGGAAGGCTTTTCTCTGGAGCACTTAATTCTGTGTAACAGTGAAGCTCATATTAGGAAATGCTCATAAGTGGGACTACTGAAAGGTCTCTATCTCTAGCACTTTGTGCTTTCTTGCTATGTTTTTAAGTCTTCATCAGTTGCCTTCTAGATACTGATGCTGTGTCCTCTGACAGTGTGGACCAACAATAAAAGCTAACTGCACTGTGAACATGTTTATCCCAAATTTGTCCTCCTTCAGGAGTGCACTTTTGGTACATGCTTGCTGTGACAGTGAATGCTAAGCTGCTCAATAACAGCTTTGAAATACAAAGTCTGCTATGTTGGGGTGTTTCTTGCCTTTTAACCTGAAATAAGTGTCACATATAAAATTGGTGGCTCACATCTGCTGTTTGAGAAAGCTGTAGAGACATTAATCAAGCTATTAATTTTTGGTAGTGTGACAGTAATAACAGTTCTCTTTCCATTACGTTTGTCCTTTAACTTTTCAATGGTATTACATGCCTTCATAGAAGGTGGAAGTACAAGTAATATTTACATCTTCCAAACTACTTGGAATTTATTAATGTGCATCACAGTTTGTTGCATTTCTTACAAGTGAACAAATTTTAGCAGGTTGGTGTGATATTATGTGTCTGTTGTTTAGGAGATCGGCACGCTTGGATGGAGCTTCATAGAGTACGAAGATCACTCGTTTTGTTTTGTTGGGTGCGATGCGTCACCAAGTGTAACATTATGTTTCTTGAGAGTTTAAGTGTTTAAAAAGTTGTTTTCAAAAAATGGCTTAATTTTCAGTACACATTAAGTGTGAATACTTATAAAATCTACTGTTTAATTATATAAAATGTAACAAAGTAAATACATCCAGCATCTTAACATTTTATGCTATATTACTCTATAATCAATTCACTGACAATTTTTCACTGACCATACGTGAGCAGAAGAGTTATGTTTACTTGAATCTCCAGTATTATCTTCTTCTGCTTCAGTATCTGAAGTAAATTATCTCCTATTCCAAAGATTGTGAGTGATGAGTATTAGCAGCAGCACGAGCTCCCTGAGATTTCTTTAATTGAAATATTTTTATAACAGTCACAGGTCCTCTGTGTAAATGAGTATTCTGAAGGTAGTTACACAAGAGTGGTCCTTTGCAAAGCTGAGTTTTCAAGACAGGGAGTTAAAAAAACAAAACAAGCTTCTTTTTTTCTTTTTCCCTCACTGTTCATTCTGAAACTATGACCTGATGGATGTCAGTAGACTGTAATACATTTATTCCGTGTGGTGGTGGGAACAAGGAACTTGTTATTTCATTTGGGCTGAGTGAACTGGAGTCACTCTGAGCTGAGCCCCCACTGCCATCAAATTGAGAGATTTTCTTCTTGATTATTTTTCTTTCTTTGGCTCGGCGATTCTGGAACCAGATTTTTACCTGCAATGTTATAAGTCTGATTAGTTTAAAGTAGTCAAACTTTTTACAGCAACTGTAGCAATGAAAAAAATAAATGTGAGCAAAACAAGCCAACACCCCCAGTTCAACTCCCAAAAACCCATCCTGGACTTGTGCTGTGGAAAATATTGAAGTTACTCTGTATTCACTGTCTGCATTGTAATCAATAGGAAATTATTTGCTGTTCTTAGATGTGGTATAAAGTGACCTTGCTGTGTCTTATTTAGGAACATAGGATACAAATTTCTTGCTTATACTCAGCATCCACCTTGTTCATCATCTAAACTTGGACAGTCGTGTGTGCCATGCTTAAAGGAAGATTCAATTAGAAAATACTTTCTAAGGTTTCTTCTTCATCTCTGGTAAAGGTTAATTCAAACCTAAATAGTGAGAGTGCTTCTTCCTTCTGTTGTGACTTGTGTATGGATGCATATTCTTTTGTTTTTAATTTTTTGAATAGGGATCTGGTTCTGTGGTATGTCCTGTGTACAGTTATGTCAGTGCTACTTGAGGATGATGAGTTTCAAACTGATTGTTTATACGGAAAGACTCATACCTGTGTGAAACCCAATTTTAGCTTTTTTTTTTTTCTTTTTTTCCTTCTGTGAGGGTGTAAATGAACAGAAAATTTGATTTGTTTTCCTTAATGTTAATTTCCTGTTCTGACTTCACTGTTTTTGTTACATCCTTTAAGATACAGTGAATGCAGTGCTACATAGAAAGTTCTACCTTTGCTGTAGGTAATCAATTATTTTCCAAGTAGTTATTTCATTATTGCCTTACAGGTAATGACAGTAAGAAACACTTAGCTGTGTCAGCAGCTGATAGAAATAGGTCATGTTTTGATTACGTCTTACCTGAAGAAAATTTACCAATCAACAATTGGATGGCATTAAGAGCAACAGTTAGATAAAACTAACTGCTGGTTTTACGCTGCGGTTACTCCAGGTCTGTCCTTGTTCTCAATCATTAGAACGTTTGTAACATGCTTGTAGCAATAGAACAGGAGGGTTGAGTTTTCTATTACTGCAGTTCTCAGAAAATTGTCCAATAGAGCTACATCCTAGTGTATAACAAATGGAAGTTCTCTGGTGATGGAATTGTTTTTGTAGTTACTTCCCAGAGCTGCTTAGTGAGCCACAGAATATCCCAAGTTGAAAGGGACTCACGATGATCACTGAGTACAACTCCCAGCTTCATGTAGGGCTACCTAAAACTTAAACAATGCCTGTGATCGTTGTCCTATGGCTTATTGGTGCTGTGACTGCTGCCCCATGCTGTGAGTACCCAACCATTCTCTCAATGTAGAACTTTTTCCTAGTATCCAATGTGACTTGCAGTCTGTGGAGTCTAGTCTGTGTGCTGTTTGGTTTTTGAGATTGAACATCGCTGCACTGCAAGATGACTCTAAAAACCCAGTGCTTGAGCCTAAAATCCTATTACTTGCCTACTCATCCTTACACTTTTCAACCTCAATGATCCCTCTCTGTTCCATGTCCTTGCACAGACTGATGCAAAAAAGGAGGATATTTTAAAGGATTGAGTATGTGTACAATAGTTTGTAAAATTCTAAAAAGAAAGGTCTCTTAAATTTACCTGGGGGCAATGTCTGGTTGCTAAGGTTTGAGATGCTTTATTCAGTACCACCAATCTTCCCTTATCTTCCAACTGTAGCAGAACACTGAAATTGTTACATAAGGAGGACTGGATGCAACAGTTGCTACACTTGCAGGCGTTTCATAAATGTGCTCTCCAACACAGTGATTTTAGTAAACCCTTCTGAATTCCTCTGACCTTTGCATGAACACAACCAGGATAGCTCAGGAGGCTGTCTTTTTTCAGGACAGTGCTTAATTAGGTACTTAACTGGAATGCAGAGGTGCTTTCCAAGTAAGCAATTGATCTAAGTATGCACTTGAAAATGTAAGGAGCAGATAGTCTATTACATGTAACAGGTATAAACATTTGGCACCAAATTTCATAGCCTAAAACTTACTGTGTGTTTGTAGACCTGTGAATATGACAGCCAAATGAAATCCTGACTTGAAAATCACCTGTAAAAGCTCCTTAGCACGTGCCAAAATAAAGTGGAGCATGTCATAACTAATGAGGACTTAGCTAAGAGAATGTTAAGCCAAACTGTTTTAATTCCTAGCTGCCTCGAAAGCTGTTTTGCAAGTAAAAATAACTACTTTTCAATACTTCTATTACAGATGAACTCCTAATGCTTAGTTACCTGTAACTGCAGAGGTTTCAGTCAAATTACCCTATGTGTTATCTGTAACTGTGTGGTGTATTCTCTGCGTGCTGATACACTCGCAAACTATCATGGTTGCCCTGGCGCTACTCTTGCACACAGAACAAGAATGCTGTTTGTATCTTCTGACAGCAGCCGTGTCTGGTGAAGGGGTGCAGGCGGTGGTTAGTCTCTGGTACCTGTCTTTCAGATAGTCCAAGGTTTGCTGCGAGTTCTGACTTTCTCCTTATTGTAATGTATCTGTTGCAGTGAAATTCCTTCTCCAGTTCTAGTCTCTGATGGTCTGTGTAAACAACCCGGTACTTCTCTTTTGTTCTTGTTTTACCTGTTTGAGAAAGAAATGTTATTCATTCATTCCAGTTGATTTTCTGTAGCATCTTTCTTTCACACCTTTCAAACAATTTACAGACGGTTACTAAAACTACAGAGTACTTGCATAAGAGTGTTTTCTGAGGTAATTTTCTTTCTTACAGAGAAGGAATATGGGATGCATAGTAAATAAGTATTTTTTTCCTAGATGTTCTGGGAGCATATTGGTTATCTTTTAACCTCTTTCTCTTTCCCTATCTCCCTCTCTCTCTCTCCCTGTAAACATACATCTAAATAAAGTTCTTATGCAAAAAAAAAAAAAAAAAAAAGTCCTGAAGCATCTTAAATTCATAGCAGTACCTTAGTTGATACTGGATATATTTGACTTCCAGATTTCATGTCGTTGTTCGTGGAAGTGACCTCTATTTAAATCTACGTAGACATAAATATCACAGAATTTCAAGACTGACTCTCAGTCACGATTTGTTTATTTGTGTCCTAACTTTTTATCTGGGCTTTTATAGCTCACTTCTGTGATGCAAAGAAACATCCACTGGAAGTGTGTCCCCCATCCATTTCGTTATACTTAGAAGTTCAATAATAATGTGATTTTTTTTTTTTTTTTTTTTTCCCCAGTAAGGTGCAATCTTGCAAGATGCTGAGTGCCTGTACTGCTCTGCTGGGGTTACTCGGTGTGCTGAGTTTCCATCTGAAATTGAATGCCCTTGACAACTTATAAGTCTAGACAATAAAAAGCTTGTAACATGCTTTTCTTTTGATTGAATGAATAGTGTTAAGAGAAAAGTTTAGCAGAAGTTTAGAAGGTATTTTTCATTTCTTACACTTTTTAAGACAATTATTTGTCTAGTATTAACACAGAGATGCTTTTCAACTGATTTTCTTCCCTCTTTCCCTTTTAACAGCCAAGTAGGTAGTTGTTCTTTTTCATCTTCCCAGGTTTCTGCTTTTTTGATGTGAGTTTTCTGGGACAAACTGTAAGACAAAGGCTCCTTTAAAGTGGTTCTCTAAAATCCACTGAGGTGTTAAGATGAAGCACACGCCACACAAAAGAGCGACAAGGAGATCTTATCAAGAACTGCTTTTACATTCAGAAACACAAGCCAATTGGTTTGGAATTTACAAGCCCTAAACAAATGTCAGACTCTTTCATCTTAGCAGAAGAAAAAAGGACAGAAATAAATCGATTATTTTTTCTTCAGTTCTCTTCAGGGCAATCGTACATACACTGAGATATTTTTATGTGAAGGAAACATAGGTTAAGACATTTTGAAATACAGAAAATGAAGGGTGTTTTCCTAAATTCTGTACTGCTCTGATTTCTAGCTTACAGGATTTTCCTTCTTAATTTTGCAGGGTGAAAACATGCATTAAGATGAAGTTTACTTTTTTAGAAGTCACAATTTCTTGGCTTTGAAATATTTGCTCTAGATGATAGTTATAATGCTAACAAGAGTATAGATATTCAGATTCCTTGTAAACTAAAGGCTTAGAAGGCAATCTTTGAAAAGGAGTTAAAATTCAACAGGGTTATTCCGGATTCAATATAATCAGCAAATATAGCCATGATTTGAAGGGGTGGAGAAAGGGAGCAGTTTTCGCCCATTCCCCTTGGTCATAAAATTCACAGAGCATTTCTTCTGAAGACAATAAAGCTAGGAGAAGGCCTCTTTATTTGCTGTGAAAATCATCACCCTTTCCGGCAATATAACTCCTGAAGAAAAAAGGGAGAAGGAAGAGACAAGGCTGCATATCAAAGCAAAGAGAAGTGTTGAGAGGGTCTGTTGCCTCAATATGACAGATAGGCCTCAAAACCAAAGACAGCATAGCCCAGTGGAAAATAGATGTCCCGACTAGTTTACAAAGTAAAATAAATTAGTGTTAGAGCAGAGACTTGGCCGTTTTTCTTGCTTTTCTGTTTTGCTAACTGTGCTTCTGCTGTGATGTAATCTGAATTATTTGGATGTCAGTGCTTGTTATGACATAAAAGTATTGAGTGTACTTTAATAAACAAAAACAAACAAACAGAAAACACTGAGCAACCTGAAGCTGGCCTTGCAAAATACAAAAAAAAAAAACAAAAACAACTCCTGTCCTTTTCCGTGGTTCCCTTGAAGTCGTTCTTTTTCTGAGAATTATTCCCAGCTGAAATTTCGTATAAATGTAAAGATTTAAAGTTCTTGACCTTTGTTTAGATATGGTCTCTTTAGTAAGTTTCATGCCTTGAAGATTTGTTCTCATGGAATTGCACGTTTTACACATGAGCTTACAGGGTTTAGATATGATTTAGTCCGAAGTTTTAGTCTTGCATAATTGCAGTTGTTAGGACACACGGAAAGTGTGCTTTTTCTCAGTTTTGGAGCCTGTATGTGAAGATACCTTTACCACGTCTGCTTTGAATGTTTGTTTTTTAAACTTTCTCTTTCTTGTTGATAAATGCATTTGCAATGTCTGTATGTTTAAGAAAAATGTTTCTTCTGAACATGCAGTTACGGTTTTCTACTTAGATACATTAACGGTAAAATTTCAAACCAGATTTGAACTGTTGTAAGCACGTAGCACTGCTGTCTTTGTGGTGCTGCTGTACCCTAAGGATTATCTTGCTCGGATAACTTTTTGCTTCAGCCTTCCTGATTTTTTTTGTATAAAATGCCAAATACATTGAGTCAGAGTAAATAGAGGGAGAGAATCCAATTAACACTCTGTTTCTTGCAATAGTTCCCAGCGTTAGTATTTTAGCAGGCTCCCTCATTTAATTAGGTGTGCTTGGATTTCTTTGTTCCATGCTGCTCACATAAATTTGTGTGACTGTGCACTGTAAGTGATGCTGAGGATATAGGTATGTACATAAAGATTTGTAAAACTCAGGGCTAAATAATCCTGAAATTTTAGAAAAAGAGCAATATTGGTCAGCAGTAAGATTGAAGGGGAGGAGCCAGTCGAGAGCAAGTCTGCTTCAAAGAGTGGTTAGTGGCATCAAGGTTTTATGTTCTAGAGGAGGGGTTGACAAGTTAATATGTAGTTACTTGCATAATTTTATTTTTGCAATTACATTGGAATTTAATTTCATGAAATTTCTGGTGCCAAATTTTTCCACTTTTTATACTTTAACATTGTAATAAAAGCACTGCTGAAGAGCCAAATGTAATTTGGTACGTTCCTTGTTTTGCAAAATAGCCACGTTTATGTTTTACTTTCCCAAACCCTTTGCATTAAGCAGGTTTGCCGTCTTCAGTCAAATTCAGTGAAGTCTTGAGCTGTTTGTAACACTTCAAAGGATTGGGCTCCCGGACTGTAAAGCCTCAGGACATTTCTCTATGCACAGCCCCCAGTTCACCTGTCCAGTGTTGTTCATGAAGTATGTCAGCATGGGTGTAAACTGTGCTTTTCAGACTAGAGATGGATTGAAACACGTAACAGCTTTCCTGAGTTTTGTATGCATTTCATGAAATTGAGCATGGGTGAAACTTTGCAGTGTCTTCCTTGTCCGTGCATTAGGTGTAAAGCTAAGGTTTAGATTTTGTGTGTTTTAATTTTAAAAAACCCTAGCATGTTTAAACTTTAGTGACACGGCAGAAGGGATTGGCTTGTTGGTGTTACAACTGTCTCAATTGCTTCTGGTCTACCTTAGCTCTTGCATCACTTTTACACCTGGAAAACTCCAATAATGTTAATGAAGTTACTGCGGATTTACATGAGGATACGTAGTTGGGGGGGATAGACTTGAAATCTGCCTGGCTTTGAGCACCTTCGTGAAGGCTTCCAGTGGAAATTACAGATTGCGATACCTTAATGTCCTCTAGGCATTTTATACTTGGTAGCAAGGAGGAAACAGCACATATCTACTTTATAACTGAGAAACAATTATTAGACTAATTTTACTCTTGAGTGGAAAGATTGTTTCTCAAGTGGCACTGCTGATTTTCTGTCTTCTAGAGCTGCTCCAATTGTCATTGCAGTTACTTCCTTAGAGTGTTTTCTTTGATGCTCTCTGACACGCACTTACAACTTTTAACCTTAACAATGGATTTAACAAACCTTGCTACACACTGTTTACACCTTGGGAATATACACAGAAAAGTTCCTCTGGCACGTGGCCTGTGACTGAAACGGGCACATCAAGGAATGACGCTTGGAAGAGAATGTATTTAGTTGTCTAATAGTAACAAGCTGCAGGATTTTGATTTGAAAGTGAATGAAGCAAAAGCTTTGGTACAGATAACGTGGTGTGCAAACAAAATAGACTGCGCTGAGTATTTGAGTCAGATTACTTGTCTAGGGATTATTTCTTCTCATCTGATAAATATCACAGGATCAACAGATGAAAATTGCATTATCACATAATTTTCTTTTAAAGTTTCAAAAGTCTGCAAAGGTTTAAGATCAGCCAGCTTGGTATATTGATCTTTACCTTGTGGCACAAAATGATCATGCGGTGGTTTTGCACATAACTGCTAAAAGCAATGTTTTCAGGTGTCAGTTTTCATCTATAATGCTTTGTATTTGTTAGAACAAAGATACTCAGGCATGAGTTAGATGTAGCCATGTGTAAACACAACAGCCATTCTACTGTAATCATATAAAACCTTTATGGGGTGAAAGTGAAACTAGTGCAAATTTAGTTAAAACTGCATTAAGCAGTAGTAGGTTAAATAAATGTCATGGATGATCCACCAACATATGTGCTTTAAGTAAAGTTAATTATTTCTAAGATCAGTGATAGCAGAGAAGTTCTTTTTGAGGTGGAAAGTTTAGTATGCGCTTACCAGTAGTGTTAGCTTGCACCGTTTTCCTCATCCATTCGTAAGAGCTGTGCCTTTGGCTGGTGGGGGAGCCCTGCTGTGTGCCACCGGTACCTGCAGGAGGTAACCCCCCGGCTGCGGCGGGATGCAGGGAGCTGTACTCAGCTGGGCTGTAGGAGCCCTGCCCAGGAGACGAGGCGCTGAGCTGCGCGGCAGCAGCCGTGCCGGAGGGCCCCGGGCACGGGCCGTAAGAGTTCCAGTCCTCCCTCTGGGGGCCGTAGTGGGGTCCCCAGGCTCCCGCGGGCTGTCCGTGGCCGTCTGGAGCTGGCACGTGGTGGTACCCCATGTAGTCTGAGTAGGGGGGAGCGGGCACAAAGTTCTGCACTGGCAGGTTGTTGTTGCTGCACCTTGCGGGTCCTGGATACATGCTGGTCTCTTTATCCAGGAGAGAGCTCACGTACATGCTTGCGGAGTGTAAATGTGTTGTCACAACATCTTGCTCTTCTGTATTTTCTTTTGCTGCTTAAAAATAATCTTGATTTTTGCTAATAGTGCCAAACTGCTTGGAATCTTCTACTTCATCCTCTTTTATTATCAACTGTGTTACCAGGTGCTGGTGGTAATGGTTTACCAAGATCTTGTCTGACGTCAGCCAAACTGCCAGCCTCATAATTACATTTACATTCAAATGAAGGGCTGACCAACCCCACCTTGCTGCTAGTTCTGGTGCTTTCTCTTTTGGAAAACTTTTATCTATGCCATTACCCTTCACTGATATTCAGCAGTGATTCCACTCCTGTAATGTGATGCAACTCTTACTCGTATTTGGAACTTAGTAAATAGACCTTTTTGAAAAGAAAATTGTCTAAATACCATACATTGTTATTATAGTTTAAATGATTCTTTTCTGGAATATATATTTTTTTCACATGTTGTCAATCAATAAGTAAATCTATTACTCTCTTAATTTCTCAGATGCTCATTCTGAATTCTCTTATTAATGGATGCAGTCAATTTCACTAATAACTGTCTCAAAAATTTCCCACTTGTTATTGATGTTTGTAAGTTTTGCCAGCATAGGAGTAATTAAAACTCTCTCTGCCACAAGTATGTTCATGCTCTCCCCGTATGTGGTGGTTTAAAGAAATCTCTTGGCTGCTGCATACTGATAAATTTTAAGTAGTAGACAATAAGCCAACACTATAACAAAGACAGTAGCAGATATGTAAAGAAAATGACAAAAAAAAAGCCACGAATGAAGTTTTTTATTAGGCCTGGCAATATTGTTGGCTTCTGATTCAAGTTGATGACAACTCTCATGTATCTGAAAGGCCTTCCTCTGAAACTCGTGTGTAGTTTGTTCAGTGGTGGCAGCTGGAACAGTGGCATGAAGTGGCTGCATCCTCTGGCAGAGGTCAGAACTGCCCTGCTGAGCGTCTGTTGGGTGCTTGGCTCTTGGTACTGTGCAGGTGAGCTTTTTCACAAAGAGGAATGATTCCAAATTTGTTGTTGTATGTTAGTATTAGGTATTAATGTGGGAGACGTAGGCCACTCTTTATGACTTGAGAATTGCCTCATTACAATTTGTAGAGTGCCTTTGATATCAGATTTTTATTGTGGATTAATTTACTTGCTATGAGCTATTTGTCAGGGGATACATTTGCAAAAGAGGTGCAAATTGTAATGACTCGTTTCCATTTATGAAGGTGTGGATCTTCATTCAGCAGCCTTTGAATTTTGGCGCTGCTTATACTCGCACATCTCTTCTAATTTCAGTACCAACAGATTCTATGAACTTAGAGAGGAAGGGTTTTTATTTTATTTTTTTTTTAAAGAAAAGACCTTTAATTAATAAATGTTGTGGTCTCTAAGTTTGTTTGTTTGTTTTTTTTAATATATATTTATGCATTTATTTCTTGATCCATGAGATAATGCTGAGGAATGTTGGGATAGGACATGGAGGAAGTTAGAGCCCTGTAATTGATATGCTCCTTATTTAAAAAATAGAAGTAAAAACAAAACACATGTGGCCTCAGTGAGCATGGCTCAGTTTGAACAAAATACTGATGCTATTATATACAATACGTGTACATACTAACAGCTTAATTTTTAACTATCTTCCTTTGTTTATGCTTCTCCTCGTACCACCACAATTTCGCTATCACTTGATCCTATTTTTTGTATCTCAGAACCTTATCCTTCATTCCTTGTTCTTCTTTTATCTTTTGTTTATGCTCCTCCTTTCCCTTTCTTGTTTTGCCTGTTCCATTATCTGAAATTTCTTTAGATCTATTTCGATTCTTTCCAGAAAGTAATTAGATCAAGATACACTGATCACGAATTGCTGTACTGATTTGATATCGGTTGACAATAGTAAGCTTTGAATAAGGCATTTTGTTTAAAAAGATTTACATAGAAGGATAAGATTGCTGGGTAAGACTGCAGATTTTTTAACACCAGAGTGAGAATAAGATAACTAAAATGGTAGCATTCACATCATCTCCCTCAGCCTGGCTCTTATGTCTCCCATTTCATATCAAAGAACTGTGTGGATCATTAGAAAGGAACCACATCTTTTCACAGTCTAGTATTTTAAGGATACCATAATTTTGGAGTTGGTGGGTTTTGAGAGCTAATTGACTGTTAATCAAAGTCTGCCTTCCCAAGAGTAATTTCTCAGCCACCCATGTGCCATTCTGCTCAAATCCACCCTACTATTAGCTTCAGAGCCACAGAGCTGCATCAGCTTCAGTGTAGCAGTGACAGAAACCCTTTTCCCTGTCCATATTTGCACTGTGATGGAACAGCAGTGAGTTGTTGGTGAGAAAGTAAGGGTGAGTGTGCTACTTATGGTTGTTCCAAGTGGTTGTGGAACTGTCTTGTCACCATGGTCACTCTTTGCCTTTCTGGGATGATAAGAAAGGGGAAGCTGATCTGAGGCAGTGGGCTAGGAGTCCCATCCATACAGAAGCTTATATTTATACAGTTTTCAGCAGTGGGCAATAAAAGGCAGAATAAGAATCGTTGGTAAGGTACTGGCAGCAAGACTGCTGGCATGCTTCAGAGACCCTGGTGGCCGGAGTGAGAACTGAGCTCCAGGGTGACCGTTTTTCATTTTACTCCAACCATCAAAATATTATGTCTAATTTAGCCACGGGGAATTGCCTGAGCTCTTGGTTGGAATGAAGTGGCTTGTGTGTAAAATTAAATATACTTAGGTAGCTCTGAAAACAATGTCTCCTATTTGTTTCCATGGAAACTACAACAGCTACAAAGTGTGTGATAATACTATTTGATAGAGCAAATTCTCAGATACAAACCCCTATTTTTTTTTTTTTTCATAGTCACCTCCATTACCAATGCATTTTCACCAGCAATAAACTAGAGCCTGCGTGCTGTGTTTGTAAAAACTTGCCTGGCCATCCACTGATGAAATGCATCACCCACTGCCTCACTGTGCTCACATCCACTGCTTGGCTCCCATAAATGCTTAGCAAGCTCTGATGAATGTCAGTGAGTAAAATTTTTTCCACATGGAGGAACTCACATCTACCCTTTTGTTTCATATGCACTTCTGTGTTAGACGCCACTGTGTCAGGCTGCCCCTCTGCTGCCATCTGCCACACAGCAACAACACGTAAAGGAATATTGGTAGGAAGGTTCGACCTGTACTGCTGCACCGTCAACATGCGCCTCTGACATCATGGACCAACGTAATAAAAATAGGAGGCATTACTTTCGGAGCAGCCCTTGTGTTTTATATACATTTACTCTTTGGGGAAGAAAATTGTCTAGTTTTCTAATAAGTAGTTGATGAAAATGGAATCACAGCAACAAATGTAGTGATAGCCATTGAAACCATGCAGGTTTTATTTTCGCAGGTAGTGTTGGTGTGCCGTAGTATGGGTGCTGCTCTAAAGAGCATTTCCAATGCCGGCAGTAACAGCGTAACCACAAGTATGTGGGTATGGTGTTTTAATGGTGTTATAGCTGCAATTTCAGCAGTACTGGTAGATTAAAATTGGCCTGTATAATGTGTGAATGAAAGGTGTTTATACCTGTGATTGTTTTTATAAGCATATTGTGAATGCTTCCTCACAAAGTCACTCTCCTTTTTATATAAAGATAAGAAATATATTCCTGACACTTGAAAATTGTATGCAATCTACTTTCTGGGGTAACGTTTCTGAGGAGAAGAAAGTATACAAGCTCAGTATGTCTCATCCCAGCTAAGGTGCTGGGAACAGATGTTTGTTTCCTTGCCTCCAGGGGACTGCTCCAGTAACACATCAATAATGTAGGGCTTGGGAATACTTCTTGCTGGCACCTTTATAACTGCATGCCTACAGTTTCAGTGGAATGGCTGGCTAAGGAGTTAGCTAGGGAGCTATCATATTAATGATGGATTTAATGTAATATTCCAGAGACGTTACCCTTTATTCAAACCAGGCTTTAAATGCACACTCAATCTTCATAACTTTAATAGCTGTATAAATCTGAGGGAAAGGACAGTCAGTACAGAGCGTGCTGTCAGCTGAGGTCAGTTTTGATGGAAAAAACAGTCTATTAATTCAGGAATGAAGGTTTTGGCTTCTAAATTTTAAAACAACCACTGAAGAGAGTGATCTTGCTTTCATGGGAGCTTCCAGAAACACAACCATTCTGAAGATGTTATTTACTCTTTATAATTGGGATGGCTTAATGTATGACAGTCTAGTTAGGTTTTCAGGGTATGAGATGCCAGACCATGACAAATTTTCTCCTTGCTGATGAGTGTGGTACAGCTCAGAGAGCTGAATCAGCCATGGTAACTGAGTTACTTTCACTTGCTGCAGAAAAGAGAGAGATTTCGGTAGTTCCACTCCGTACCAACAAGTGGAAATGTCCATGAAGCCTTCCTCAATGCTGCAATTTTGAATTCCATACTCTTAGATTTTGCTTGTTAACAAATCCTTCTATAAAATTATTGATATTGAAAAGTGAATTGTTGGGAGTATGGTGATCATGTTTACCCTTCGGCCCCTTATAGCTGTTTTTCTGACTGCTGCTAACAATGATTTAGCTTTCATTTCCTAATGTTAATTTTTCCCCTTCCTTAAGGCAGTGGCAGTATGTGTCATGTATGATTCGCACCAGTGTTGCATGTGCTAGGGAAGTGTGTCTTCTGATCTGAAATCGAGACAATTTAAGATCTGTTACAAAATCAATACAAACAGTAATAAAAGTGTGTCTAACTGCTCAGCAAGCAGTCTTAGTGTAGCAGGTCTTAAAGAATCTGTATGTGAAATGCAGGTTAAATTGATCCTTTTTAGCAGAGCTGTAAAAAAGAATCAGCAGATCTGTTGAGATTCAGTTTCCTTCCTAAACCTGCGGTGTCGTGTTCCCACTTACTGTACTAATTCCTCCTGACTGGAATACTGCTAGATGGGGGTTGTTTGGTGCTCAGTACTTAGTCCTTTGGGTGTTCCTTGAGTGTGGTCTTTGTTTTTCATGAGGAAACAAGGATTTGATCGCTTTTACTGTTTACAATTCTTGCTATACACATGGCTTATGTTCCTGGCAGACCAGCCTTTCTGTCACAGAAATTTAACTGTTCTTCCTTGCTCTCAGATGAGAGGTCATGTGTATCAAGTCCCTCCTGCCCTGGAGGACCAAGAGCATGCAGGATAAATCGAAGTTAAGCCTCTCCATTTTGACATACTTCACAGAATGGTTTGTTATAAAATGTACAAAAAAGTTATTTGTGCTCTCTGATTGTTAAAACAGCTGGGAAACATTTTCACCATTAAAACAGTGCCTTTTTTTTTTTTTTTTAATAGTGATGTCAATGCAGTTTTGAGTCCCCACTGATAACATCCAGGGCCATTTCCAAAACGTGACAGGCCATCTAAGTTGTTCAGAGATGCACCATCTCAGTGCACGTAGCACGATTTTTATTTTTTGTGTTAACCCCTAGAATGACTCTATTTGTCTATCTGAAGGGTTTTTTTCTTTTGTTTGGAAATGTCATTTTGAATTGTATGGCTTTCTTAGTTGCATGAAGTTTTTGCAGGAGATCCTGCCAGGTATGTTCTTGATCTTTTTGTGCCAAACCCTTCTTTCTGGGTAATGGGGTTTAAAGGTTAGTGAATTCCTCTGAAAATTGCATACACCTTGATTGTTGCTTTAATCACAATTAGGATTAAGGGCTTAGATATTCCTGTGATGTAGCCCATGGTATGCTTTTCTTCTCTAGGAGCTTTGCTAACAACCAATCCATCTTCGCAGCAGCTCTGCTTTAGTGTCCCTAGTTTTATAGATGTGCTAAAAGTGATGGGTTACGTGATATGCCCAGCGCTGGAGGGGAGGCAAGTAGCGTTCGGAGGTATTTCATGACTCAAAATGTTGGACCAAAATACTTCCAGTTATTTGCCTCTGATTTGATCCGTCTCATTTTTAGTTTAGCTATGCAACAATATTTTGCAAGCTTTTTAATGAAAAATAGCTTACTGTTTTTTTTGGTGAACAACTTTTTAAAGGATTAAAGCACATTGGAAAATACTTATTTGAATAGATTGTTAGTAAGTTAAAAAACAAAACAAAACATTGAACCACGTAAAACGATCACTGGCATAACTAGAGGGTTAATAATCCCTAAGGTATTACCCTGGTTTATAGATACTGCTTTTGGAGCAATAAATTTTAACCTTTGAACGTGTGCTTCTGCAAATAAAATCCAGCCTTATTTTGTGTACTTAACAACTTCTGATTGGAAACACATAGCAACCTATAGCAAGCATGCTTTCAGCAAACTGGGGCAGAAATGAGGCAGATCTTCAAAGTAGTCACTTATCTTCCTCAATAACTCTTCTACATGTAAACAAGATAAAACGGGTCGTTTTGCCGGATCCCTCACTCTTTGAATGATGTTTAAATAATTTTAAAGAGAAAGAAGTTGAGTTCAGATTTATTTTCTTTTCGTTTTTAAGAATGTTTTTAAAATATATTATTTAAAAAAATCAATTACAAAATCAAACTATGTCGTGGAAATGTGATTAAATCTAACAATGAACTTGAACTGCAAAATCCTGGGGTTCTGGTGCATTTAGCTAGAACTAGGTATCAAATTATTGTATATCATGACAAAAAACAAAGCTGCTTTCTGTATTCTGACAAGTTCTAAATTGTAAATCTGGACGTTTTTACTGATTTTTCTTTGGTATACAACCCTAATTCTGTTTAATTGGCCAAATTGAGATTGCTTTTCTCTTGAACTCTTTCAGTATCAGTTACATTAAAATATGCTTATGAACTGTATGTAAAATATCTGCAGCGTTTCCCTCTGCAGGCAGAATGGCTGTTCTGTGCATTTCCAATGGATTCTTCCTCTTGGGAGATCGATGTTTGATGGCTGTGCTCATCAGTGTGGATGTTAAATCCCTCCTGTTCATAAGTGCTATTTGTCATGTTCTGCTTTTCATAGTACGTGAAAAGCACTAGAAGTTTTTCTGTTGCTGAACTTTGAATTGTATTTAATTGAGTTTCTTCATCTAATTTGGCTTATCTTACCAACACAAAGCTTCAAAGTACTCTTGCTAGCAGCACAATGGAAGGAAAAGTGTGGGAATTTTACAATGTGGATGTGCATCCCTTTTAAGTTTACTCTTCTTTTGTGCTGTCCTTGTTACAACCAGAAAATTCTAGGTAAAATCAAGAGAGGGAGAGAGGGAGAGAGAGCTGCCATCTCCCTGAGTCAGCCTGGTTTTACCATTCTCTGTTTTTTTCTAGACATCTCCCTGCTTTTCTACTTGACGCTGCAATTCAGCAACAGAATGTTCATGGAAATGTTCATTTTCTACAGTAGCTAATATCACATTGGCAAATGATCATTGAAAACATCATTTATTTTAATGTTCTCTATATACAAAGTGACTTTACATTACCTACATTTTGATGGTCTAATAGTACTATTTGTTATAATTAAGAAAAAAACAAAACGTAGTGCCGAAATGACTTAATGTTCCTAAGTCTTATTTGTAACAGTGTTGGAGAAATTTAGGAGGACGCTTCAATGGAAATTCATGAGGATAAGCATCCTAAACTTCTAAACAGCTTTTGGCAAAGGGGAGTATAAATTCCCAAATTACCCGAGTGCTTCAAACATTTTCTCTTTGCAGGCAGAGATTATGGACGTGTAATTGGTAGTCAACTCAGGGAGCAGATATCCAGATTGTTCTTAAGTAGTGATTATCTTCCCAAGTCTGCTTAGTGTGGAAGGGATCAGCATTTGGGAATTGGAACCCTCCTATTTAGATTCTCAGATGTGGGTTTAGGAGATCAGTATTACGTGTCCACTTACAAATTGGGAAGAGCTTATATCCAGGTAAAATAGTTTTGCTTTGTCTTCTATTTATTCAGCTTCTCAAATTTTTAATTTTTTTTTTTTTTTAGTATCACGATAGCTCTGAAAATCACTCCAAATATAAAATCAGTTGAATGCCAGTATTGCATCTTTGTCCAGGGGTTATGCTGTCTCACGAAATGCAATCTCCACCAAAAATGAACTTAAGCCAAGATTCACATTTCCGGAAAGATTGGTAAGATTGATGCATGCATGTTTGTAGCAGTATAGGGAGCACTGGAAATCATACCTGTCAAAACAAAACAAACCCAAAAAGCTCATCCATGACCTTTACCCTTAAAACATAGTGAGTGCAACCACCACAACTCAGGCTTTCCATCAAGTGGGTCAAGACAATTAAGCCAGGTTGTCATTTATCAAGGTCCGCGTGTAACGTCGATGAAAGTGAGATCAGTACATGGAACCTGTGTGGAGATGGAAGGAGAAAGAATGCACTCTTTACCTAGGGGCAGGGGACAGAGCACTCGTGTGAAGCTGCTATCACAGCCTAGCCATGTCATGTTGCCTACGGCCTCTTTTGTGCTTTGTTTTTCACAGAATAAGGTTAACAAGTGGCCACTCTAGCCCTTGGCTCTTCTCCTCTCCTGTGCCTGCCCACCTGCTGCAGGGATGCTCGCCTTGTGGTGTTCTCTTGTGAGGCTCTCTGCAGCTAGGACTCCTGACACACAGCAGTTCCAGGGCCGCTGGGGACTCGCACTATCCTGCAGACCCAGCAAGTGACTCTAGATTTATTGAACTTGAAGCTTATGTGCACAGAACTGTGTCATGCTGGGGACCCCTGCAAAACAGCTGCAGATGTCCTCTTTCGTACTGTAGTGCTCTGTGTACCGGTAGTTCATAGTGTTCGTTAAGCAGCAGCTCCTCAGCCAGTCTTACTGAGAGGCCACCACCTGCTGCAGGCTCCCAGAGTGCTGCAGGCCGTTCATTGCAAGCGGAGCTGGAGGAGGTGGAGGAGGGAACAAAGAGCTGGGCATTTCGGAGTGAGTCTGTTGGTCAGGAGCTGGCATTGGGCTCACTGAGCCAGAGTCACTCTGCATAGAGCCAAGATTGCTGCTGTCAAAATGAGTCATTTTCTTCTTCATTAATTTTCTTTCCTTGGCTCTGCGGTTCTGGAACCAGATTTTCACCTGCAGAGGAGCAGAGGAAATTTTTTACAGTTGTTAATAGAATGCATGTGGTTCTTTATGTGTGTAGTCAAGGGGCATAGGAGAAAATCAACTGCATGAGGACCAGTGAGAAAGGCAGTAGCAAACAGGACAGCTGAGCTCTTTGCTTGCTGTTATGTATTTTTTTCCAAATACATAATCCTTCCTCTCTGATAATAAAATATCTTGTTTGATAAACAGCTTTTTTTAGCGATTTATTCCTAGGAAGTGTTTATGAAATGAGTTTGATTCTTTTTTTGTTTTGTACAAGGTCAAATAGAACCTAATGCATCACAGTGGTGGCCAAAAGAATTTGAAAGTATCTTTACTTTGAAAACTATATGTTGTAAGTCAGAGCAACTCAGAGCCTATGATTGGCATATGAACGGAAAAAAGATTTCCTGTTTGGATGCTAAACATTAATTCTTTTTTTAATTAATTTAATTTAATTTAATTAATAAATTAAATCTAGCTTTTTCCCATCATTTGACAGAATATATGAAGAGACGGAACTATCTAAAATCCAAACTAATACCTGATTCAGAATTGCCCTCTGTGTTTGGCAATATCTGCTTTGAATTTAGGGGTTTATTCTCTTTCATTATTAAACTAGATGTAGAGACCTGCAGCAGAGATTCAGAGAGATATTTTAGTAGGCATGTAAAGGTTGTATACCAGTTATCAAATGCAAGTAAGCTATTAGTCTAACCTTGCAGATCTGTATTTATGTGGACTTGTTCTTTACCTGCTGCTATCCTTTTACAGTATTTTTTTATGCTTAGTTGTGCAAGTAATCCCAAAGTGTGATTTTAGCTCTTCTTTCTTGTCCTCACCATCTCCTTTATTTTTGTATCCTGTCTATATCAGAAGTGCATCATTTGTCACTTAAGAAAGAATTAGATATTACTTCTTCCCTTTCTTGTTTACTTGTCGTTCTTTGTTCTTCTGTCTTGAGATAATCTATTTGTGGAGTCCTTCCAATGAATCTTTTAAGATCGATGCTTACTTCAGTGTACTGTGTTAAGAAACCCCCAAGTAAAATGGGACAGAACATGCTCAGCCCACGTTAGCAGTATACTGGAGATCTAGACGGGCATTTTATCTTGCTTGGCATGAGTCAGCTGAGGTGCTTGAGAGCCTGGGGCTGGGCTCCTGCTTTGCTGTAGCAGGAGGTGGCACAGGCACAATAATTATGTGATTGAAGAACGTGGCACTGGGTCATTCCAGGGCAAATTGTACTTCATGTCTTTTTGCCAAGAAGAATGGATTTAAGTTGTTGGAGAGGGAATGGAATTTGCAGGGAATGGAGGGAAATAGGGAAAAGAGAAAGGATTAGCAGGTGTGTAGGGAATTTTAAACAAAAGGTAGAAGGTAGCCAAGACCTAAATATCTTCAGTGTCCTGCGCATACTGGAATTCATCACTTATGTTCACTACCTATGCCACTACTAAGGATGGCCTTGTTTAAGGTTTCCCACTGACCTCAGTGGAACCAGGACTTGAAAACATTTGCAAAAGCTTCTCCCTAGTAATACTGACCCAGCCGAACAGCAGAAAGTCCTGGCAGGATTTGGTTGATATTTTCTCAGAACAAGACTGTATGTCAGACTTCAGTTTGTCTTTTCTGTGCAGCTGCATAGCTCTCTGCTGCCATGGTGCAAGCTGAACTAGTGCTGATGGGATATTTCAGAAAGAGTGCAAACAAAGCCATTGAGCCATTCAGCTGGATAGTATGAGTTCCTAAATCGCAAAGAGAACTCAGTCACATTAGTTCTGAGGTATTAGCATTTCTGTGTTCTTGACCCATGTGGTTATCTCCTCCTCAGCAGTAATAAATGCAAAGGAAATTCTGAACGGGCAATCCATACTCTACCTGTCTCTCGGAAAGTCTTAGGTTTGCAGCAAGTTCAGACTTCCTCCTGATTGTAATGTATCTGTTGTAATGAAATTCCTTCTCTAATTCTAATCTCTGATGATCTGTGTAAACCACTCGGTACTTCTCTCTTGTTCTTGTTTTACCTGTTTTGAAAGAAGAACACATTGCTTCAACCTAGAATTTTTTTAACTTCAGTAACATAAAATATCAGACTTTACATTTGACAAACGTTTGTGGGTATTTTAAGCCTGGTTCTCTGCACTTACCCAGAGTAACTTCCTTGACTGTAGTGGAGTCGTATCAATTTACAACACAAGAAGGTAATACCATCAGCTTTTAGATTTGCTCCTTAGTAAATAGATGATAAACTGATTCTTGTATTCTTTATTACCCTTGGGTTTTCATTTGGGAAAGAGAAGTTGTTCTTGTTAAGAATGAGGAGCCAGAAAGCCTGGGTTCTGTTCACAGTTTAATGGAGGCTTACTGCCCAGTGTTGAATTGCTTTTTTTTCTTCCCTAAAGCTGATTGACTACTACTTAATTCAGAGATGAATCGTGAAGGGTGTTTTACTGCACAGAAAATACTGAGAGCTTCCAAAGGACTTCAGATCCCGTTGCTAAAGATATCAATACAATACTGTTGCTGTTATTGCAATTTGGTGGCTGTATTTTTTCTTCAAGCCTAACACAATCTAACCACACCTGGATCACCTCAGGGAATAGTGAGATACATTTTCAAATGGCAGTTAATAAAAAAAGAGGAAGGGAATGCAATACTTAACAAAGGATGTTCAGCAATGCTAGAATTGTACCACTGGTTCCTTTTCGGGCAGCACTGCTGTAACGTTTCAGATATGGGTACAGCCAGCTGAAGCAGACGTGATTCAGCAGTAACTGGGTCTTTAAAAAGGTGAGAGCAAATGACATGAGCAAGTGAACACAGCTGCAAGTAGCTAGGAATGTATTGATTTCATACAGGATCATCTGTGTGGACAGATGTTGGCAGTCATTAAACACAACTGAGAATGAGGAAGACTGCTGATGCTTCCCTTCTCACCAGCCTTTTCACTCTTATTAATATTCATTTTAGGCAATAAAAACATTGGAGGTCAACAGCTGCCTAAAATCATGGCCCCTGAGCCCTGCCCTGAGGTCTTCCTGCAATTTGGAAAGATTAGATTGTTTGGGGGCTAAAAACAATGTTACAGTGATTGCAAATAGTGACTTGTTGGTTTGTTTTGTGCTTCCTTGTCTGTTTTCATCTGGACACTTGTTCAAATGTATATGTCTTGTCTGTAAATTGTCTGGGACAGAACGCATTTGAAGTTGGTGATCTGTGCTATGTGTGGTACTATGCTTTGTGTGCCTTCCTGTCCAATGGGCAAGAACAACAGACTGGAGTCAGATTCTCTGGGATCATACATAAAATGGGAGGCATACTGGGACTTGCTGCCTGTAGCACTCTGGTTGTGCTGCAGATGTAGCTTCATCTTTTTTAATCTTTGTCTTACAGATCGCTTTCTGTCAAACAATGTCTGCATGCCTTACTCTTCAGAAAAAGATAGACTTCAAACTTATAATACTTGCACTGGTGATGAGAGTAGCAAAATGGAGAGCACCACAATAGACTATCAGTGAATTGGCAAAATGTCCTTCTCTGAGCAGCTCCAGCTCCCCATGATGTGTCACCACTGAGCACCCAGTCTTCTCTGCAGCACAGAACAGCTGGGGGCTGATTGCTGGTACCAAAGTCTGGTTGCTCCTCAGTCCCTTCTTCCCACTTTCCTAGCTTGTGAAGTAGTTCCAAAGCTCAGAATTCAACGTACAGAAAAAACTGTACTGGAATCTTGAAGTACTTTATCCTTCAATCCGTGATTTGGTTTCACAGGTCAATGTGTTTTTCCCCACCGGTGGAGAAAGGCATAGTTTTATTGTTTTGATAGCTGAATATGTTTAAAGTTAACGTTGCCTACTACTTGCTATCTAAATGCATACACCACACGGCAATGAATTCTCTTCCAGGATTTGACCTTGTTGTCAAATTGTAACAATTTTTGGCTCACTAAGGTATTACATGCATGACAAAGTTCTTAAGGTGATGGCCCATTCTGTGCTGTTGGTATAGATGTTGGACACAGTTGTTTAGCACTGGAAGTCCTGGTCACTGCAGTGCTGTAAACAAGGTACCTCTGACTGTAGGCAGTGCTTGGTTCACTGTATGTGATCGGCTTTCTCTGGGATTCCTCCCAGCTTTCATTGCGAGTTGTACATTAGAATTTGGTCATTCAGCTTCTGTACTTCTTGCTCTTTGATTGTGGGAAAGCACTGGCCACTAATAGTGAGTTTTCAGTGATATGAATATTTTCCAACTGTTAGGAGATCATCAGTGTGTTTACTTGGAATATTTCGGTAGGAAAAATGAATGCATACATTTTTGTTTGTTGCCTATGCTGGTGTTTCTGCTCCCTCCGTGCAGCCAAAACAACTCTGTCAAACTAATCTTTTAATTTTCTTGTGGACGCTGTGTCTGCTTGGCTGGGTCAGACATTCTCAGCTCAGTAGCATTTCTATCACTGTAGAACTGTAGTGAAAAGCAGAATTAGTCCAAGTGTGTTTACTCAGATAATCAAGTGAAAAGTGCTGCTAATTTTACAATATTATGGTGAAAATGTTGGTCTTGGAGAACAGCAATTATTCAGCCCAGTCCACAGAAACACTATGACATTTGTTTTCATTCATTCGAAGTGTAAATTGTTTGTTTAACATATGGTCTCCTGTGGTGCTTTAATGCTTTACTTGATATATTTTAACTTTAGATCTCTGGCCTGTTTTTTGGTTTTTTTTTTTTTTTCCCCGCTTCAAATGAGAACTTGAGGTCATTCTGTGGGACAGAAATATTTAAGATGTTTCCTTAGTCTCCTTTGTGTTGTTAAGATGGAGAACACAAAAGAGAAAGGTGATCTTATCTTCAGCTCTGTTCTCATTCAGAAGTCACAGTCAAACATCAGATGTGCTTCTGTTGCCAAAACAAGATGGAAAATTTCAAGATATAGCTTTCTATTCCTGATTTTAGGTATTTAAACCCTTATCTGAGCTGTAGAGATCTGCTGAGGTCTTCAGAGGTAACCCTTGTTGCTAGCAATATTGTGTTTTGCTCTTGGTGAGGCCTGGTGAGGTCCCAGTGTCTGCGAGGGACTTTTGCATTCCCTTTGTTGGATGCTGTCTTGGAGTTGCTCTGCACGTGGCATTTCATTCCAAAGGCAGAGCGGATTTTTTATTTATGTTCTAAAGTTAATAGCAATAAAGCCTGTTATTAAACAGATATATATGACAGAATATATGGCACTGTTGTGAATCTTACTGATCTTCTGCTCATCTCAATTACAGTGATGCATTTTATTTCAAGAAGTACTACCTGGGTAAAATCTGAGGTAGAACTGATACATCACCCCAGAAACAGAGCAGAAGAATGTTCCTCATTTGTCCGATCTCTTTGGTAGATAATGACAAAATATAACGATTCGGTGATAAAGGTTAATACTTCAATCCTTCAGTGCTGCAGATTTTACTCATGTGGGTGAAATGGCCAGCATTTACCTTTTGACAGTGTTAACCTTTTATTAAGGATGATCATCACTTTAATCAACGACTTAGAATCAGTTTTATTGGGAATGTATTGTCATAGCATGGAGCTGCAGGTGGTTGGGGAGATTATCAGTAGCTGGGTGGAATTAAAATAAAGAGCTTTGCAAACTGCCTCTGTGTTGAGGGGGTCGATTTTCTGAGTTGAGCTATTTAAGAACAGCAAGTTTTGCCAAAACTATGGCAACTATTTTGCAAGTAGAGATTATTTAAGACTGCCTTTAGAGTGGGAAAAATAAGATATTTCAGCCTTAGAAGACTTCTTTGAGATAAAGTTTAACAATCCTCTCTTATCACACCCTCTTCAGCAATTTTTGTGACTGGCCAAGTTCTGAGTTGGGGGAAGGGAACAGCTTTCCCCTTGGTCATAAAATTCACAGAGCATTTCTTCTGAAGACAATAAAGCTAGGAGAAGGCCTCTTTATTTGCTGTGAAAATCATCACCCTTTCCGGCAATATAACTCCTGAAGAAAAAAGGGAGAAGGAAGAGACAAGGCTGCATATCAAAGCAAAGAGAAGTGTTGAGAGGGTCTGTTGCCTCAATATGACAGATAGGCCTCAAAACCAAAGACAATGTAGCCCAGGAAAGGAGGAAAAAAAACAAAACCAAACCAACACGGTCAGACCTCACAACTAGTTTACAAAGTAAAATAAATTAGCATGAGAACTGGTCCCGGGCCCCTTCTTTAGTGCATCCTCTCTTAACTGTCCAGGAATATCCTTCGTTTACCTGAATTGACAAGACATCATTCATAAAATCCAGCAGCTACCTCGTTCAGACAGGAGATGTACAGAACAGTGTCAGATTACTTACAAGTATCAGCATCTCACTTGCATAGCTTAGTGCTGTTCAGAGGGAGTTGATGTCTATACATGATGGCTGGAAGGCCAGCTTCAAATGTGGAATAGTTTTCTGGCCCGAAAATTTATTCTGTTCATATCTGCATCTTTATGGTGGCTCAGTTTTAAGAGAGGGAGTAGAGTTAGTTTTTTGAGTTAATAATAAAGGACCACTGGAGATCAGGGCCCAGCGGTGTGATTCTTTTTTTTTCTTTTTTTTGGTGAGGGAGCGATTTCTCAATATTCATGCACTTCAAAATTTAGGAAACAAAAGGTCCAAACTCACCCTAAGGAGTATCACCGATTTAATTGAATTTGTGAAACAAAAGAAATTTAAATGAATAAATGTCTTGAAGAAGGACACTGTGCTGCACGTGAAGTTCTGTGAAGTTACAAGGGTGCTGTCCTGCACAGTGTAGCAATTGCATTCCTGTCTCAAGTCTCAATGAGCTGAAAGAAATATTGCCAAGTTGGATGCATAGAGGTTTGTGATGCTGCAATCCCATATTTGTATTTTCTGCTGGATCTTGATCATTTTTTCTTATTATACATGTTCAGGTAACTCATGGTGAAAAGAACAGAGTAGCATCATAGAATCAGAAACGTTCATTGGACTTAGGGGATTTTCCCCTCTGTTCTGTTGACTTCTATTTAAAGTGCAATTATTTTCCATTTTGATATGTTCTGTCATAATGCTCATTGGCCAATTCTGCCCTTGGTTAGTGTAAACAATTCATCTTCATAATAGAAGATAACTGAATCCAAAACAAAATAATTTTGTTATCTTTGAATGACAACTGGACGGACTGCTCTGTGGGGTTCTGTTTGGCACAAGAACACAGGCTGTGGAAATTGCAGGCAGTTTTCTGAGTGGCAGGGTCAGGAAAAGTCACATTGCCAGTGACTGTATAAACTAAAAAGCAAGTGATTACCTGGACTTTTTTTTCCAGGTGTTCTTTAGGCATTCAGCATTTTGCAAGAATGACTCCTTAAGAGTGCTGCTTCTCTTTCTTACATTTGATGTAACTTCTTCCTTCTTCTAGATACTCTACATTTACAGAGCATTTGGTAATGATACTGTCAGCACCTGTCAGCACCACCAAAAAAATCATCAGAGTAAAGTTTTACTGAATGACTACAGTGTTTCCTGCACTTGACATCTCTGCTTACAGTTACTTTCCCTCCGTTTCTGTACTTGCTCCCTCCTTTTTTAATAATTAGATAGGTACAGATTTTAAGATATACTTAAGAAACCTAATTCTCGTTGCTGCTGAAGCTACCTGGCAGTTACCTCTTCATACTTTAGATTTTGTGCACAGGTTTACACAGATGTATTTTGTTTTCTCCCATGGGCTAAAACTAAAGGCTACTCCTATGCAAGGGATTGCATGCTTCCATAAAAATACAGAAATCAATATAAGGGGATTTGTAGTTTATTCGATGACAGGCTTATGTTTTTCATCAAAGAATTTGCCTGTAATTATGCTCTGTGTACATAGAATTGCCGTCTCTAGTTGTCATGGTTCTAAGCTCTGTTACTATTGCTAGTAGCTGTGGGTTTCTTTTTCCTTTCTGTTTGGTATTTTAGCAACTGAGACAAATAGGCGCAGTATAAGGGTTAGGAAAGTGTCTTTTCCACTTGTATTCTTGGATGAAAATACTCAGACATACTCCATACCAAATGCTCCTTTATTCAAGTGGTCTGAGTCAGAATGCATTTGCTTTCTCCCGTATCCTGAATACCCTCAGGGAAGCAGTGAGCAGGCATTAGAACCTACATGGAGGAAGTCCTACTCCCTCCAGTTTGAAAGCTGCAGAAGGAGCGTTCATACATCCTTCACCAGGGAGGATGGTGGATGAAAGCCTGATTGGGTCATTCATGTGGGAAATGCATTCCAGTACCACTATATCAGAACAGTCTTGCATCAACTACTGAGTTCTTTTGGTAGTTTTAAGAAGCATATTTCATGAACCTTGCTTAATACCAGGTCAAGTCCTGGTTTTGTATTCATTGTTGTTTTTTAAGTTGCATACAGTAAATTTAACTTGAAATCATTTCTTCTTCTGTTCCAGATGAATTGTATAAATAACAATATGAGAAGATGTGGGTATGAGACAGTGGGAGAAATTTCAATCAAATGTTTTTCTTTCTTCTCTGTCAGGTCATGAATCCAGGAAGCACCACAACAAGAGAAGATAACCATGAAACCCCTGGAGATGGAAATGTCATTGCTTCTAGGCCTTGTTTCTGTTGCTGTTACAAATCAGACTGCTGCCAAGAGGTATATAAGTAAGTCAGTCTATGGAAGGAGTCTCTCCTGATTCTAAAGGGATACAATTAGAGTAGCATTTCTTGCAGACATTTAAGAACATCTTGCAAAAATTACTTGCCTTAATATTCATCATTTCTATAGAGAAATCATATTATTGATAAGTATTATTTTGCAACACATAATGAACAAATAATACTTTTCATTTCTATAATTTACTTCAGTGCCTTCAGGTAAGTCTAAGCCTTATTATTCCTATCTTCAGGAACAATAGTTCATATCTTTTTCACAGGGACTAAAAAGAGGCAATAAACAACATACATAATTCTTCTTTCCTTTACAAAATCTCTATTAAAATTCCTAATGGTTGTGCAAAAAGACAGAATCTGTAAGGCTGCCATTTAAATCCAAAAGAGCAAGAGGCATGTAGGTAAAGAAAAGAGAAATAGTAGTGGTTTTTGAGCAAGTATGTTGCCAGCTGTAAATCATACTGCCTGTGAGAATTCTCACTGTATTCATAAGGACTACGCAAAAGAAAGCAGTAAGTTTTTGCAAGACTGGCCCTCTTCTTGAGTAGCATTCAGTGAAGAACAGCTATGAGATATATTTTAAAATAAAAAAGTCTTCAGCAACCTCTGTCTTTTGTATTTGCAAAGTTCTTATTCACCCAATGTAAGGAATATTCTTGGTCCAAGTATCATCCATGGACTCTCTGTGAGCTGAAGTTGCATTGAGCAGGAGTAGGTATGACTCTGTGCAAAATAGGTGCATTATTTTAGCAAAGATAATTTTTAGGCTTAGTTGCTTTCGTTTATGTAGAATATATGTTGAAATAACTGTTTTCCCTTCAGAGTTTAATTCAATACTGGCTTTGAAAACCACATTTACGGGTGTGTGGGAACCAAACTGGGAAGGGAGGAAGGCCAGGAAGGAAGGGAACCTCCACGAGTTGAGACACTGAGATACTGTGTGCATCTCTGGAGGAGGTACTGAGCGTCCTTAACTCCTACTGGTGTTGGTGCGTGTCAGAACTGCTCAGAACCTTGGAGGATCACACACTTCTATAGAGGATTGTCCCTGTTCCTTTCAGGCAGTGCCCCTCAGCCTTTCCTTCCCCCCTTCCTTGTTTCATTATTTTTTTTTCTGTTGATACAAGGAACAGAGATGTTTTTGGTGTTTAATAGTTGTACATTTTTTTTTTTTGCTTTACTTCCTACAACCAAAGAGAATCGTTTCCTCAGACGTCTTATTTTTACTTGTTAAACATGACTGCAGCATTTTATTTTAGTCATCCATTCCTATTGGAGATCGACCTGTCATAGCATTAACTTATTTTGCTACCAGAGATCTTTATATTCCTGTGTATTTTGAGTTACTGCTATGAAGAGTGGCAAGTCTTTCCTTGTTGTTCCTGTCCTTCAAGCATTTGATCCTACATCTATTTCATTTTACTGTTCTTAGATTTATGGGGGCTATATCTAATACAAAGGTATTTCCAACCCCAACACTATATATGTTTTACTTGAACTATTCATGTCTATACTGAAAATTAAGGAAAATAACCAAGGCATAGATAGTGGAGAAATTTGATGCTTTCATCATGATTTCTTTCTGCAGACATACTTTTTAAATCTATTGGACTCCTGCTAAAAGCAATTATTTGATGTAACTTTTAAAAAACGTATCTCAAATGAAAATGCTGTCAAAGGCCATTGCTTTTTATTGGCTTCAGCTATGGATGTCAAGGAAGATATATAAAGAATCATCAGCTGATCAAAGACAGCATCCAAAAATTGAACCAATATTTCACTGCTAGCAAGAGTCTTGTTCAAATCGTCCTGTTGTTAAAACGTATGGAACCTGGCAAAAAAAATACAACAAAACAACAGAAACCAAAACCAACCACCCAAAAAAGGGAAATCTCAGCATAGCCTCACTGCCCCCGTACCTGTGGAAGTGGATTGCACCGTTTTCCTCATCCATTCGTAAGAGCTGTGCCTTTGGCTGGTGGGGGAGCCCTGCTGTGTGCCACCGGTACCTGCAGGAGGTAACCCCCCGGCTGCGGCGGGATGCAGGGAGCTGTACTCAGCTGGGCTGTAGGAGCCCTGCCCAGGAGACGAGGCGCTGAGCTGCGCGGCAGCAGCCGTGCCGGAGGGCCCCGGGCACGGGCCGTAAGAGTTCCAGTCCTCCCTCTGGGGGCCGTAGTGGGGTCCCCAGGCTCCCGCGGGCTGTCCGTGGCCGTCTGGAGCTGGCACGTGGTGGTACCCCATGTAGTCTGAGTAGGGGGGAGCGGGCACAAAGTTCTGCACTGGCAGGTTGTTGTTGCTGCACCTTGCGGGTCCTGGATACATGCTGGTCTCTTTATCCAAAAGGTAACTCACGTACATGGTGCTCACAGCCTGGCTTTGTCTTGCTGGGACATCCTGCTCCTCACACTGTTTGTTTGATCTCTTCCCCTCCTCTTTCTTTCTCTCTCTTTTCTAGCTCTGACCGGCTCTATAAATGACTCATGCTAGCCCTCATGTCCCTTTACTACACATGATTAACAATGGCTTTACCAGGTGCTGGTGGTAACAGTTTACTAAGGTCCTGCCTGATGTCACAGATAACTGCCTGCCCCAAAATTGCATTTGCATTCAAATGAAGGGCTGACCATGCAGGCAACCCCACCTTGCTGCTAGTTCTGGTGCTTCCTTTCTCACAGAACCTTTATGTGTTACCATCGTGGTTCCATGCTTTTTGAATGTAGGTTGAAATCTCATGTTCTTCAAGTAGAATTGCAGTTAACCAATAACTATTAAACTGTAGAAGTAATGCTTTACTTGAGTAGTACACATCAGAATCTAACTTCAGGCATTAGGTTTTAGTTAGGTGAAGCCTGGAATCTGCTAGCCTGGTAGTTTTTTGTTAGAACATGCTCTAATAGTTTTAGCTGGCAGCAATGGACTAATTCAGCCTTTATCTATAGCTCTTCCACACTTTCTCACATGAGCATTCCTCTTGCCTTCAGCTCTTACTCTATGTGGGAGAGCACTTGCAAGCTATGGTATTCCTACTGCTTTTAACATTACAAAGGGCATACAAGAAGTCTCATAGTCATTTTGAGCATTTGTTCATACCAATAGTCTTGTTGATGTTAGTAAGCCTATTCATGAGCTGGCTGCTGGCTGCAGTGATTGAAGTTTATTCTACCTTACAATGTTAACAGAAAGAGAATATTGAGAGAATGCAAAATTTGTCACTTTCTCCATGCTTGTGTTTTGTTTGTGATATTGAAATGAGCAGTGGTTCTCCCTAAAGGTTTTCTATTCTCATTGCTGTGTTTGTTCACAGTAAGTAGCACCTTTTCTTGGAAATCTGAGAACAAATACTAGCTTTTTAGCACACACACACACACACAAAGAAAAAAAAAAAAAAAGAAAAAAAGAAAGAGAATGAAAAATCCTTTCCTAAATTTTAGGAACAATCCTATGTTAATAAGTAACAAATTCCCTAGGAGATTGTCTATATCCATGAGTGAGGGGAGAGTGTTTTTTTGTTTGTTTGTTTGTTTTTAATGAGAGACTTTAACCTTTTCTCTTAGTGAGAATTTTCTGTTTTCATTCCTATTTCTTTAATTATGTGGTACTTAATTGCACCTTTATTAACAAACCGATTTGTTAAATATTTTTTCTTAAACAGGTGCAAAGTATAATGAGGTTTTTTTCATTGTTCAGAAGTGTATTTTTTCTTTGAGTGCCTTTTGCACTTTAACACCTAAGCTTACAGGTTCCTCCTGGCTCTCAAGAGGGGAGAATCACTCTGCCCACCTGACAACACTGTCATTTCTTTGTGTGACAGAATGGTTTCCTTAGGCTGGATTCACAAGATAATGAACTGTAGTTGCTGAAATATATTTATCTGTTAGTATCATTATTTCTATTCTCACTTCTTTGTTACTATTTTCCTATTGTGTACTTCAATAAGTCTTGTACTCATACACGTATTGCTTCCTGTGAGCTTTTGGAGGACCATGGCAAACTTGTTGACAGGTATCTTAAAAACATTGGGCATAGGAGGTTGGCACAGGCTGTCTTTGGTGTTTGTGTTCAGTTGCAATTCATGCATATGATGGCTGTCACTCAGCATGGCCAAATCTAATCAGCTCAGCACACCTAGGGAAGGTACTGATCGTTGTATTGTCACTGAATGGCTTAATTCTTCTGTACCAGGAAAACAAAGCAAAACAACAAAACTATTGATCAAACTATGTTTTGGAAGTCCAGATGGCCTGTGACTGTAGCTGTCCAATGCAATGGGGTTTTAAATACTTTAAATCCTGCAGCATGATCTATATAAACCTTAAAAAACAAACTTTTTTTTTTTACTTCTGAAATAGATAAATAATAATGTAGATACAATTCATGTAAAACTAAACATCCTCACAGGCTTTTGAACAACTACAAAATATAAAAAGATTTGGATTAAAGTTGCTTTTCATAGTTTCTGTCAAGAATATCTGTCAATAACAGGTGTCTTTGCAGAGATCAGTCTATCTGTACACCCAGTCCTCTGTAAACACACCGCTCTCTTCTGAGGGGGAAAAAGTCAGTATTCTCTCCAAAATCAGTTGTTACATCTGCAAAGTGTACGCAGCACTGTATATGTATGGTATTGAGAGTACACTACTTGTTCTGGTGAATAAAACCTACTGCCCTGTTTCATAAAAACAAATCAATAGTCTTTTGTAGAAAAACTGTTGTTCTGTGTCGTAAAGTGAGGATAATGCTCCTTCCTATTGCTGATCCAGTTTTGCCATTTTACTATATAACATCAACATACAAGATAATGTCTGGAAAAATACATCTTAATTTTTTTGATGTTCTCTTTTTCTCCATGTCCTTTTTGGTCTTCATATTTGCTTTCTTTCTGTTGGAAACCTTAGCCTCTGTAAAAAGATACGCAGACATTTATATTAAACATTTTTTTCAATGAATTACCAAACACTGTGGTAGCTCCTCTGACATGTATGCAGGGATAACCATCTCTTTCCTGTATATGTTTTCCTATATCTGTATTTTGAAGAGTATTGTAATCCCTACTTTTTGTACCCCTCTCAGCTTAGTTTGGCTGTAATATAGCAAAGAAGGAGGGTGGATTCTGATCTGAATATCTGATTTGATGGAAAGCTAACTTGCATGCTATGGAGAGGTTTCACTGGCCAGAGGGGTTCACCAGAACATCAGAAATGGCATTGGTATGTCCCTGCATTTAGAAGTAAGTGTTATAAAGCAGATTATAGGGCTGATTTACAAAAGCTAAACAAACACAAACAAACCGACAAACTTTTACCCTATGGCTTTATTGAGTTGCATTTTCCATTTCTGAATTTGGGTGGTTTGTATAATATGAGATGGAACTAGCCACTGTAGGTAATGGTTGGCAAAACACCCCTTAAGGTTATTGCGTCCAATACTGCTGCTGCACTTCTTGTAGTCAGAAAGTAGACAGGAACACTGGCTTGCCTCAGTCCATTTTGATTGTTCCTATTCTGCTATATGAGTGGGTTTACAGGGATTTCTGTTCTCATTCCATACATCTTCTAAAATATCATAGATCTTCCAAGCTTTCTGTGCCAATCTGCTTCAAATTGCAGCCACATCACTGTTGTAGGATGTAGGCATTCTCCTACACATCTGTTTTCTTATCCTCTTGTAGATCCTTTCAATTTTTCCGAGTCGCCCCATCCCCCAAGAGTAGCAGCACTCATTTTTGAAAGTAAGCGTTGTCTGAAAATCGTCTCCGCGTTGCAGCGCTGGCACTTGACTTCTTGTGAAGCAATGGCGACAGCTAGTGGTGGGTTGGCTGAATGGCAAGAATAAAATTAAAATTTTCAGTGCTCACCATTATTCAAAGTTCAGGGTCTGTTCTGTACAGAATACAATGGGTAATACCACTCTTGTATCGTACTGGTTTTTTGTGTTTAGCTCCTTACAGAAGTGCCTGGAGTGACTCATACCTGTCACGTGCTCAGATGCAGGAAGCTGCGCAGCTAGTGAAGATTTCTGGCTTGGGAATGTGGATTATGTTGCAGACATTTTTTGTCATGCTTTATAATTAATCCTTCTTTTTTCCCTCTCCTTCCCTTATTTTCCTCCTGAAATAATGCTGTTGTGGAATATGGCAGGCTTCTTAAAGTTGGCTTATACAAATGATTTTCTGTTTAATAAGTACTCAAAAATCTGAAATATGCTGATACAGAGTTAGATATATGGCTTAGTGAGTGATTATATAGGGCTGGCCTCTGTTGCACTGTAACATGTGTTACATTACTCTGTAATGTAATATGGTATGTAGTCAGAATGCTGGTATTTCACACCCACTTCACACTAGCAGAAGTATTTTATGGAGTGATGGCAGTGAAGAATGAAGAGCAGGGCTGTAGTATTTTTATCTTGTATTCTTTAAGGACTAGTTGTGTTTCTAATGTATTTTCTATGTTATTAGATGTACCTGATGATAAAAAAATGATGACAAACTGATGTATCTAATAGATAGCATGATGTCATGGCAGGAAGGTAGAATGAAGGGATTCTCAGTGACATTAATTTGTCCTGTTACCTTAGGCTACCTGGGCAGTAGTCAGTGTTCCATATTGATCTGTAAAATAGAGATAACACTCATGACCTTCTGTTGTTTATGTAGGCATATACATATTTAATTTAATAAATGCCACAAAAGAGATCCTGTACAGGGAGCACATAATACAGATTCTTTCTTTCATCACTTGTGAAATGAATTAGCTAATATATGTTGACTGCAATAGCCTTAGTATTGCTGTAATAAGAACTCATAAGAGCACTGATGTTAGTTCTGAAAAGAAAATCTCTTTTTCTGTTATTTTCAAATGCAGCACTGTGCTTTGAATTTTTAGCACCTTGCAATGTGTGCTGGATCTCCTCAGGCTGAGTCATGCTACTGACTTGCTGTATTTGAAGAGATGATATTCTGCAAACCTCACTTGGTAAGTCAATACTGAATGTAGGAAGAAACCCAGGGGGTCTGCTCAGTGAAACTTCAAAAACAAAATACGAACAAATCTCTGGCCCTTGTTTACTGCTTTGGTCTGCTTACACAATGTTATTGTTTACTGGACCTCAAGACATCATTTGGCTTTCCATAGTGTAGCAGAAATACTAAATCATGGCTTGAAGCAGTGATTGAGCACCTGGTGGGAAGGCAGGGCCAACCCAGGGGAGCTCAGAGGTATGCAGTGTACCTGAGTGAGCAGATGGGGTGCAGCCAGGATCCACCCCTTCCCAGACCAAGCAGTGGTGGCAAAGGTATCTTGCTGGAGATCCCTGCATACCTGAGGCCTCCTAAAAGTAAGCATCTTCTTTCCTTTATTTCTGTGTCTATGGCTGTTGCATTTGAGCAAATTCTCACTTGCTGCAGCCTATGACCTTGTTGCTTTGCTATCATTGCTATGTTTTCCATCACATTACACATAAGAATAGGAGGGGAAAATTGTCCCATAGAGAAGTAGCTCCCTCTCATCAGTACACACCTGACGTACCAGCAGGTGAAATCCGTAGCAGAATGTGATCAATCTCTGCCAAAAACCCTGTAAACTTGAGGTGAACACCTTTATGAACTGAGTGGTCAGTTAAGCAAAGTAACATGCATTATAGTATTCTGGTTTTCGCGTGTTTGAGTACTTGTGTTTAGCAAGAACTCTCTTGTTGGATGAGTCTTATTTTTTCCACATATGACAAAATCCAGTTTGGTGAGGTTCTTTTATCTCAAATAATTATTTTGAGAACTCTATGGACAGAGTTTTGTAGGTGCTAATTCTTTTCTTTGTACTGTAGGTTAGCTGCTGGGCACGGACTCTGTACATAGATTATTTTAGCCTAATTCTGAACTAGTATCAAGGATTATTTTTTGTGGTTGCAGGAAATAGTGCTCTTTTTCCCCCCTTTATTTCTTGAAAATATTTCTGAACGTGACAATGTCTCGGTGTGACTCAGTGATCTATGGCTACGTTTCATCCAGCTACATCATCATTCATGAAATGAAAATGGAAATAACCATATCTTTCACTAGGTGGCACTTGTAATACATAGCACAGACAAAGGTCTACATGACTGATTAAGTATCCCTATTAGATGCTATTCAAATCTGTAGTTAGTAATAGAGCATGCTAAAAAAAGGATCAATGTAGTGCTGCCTGCAGCAGTTGTCATAGTTTCTTTTAATACTAACATTGATTAAATCCCCACCCCCCTCTCAGTGTAAAAGAGAATTAGCTCAGAAATGATCCCCTCTCCAAATCTTTGGATCTGTTCTTCTTTACTGCCCAAATATTTTATCTATCTGAAAATTTACTACAGTAGTGGTACTTAAAGAGAAGGTTTTGTTCTATGTTGCCAGAAAGAACCAAAACAAAGTGCCGATACCTTCCCTACCATTGAGAAACATGACTGAGCATCAAACATCTTTGCTTTGCTCCATGCTTCTTCCTAGCTTGCTCACCAAGCTCCCTTCCCAATGCTGTTGGAGGCTGTTAAGTGTGCGACAGGAAGCTGTGGTATGCACAAATAAAACTGGCCAAAATGCAAGGACAGGTGATACCAGGAGTAAAGAGCAAAGAAAGAAGTGACACAGAAAAAACATTGGAGCTGCAAAGGGGAGTCTGCATAGAGACCTGTCTAGTATTTCTGTAACTGAAGATCAGTTGTTTTAATTTATCTAATGTTTAATTTCTGTTTTGGAGTATTTTACTAAAGAGATCTCCATAATGCCCTTTCTATTCATGACACAGATTACTCAAAATAGCGCTGTGTAGAATAAAGTTACACCAAAACTGCTTCAGCTCCTGTACTTTCCAGTGCTTCTGGAGCTTCAAGACTAAAACTGAAGGCATGCAGAATTCTTGCTGTTTCTTTTGATATTAGTTATAGTCTGTTCAGGATAGAACAGAGACAAAATCTATGAATGAAATGATCCTTGGTGAAGTTACATGACGTTCACTGATCAAACTTAAACCCACTGGGGAGTGGAAAGAGAAAGGATTTAATTGTACATGGCTGTAACAGAGTTGCATTGACTGATGTGGATGGACTCTGTTGCCATTGCACATCAGTGTAACACCAGTAAGTAATATTATGTCACTACTCATGCTGTTGAATATGTTTATTATTCTAACTTGTGAGCATACACCTGTATGTTAAGAACAAAAAGGATAAAGATCCTGAACCACAACTGAGGAAGTCTAGGTTCAAGTTGTAGCTCAGATCACCAAGTTTAATTTTGCTGTTAGCAAATTATTTTGTCTATTTATGGCATACAATGTATCTTGAATTGTTCAGGAGTGCAATGATGAAATCCTGATCTTTATCATGAGTTGTAAAGAGATGAACTCTCTGGAAAGGCTGAGCAGAATGCAACTCTTCCTTTTGTTATGGAAACAAGCACAATTTAAACAGTTGAGCTATTGAAGTGTTTTCTAGTATTAGACTTGCACATCATCTTCTGACTGAGCATTTCTTAGGGTTCATATTTATTCAGTAAAAACAAAAAGAGCTTTGAGCTATTTATGTTGACTGTGCCCTTTTGAGGGAAGCTACTCTAAGTAGTAGGCTTGCTGTTAGCATCATTAAACATTCATTATAAACCAGATGAGGTTATTAAAAATAAATATTTTGGTTCCCTTGTTCTGATTTGCTGAGTGTATATCTGCCATTCTAAGTATGAGTGAGAAACATTTGACTCTGGTGTTAAAAACAAAACTTGCAGTGTCACAGTAAAAGAGCTCTGATGTGGGAGGTGTAAGGGTACAGCGTGTGTGCGTGCACAGCATCTGCAATGGTGAAGCAAAAACGGGGCTTAGAAAAAAGAAGTGTGTGGGCACTAACTTTGCTGTTTGGGAAGGTGTCTCTCATTGCCCTTTTTGGTCGTAGCCTTGATGTGCTAAAGATCCTGTGGCTGGGAGGCTATTACTCAGTAACATTGATCCGTTCCTCACAAGTGGAGAGGAGGAGTTGCTCAAGAAAACAGATGTACTGGCAAACACTTTCCAAAAGGAAAAACGTGTGGAAGATCATCTCTGCTTTCCTTCCAGAGCTGCTATGTGGGAGTGGCTTTAAGTTTTAATTCATGGATGAGTAGCATGTGCAATTTACTGCAAGACCTTATTCAGGATAAAGAGCTTAGAAGGGTTTGGATAAAGGTGCAATAATTATATTAATCATAGACCATACAGTATTTGGAGAATCTCTGTCCTTATAACATGTACCTTGAAGAATAAGGGGCAGTTTTTTCAGTTGTCTGGTGGGTGATTGACTGAAGTTTTCTCTGAAGTATGTGTTCAAGTTCTGATTATTTGAAAGGCAGTATACTTAAATAAATGCATCATTGCATTTGTTTTGCATAATGATCCTTGCCTTCACTATTACAACTGCACAATAGTGTTTCACACATTTTATAGTGCCTTACAATTCAAGATCAAAGTATTTTGCAGATAATTTCTATCTTTATGCTTATAACAGCTAGATAAATATTTTTGCTTAAATCTAATCTGTCATGCTGCCATTTAAATGACTGCTAAACTCAACATGGAAGCATCTTTGCAGATAATCATCTGCCCCTAAACTGTGAACTATCTGCAAAGTCACTTGGCATAATTATTTTGAGTAGGGGACTTCTTGAACGATATTCACGCTTTACAGATTGAGAACTGAAACAGAGAGGGTTCACCTGGCAAGAAGTCAGCACTTGAAGCACAACCCTTATCTCCTGTGCCATTTTTTCTCCCCTGTACCTGTTTGAATTCTCATTGAGCACAGGACCTGATGATTATGATGTGTTGAACCAGAGAAACTCTGATTATAAAGAGGGCAGTGAGAGAGCTGAGGAGGCATGTCAGAATTCTTCCATTGTATTCTGATTTTGTTTTGCTTACAATCCTTTTGAAGAGAGAAAAGTCAGTCCTAGTGTGTGGATTCTGGAAAACCAACTAAAGAATACTCGTTTGATACAAAGCCTTTTTTTGTTGCTGTTTTATTTTCTCCCTGGTTTGTATGAGTAATGAGCCTCCAAAAGATACAGTCAGTAAATTTACAAACAAATCTAAATTGGAATAAATCTCCTTCAGGTCCTTAAGGACATGATTGCAGAGATGTGGAGAAGGTGGCAATGTTCCATTTGGCTCACTGAACTGAACTTGGAAGTTGATAAGAAAGTCTGAGCTGGCATAATTTACATGTGGAAATGCTTAATGAGGGTGAACATTGCATCAGTTTTTTTCTTGTTTCAATTTCTGTAGCTCTTGACTGATACCTGTGTTTAGCTTTTGGAAGATGTCTCTTGAATATTAACAAGGCAGCCTAAATTAGCATTATAGTATTACAGCATATTTATTCTTTTCTGTGAGTCTAAAGTAATTCTTCCCTGTCTCAAAGGGCTTTAAAATGAAACACCGCAAGTCCAACCAGGCAGGGCCCTGTGCCAGGGGAGGCAGAGATACCTTGCAGGGCTGCAATAGAGCTCTTGCTCTATTGTGTGGTAGGAGATCAGGCAACACAGCCCTTAATGTCGCTGGGGTGCAGAGGCTTCTCAGTAGCCATCACACAGAAAATCCCAAAGATACAAACTAAACAGACTTGTCCCACCATCAGATCTATGTGGGCTTTAGTACTGAAAAGGTTGGTGCAAATGCCTGTCGGTCACAGTGCTCTAGTTGTCCTTAACTGAGTCTTCTGCACTGTGACCTGCAAGATCACAGAGCAGAGGAATGAAAAATCTCACAGGAGGAGAGAATGGATGCAGCAAGGTTTAAAACAGGAGATGCTTTAGAGTTGGTTATCAGTACACTAGCAAAGTGTTTCCAAAAATAAGCTTGGAAGCCACAGTATCCTGCTGTCTTCTTCTTAGCACTTAGGTGCTTTTTGTTCTTATCTTTTGGTGACAATGACAGAAAGAGGAAAATGCATGCGAATAATTGCTTAATGGATGCTACTTAAATAGTTCTCTAAGTCCCAGAATATAAAAACTCTTTATAAATACAGAGAAGATGATATTTGCAGTCTCCAAAGTGTTAAATATACAGTAGTCCTGGATGTCAGAGTGTCCAAGGAAAGAGCTTTTCAAGTAATATGCACCATATGTCTGATATGACATAAGTGTTAGCTTATTTTTCATATGGGAAAATGCGATGTGCAGATTTGCCTAGGGTCACACTTCTTCTGGAACAGAACCACGACATTTCCACAGGAGTTTTTACTCTGCTATGGATGGTATATGACTATCTTTTCACTTCTACCTTTTACTTTCTACAATTTTTCACATGTATGCAGCTGTCACATGTTCACCCATCTTCCTCTGAGTCACATCCTACTTGTTCTTCTCTTCAAATTTCTCAGGATCCAGCTGTGAATATCACTCAGTGGCTTTATTATTTTGTATTTCTTAGAAGACTAGTGTATTGTAGCTGGAATGGTTTTAGTTGTATATGTCAAAATGTCATTCTCATTTTTGTAGCAGCACTCTGAATCTTCACAGATAGATTGGACTAGGGAGCTACTTAATGCATGTTTGTGGCTTAAATAGCCTGGACAGGTTGACCCAGTGGCGTGGGTTGTGCCTGTAGGACTCTTGTTCCTTTCACACTGCAAATAACCACAGAGTTTTTCTTTTTTTTAATTTATATCTCAGGGTAGTTGATAATAAAGAATTACAGTATACTGTTCTTGTCCCTAATCCCTTGCTAGCAATCTGTGTTCTCAGTTTCAGTGAAGATTTCTGAGCTGAGGGCAGATCCCAGTTACTGGAGGGGGGGCTGGTGTTTTCTGTGGGGGTAAGAGTTTGTTCTGGTCACATTCACACGACCCTTGCACAAAGTGATTGTTAAAAGAATATGATCTTTAAAGGTTCTTTCCAACTCAGACAATTCTACGATTATCCATCCTTGTTTTGTGCTAAAATTCAGTTGCCTTCAATAATCTGCTCTTTTTTTTAAACTTAAATGTCCTTTTTTGTTGTTTAAGTTGGAAAGTTAAAAAAGGCAACCCTCTTCCATTGCCATCAAGGTTGCTATCTTAGTCTCATTTCCTGTATTCTAGTATACTGGACATTCTTGAAGCTACAAACCTAATATGACCCCACAACTTTTAAAACAGTGAGATATTATGGTGTATTCTTAGCAAGTGTAATGCTTTAATTTTTCAAATACAGTATTAAAAGCTCCAGTTCATAGAATTTTATAACAATGGAGTTGATTGTTTCAATTGCAATAACTATTTTCTTCTGTTTCTTTCTTTGCTTTCTGAATGTCCCTTGCCAGCTCTCTTTTCATGTCCTCTTTCTGACATTCAGCTTTGGGAGCAAACTGCCTCCTATTTTATATGTGTGTATTTACAGAACCCATATCCCATGTCACAAGAGACTCGCTCAGCCCTCAGCATGTGTGGACTCCACACTTTAACCAGGAACTTGTCAAACTGCTGTCCTGTAATTCTTGTTCTGACAAATGGAGATAAGTGCTGGTAGTTCTGATGAGTCCAGCTGTGGCAGGTGAGAGGTGACATACAGCTACAGCTCCCTTCTGACTGCCTGCTGTATCTCACTGAGAGACATTTCCACTTTCCTGGCAGAGTTAGCTGAATGGAGCTATGGGGATACTGAAAAGGATGGAAACAAAAACCCATCCCACTCAAATGGCTGCAGGAGCAGTGAATTTATTTTCTTCTATTTTCTGTTCAAAGTGCATGAAACAATGTATGGAGTGTGTTGTGTCTGTGGGAGTAGGACGTTCCGGTATCTAAAGGTGCAACACGTGTCGGGGTGGCTGTGGCAGGGCGTGCAGTGGGGAGGCAGTTGGACCTGGCCTAGCCTTGGCCAGAGGAAAGAAGGCACCAGAGTACACTGTCTGTAAGAGATGCATTTTGTCAGACTGGTTGTTGTTTCATTCACTTTCTTACTGCACACACAGTAAGCTGAGCCACAAGTTGCATTGGCTGTTAAAAGCATGCAAAAATACAAAATAAAAGTTAAGGATGCTGTGTAGAAGACTATACAGATGAGTACCTGGAACAAACCCACTTATATTGAATTATTTTTTTTCTAACTAATTTAAAGAACCCTCTGTTCTGCTTCTGAAGAGCAATAAAACAGATTTCAGCCTGTGAATGAAGCTTGTAAACATTTATTTCAAAGTGTTATACTCCAAATTTATTAACAATATTAATAAGGGATTTTATACGCACTGTATAGGAAGTGCCCTGAGAAAAGAACCATTTATATAATTAGTTCCCTACTACTTTAAGTAGTAGTTCTGTAAGTATTGCTCTGACTGCAATTCCCAGGTATTTTTTCCTGCAGTATTTCCTTTTTTGACTACAACTACTTCTTAATTTCTTTTAGGGAACAGGAAGGAGTACTTGAGGTCTCCAACACAGTGTGTTCTTTATTTTTATTTTTTTCTCAAAGCCTTCCAGCAGGATATCCCATTTTCTAACTAAATACAGCATTTTGTTTTTGGAAAACAGGAAGGGCAGGCCATGGAATGGATGGCAATAAAGATTGTTGCTCGGATTTCCAACCTTGGATCTCGAATTTTAACAGAAAGTGTGCAGAACAGAAACGTGAACCTTCTGTTCTGAGGACTTTAAGGAGCAGAAATCCTAGCTGATAAAAGATTCCACTGCACATTTTCTGCCTTTTGTCTGGAGATTTCTCTTATCCACAAACTTGACCACTTTAAATATAGGCTGGGTTGTAAACATGTGGAGAATTCCTTTGTAGCCTAGCTTTAGATATTAAGTCTGCTGATAAATGCATGAATAAAAACTGAACAAAGGTTTTATTACACAGTAAGCAGCCGATGCATCTTATTCCTTCATTTGTGTGTTGTTTTCTCTCCTACTGAAATTGTTCTGGAAAAATGTAGTGAGCCATCTGCTGAAATATAGTTTTGCTCTGTAAATCATCAGGAAAAAAACAGCAGCAGGTTCCTCAGAAGAAAAGCTTTCCCTTAAACTCGTTCACAGTGCTATCTTCAAATCTTAGCAAGAAACCTTTTCTTTTGTGGTGCATTTTTAAAATTTTTAATTCCCATTAAATTCATAGAGTCGGAGAATCTGCACTGGAACAGTTTGCATTGTTTACAAATGAAGGGATTAAACATCCTTGTTACACAGACAAGTTTTGTCTTCAGTCATACCTGTGATAAACCCTGTTAGATATTTTGTATGGGAACCACCCAGATGAATGATCCTATTTCGTTCTGCAGATTTACCAGGGGAATATTGTGTTAGTGGAGGTGCTCAAACATTGCTGTTGATTGTGTTGTTTTAATAGCATCGGTTTTCATAAATGAAGCCAGCATTTTAACATTCAGAGAAATTGAAAACATCAGCTGTAGGTTAAGCCTGTTGATCACATATGAGGTTGGAGTTTTTCTGTGAGAGAATACAAGGTTTTGTACGTAGAGGAACATATTTTCAAAGTCTTCTATGAGATTTTAGGAATTCCTTCATTGCCAAATGCTGCCATTTACATCAAATCAGAGGCAGTGATGGCACGCGCTTACTTTTTCATTAGCATGGATAGATTATATTTATGCCACATGTGCTGACTAAGCCAGGAGCATCCTTTCTCCTGATCTGCACAGAAAGGCATGTCAGTGTCACTGCGTAGATCCTGGCACAACATCAGCTGCACACATTTAGGTGTTTTCTAGTCATGCAGTAATGTTAGGCTTTTTTTATCAGCTCTCTTATTTATCAGGGATTTGCGATATCGTAACTTACCAGAGTGTCTAAATTTGGTTATCATATGAACAAATCTTGCAGGTAAAAAATTCTATGCGTGCAAAGAGTTACTTCTGCAGCCTCTTATCTCATGCAGAACATCTCATTTTATAAAGTTATGATGTTGCATCTCCTCATTGAATTGCTTTGAGGTCAGGTCCTCATGTATAGCAACATGTTGTAGGAGGGGGCATGCTTATTCATTATAGTTGCTTTGCAGTAACAACACTGGTAGTAAAAACTGTCCATCCAAGGAGATGTGGTGTCTTTTGAGGACAGAGACAGGATTCAGTCTGAATCATAGCATCTTCCAAACCAACTCTAAGGGCAAGACTGAAGTGGTTGGGAAGGCTCAGCTTTGAGGGGAGCAATCAGCACTACCTTAGAAGCGGGGCTGAAGGCTGGTCTTGAAGTACTTGTCTCTCTGGTTGTGTTACACATCACAGAATGGTCCTTTACAAAATATAATCGTGCTGCTGTAAGCTCAATATGATTTTCACTTCAGCTGAGTTGCTTGCTCTTCTCAGTGAAGCCATCTCACACCCACCCTTCTTTTCACTGCAATTAGAGGGCAGGTAGTTGTTGCTGGAATTAGCCAGGCACTATACCACCTGCTGCAATTTTCTGTGTGTCATTATCTTTGCAGCCATCTTTTAGTAAATGTTGGGGAGGGAGGGTTAGGGATGTTTCTACTGCTCTGTACTGCATCATATCTCAGAGGAACAGAGTTCCCTCCCCTAGGCTCTGCAGGTCCTGGGCTTCACCCACTGATCAGTGCAGCAGGAAGCAGGTTTACTGTATGGCCCTGGATCTTTTGTAACACCATACTGGAACAGAATAGAACTGCACAGCAGCACCAGTTCAGGGGAAAATAAGGGGGCTCCAGATCACTGGGCACTGCTGTGGATTGAGACCCCCATTGAGTGCCCCCTCTGTGACCACCAAGGAGGGCTGATGGCTGCATGCAGTTCTGTGGAACTGTGCCTCCCCCGAGGTGGGAAAAGCTGCCTTGCACCTTGTCACTGGGTGTTGGAAGCAGCCAGCAGAGAGCTGCTGGTCACACAAAGCAGCATAGGGAAATTTTGTGCTTGATAATGCTAGGCCATTCTAATCCTCATCTTACTGTATCCCCCCCTGCAAGGAAATACAGATACTGAAAGTTATCCTGACGAGTAAATGAATGCAGCACTTGTTCCTGGTAGATTCAGGACTGGATCACTCTTGTTTTGTTCATGTTGTTCATGTTTATCAACCACAGCTCCATAACCAAGTGCAATAGGAATGTGGTTTTTTTTCTAATGTTAGGACTTGTGGCTGTGGTGTGATCATTGGACTTGAAGGAACGTTCTCACTGAGCAGCTGTATTAAGCCTTCCCCATTTTGATGCACTAAGTAGTTGTTTGCCACTCTTTGCCCTCTTTGTAATGAGCCATCATTTCTGACCTTCACATGCTTATCATCCAGTAGGTTTTATTCTTGTTTTTTGAGTAGTACAAATTTAGGCACAGAAGAGCTTAATTGTCTCTTTCAGCACCTAGGAAGTCTGCTTTAAGCCCACAAGCAGGCTTTGTCTCAGTCCACACGGCTTCATTGCTTGGCTGCATAGCTAGGCTGAAAAGTTATAGTTACAGCTGGAGTTTCTTTGTAAGGAAGACACTGATGTTGCAGTTTCTTTCTCATTTTGTCTACGTGCACAGTATACATCTCAGATGAAGAGGACTGCTACCTTAACCAAAATGTAGAGATTTATGTTTGATCAACTGCTGTTGTTTTTACTGAAAATGTATTTGACTTTTCAGCTGCAGATTGTGAAGAAATAACATACAAACCATATGAACTGAGCTAAAAAAAAATGCAGTTAAACTATGTTGTTATCATCTTCTGTTCCAGTGACTTTGTAATTGGTGATATGAAAATTGTGTTGCCTACTACAAAATTGAGAGTGATTGCCAACCATCTGAACCTCTGTGGCAATCTCTGCCTAGTAAAATGTCTTACTCTGTGTTTATTAATGCCTCTACACTGGCAGACTGTGGAAGAAACAACGTGTTACATTACAGCCTTGAATATTTTGTCCAGGGCTTTTTTGTGACTGCAAATTTTACATTTGTAATTTGTGGTTTTGGACTTTTTGAAATTATATGGCTGAAACATGCTTGAAATTGCTAACAAGTGTTTGTAGCTTTTGTTGTATGGAGCAGAGGTCTGCTAAATGCTAACTGTGTAATTATTGAGGTGATTGGCTGCAATGATTCAAGTGGTATTTCTCAGTTCTACTTTTCTGTTTGTCTCCTGCAGCTCTGTCCACAGGGCAACGTTCTCTGACAGTTCTTATCACTGATGGTCAACGAGTTTGCAGCTGCAGCTCAGTTAGCACTTTCAAGTGGAGTCTCCAGCAATTCAGCTGGTGGTTTATTTATTTATTTTTTATTTAATATTATTTGTCTAATAAAATTCAAAGCTGGAATGAGTTTGGGAATCCCTAATTTCAATGTTTTCTGCCTTACCAGTAGCCAGTCTTTAATCTTTGATGTAACTAGGATAAGCATTTCTTTTTTGTATCTCAGAGTGCTACTATTGCTGCTCGCTGTACAGGCAGATGGCAACTTTCATTCCTTGTGACAAAATGCCTATAGTCTAAAAGGTAATAACAATGAAAACGTGGCAGAAGAAAACAGGGAGTATTATTTACTGAGTATCACTGAATCAGGAGTGTTGCTTTGGAGCCGGGTAGAAAGGACATCACAGGTTGGGAGGATGTGGAGAATGTGCCAGCTCTGGGTAGAACCCTGTGCCTCTGACTTCCAGCACGTTACTTCAGGCTGTAAGTTCACTAGAAGCTGTTTAGCTGCCCGTCTCCTTCTACATCAGGAATGTAGAGAATACAGTAGTGCTGGCTACCACCAGATCACAGCAGTGTTGGTTTATACGTGCATTGTTTTGGCAGAGATGGTGCTGTGATATGCAATGTGGGAATCTCAGGTGTGCTGATTTATCACCATATCACAGCTGTTCCACTACTTTGGCTGGGGAGTAGGGTGGGGAAAAGTTTTCTCAAACCTTTCAACTTTTAAATCTCTTTCCTTCAAAGAATAACAATCATTTGTTTAAAGTTGGATATTCAGCCGTAGTAATAGGAAAAAAAAAATCTAATCTGCCTCCCTTTGCGATGTGATGGACTGCTGAGTTTCTGACCTCTTACCGACAATTATGACACTGTGGTATCTATATGAGCAGACCTTGACCTCTTACTTACATCTGAAGTCCTGGCCTCAATTCAATGGTAACAAACTTAGGCTTTGATTTGCCTGTATTCAATCTCAAAATGGAAAAATATTACTAAATAGTTAAGTGTTGTGAGCTGTTTTGTAGAGCTGTCTTCCTCTGCCCCCTACCTGTGCCAGAAGCCTTGTAAAATGCTCAGTACTAGAATGCTCTTGCCCCAAAGGAAGGTTAGGTATGAGCATTAACATTTTATTTCCACCAGTAATAGAGATGCTAGTCATGCTGAGTCCTCAGTTTGCATGTAATAAGTTGGATGTTCATCTAAATGGGGAATATTATGTTTCATTTCCAGGTGGTACTGGAGCATAGTGATAGTCATCTTCGTAACATAATAGAAGTGGTCAGGAAATATTTTCAGATTTTTCTGCAAATAATTCTGGCATTGCTATAAGAGTCTTCTGTTCTGCATGATCTACCATGATCTTCATGTGGCCTGAATGTGGTGGCCATGAATTAGTTAAGATGATCTGTAACATAAAAAGCGCTTTAGCAAAGTCCTCTACTTAACTTTAATAAATATCTTCTTTTTCTCAGGCCCAAGAGGCTCCCTTGTAGACTGAGACACCTTCCCACTTCACATCTGTTGCATACCCATTTGAAGCAGTACTGTTGGCATAAGCAGTAATGTAAAAATAATAAGATTCAAAAAGAAGCTTATAATATTCCGACTTAAGGTCGTTTGCAATTCACATTTTTAATCTTTAAATATGTATTTGATTGCACTGTTATAAACTGATGAAGAACATTCATGGAAAACAATTTTTCATGCAAAACTGTTCTGATCAATACTGAGTCCTCAGGGCAAAAAGAAATGGTGTGACGTAAATGCTTAATGTTTGTTACCTTGCTGTACCGTTACCACCAAAGGCCTGATGTTCTTGCCCTGTATCATCTTTTCTTGTCATACTTATCTCTGCTTAGAAGGCCTGCAGGTCTCTGCCCAGAGAGCAGCAACAGATGGTGTGGTGCAGCCATGTGGCGTCTGCTCAGCATGCAGATCCACTCTCACTGCTCAGGGCAGAGATCTGCTCAGCAGGAGTGACAGGAAAGATGTATGGGGACAGAGATAAAGAAGATCAGGAAACAAGAGCTGCACTTTTTTTCCATTCAGGCAAGTGTTTTCTTAGGAGACAACACAGCTTCCCTGCATTGCTCACGTTGCTTCCTACACAGAACAGCTGCAAGATTCTTCTGTTCACGGAGGAGAGCAATACAGAACCTTACGTTGAACTCAGGTGCAAGGTTCCAGAACACACATTCTGTAGCAGCAGCAGAAGAAAATAATGTACCTAGTTTTAAATTAAAACATAACTTGTTAACATAATTATATACAGGGGACTGAACTCAGTGAGCCAATTATAGAATACAGTCATAGACTCACCAAGTTTGGAACAGTGATGTCCTTCTCAATCCTGTGTCCCCAAATCTAGAAGCATGTATGTCACTAGAAGTTGCCAAGTGCTTGCAGAGAGCACAAAGATGCTTGTGAAAATCAACCTGTGGTGGCACGCAGGTTATATAATGACAATTTCTATGTCAGGGGTTGTAAGGACCGGTGTCACTCATGGCTCTGCTACTTCCCAGTCAGATGTCACAGCAGCTAACAGCATTTAGAGAGGCTCCGGGAGAGAGGAAGCAGGAAGCACCAAGAGCATTGTGCTTGAAAAATCCCTGTTTTGTGTCTCTGCACATTCTGACAAGGCCCAGACTCCTCCTGAGACTCCCCAGTAGGTTACCTTTCTTTTCCTTTGTGTAATACGGAGAGCTAGGACTTGACCTCTTACAGCCACCTGCCAATTCACATGGCATTTCACTACCAAGGAAGATGTTTTGAGAGGAGTGAATGGGGAAATTCTGCCTCTGTTGCAGATACTGTCTGCAGTGGAGCTGACCTACTATGGCTGCAAAACTGCTGGAAGGCTCCAAAGAGAAATTTTGTGGCTTGAGGAACATCCTAGTGGGTGTGTGTTGGATTAATGTCCTCAGTCTGCAGGAGGAGAGTTGTGTCAGTGAGTTGTCGTATGCAGAAGAAAACATTAGAAATTTTCATGCCTCATTTGTTCCTTAGTACCATAATGGTACATAAACAAGCTAGGAGTTTTGGGAGCATCTCTGAGCACATCTGGGACTTTCAGTAGATGTCATCTGCCAGATGGGAGTGTACTTGCAGGATAGAGGCAGAAGCCACAAACACAGTGCTTGTCACAGAATTGTAGGGGTTGGAAGGAACCTCTGGAGATCACCGAGTCCGACCCCCTGCTTAAGCAGGTTCCTTAGCCAGGGTTACAGAGAAAGGTATCCAGGCAGGTATTGCGTATCTTCAGGGGAGACTCCACAACTTTGCTGAGCCTGTCCTAGTGTTCTGTCACCCTCAAAGTCGATACATTTTTCCTCATGTTTGTATCAAACTTCATACGCTCCAGTTTGTGCTCACTGCCTTTTGAGCTGTCGCACACCTCTGAAAAGAGCTTCACCACATCCACTTACCTCCTACCCATCAGATATTTATAAGCATTGACAGGATCCCCCCTTTCATTCTTTTTTTTCTCCAGGGTGAACAGCCCCAGGTCTCTCAGCCTTTCTGCATAAGGGAGATGCTCCAAGCCCCCCCCCGGACCCTCTCTGGAAGTTCTGTCTTAAACTTAGGAGCCCAGAACTGGACACAGTGATCCAGATGTGGCCTCACCAGGGCAGAATAGAGGGGGAGACTCACTGCTGTTGACCTGCTGGCCACTCTCTTTTTAATGCGCTCCAGGACACCACTGGCCTTCTGGCCTCAAATACACACTGCTGTCTAACCCAGTAGACTTTTTAAGGGAAAAGCTTGGCTCAGACAGTGAGATTTAGTTAATTTTAATACCAGTGAGAGGAAGTGAAGGTACAGTCCTCCAGCAAGAGCTGACCCCTTGCCAAGTACATGTACTTTATGGTGCTAAAGAAGTGGCAGAAGCTTTCTGAAGATGGCATACAGCATTGGTTCATACTTCTTCAAACAAAATACAAATGCTAAAACTTTAAAAATCAAGGTCACCTTTCTTTACTTGACATTTAAATTTTAAGGTCAAGATTAGGAGAAGCAAATCAGAATGCCTGTATTTAAAATCATGTGATACTCTACTGAAAAATGGTTGGGCTCCACTTAAAAATGGCTGGGCAACGTTGGCTGAGTAGCAAAGTTTGACCAGCAGAGTCTATTTTCAAGAGTGGTACCTTCATTAAGCTTTAACTTATATTTGTGTTCACAAACACAAACCCATGGGAATCCATGTGACATTACTTTCGGTTACAAAAGTGTTATGAGGGGCCTGTTGCAAAGCACGGCCACTGTCTTTCCTCAGTTTCATCAGCTGCTTCGTGGTTGAGACTGATCAGGCGATGCAGAAGCCACAGGCTGCTCTGGTTGAGAGAGATGCCAGGAAAACCAGGAATCCAAGGCTGTGGGAAACAAGTGATTATCCAGAGCTGTCTCTGAAGGAAGGCACGAACCTCACAGGGCAGGTTAGGAGAAAAGGCTGTTTGTAATGAAGATAATTTGATTACTTTTTTCTCTTTAAGAAATGAAGCTCTGATGTCAAAATACTCAAAGTCAGCCTTTCCTGGGAGAGAAGTTCCAGCAGCAGCATTGCTGTGGTGAAAAGTTCAACTTCCACAGCACTATCTTATTTCACACACCATCCTTACTGACCATTTGGTCACTGCTGAGCTGAGGCTGCAGTGCTCAAGTGAAAAAAGCTGCTGCCCAAACAGTAGCTCAAGTTTGGAGCTTTTATACAGTGCGGAAAGATGACAGGCTGCAGGCATTTCTAAAAGCCCAGTTTCGCTTTTCATCTTGGAATCCTCTAACATTCCTTTATGGAGGAATGGATCAGAACGAAGAGAACTATTTACAAATATAAAATGAAGAGTATGGAGCTAAAGCTTATCTGACTTTCTCAAGCATGCCATATAGGTAAAAGGCATCCGTGCAAGTAAGCAAATGTGAACTTGAAATAAATGCTGTGCTTCAAGAGCTGACCTGCTGTGCTAGTGATGCTGAAGAATCTAAGGAAAGAACTTAGGTAGCGCTATCTGAACTGCTGTGTCCAGTTTTGGCCTCCCTTGGTTTCCGGAGGTTGCTGCTAACAGAAAGCAGCCACAGGGGCTGGGTGGAGCAGTTCCCTTCCTGGCAGGTCAACCAGAGAAGCGTGCAGATGTACATGTCATCTCCTACCTCTGGGGCTGCTGTCCAGGTGAGCAGGTGGGCCAGAGGGATGCTGGTCAAGAGGAAATTCCTGCAGCACTTGTTAGAGAGAACCTTTAAATAACTTTCTTTTTTCCTGTTATGCCTTCGGTGTTTAGATGATGCAGGGACAAGGTACACTAATCCTAAGGTGTCTTCTGGTAACGTTTTATTATTTTTAGCCCAAATGAACTTAACTTTGCATAGCATTGTGCAGCGCCTGAGAGTGGGAGCCTGAGAAAGAAAGCCTCAGTTGTTCCAAATGCAGCCGTGCAAAGGGAATGCAGAACACAGATGAATTTCTTATGGCTTCCATAAGCAGCCTCAATGTCCTCCCATTTTTCTCTCTCCCAGTATTTGGAGTGGAGGGGAAACGGGTGTAGATGGAGAACAGCAGATTCGATAGAGCTGAACAGAGAAGGGGGAAGTTCCTGAAGGGGCAGCGCAGACAGGTGTGTGCTAATGTTCTTTGAACTGGTTTGGCACTTTAAATGTTTCTTACTTCCATAAGTTTAATCATCTGGGGAAATCAATTCTCATCTGTTCTTGGTCTCACCAGCTGTTTTTCCGTCTGTGGAGGGTGAATGCCAGCTCTAGCTGCTGATTGAAAGTAACAGAATACACAGTCCTGTGCATCAAGTTTAATTTGTCCCGCGGAATCTATCCCTGTTGCATGCAGATTGATTCTGAAATGTAGGTTGAGTTTGAGAATTCAGCAGTTAGTATATTGGAGTGAATGTGAGCTGAAAATACTGGGGCATTTGTATTTGCCTCTATAAAGTATGACCTTAAATCTTACTGTATTACAGATCTTTAAAAGTCTGTGTTAATGGCTATTCCAACTCCGTAGTGAAAACCATCTGACAATCCTATTTAGCTAGGTGAAGCTTATGCACTAAACCATACATGTACATTTCTTAACCAATACATAGAAAACCATATATTGATTACTTGCTGAACAGTAGATGTCAAGCATACAATGAATGTTGGTATGCAGAAATAACATATTCTGTGCTGAAGTATTCATCTAGAATAGATGTAGAATTCCAGCTTGTCATTGCCAGTAGTCAAACAAATACTGACAGGATTACTTGTTCCAGCTTAGCAAGCAGAAGTGTATAGAAAAGTTCAAATAAAGAGGAGAAGGCCCTAGCTTCAAGGCGAGGAGTTTAATTTCAACACATGAGATATAAGCTGGTGTTTTCTCGGAGGATGCAGTATCAAGCCATGTTCTTTTCTCAAGCAGTCTCTGTGGTGGCTGCAGTAGCATTACTTCAAGTTAACACTTGCATTTGAAAGTATGGCTTGTTTCCTTGCCTTTGAGATTGAGCAGTGACAATAGTTTTGTGTTATAAGAAGCATTTTTCTAGTTCTGAAGAACATTATCATCTTGGACTGGAAAAGTCATCTTGCATTGAATCAGTTGGTCACACCTCAGCTTACAGTTAGGAATAAAAAGCTCCTGAGTATCTCAGCCTATGGGGTAATAACATAGTATACATTATATATATATATATATATATTTTTTTAATTAAAAAATGCAGCTTTTGCTGAAATAGATCCAATTCCTGGCTTGGCACTGGACTACCTAAAAATCAACTTCTGTGTCTGAGAGCATTCAAACATTTCTTGAGCTTGGTGCTGTGATCACTGCCCTGGGAAGCTTCTCTGTCCAGGGCCCTCCTCTGCTAGCTGCCTGCACTTGAGAAGATTGCTTTTGTCTTTCTATCTCTCTTTATGAGACCTGAATCCTAAACTCATAGAGTGCAATTCAGAGACTTGATAAACAGTCCTTGCTTATCAGCTTGGCTACATGAGACTCAAATAGAACACCCCAAAGATATTTTCATAGCCTAGCATGACTCAGCGCATTGAAATCTCTACTATGTCAGAATCTCAAAGCTAACTGATGGAAAATAAACTGTATCTCTGAAGGAGAGTCATTTCAGAAGCTGCTAGGGTCTGGGAACATTCCAGAATTGGTTTAGTTTGCCTCTGGGAAGGCTTTAGTACCAGTGGCTAGGGAACCCACCAGTGGCAGCAACAGCTTGTTTCTCTAAGATTTAACTCTGTCGTGCTTGGAAGGATAAATAAATAGCTCCTCCTGCTCACTTTGCATAAATGTTTCATGAACACAAATAGCTAATATGAAAGGAATTTGAATGTGTCACCCAGAAACAATTCACTTTTACCAGTCTGAAATCGTAAGCAGAAAGGCAGCAGAGCCACCTTGTAGTACACTGCAAGCACAGAGGCTGCTTTGTGGCTGTACATATATATGGCAATATCCATACATTGCCTTTCCTGCCACACAAGAGCTCACAAGCTGGCACTGACAAAACAAAGTCAAGTTACCTTTTAAAATTACACCTTTAGCATTACATTTCTCATTTATACTTATTCAGATTCTTCACCCTCAGATAAACAGTAAGTCTTTGAATTAGGTCACTATCTCTCCAAAATTCAAGTACCAGACCTGCTCAGCCCGGCAACACAGAGAGAACAAACCTCAAATAATTACACTGATATCTGCCAGCACATGGAGGTTGGGATTTTTTGAGAACCACTTAGGATTTAACCTAGTAGTTGTGTAAGCTGGTGAAATACCATTGGTGCTCAGTCCAAGAAACAATCAAATCTGCTGTGTGGGACTGTCTTCTCATGGGGGCCTTAAGCACGTTTAGTGAAGGAGACTACTTTTTTTGATTCTAACTAAATTTTGCCTTATTAGGCAGCATTTCATTTTGAGCTATATAGTAAGGTCAAGACACCTTTGATCTTACAGAAGAAAGTTACTGCTCAGGTGTGCTGATGAATAAAAGAATACATGGACAGAGGGAGACACAAAATTTACAGCTAAGTGATGCTAGTGAAGCCAAGTAGTTTAAGTACTCTGGGCAGAAATAGATATCCCAATTTTAAGTTTTTCTCTCTGGCACCAGACCACTCTTTCTCTTTGGACAGGAACCAGAAGAGAACGGTGCCTCTGCATAGTATATAGTAACTACTTTTGCACCTTGCTGAATCTGATGGACCAAAGGATGGACCAAAGAACGAAGTGGTAGGAGGTTAAGTCTGTGTTTGACCTGAAGAAGGGAAGCTGTAGAATTGAGAGTGTTGTAGCACTCACAAAGACCTCACTGAACTTGGAGCCTGGAAACACCCAGGCACTGTGTGAGGGACCTCTTTTGGCTTCACCGGTGCATGGAGCAGCTGCCCAAACAGCACCATTTGCACAAGAGCTGTTCTGGTCAACAGGCACCACAATGGGAGCAGCCGCTGAACTCACTGCACATAGCAAAACAAGTTCTCTGTGGCAGCATTTGCATTTGCATTAGGAGTCAGACATGTTAAAATGCAGTACAGTAGTTCCAAAGTACAGAGCATTAATCACTGTAAAGGGAAGACAACAGTGCCACTTGTACAGCCACATCTGGGATATTTACCTTTAAGAGAGATGCCATGTGAGACCTAGTAATCCATGGATCCTCAATTCCTGTACCACAGGCCTTGCCTTGCTATTTAAGCCACAAAATTGTAAGCTACTTTCCTGTTCCTTGTTTATAGTCAAAATTTATTTTTAGTTAGTCAATGCATAAAGATACAGTGGATGTTCTTACTTTTTCATTTTTGCTAGCAAATAAATATATTTTAAATCATGGAGTTCTCACTGCCAAGTGTCTGATAAATCCAGAACACCAAGTTACAATTATTCATAGATTAGCAAATGCTTTGTGCACTGGTCTGTATGCATGTGTAAACACATTTCTACTCTTTACCAAAATAGATCGGAATTTGTGTTTTCAAATTTTATATAGCAAAATTAACCAAAATTCTTGTTTACCTGAACTATTTGGAATAAGATCGGATCATCTGCCGGATCAGTGTAGCCTTGCACTTCTAGCAGTGTAAGTACACAGTGCTTTGCCTAATGCTGTAGGCAGTACAACCAACACAGTGGAATTTTTACCTATAAGAACTTGGCTTAGGTTCAACTCCCCATCACACTAATGTAAAAAGTACTGTGAGGTGATCATGGCATTTTTTCTATATGGATTATGGACACACTTGACAAATGTTTTAAACTTTATCCTCAAGAAAGCTAGATAACAAAACCAGGGATGTTTCTGTTTGGATGAAGTGTTTTTGAACTGGTCAGCAGAGGGAGAAGGAAGAGAGGGACTGAGAGTGGCCCTGTCTGTTTCCCATCCTTTGAGAGACATGTTCTTCAACAGCTTTAAAGGCACGTTTTCTAATGGCTTGTGGTACTTTAAAGTACTTTGAACAAAACAGATTCGTGAAGAGCAGCAAATCTGGGACTTACAATGGATGTGTAGTATTAGTCTCTTAATACTAAAACTGCACCTGCCATCTGGATGCTGCAGGTGTGTGCAATGTAAGCTTTAGATGGACATCACAGCATTCAGTTCTATGCCAAAGTAAAAGCTGTGCTCACCCCACAGCCAGGTGTGTCTGAAGGAACACAAGCTAAACGTTTTAGCATGTAAATCTGAACCCAAAGAAACCAGATACCATCAGCTTTCGTGCACTTCCATCAGGCTTTATGTAATTGTTCCAGAAAGGAATGGAAAAATACAATTGTTTGTAGAAGTAGTTCAACTCATCTTAGAGTGCATTGGTTTCTACCCAAGCTTAAGAGAAATGTCTGCATCTTCAGTAAGGAGTCACTCTAGCAAATAACTTTAACACTCTTAAGTTAGGGATGGGTGAGGCTACGAAACACATTGTGTTTTCTAGAGGAAGGAAATTAATTTCCAGCCCCTGGGGCCCATTAGAATTGAAAATTCCAGATGGCTCTTACTTATCGCAGGTGGCTTCTTTGCTTTACTCCAAGGCTATTTTAAGTCATTCCACCTTAAGGAAAAATTTCAGAGATTAGACCTAATGAATTATTGTTAGAATAATTCTACCTGTTGCACGGGTGGGTGGATTCTCCCGGACTGTAGAGTCTTGAAACTCATTACAAGAACATTAAATACAAGAAGATATCATATACACAGTGTGTGTCTTATCTAAGCTACATGGTGATGACTGGGCACAATGTTAGAATAGGTAAAAGGCCCTTTCAGTTTAATTACATTTAATCTTACAGGCTAACATTTGAATGAAGTAAATTTAGAAACTTCTGTTTTCGGAAACTCCATTAATAGATTTTGTCAAGTCTTGTCAAGTTAATTTTGAAAATAAATAAAAGCAACTTAAGTTCCCCATGAATTCCAAGTCTCAAAAATAATTTGTGTGTCATTTCATGTAGGTTTTTGCATTTAGCCCATTCTAGGCCTCAAAGTTCATAATAGTGATGCAGCTCCAACAGCTGTCTCATTATCTTACAATTTCTCTTTGGAGCTGCGTATTTCTTTTACTTTAGTAACATTTTCTCATTTGTTAGTTGTTGAGGTAGGCATCGCTGGATCCCCACATCACAAGGAACTGGTTTTCAGAAGGGATAATTGCTATTTGGAGAGTTAGACTTCTATAATACTTTATGACCACCCCCCACCCCCCCCCCCCAAAAAAAACAAAAACAAAAACAAAAAAGCCAACAAAACACAAAACTCTCAAAACTCCAGAAACCTGACTTTCAAACATAATGATATTCTGAGTTAAAAGGACCTTTCTCCTCAAGCTCATATCTGACATTTCCACTGCTTGCTCACGGAAGAGGGGAGTTGCGTTTTCAAAGTGATTCAACAAAGGAGATGTCTCTAAACCTGTGAGCTCATTTCTACTTCTTTTCCCAAAAGTTTTAGAAGGAACAGCCAACAGAACACTTGTGAAAGCACACAGCTCCTTTATCAGTGAGACGTGTGGTGCCTATTTGTCTGTCCTGTGTAAAGCTGTGGGAGGAGCAGGCTATAAATCTTCTGTATTAGGGGGTGGAATTTATTTGAATGAAGGCAAAGGAAGAGAAATGACAGGGCTTGAACTCGAGCTACTTAGTATCAGGCTAATATTCTTAGTTCTTCCTTTTTTTTTTTAATTTATTTTTATTCAGGAATAGGTAACTTCAACAGAACTGTAGCAGTAAGGGAAGTGGAATAAGTGATCTACTCAGTATTCTTGTATTTCTCTCATTTCTCAACTTTTTCTTCTTTTCTTAAAACATTTCTATGTATCAAGAATGGCCATCATCAATCAGATCTTCCTTTTGAGCTGCCAGATATTAGACTCAGGTCTGGATCACACTGACTCATGAAGGAGGATAAAATTATCACATTGGAATCACGGGGCTGAGCAGTGACCTGGTGGGATGGGGACAGAATGTCAGAAGGATGCTGATGTGGCAGCTGTTGAGGAGACCTTGTGGAGTGACGCAGACAATGTAGGTTATGTTAAATGTGCAGATGTAGCCCCAGCACTCGGACGTAGTGGTTCTGGTGGGCTTGGCAGGGTGTGGGATGTTCCTGCATATTTTTCAGGTTAAGCAAAGCACCTGGAAGCCAATTCTCAGAAATGCTTCTGTGCTTTTTATTTTTCTTCTTTTTGCTCCATGCTCTCACAAACTGTTGATACCACTTCATAATACTCTATATGCTATCTCAAAATAGCAAAGGAAGTCCTCTATCTAAAGGTCTGTGCTCTGAAACCTTAATCCTGTTGATTTGAAAGCAGGAGCTCTCCCAGAGCTGCAGCACGCTACTTTTCCCTCACTGGTTGCACCCTGAGATATCTCTGAGCAAGCACTGTGCTGCAGCAGTTCCTGCCCTGCCCTCATGGTGTGTGCAGTGTTGCCCAGCAGCACGGTGGCAGCTCTGTAGGAATTCTAGGAGTTAAGTGAGGCTTTGTACAGAAGACTGGTGTGCAGGGGTTTGCTGGTTTCTCTTTTGACTACGTGTGTGGGAAGCAATGGGGAGATCAGGAAGGCAACAAACTTGCTTGTCAGTCCCAAACATTGTCTAAGTATTGTCCTAGGTCACCTTTTGAGTGGGAGTTTGCATTTGCCTGAAATTGAGCTTGCAGCATGGAGTGACTGTGCTGTGCACAGGAAGAAGCAAAACTTGCACGTAAAAAAAAAGTCATTGGAGGGTCCTTGATAACATTTTGCAAAAGGTTCCTTTGTTATCTAGGGGAGAAAGCTAAGGCAGGACTGCTTCTTTTGTGGCTGCATGTCCCTGGGGCACGGGCTGTTGTGTCCTATGGCAGAAGGCACCCAGTTGTGCTTGTATTTGCTGGAGGTGCACCAGCTGAGGCTGCTGGGTGCCTTTTCTTGGTGACTGCGCACACAGGATGAGATGTTTCTGTAAAGCTTCAGTCACATGAACATTCACCATTTGTTGCTGAGACTGGGGTGTGCTAAAACTGCTTAGGCCATGACAAAGCCCTACAAGGTAAATGCTGTTATCCACTGGCAGATCTTAGTATACGTATTCCTGAATTCATTATCTTCTCACTGAAACGTATCTGTTTTAACTGTTTAAATGTTTGTTATGGATCTGTATTTTTTTCTGCACTGCTCTGTTAGTTGTGTAGCCATATATATGTGTCAGTAACAAGGTCACAGGTCAGCATTCACTTCAGCAACAGCATCAGTTAGGGCTAACAGAATGAGTGATGGTTTTGACCAATTGCTATGCATGAAGGCAACAAATTTAATGTTTTAAAAATGAAAGGAAATGGGAGGAAATATCTGTTAAAAAGGATTAATAGAGATGGACGTTTTGAATAAATGCTGCCCTCTGAGTGATGTTGCTGTTTGCGTGTGTAATCAGGACTATTTTTATATTGCACTTTCTTTTTAAAATTGCTATTTTTGCTTAAACAATGAATATGACTGCATGCACTGTAAAGCTGAATGAAGTGCTAGATTTACCTTTGCAGAAGGTAAAAGATTTGCTAGACTTCATCTATTAAAATAACTTTGTAAGATAGTTGTAAAGTGGGCAAAATCATTTTATTCTTCGTGCATTGTGCCATTCACCTTGGGCAAAATGAAATAAAATCTTTGGTGATTATAAAAGCAGCAGAGCAGTAGTATTGTTGTGGTAGAACTTAAAGCACTGTAATTTGAACCTCTTCTTTTCCTTTTTTGACTATTATTTCTGCCTTCCAGTCCAAGTGGATGTAAATACTTGGAGTTATTTGTCAGTGAGGTCATCACTAGAATGGCTGCTTCATGGACTTAGTTCCTAATGAGATTATTAGGCCTGTATTTATTTTGTGGGCTCTGGAAAGCTGACATAAACTTAGATGTTATTTTGCTGCCAAGATTGTGTCTGAAGCTCATTTTCTTTTCCAAGATTTAAATCTAATATATCAGAGCTCCCAGAAGGTAGCAGGGATATTTGCACTGTAGAAATCCTTATTATGCACTGGGGAAAAATGATCTTGACCAAGTTCCAACCAAGTGGATGGATGCCTTATACTGATCAGACAAATAAAATATAACCCCAAAATCAAGACGAGAAGTCGCTTGGTAGGATTTTCTTCCTTATGCAGAATTTTCCTAGGACCTTGTTCTAAATGTGCTGCTTTTACTTAAAAGAACAACTGTTTTTACCAGTGGATTTGAAGCCTTCCATCCATGAGCAAGGTTATGCTGGAGCTGTGACAGAGATGATGCAGCGGAGCATGCTGGTGCTTGAAAAAATCTCACAGTGACACACTTCAGCAGTTTGGATGGGGAAGTGATGACAGATTCTATCTCCAGTTCCTGCGGGCTTTGTGCACCAGATTGTTACATATCATAAGCAGGGTAACAAATAGAATCCAGTTCAAATTCTGTGTAGGAACTAAAAAGTTGTATTCACATTGGTAATGTGCAGGTAAAGGTCAATTTTATTTTGTTTCCTAGCTATTCAGCTATTCAGCAGTATTTGTCCCATTTAACGTCTATTCTTCTAGGCACATGTCCTGTGTGACATGGTTATTGGAACAAGTGTTACTACTAAAAAGGACAATTACAGTGACATGTAGTTCTTCACTGCAAGTAAAAAATAATCATAATCAAGGTACTTCAATGAAGGTGTGGAGTTTTGAAATATTCTCCTACAGCCTTGTTGACTCTCGGATTCATTTTTGCCATGTTCTTTTTGCAACGAGGAACAGTTGGCAGTAAGTGTTTGCAAGTGACCAAATATGTTTGAATACTATAAAGAAAGGTAATAGATCTGAGGAAAATCTGTTCCAAGGCAGAAATGTCCAGTGATGGCATGCTCTGGATCACTAATGTTATTCACAGAGCTGAGTGGATCTGCCCCTGTCTGAATGACTTCTTCAGCTCCAATTGTAAATCTGGGGAGTAATTGTTAGCATCAGTAGCAGAAGCCATGGGGAATTTGACTAACACAAGATCACAGAGTTCTTTCATGCCTTAAAATCTTTACATAAATACCTGAGCCCAACAGAAAAGGGATTACTTCAGTATTTCTCATAATTTACTTCTCTATTAATGTAATTTCTCAGCTTTTAAAAATGACGTGCTCCAAACTATTACATGGCAATTTTGTTCAATGAAACTGCCTTCTCAGAAGGCAGATGGTTCTACTGAAGCCTGTGCAAAAGGACTATATTTCCCTTTAGATGTATACTGAAGTGATTGAGATGGAACTTTACATATACTAAAAATAAGTAAGAGCAAGTAAGTTTACTTCACATTTTGGATTTTGAATCCGAAGTATTCAAGATTTTAATACCTTTTCCTCAAAAAACTCAGCAGGTACGTGTGTCGTTTGCCTTCTGCAAGTCTGTTTTAAAGGGCTTTTTTTCTCTTATGTCACCAAAGACCACTAGAGGCAAACTGTCCCATCAACAGACTTGTACCTAGCAAATTACATGTCTTAGCAATTTAATAAACCAATAACCAAACATTCTGGTAAAGAGGTATGGCTATTTTTCTGGCTTTGAATATGAGTGCCTCGTGTACAACTAGTTTACTCTAACTGGATCAAACCTTTACTTATTTTTACTTATTTTCTCAGTTTTATAATACACATGAACCAGTGAGATCAGAATGAAATGAGTTTGCAAATGTTTACGCTTTTTTATCTGCATGGCAAGTAAAAATCTGAAATCTGAAGTGTCAATAATACATTTCCAGTTATTCTGTAAGCAAATTATGTTCCCCAGTAAATGTAAATATTGAAGCTGTGTTAAAATTTCATTGAATGTCTTTGCTATCCCTTTCATCTTTCATTTAAACAGAGTTCTAACAAGCATGCCATACAGGCATGTCTGATAAACTTCTTTTAGTTGTCTGGAAAATGTTTTTCTTTCAATTTCATACTGGGATTGTTTCATTGCTTCGTGTCACTTTTTGAAACTTAGTTTTTAAAATGAAAATGCAGCACTGAGAAGTTCTTCCTGTTACTGGAGTTTTCCTTTATCTGCAAGACGTTTTATACTCATTTCAGCATAAGTATGTGACCATATTGGAAAAACAACCTTTTTCCTCTATAGTAGCAAATGTAGTAATCTATGTAGTTTACAGCTTTTACTCTCTACATATAAGAAATATTTTGGCCAACCAAATTCCAATAGTCTTCTCGCAACAGATTTTTCGGAATTTCACATTGGTAATCTAGACTTCATGGTGACATCTTGATGAGGATCCCTGATGCTAAACAAATCAGTATCAATGGTGAAAAGAATTAACCAGCTGCAGAAATATCTGAGGCTCAGCTAGACCCTGCTGGCAGCCACTTACAGCAAGAGGCAAATGGAGGAAGATGGGGTTCTGTGTGGGCTCTGTGGCGGCTCTTGGAACAGCGGTTTGTTTTGCTTTGGAACAGCAATACAGCTGACATGTGGGCTCACCTTCTGTGTCTTCAGCTTGGATCTCTTTTTAACTCAGAGGTCTTTTGGTGGTTCAGTGCTTTTATTGGAACCCTCAGGCATGTTCTTCTATGTTCTTTCATATCAGAGGTGGCACTATTTTGAAGGCTTGGTGTGTACCTCTGGCCTTTGCCTGTGTAGGTATGCCTGTACCTGTGCCATGGAGGGACTGCCCATGGTCTGTGTCTTTCCTGACCTCCTAAACTTGTCTGTGCCTGATGGTGGCGGCGGTTTGTTTGTTTTTAATGTGAATATAGGTTATGCATTATACATAAATTACTTGCTTGAAACATCAGCACAGATCAGAATATTTTTTTGTATTAGTAATAACCAGGAGTATGTCCCATCTCTTGAGAGCAACAGCCAAGACCCAGCTCAACCCAAAGGGAATGACAGGAAATGATGAGATAATAAACATCTGAAGTGTGGGAATATAAACAACAGCAAATACAGTTCCATGAAATGCAGCTTATACAGTGGTTCCTCCCAGATCTCAGGCACTTCAGAAACAAAGGGAGGATCTTGAATCTCTGTTGGGATTTGTTCTTTGCCAGACATTTTTCATGTATTTTGTCATAACTTGTATTGTGTGTGATTTCCAGCCTTTCTTTTCCTTTAAAGCAGATCAAGTATGTGCCCAGCATAGTCATTTCATCTGAATTTCCTAAACCCCAAAATACATGGCAGGGCACTAGAGTAATGGAATGGTCTTCCATTATTTGAATATATGCAAGGCAGGCACAGAGAGAGATGGAGTTAAGCTTCTCTTTTGTTAAGTATTGTCCTACATGGTAGGGATAACATTTTTGTTGGAATAGTAGGGTCCTTCTCTATCAGAGCCTTATAAATCTTGCTTCAAACTTTGTTCATTGTCTTATTTTAATAATGACACACTGTGGTGGTATATTGCTGTTTGTAGGAGAGCAGTATTGTAGAGAAAAATAACAATTCTTATTTATTTATTATCAAGATGAAACTAATCAGACAAACATATTTAGTTGATGTATGTTGGAAAATAGAACAAAGTTTTTACTTCTTAAAACACTGTGTAACCTTCCCCCATACATCTCTTGTTGCTCTCCATCTGAACTGCCGTGTGCCTGAATGCTCCGTGAGGTTTTTAAGTGCCCTGAGAAAAGGAATAACAAATTCCCTTGGAAACCTGATTCAGTCTGCAGCAACTTGCCACACGTTTTGATGCACCAGGAGGTGCCCGTGGTAGGGATTTCACTGACCAGTGCTGGGCCTGTAGAGATCACGTTGCAGTGCCTGGATTGAGAAGGAAACAGGATCTCTGGAGAAAGTTACAAGGCCCCTTACAAGGCAATGGACTTCTTTTCACGTTTACTGATACATAACAGATAAATATCTCATTACTGTTATCTTGATACTGAATGCCCTGTACGTTCTGGTTTTGTTCAATGTCCCGTAAACCTCTCTTGCATTATACATTCACGTGCATACAGATCTGCTATAGAATTTTCCACAGTGGTCCCCACAAGCTAAAAAGCATTAGACACCAGCTACTTACCAATGCATTTCATGATTTTTTGTTGGTTTTTGTTGTTTACCTACCAGTCTCCTACTTTCCCACAGCCCATCAGGGACATTGCTTTCGTTCTGTTTAAGTGTATTTTCTTCTGAACAGTTCTTTGGGTACTTTTCACTACCCTTGGAAGGCACTCAGAAAATTCCGTCATCAGTAAAAGTTAAAGGTCTGACTATTGGAAAAGGAGGACCAAAAGAGAAGACAGTTATCAGCTGAGTAAATAGTTGTGAGATGTTTCTGGTTTTCGCTTTACTTGGTACCAGTTCTTCTGTAGGACTGCTGAGCACTTTGCATAGACACAGACATGGAGTGGATTTTCTGAAGGGCAAGTTTTTGACTGTATCTGATAGAATCAAGTGGTCCAACTGTCCAGTAATTCACATATTAGTGCTGCTCAATTGCTAAGTGCCAAGAGGCCTTAAATAAATCCTTTACACAAGAAAAAATTGTAACTGTCACAGTACCAAGATTCTTGTGTCCTGCATAGATTTCCAAACTATGTTGTGTACTTCCCACATTTTATTTGCTCGGCCTTAGTAAAAGGGGCACTTGAATACTTCAGAATAAAAGCTGTGAGTGCTCAGTCCGTTCTTCTAACCCAATGAAGCCCCCCCTCTTTAGGTCTTTTGCATTACATCAGCTTGAAATAGGGCAGTATGAAAAGAACTGCCAGGCTCTGTTGTATTATGGTCCATTCCTCTCTTTTTACTTATGAACTACTCTTTACTTAATATTTAAGACTATTAAAAACCATAACTCTTAACTCAGAGGAGATAAAACAGAAAAAAGAAAGACATCAGTTTTGCTTAAAGAAGAAAAATCTTTGGTACCTAAAGGCAAACTGAAGTCTTGGAAAATAGTTTTGGGATAGTGTTAGGAGGGAACTATGTGACATGACTTAAGGCAGTATGATGTAGTGTTTTTGCTTAATGAGCAAAATGAATAGGGCTGAACTTTGAACAGGTAAAAATTGTTCTTGAGTACATCTGTAACCTGCCTTTCTGTCTTTATCAATGAGGAATGTTCTTTCTTCCCCTGACTCAAATGCATGTTGGCTGTTGGAGCCACAGACTGGAGTCTGCTGCCAAACCAGTGCTTCTTGGTGTCTGAAAAGGTGGACCTAGCATCAGCAAGAAGCAGATACTTTATTCACAAAATAGAGGGAAACAATGTGATATGTCCAGTTCCTGAACTGTTCTCAGCATCACTGGGAGAGCAGCCCATATTTTCTCCTCAGATCCTAGCTTTCAAAATTCCTAATTTCTTTCTGGAAGGAAACAGTGGTACAAAGGCTCTTGATCAGGAAGAGAGAAGAGATTTTGGTTATTTAGGCAATCTCTTGGCATGTCCCACTTTCTACAAAGGAAGCTTGAAGATATATGGGATCTCACAACTTCAAAGGTTAACATGGAAGCAAAACAGTATTGCATCAGCACTGACACAAACACCGTACAGCAGCAGGGGATGCTGAGTCAGTAGGTGTCAGTGCAATGCTCTGATCCTCCTGTGAGTCATCGTGACAATAGCAGGGATTATTGATGTAACCTCCAGTACCTTTTTACATTCAGAAACAATCCATCAGACAGACAAGAAATCATTTGTGATGTTCAGATTTTGATCTACCTATTTTGAAGCTTGATGAGGTAATTCTTTGACTTCAGTCCACGGTTCTAACCTCACTTAGGGTTATAAAATCATATGCTTCCATCCTAACGTCATATCACGAGGGCGGTTGGTTTGTTTCAAAAGCTTTGAGGAAGTGAAGGAAAGTTGTTCTGTACATCCCAGATGTCACAGCAGATGTGACTAAGGAAACCCATTACCTTGATCCACCACATTTGAAATCCCACCCCCTTCCACCTGCTCTCCTTGGCTTACCCTTGCTAGTCTGTGTAGGTCTGCTCTGTGCTAAGATAGCTTGTGACATTCTAGCTTGGAGCATAAACAATGAAATGCAGAATTTGAAAAATATACATGAATAAAAGGTCAGAACTCTCCCAGGAAAGAATAAAATTCTTTTTTTTTTCTTTAATGCATAACTATGAAAAGCAAGTTAACCTTTGGGTTTTTGAGGAATTCACCATGACAGTGGTCCAGCTTAAAAATAAACAACTACTACTCCAAGTAAAGCGTCTAGAGATGCCCACATTTATTCTCTTGGCCCTGAAGATTGCAAAGTATGCAGTCCCAGCTTTAAACAGCTATGCTGATGTTGCTCATCCTTGGCAGCCTGGAAGGGCAGAAGTTGCTGGGCTGAATTGTTTTAGTTCAGTGGGAACAGAAGAACTATTGCATTCTGCTATTTATTTCTTTAATCTGGTCTGCTGTCAGATTTGAAATTTCCTTTAGCAATGTTACTCTGAAAAGAAGAAAGAAAAGGGAAAACTATAAATGACAAATTTTTCATAGCAGTAACAAAGATCTGGAAAAAACAGAGGCACATCTGACTCTGACAAGGAATAGGGTGTTACTGATGGATGTACAGTGCTCTGTCCCTGTGGTGACCTGAAAGAAATGATGTTTCCATTTTATCTGCAAAGGAGAAAACTTAGTTTCAAAAAAGCCTTTAATAAAGGTTTTAGTTATTTGATCTTTTTTCAGAGACTTGCTTTTCCAGAGGACTGTGGTAAGAATGTGATCTTGAAAGAAATTCAGGGAAATGGACGGTTCACAAAGAATACAGTGGGCATGATTAGCTAATGACTAATGCCACTCTTTGTGAGTTGCCACAGGAAGTACGCAAGCGATGGGTTTGACCCAGCGTCATTCCCACGCACTTAGAGGGAATGCCAGTGCCTGTTAGCCCCGCTCTCCCTAGGGCAGCAGAACCAGACCTCAACAACCCTCCTCTGCCAGACAGTGCTTCCAGTTGTGCTGATCTCTATGCTGCAAGGTCCTTCATGCTTCACTGCTGAATTTTATTCTTGCCTTTCTGGTGGAACTGGCTGAGTTCCTCTGCATGTTTCTTATTTCTCTCTTCAGGGCTTTGTATTTTGAAATAACCACGTGCTTTTTTGCTTTGACTTCCCCTAAATTAAATCTTGTTAAATCAATAATAGCATCAAATTAAAGAAAATTCAGTAAAACAATCTATGAATTTTTGAATTGGACACATAAGGAAAGATGAAGAGAAGTTTCAGAACTAAGATTTCCTGCATTCTGTATCTTGAGTGCCTGTACAAGGAAGTACTTTAAACAGAACAGTTTATCCTCTCAGTTTTAATGAGTGCTCATCAGGTCATAATAAAAATTGTAACTCAAATTGCAATTGTAACTGGCTTCAGCACTGTCAAAAATATGAGCTCTATTTGTTGCCCTTGTAGGGCCTTATGCAGAGCAAATTCATGACAGTGTGATCTGCAGCAGGCACTCAGTGTGCCATTGTACACATGCAATAGCTAGCAATAAAGTATACTGGGATCCTAGGAAAGACTTGGGCTACTTCGTAGGTTTGAGACAAAATTATTCTGTACTGCTTATGGGCCTGGCTTTGTACTGGCCATATAAAAATAACAGGATTTTCCACATCTGGCAGAGCCTGTGTGCATTACAAACTTTCCTAAGTCTCACAGTGTTAGGGAAAGAAAAAGGACATGGCTGGAAATTGGGGAAATCTGTATTCTCTTCTTAGCTTCCTTATGTGACCATGGGAAAAATCTGTTCATCCTCTCCTAGGTCTTCCTCTTCGTAGTCCCTGTTGTTTCCCAGAATTTCTGTCCCTTCATGCCACCAAGTTTTGTTACTTTGAGATTTTCTCGTCATGCATCTCTATAGGCTGCTGCTGTAGAAACAAAGATCTCTTATGTCATATGTGCCAAAAGGGGCAGAGAAGTTATGTACCTTGGCCAAGATGTAAGAGAAAAGATAATTCCTGATTTCTAGTTTTTTCCCTTTTTTACCCCAAATTATTTTCTGAGGTGTGCCAAAACAGGGTACCTTGCACACAGTAACTCAATCTGTATGTGAGTGATAATTCAAATTTGTGCTAAAAGGAAGTCAGATTAAATTTTGATGTGCTTTCCTACTACCATTTAACACATTAGTCTCCCCATAAAGGAGGCCTAGCATTCAGTGACTCGTGTTATGTAAGTAACTGAAACATTTCGTAGTTTACAGAGAAGAATGTTCTTGCTCATTATGTGGATGAAAGGAGATTGCTGTATTTCAAATGACGTGTATAATTTAACACTTATTTCTAGGACTGTTTGGAACAGTGAGCAAAGAGAAACTTTAAAATGTTTGAAGAGACTTGAGTGCTTCATGGTATTTAATGTGACAGTGAAACACACAGACCAATAACTGGTGAGACTGTGCTAATGGAAGATTGGCTCTGAATGCTAACGCTTCCTTACTGATAATGGTATTTATTTTAAGACATAAGTAGATGCTAGTATTTGCCAGTCCGTAAAAAGCCGCTAAGATGTCCTATTTCTTCTGCAACTCGTTGTCTGCTGTGCCACCATAATGGAAGGAGGGATGGGAAGTAGTGTTCCACGAAGATCAGCCACGGTAAGGCGGTAAGGTAGCCAGCGGTAAAGAAAGTGGCATGGCATGCTTGCTGCAGTCAACTGTTTTGCGGATAATATGAGCATGGGATATTCTGTATTTTAGCAGCGCAGAGTTCACTCAAGTGAGATTTCCCTGTGCAAAGGGAAATACGTAATTGTGGTAAATTAAATGAAGCACTGCTTCTAAAATTTTGAAGCTCAGCAGAGTCCAAATGCCACCATCCTCTGCAAATTATCTTCATATATTTACATGCTTCCATGTTTTAGAGAAGCTGGATCTCATTCAGAAAGCATTAACTCCGATTCTGTCTCAGTAGTCCCGTTGATTTTTTTAACAAGACAGCAATGTCTGTCTTTCATGGGCTGTTTTTGGCAGCAGCTAGATCTGTAGATTCTCCAACAAATTGGGCCAGCCATTTCCCAGATCCCTGACTTTTTTAAACAAACGTAGCAGCTAGACACCTCCAGGCAATGACAGCGTGGCAGGTTTATGTCCTAACTGTTGAACCTTCTGTAGAAATTAATGAGATCTATGCCTTGTAAAAATCCCTCAAACTGTTGCATTATTTATTTATATTCTGCTTCAAGGACAACACTTTTCAAGCCAAGAGATGACACAAAGGAGCCTTGGGCTGTATAAATATAGAATCTTTTTATTTTTTTGGTTAATAGATACAGTACATTTTTTGACTACATATGAAAGCGTTGTTTTCAGTGCATACATTCTGCAGACAGACAGGAACAGGGCAGACATACATTCCTTGGTGTTTTGAGTATTACATGGCACTTAGTTTACTTTCTCTGAGTCCTCAGTTACTGGGCTTCCCCAGTTTTCACTAGCTGCTTTGACAGCTCAAGATCCAAGAAGGAATGACTGGAGCAGTATGCGCTGGCTCTCGTGGCACAGCATTGCCAAGCAGGACAACAGAACGCTGCTCACTGCGCACCACACAGGTCTTCCTGCAACCAATGCCCTTAGGGCGCTGCATTTGCTTGGGGTCCAAGTGAACCGGTCTGTGTTAACAAAGTATGAAACCAACACATGCATCACAGGACAAAGTCAGTGCTTGTGCTGAACCTTTATGTCCTATACAGTGACCAACTCTTGATAGGATCAAATCCAGAAGTCCTCCCTGAATTTTACTACCTAGGTTGGTACTTAACCAAAATTCTTTCTGCCTTTTTTCTTTTATGTGTCACAGCACAAAACCAGGAAAAATGGATCACAGGTCTTGGCCATTAGTATCTATAGGATGGGACAAAAGAAACATTGCTACCTTCTGTATTTTCCATTCACTTTATCAAAAGAAAAAAATAGATCCAAGGTGTGATCCTGGCCAATTCCTGCTTTCAGGAACACACGATAATGCCTCACTTTGTTGTACAGCTATTTCCTATTTGCTGCTGAGTCCTGGTGGTACCAATTTGGTGCTAGTGGCAGCTAGAGACCATTGGTCCCAAACACCCTTTCAACTGGAATTGAGCCAGATGGAATTTGTAAAGCAGGATGGTGCCTGGCAAGGCAGAGCCAGTGCTCAACATGAAGGGTCATTGAGAAGCAAAGTCATAAGCTGCTTACTGGCCAGTAACAAGCTAACATTGATAAGCATTTTTACAGTATACAATGCATAAATGCAAGGAAAGAAGTGCCTGGCTACTCCAGGTTGCACTAGGTAGATGGCAGGCTGGATGCCTGGAGAGTTTCATGTTAGTGAAATGTCTAAGCAGAGCAGCTACGTCTGCAGGCAGCTGTGAATGTCTGCATCATCAGCATTCAGGGGGTTTAAGTGTCAGTGTTTTTGTTTGAGCTTGTTATTCAGAAAGACTTTACGTTTTTATCTGTCCTTTCTTGATATCCTGTGCAGATGGTGTGGGCCCAGCACCCTGGCATCCCTTCTAATGAGGTTAATTTGTAAGAACCAAAGAGAAATCAAATTGAGAAAGCACTAAGAGGAAGGTGAGGCTCACGTACATAGACACCAAACTTCATCTCACTACAGACACCAAAAATTAAAAAATTAGAAGAGTGAAAAAGCTTCTCTCATTCAGAGAAGGATACAGAGATGCTTCCAGGCACATCAGAGTAAACCAGTTTCCTGTGCCTATATTGGAAACATTTTTAATGTGGGAAAAAAGCTTACGTCAGTGTGTCTAGTTCAGCCTCTGCAAGAATGGAGGATGCACAAAATACCACAGTGAGATGGGCTCTATATCTGACTTTACTCAAAAGAGGAAAGCATAAGCTGTGATGGGTAAATACCAGCACACAGACAACAAGGAGAGCAAGGAGGAAGTAGGGGCCCAGGCTGCCAAGCCCACCTGGCTGCTGACAGTGCACAGGGGAAGGCACTTTTTGGCAGACTGTATGGCTGGAGGGTGCTGGGAGGAGACAACACATTTGTTGTGAGCTCTAAGCTCCTCTGCCCCAATTCTGCAGAGTTACAGAAAGAAAAACAGGACAGTGGGCTCCTTTAAGAAAAACAAAGGTACTTCTCAATACTCCATCCCACTGAGTTCAGTAAGATTAGAAAAGGCAGGTGGCGAACAAGAGCTGAATAAGAATCCCTGAGACATCTGAAAAACTATGAAACATCACCTCACTTAGACAACTTGGCTCCTTCTGATGCTCTAACTGATACACCAGCCTGCAGTTCAAACAGAAGCAGTGGAAATCCCTCCCCTTTGCCTTGAGCTGCAAAGTGACACTTTCAGGAATGAGATAAATCTGCTGGAATCATGGAGGTCCCTGCTTCCTTACTGAAACTGACTGATGTGGAAAGCAAGCGAGAGCTGGGACACGAGGGCCAGCAGAGCGCCACCGTGAGCTGGCACCAGTGGGTGCTGCAACCTGCAAGTGTCAGTGAAATGCTTTGTGGAGATCCTTAACTCTGCTATGTCTGCGCATCTTCTGACTAAAATACAAATGTTACCATATAAATGAATCACTACATTTGTTCCTACTGGGTAAACTATATACATCATTGTAAGAAAAGAACAATAATTAAATTAAGGGAGGAGAGAAAAAGACAAAATATTAGTAAATAAAATAGAAAACACATATGTTCAGTAATACTTTTAGGTAATATTTTTGCTTCTTACAGTTACCATAGAGGGAAAAACCTTCAACTTAAAATAAACATTTCATCCCTGCTAAGGAGGAAAGGCAGTGTGCTCGGCTCTCTTGGAAGAAGGCACTTCAAACAGCAGCATTTCCCAATCTTTTTTAAAACTGAGAGCAGAGTTGCACTTGTTTTGTTTTTCCTACGTGTGCTTATTTCAAAGTTTATAAGCAGAGCTTTTTAAACATTGTCATTTTCTTCTGCTACACAACAAGGCACAACAACAAACCACCTCACGCTGATTGATGCCAGTAACAGCAGAGCCAGACAAACCATAGGCACCTTTCTTTTTCTTTCTGCCACCTGAATAAATTATTTTCCAAATAAGTGATCTGTTATTTGATCAGAGCTATAGATAATTTCCTATTTCATGAAAAACTGATCCGGTGAGTTTTCTGTGACCCATCAGATGAATTATTTCCCAGTATTCTGTTACTTGACCAACTTTACCTCATACATAGACACTAACATACAAAGAAGTGCAAAAATGGCCATAAAGCAACTACAGACCACAGTTATTTGCCAGGCTCACTATGAGCAATGGCCCATGGGCTCCTGCAGGTGATTTCTTAAACAGCTCAAATCTGAGGCTGAGGAGAACAAGACATGGTTCCCAAGAGCCCTTCCACCAGATGCTTTAGCATTCACAGTTAGGATGGCATGGGCTTTGGGGATTTCTCCCCTTTGATCATACCTGAGGCTTTTTCTGTTTAGTTCAATGCAACCAACTGTAACCAGTCTTCCAGAATATTGTCTTCATTGCTGCAAGGGCGGTTAGGCTGTCTTCAACAAGGTAAAATAATTATTTGCCAAGTGTTGGATGTTTTAGAAAGAATTAATTTGTAATCATTTTAGTTTGTAGTTAATTTCTTTCTCTAAAGAAGTCTAATTAGAGTATCAATTCTAAAAAAGAAAAGGCAAGGGTTATGCAGACCTTGGAATAAACTGCACAAAGTTATGTCCAGGTCTGGGTTTATAACTTAGGAAGTTATAGGCTTGGCTGTCAACATACATCTTTTTTATCTTTGCTTTTTCTATCTGAAAACTCCCTTTACCCCTTCCTAGATTTCTAATGTCAGCACTGGATCCTTCCCAGCACATTAAATGACAAAGATTAGTTGCTTGATTCTGAGGTTGCTGTGAGGATGGTTGGGGTGTGCGTGGGAGCTGGTGTGCACACCTGTAGGCCAGCAGTCCCTGCTGCACACCACTTTTGCAAAAGGACAGCACACTTTGAATTGCTCAGATGTGAGAATTTGTGACCCATTCAGACCGGCACGAGTGGATTCCAAAAATCTTTGCAGCACTCGTGGATGGTTTAGATACAGAAGGCATGGCAGATCGTAGCAGTATTTACCTTGGCAAGCAGCTGGAGACAAGTGTGTTTTACATATGCTCACAGCTGAGAATGGGCTGGTATTCCCAAGATCAAACTGTTGGGCATCTGCCATAGAATTCAAAGGAAGAGTTTTTTTTCCCCAATTTTAAATAATCTGTGGCCAGAAAGGAAACAGAGAAATGCTGCTACACTGCTGATGCCTCAAGGTTATTTATGTGTTCATGTGTCACTCTCATATTGTGGATGAGTATTTCATGCACATTCACACAGATGTGCACGTGTGCTGGGAAACACCGCCTGCATGAGCTGAAGGTTCTTACTTAATGCAGTGCTGATGCCTTGCAATCACTACAGATGCATCTCCATCAAGGCTCCCTATTGCATAATGTTAAAGAAGTTGCTGTTTGAACAAGGAGGGAAAACAGGGCATCACATTTAACAACACTGTATGTATATATATATGTATATATGTATATATACATATGTATATACATAAATGGATGCTGGCTGCTTCTCTGTTGTGTCGTTTGGGGAGTGGATCCTCTTGGCAGTGGAAATTGTTAGATCACAAATTGTAATAAACATATTTTGGATTTCAAAATATTCCAGAAACATTTACTGAAGGTGAGTTCCCAAGTTAAGAGAAATGTTTTAATTTCTGGATTCTTTTCAAACACAAAACATTAGAGTTTATGGCTCTAATTATCAGCTGATACCTTCCAGCCTCACACCAAGCAACCCCTAAGATGGGTGCAGGACCAGTGGGATCAGTATTGTCACAGCTATCGTGAGGGATGACTCTTGGTGACTTACGGAGTAAAATATGGTTAATAAACAATCCCTGCTAAGGGAGGAAGGATGGGAGCAGTTCTGGGTTACAGCTCCTATTAACACTTCTTATAGACAGTGTTCTAATTTGCCACATATTTTGCAATAGGCCTTTAAAGATAGAGAAGGGATGCTCTCAAAGATTTTCTGCTCACATCAGAGATGTGCCAGATGAAACATAAGAACCAGTGTGCTGCTGGGTTCCCCCTTGGTTGGCACACAGCCTTTTTATGGAATCCATCGTGGCCAAACGAAGCACCAAAGGCCCTGCACCAGGCTGGGCTGGTTACACTGGGGGTGCAGAGCAGTGCACAACAGAGTTGTAATCCGGAGGGGGGCTGTGGCACTCCAGGCTTGGATCCATAGGAAGGAGCACAGAGTCTTCCAGTGGGAAGTCCATGGTGTCCTCTTCAACCTGCAGTGCGGGCTGGTATTTGACAGCTTCACGTTCATGGTCAGATAAGATGGACTCTTTGCTCCTGCTAACAGCTCGCCGCCTGTTGAGAACAAGCAGTATGATATATGGATCCATGGGTTTTATCTGTGTTACTCATGGTCAAAATTATTTATAGACATTTACATATATAAAGCATTTCAATTTAACACTGCAGCACTATGTAAGTTGTTGGGTTTTTTTTAAGAACTAGGTGTATTGTAAGCAGATTCAGGAGTAAAGCTGGGAATCCCAGTGCTCTCTCTGGTTAGCCTTATGTGTTTCAGTGCACTCTATATGTCTTAGTTATAAATGCACCTGTCCTGTACATGCAGTAATACTCTCTTTATGATATTTGACTTTTCTGAAATCAGAACTGAAGACTATGACTATGACTTTTCTTTAACTGTAATAAAGGATGAAATGATGAATAATCATATCAGACTCCAATTTTAAATGATACTAAAAGCACTGTAGGGCAAGATCTCTTTGATGTTCTCCAGCCCAGTAAAATTCCTGAGCCGCACACTAGCAAGTGGTAGTGATGCTCAGTGTGACAGCTGCTGGCCTGTAACCAGTTCTATCAAAAGTCTCATTTTCTGCTATCTCCTCCTATTACAGGCGATCCAGGTGCTGCAAGAGAAGCAGCTTAAATCACCAGAGCAACCTCAGTGTCCAAAGTGGAAGAACTCAAGGGAGAATTTGTATCACAAGGTGACCCTGAGGAACAGCAAGCATTGTGGAAAAAAAGGTACTTGTGTTGTAGATTGCCTTAAAAATTATTTTGGTAAACCTGGTTTCTTCCATTTGAGGAATTCTTGGAAGAGAGTTGGATAATTTAGGAATGGCTCTGGTAAGAATCCCAACCTGAGAATGGCTTTTGAACCTCTTCACTTTGCTTACACACCATTACCATGCACCTCTCTAGGGTAAGTCACTCACAGACTGGTTGTGACGTTGCACATCTTGGCTCAGATTGATTTGTGAATTGCCTGGGAAGACTCAGAACTAGGCAGTGCTCAAGCACTTTCAGCGTGCATTACAGATTTGTTTAAAGGAGAGTAATGCTACTTCATAATCACACTAAATCAAACCAAAATAGTCAACAGCCATCACATGATTGTGTTATTCATTACATTTACTTTATCTGTACTGCTTCAGTGACTGCAGTCCCCAGCAGGTGATCAGAGACTGGGGGTGTTGAATGTTTCTCAAAGAAAGTGAAACCATTTCCTGCTCCACCGAACATAAAGCAATAGCAAAGAGACAGATACAGAAATTGAAGACCAGGGGCAGGTACAATGAGCAGTGGAAGCAGTAGATCAGGAGCTGTGTGTGTTGTTGTGTTGTGCAGGTGCAACACAGAGTGCTGCAATCCTAGGAGCAGCTGGTTCTGGGCAGGACAGAATTGCAGCATGCAGCTGTGCTCAGACCTGCCAGGTGATGCCACTGTGACTCCAGGACTTGTATTACCCTGCCTCTGAATCTGGAACTTAGCAAGTGCTTTGGTTTTCCTACCAGCTGCAAATACTCTCAGTCTGAGTGACAGAATTAGAGCCAATGCCTCCATTTAAAATGTTGCTAATTCTGGAAAGGTCATGGGCGCAGTGCATTGGTAGAGTAGAATACTACTTTATGAAATATATCCACAGTCACATGTAAGAGCCTGTCCATCTGTAAATTATCCACCCCTGTAGGTCTCTCTTAGAGAACTGTGCAGCAGGTGATGCTGTGTGCATCCCAGTGCACGAGGCTAGGAATAATAGGCTTGCAGCCAGACTCAAGCAGAGCAGATTGCTGCAGTCTCAGCCGGCTGCAATGGGAGACTGGCTGCTTTGTGGCTGGCCTGATGTTAGCGTACAGTGCTGGCTTCACACAGAATGTTCGTGTCCCTAGTTGGGTCTTGAGGAGCTGAACACAGACATCGGAGTGGTAAGAGCCAGCCCACCACCTCCTGCACATCCAGAATAAATCTGGGTCCTATGACTTCTTAAGTGCAAAGACACAGTTTATAGATTAAAGCCAATGTTACTGTGCACTTGACTTACACAGGGCTCTGAAACCAAATTCTAAAATAAATAGTAACCCTGAGAGCTTCAACAGAAACATGCCATGCTCTGATTTCACAGTCTACATTTCTGGCTTCTCATTTGCCAGGTATTAAAGCTGTTGTTGGAGACAAGGCAAAGCTTGGAAGTACCTGTGTAACTTGGCCCCAGTCTGTGTAGTTCAGGGTGTTGGAGAACAGAAACGTTAGGGGTTAGTTTGGCTACACAGTGGGAAACTTAGAACCACGTAGCCTTCCAACAAGTGTTCCTGTTGGATTTCTGCCCCTGAGGCCAAGGGATATCTCAAGGAGTGCAGAAGGCTGATGGGCGAGGTTGGAAGCAAATTTTGTCATTAGCCATGTGATTGCAGAGCAAAATGCAATTAACTTTAGAAACTATCCTTTCTTTCTAAATGCATTTTCTAAATTGAAGCTATGCAAGAGTCTTGCATTTTTCCCTTTTCTGTTCTATGCTTACTGTCACTCCAATCTGCTCTGTTCGTGCTCAGACACAGAGAAATGTACACATGCTTGGACTGTATATTGGCAAACCAGACTGCAGCTTCCCTTTTCTGTCTCTCCTTGAAATCTCATTTTTTGCATGTGAACTGCCACAGCACATCAGTCAGTGCAGCTACGCATTGCCCCTGGCAGTGCTCAGTGCTCTGCCTCAGGGAGCAAAAACCCCTCTGTGCCCTGAGCCAGATGTACTGTCCTGGATAAGGTAGCACAATTCTCCCTGAGCCCACAGATAAATATTTTCTGATAGAAGTCATTAGATTAATCACACAATAGCTACAAAAGTTAGTAGTGGATATGCAATTAAATAATTTCATTAGAAACTAGCCATTATTTGACTCAGTCCTGCTGGGTTGGTATTACGCTGCCCCAAAGGTATCTTCTTAGGCTGATTTTGCCTAACTTTGGAAAACTGCAGCACAGGCAGTGACAAAGGAGACGTTCAGTTTGGGTAAACCTGCTCAGCACTGTGGCTGTGCCATCCAGCTCTGTGCAGCTGTCAGTGTTCTCCCCCCAGCACAGTGTGAGGATGAGGAATGTGAGCACTATGATGCTCAGTGAAACATGGTGAGGATGAGATGCACCAACACTGTGACAGTCAGTGAAAAACAGTGAGGATGAGGTATGACATCAGTGAAACACATCTGCCCACTGATCCAGGCTGATCACATTTTACATGAAGACCAACTTGAAAACTTTTCTGTCCTTCCCAGAACATGTACTGTTTGTGGCAGGGCACAGGGAAAGATGAAAATCTAAAAATCTGACCTGAACGCTGCCATTTCCTATCCTTAAACTGATTTTGTAACCAAAAGGACTCTCTTTCATAATAGGCACACTTGTATGCAGCACTGGTTGGGGAAACACACTGCAGATGCAGTGAGCTGGCTTCAGCCTTATTTCATTGGCAGCACTGAGACTGCAGGGCACAGCACTTGACTCCTCTCTTTCAGAAAGACACCTGCAAATTAGGGAGGTTTATGGAAGAAGTACAAACACTATGAAAGCCCTGGAGGAACCAGTAGTGAAAGATGAGAAGAATGCAAATGGGTAGCAACAAATGACATTCATAGCAACCAGAAAATCCTGCAACACTTTGGGATGTGTTTCTACACTGAGCCTGGAGCTAGTGCTGTTTGTCAGATTTAAAACCAAAACTAGGATAGACTTGGTGCTAATGTGGATTCATGCTCCCAGTGCCACTAACTGGAAGCCTGCTATGTCTGTGAGTGTGTTTGTACCACGAGCCTTGGTGCCACTTGTGCACATGAAGGGGCTGTGTGAGGCTCCAGTGCTGTCAGCAAATCCCGTGGCCGAGACACAACCTGAACAAGTGCTTTTTAGCGTGGTGCGGTGGTGCGGGTAGTGAGATCTTTTCAGTACCCATTTTAACTGTGCTATGTCAGATTTTCTGCTATCGATGAAGTTTGAAAAGTCCAGGAATGAAACCGGGTGAAGAAAAACTTAGCCTGAGTATTAAGTAACCTTCCACAATATTTTTTTAAAGTTTTCTAGAGAGGTGTCAAAGTTGTTTGGAAAATGCCACAGAGGGTAATGCTGTAATAATGAGAAGGTCAGAGAGAACTGATGAAAATTTTTCACCTTTCTGTAAGAACCAGGCTTCTTGGTCAGAGTTAGAAACGTACTGCAGTTGCCAAGAAGCTGGCAAATCATCAGTGGGGCTGTTTGTGTCTGTATCAGAGGGCAGCAGTTTCTAACAGCTCAAATCTCAGGGTCAGTGACTTGAAGAGGAGCACGGAGGGAGGTGCTGTGAGAAAATCGTGTGTCCCTGAGGTCTACAGCACAAGGACAGCACTTATCCCCAGCTGCTCTTATTGCTTTGCAAGTGCCCAAGTATCTTGCCCTCCGTAGGAGAAACTAATAGACTCTTGCATCATGTGGAAATCCTGGGCTTGTTTGGACGCTGTGCTTTGGGAAAGCTGAGAGGTGCGCTGGGCACTGCCAAGCAGAGCAGTTTGTCTCCTGGCTGCATCTCATAATGAGATGTGGGAGCTTCATGGTCCTATAACAGCTTTCATAGGTGTCTGATGAGGCACAGGGTACTAGAGATTAATTTGCTTTATTTTTTCTGTGTGGAAAGAAATGAAAGGGTTATTTCTTCCTCTAATAGCTGTTTGCTGTCTGTTTGCTGTTCCCTTTAAGACACCCTCAACAGAATTTACTCCTGGGATTCCTCTGGCTGTATCACTGCAATCAGTAGCTGCTGGCAAGGAAAGCTCAAGGGATTAAAATCAAGAACTCATTGTTTTGAAGCATTTCTAACCACAAAGCACAGCTAGAATAAAGTTCTAACAGGAAAAATCACCCACTCTCTGAGTGTATGCCCCCTCACAAGGCTGGTCACCTCTCTGAAATTCAAACCACCCAGCCTTTGACTTTAGCTCCAGCACTCAGAAGGTGGTGAGATGAAAAGCACTGCAGTTAGAACCAAACTGAAGTCCCTGCCACTACAAGCATATAGTGTGATACTACATCTGCTGTTTCAGCGTGCTCATCACAGGTGAAAAATCTGCTGAAACTAAGTTCTGCTGTGGAGTAGAAGTATTTCCATGCCTCATTTTTCTGTTACATCAGAAAATATCAGCTCGGCTGCATTGCTGTTGAACACCTTGCATCTGGACATAAATGCCTGATGCACCTGCACAGCAACATTTTGTTCTTATCTTGGTGACCTGCCTTAGGTCCACTTGGGCTCTGACAAAGGCAGAGCCCTCAGCAATGGGCCCTGAGTGCAACATCAATTGCACTCAGTGTCAGCTGAGCCTCATGGAGCCTGGCCAGTGCCAGACATGGCATTATGACTGTTTGAAAAGGATCCAGGGTAACTGTTTTTGAGAGGGAGACACACAATTAACAAGGGTGACTTTATCTCCCTTGTTAAACCAGAATCCCTTTCTGACCTTTCTCAGATATTTGAAGACCGTTCCACATGTTTTTGAGGCTTTTTTTTCCAAGTTAGCAGCAGAGGGGGGCAAGGAGTGTCATGTCTCAAATGAGAGGATGTTGAGATGCTCTGCAACTACGTTAAAAAGTTTGTTGTGCCAATGGCAGTCTGCAAGGTTTAAAAAAAAAAAAAAAGCTGGCAAAATATCTGGAGCTCAAACACTCAGTGAAAGGACTGGCCAAGGAAAAACATCTTCCCATTCACCTGACAGCAGCTCAGAGGGATTTCCTGAAAATCTTGAGAAAACAGACTGCTAGGGGATTTCTGTGTTTCTGCATCTGGCTGGATGTTGAGCTCTCAGCAGAAAGCTTAGAAGGGGAAGAGAGAACCTTGCTTTTCCCCAGTTCCCTCATATCCAAGGGTGGAAAAGCAGTAGGGGAAGTGCAGTCAGAGGTGGCTGACATCTCCCAGTCAGATTTTACCGGGGAGGCTGTGTGTGTTGTGTGCGTCAGCATGACATCATGCAGCAGAGAGGTGAATCACAGCAGGTAAAGTAGTGTGGCAATACAGTTCCTGACATTTGAGCAGCTTCTTTTTTAGCGCTGGTGCCATTTGGTTTCCATAGCAATGCACTGCACTGTGCAGAAATCCCCTCAGCGTGTGCGTAGGACAGATATGTGAACCCTAATCCCAACCTCTGCTAGTCCTGTGCCAGCTGTGTGAGTGCTGCACAGTGCTGCTGAGCAGCAGGCTCCTAAGGGCACACTCATGTTCCGCAGCGTCTGAATGCTCCCTGCTAATGCTGCACGGCTCTTTACATTTAGTTAGGCAACCTTCCCTCTTTTCTACTCTCTGCTTGTTTCTTGCCATCAAGTATTCATATAAGAATATATAGTTTTAAGGTCTGAAAAGACAAGGCAAGCTTCTTCAGAGTTATACCTCCTTTGAAATACTTTTATATTCTCATTGTGCACTTTCATGTCAACTCCCCCATACTATACAGGAATTGTGATAGCCTTTTTTACATCTGTTGTCTCTCTTTAATGTGACAAACTGTGACTCAATGCAAAACAAGAAATTGCTCTGATGGGAAAAATCTTTGAGTTTAATGCAGAGGAAACCAACAAAAATCTAATCAACGGATTTCAGAGGAAACTCTAGGCCGTTCAATTAAACTGCAATTAGCTTAATTAACTGAGTAGTATGGAATACTTTGCTCTGGAATTGTTTTTTAACAATATTTTGAGTTACTTGTCTCTGAAATTCTACATGTTGGCATCTGAATCAGTACATGGGTTATTATTGCCATTATTCATTTTAACAGAGGTAAAAATGCAGACCAGTTTCACTGCTAGGTTTGCTTCCTGCCTCTGCATGACTCTTACAGAAACAGAAAGAGCTGCTAGCTAAGAAATCATCTGCTTTTGTTGTTCTCTGATGGACTGTACCATGAATGGATAACATACAGCAAATACTGGCACAGCTTCTACTTGTAAACTAAACAACAAAAATGCAATTCATAGGATTATGTAGATGGTAGGATTAAAGTCTTCTCTGGAGGACTGTCATGACAGCTGTGAAACAGCAAATGAAGAACTCCCAGCACTGGTAAGTGCACCTTACAAAAATCTGTAGTGCTTCAACTATTCTTCACTAAACATTCCTTCTTCATGTTTCCCACATCCCACCAATTGCAAAGGTGCCAGCCCTGTGCATCTAAAATTAGATAGAGCTTTGTTACCGGAATAATAATAAACGTTATTCTCTGGATTAATCATTCACATTTTCCAAACTTTGTTCTACCACTACGAAGGAGTCAGGAAAAAAGCCAAAGTAGAGGTGTATGTCTTAAGCTATTTTGCTCTTATCATCTGTCATGAGCAGAATATTCTGTCCTAGCAGACTTAGAGCATGAACAAGAGCAACCAGCTTCACTAGAGAGTGCTCTGCTGTTTTTGAATGTGACTCAGAATTGCAAAGCAACTTGGCTTACTTTGGCAAAAGGAGTTCGGTTGGTTGATGAGACATCATGCGTTCAAAGCTGATGAAATGGGTTTTCATTTTTATCACAAGAATCAACTTTTTTCACGTTAATTAACCTTCCTGTAGTAACAATACAACAATGCTGCATCCCTTCCAGAGACCCAGAAGTGTCTTTATGTTCAACTTCTTTCTGGAAACAGTTTATATCATAGTTTTCTTGATCTTAAAACACGTTAACCATGACCTTTCTGTTACAGTACTGAAATCCAGAGTTGCTTCTCCTTCTAGTTTGTTTATGAAGTGTACAAATTTTCCTTTTGAAACCAGAAACAAAACTGTAAATTTTGGAAGCATTTTTCTGAATGGAACACTGGCTTCAAAAGAAATGCATCAGAAGTACTCACGCGAGTGCCATGATCCCGTAAGGCCACGAGCGGATTTCCAGCCTCTTTGGACTTTTTATCTCATCTGATGTCAACACCATCCCGCTGTCTGACTCCTGGAGAGCAAAAGGAGGAGAACATCAGCAGAGTGTCAACATGGAGGACTCTGAAATTAGAAGTTGTATACCCAGGGGAGAGTGTGGGGAAATCAAGCTAAACCAGCACTGAAGTCAGTGGAGAAGGAAAGACAAGGAGTAGAAACAGCAAATTCTAGCTCTTTCATTTTGTGACGATACAGCTTTTGGCCCAGAACTTCACCTCATAAAATCGTCTCCAGTTACAAAGCAGACAAAACAAGGGCAGGCGAATCCAATTTCTCCTTCATTGTGGCCTGCAGAGGTTGGAGCTTCCTATCCACGTGGTTATCAGGGAGGTACTAACAGGAAGGTGACCACCTGTAGATGTGATACTGCAGTGTTATATGTTGATTTTTGTGTGCTCGAACTATTGTAGGAGCTACCAGCTTCTCTGCATATTTGTAAGATCACAGGCATTGTCAGGGAGAGCTGGACAGCAGCCATCAACCTGCAAGGCACATGTTTGCATCAAAACTTTCAGTTGCGTGCTATCTAGTGACATGCTTAACACAGAGATATGTCCAGTTGGTATAGGAAATTAAGTCCATTCTTCTGAATTTTCTCTTATCAGGGCCACTATTATCAGTTTTCAGCCAGCTGGTCCTGATTATGCAGCTATTTAGCCTGGATTTCTCTCTGTCTTTTATCTTTATTATTTCCCCTTAAAATAACATGCTCTAGAAATAATTTATCTCAGTGTTCCTTTTCAATTTTCTTACAGAGAAATTGTAAAAAAAAATAATCTTAACAAGATACTACATAAAATCAACAGAATGGCAGGAAGGTGTGGTAGAGTTTTAGAGTTCCTGGGCAACTTTTTCAAATAATGACCTAATCAGCATTAATGCCTTGGTATTTAAGATAATTGTAGTAATCCAAGTGCATTTACTTAGTCCAAAAGTAGATCATACCATAATTTTCTTCAGAAATTCGCAATGATATCTCACATTCACTTCCAATCTGTTAGTGTATTACCCTTTTCTTTTAAAAAAAACCTTTTCTTCCTCCATGTAAGGAGTTGCTTTAAAATGCCATGAAGAAAGAACATTTAGGAAAGTAACACTTGTGCTGGCAGCAAAAATCTCTTACTGACACCAGCTCTATCTATTAAATGTCTCCACATGATTCTAAGGAACAAATCTTTATCCGTCAGAAGGAGGTGCAGGAACCAGAGGAAATTCTAAGCCCCTAATCCCTGAAGAGGCACTGATAAAGGCACAGAAATTACATTCAGCAGAATGCTAGGGAATAATGAGCATCAACTCTGTGCTCCCAAAGGAGCACTAACTGGGGGTGCTGGGCTGTCCCCAGCAGCATGTAGCTGCTCACATTCTTCTTTTCTCTTCCTGCTCCTGAAGGTGCATGCCTTCTTCCATTTCTACCCAACTTCTTCTTTCTACCTGCTTCAAACATGCATTACAAACGTCTCTCTTCAGTGCACAGGATCTGTCACTGAGGCAAGTGGGATGCGCTGCAGCTGATTATTACCTGAGTAAATTTATGAGTTTTGTTTTGTTTTCTTTGTTTAAATAAGAAAGTAAAAAAATAGAAAAAACCTAGATCAGGGAACTTGCAAGGGAAAGCCCTTTGAATCAAGGAAAGCCAGTATTTGAATCTTGGTCAGGTTCCTCCTGAACTGACCCCCTCACCATCCAGCTGTTGCCTGGTTCAGCCAGCCAGAATCCCCTGGGGACATTTTCTTCAAAGGCTCAGTTTCAGTAAGCTGCCATTTTCTTACGGGGAAAAAACCAAACCAATATTGAGATATGCTCCTGTCTGTCTGTAACATAAAGCTCTGCAGCCTGACCAACATCAGTCTACTCACACAGGAGCTTCTCTTCAAATTATTTGTCAAAGTAAGTGCAGGTTCCTCTGCTGTCACACAGCCCTGTGTGTGAGATGCTTGGGCCAAACATTCCCCTCCATTTAAAACCTTTTTTCTGACCACAGAGATTTCAAACACTCTGATGACTGTTCGGTGTTGGTGCCAAGCAGTCAGTGTTCCTAGTGAAGGACACAGTCACCCCGCTCACCTCATGCATCACCTTCTCCTTTCCCACTGAAACTTCATCAAACGTCTTCACACTCAGAGGGCGCCTTTTGCTGCCGCTGCTGGAAGATAGAAAGTTGAAGGGCGACATGAGGCCCAGGCAGGTGCTGGTAGCTCAGCTAATAGCCCTGACACAGCTCCATTCCCATCCCAGTCTTTCTTTGCCATCTCCTGTAACTAACAAACAACGCTCTGACAAATATTTTTGTCCAACTCACTTAGAACTGCCACACTGTGAGAACAACCCAGCTACATCACATCTCCCTCTCCTTCACACCCGTGCTCAGACATGTATTTTTCTTACCCAGTTTCCACTGCACTCCAGCGATTAACACAGTTGTTCAAATTTTCCTCCACGGGGCAAGTTTTGGAGTTAGGCTCTCCATCAGGACACAAGGTAATGTTCAGTGGGATATAGTCTTTACCATCCTATAAAATAATTAGCATAAGAGAACACAAAGCTGGTAAATGCTGTTTTACACTCCATCCCAGATGTTAAAAGTTACCATATTATACAGGGCTTCACAATGGGAAAGGACTATTTTTTAATTTAGTTGTATATTTCTGCAGAGCAATCTTTAATGTTCTTCATAACACACAGAAGTTAGAATGTGCAGCTTTATACAACACTTACTGTGTGGAGGGCTTTGTATGAGGAAAATTATTCACTGCATAATCTATGACATAAAAAGATTGAAAACCCTCTAACTTCCCAGTGGTCATCAGCAGTTTGGTCTGTTTTCTCTTCCAGGCACCTGTCCGAGCTATTGCCCCACCAGTTCTGACAGCACTCACAGCTCTTGTAGACATCCCTCACACATGGCATGGCAGAGCCAGGCGCACAGAGGGGTCAGTGGGTGTGCAGCCAGCAGCTGGCTGTGCTGCCTTTCACAGCAGTGCCCTTGGTGAGTTTGCTGCAATTTCCTTGTGATCACTGCTGCATTCCAGATGCTTGTCTGTTCTGCCCCGGTGAAAGGGAATGGAATTTCACTGATTTACCCTTCCTCAAAGCAATACCCTGCACTGTCATTGTGCTGGGAATTTCAAGGGGCCAGTATTAGGGACACCAAAATCTAAAGTTAAGAATTTTAGAGGAGCGAGGAAGCAGCAGGAAGTCACAAAGTCCTTATGGCTGATACAATTTAACAGAATTTGGAATTGGTTAAATAATACAGTTAAATAATATTGCCTACTTGGAGACTTTTTGCATATTATCAGCTTAAGGAGTTGCAGCTTAGGAAGAGGCAGTCCTTCAAAAAGCCTGGAAGGATTTTATTCCTCGTTCTTACAAGAAATTGGTGCCACAAGTTTAATGGAATTCAGTTCACATATTAATAAGGTCTGCATTGTCATTTACATCACTGCAGAAATCATCAGAAATTGCCAAGCCCTAAAACTGTTTGTCCAAATTTTCCTTTGCTTTTGAACCATTTTAGTGCCCTATTCCCTTATCATGATTTTGTATCTCCCTAATTTACTTCACTTTCAGCACAAAGCTCACAAGCTCTTCATATTGCAAACTGGGCCCTCTTCAACTTGGCTTCACTAAATTTATTTACAAACAGGAAAGAGCTGGAGGAGAGTTGTAAATTGACAATTACGTAGTGGATCGGGTTGATTTCACTGAGGAAGGAAAGTGGTTAACTATTATGAAACTAATAATTATGTAATTGACTTTCTGAGATTCACACTGTATCCTTTTAAAGCTCCTAAGAGCGCTGATGAACGTAAGCTCAGAATTTGAGAGAGAGTAGCAGTTTACTATATTGAAATCTAATTAAAATTGTTTGTGAGGTAAAGCACCAGTGTTCCTCTAAGGGGCAAATGAGCCAATATTTAAATGAATGTACTGCAAGTTTCTCTTATTAGATATGGATAAACTCCTAGTTTTGAAATACAACCCCTTTTGAATCATAAACATTTTCTTTACCCATTTTAGCAGCCATTTTCCTTGTGAGCTTTGTTATGAAATCAAATCTAATACTGCTGCTTAGGACAGTCTTTACTTGTGTACAGGCACATCCACATCCACACGCACACACATTTGTATAGGTCCATGTTCACTGCAGAAATATTTGTGTTGCTGTACCTGCTGTACATTGGCCTGAAGAAGGTCTCCTAAGCGCTCTACAAGCTCAGTGAAGGTGGGTCTCTCTGTGGGCACTCCATGCCAGCAGTCCAGCATTGTTTGGTAGCTAGATAAAAACCACAGGTATTGAAAAAATAGAATGACACAATCTTTGTATCCAAACTGTTTTTTTTCTGCTACTGAATGTTTTGGTCCTCACTCGGGTAGTTTGGGATTAAGATGTGCTCAAATCTCCATGTGCTGAAATTCTACTCTAGTTCCACATGGAACATTTTTTAATCTATCTGTTGTTTCAAAAGAGCCTGTAGGCTTTTCATTCTCACCTAGCTTTAGACTGATTTGACTGACAGGCCCTACTGATGTTGCTGAAATAAGTCATAGCTATGGATGCCAGCACACAACAGTTTTCTGAGTTTACATTCACGAACTACAACAAACTTAGGGAGATCTGTTCATCTTCTTGTTGGCAGAGGTTGAGCTGACTTGGCCTTTCACTAGCATTCATCTGTTATCAGGAGATCCAACATATGCTCAACTACGATGTTTACTGAAAACAAAATGCAAAATACAGTCATCATCTGAGAAGGTCTCCTTCCTCCTCCAGACTTATTATAATCTCCTTTGTGATACTTAAATGACGTGGAGCATTTCTCAATACAAAGCCAGGAGCTCTTACACTTCTGGAGTAGAATATTCTGGTGACCTCATCCGGGTTCCTTCCTTGAGCCGTCGGCAGAAGTCCTCGTCTATCTGCACTCCGGGGTATGGAGAGGCACCTGGTGGGAAATGTAAGGGGGTGCTCAGTGAATGAAGCACGAGTTGGTGGCATCCGCTGAGAAATGAGATCCTCTGGAGTCTTGTAGTGAAAGAGGCTGGAGCAAAGAAGGGGTTGTAACCACTGTCTAAACGTTTCAGTTGGTGACCCATTACAGACTCACTCTTTCTTTTTAGAGGTTTCAGTCACACAGTCTGCCCTGAATCTGTAATATAGGGTGGATCACTCCAAGGTAAAACATGGCAGAAGAGAAATAAACGTTTTTAGTTTGAGATTTCAGATGACCTCTTGGTAAGGGATTTCTAGTTCATGCAGTTATGTATGGTTTTCCAGGGAGACTGATTTCATTTATCTTCAGAGGAAAATGCATTAATTGAATGTACTGTTCTCTGCAACCAATTAGAGAAAAAGGGCTTATCAGAACTTGTGATCATTGTTTTATAGCACCTACACTTTACAATGCACCACAAATAGGAGGAGCAGACATATAATTTGTGGAAGTACCCTGGCATCTGAGTAATCTAAACCTCATAGGTTAAAATTCAAGAGATGTCTGTACTGAAGTTTGAAAAATTACTTAACCTATTGGAGACAAACCTGAAAGATCTGTAATGTTTTCTTCCCTTTCTTCTCAGCAAAAGCTCTACCTGTAGTTCAGCCCTTGTCTTTCTCATTTTGGCATCTTACAGGCAGGATGGTGAATTTGGAAGAAACTTTAATCAACTCTTATCAAAGAGGATTGAATACAATCTGGATCTGCATCCAGCCCTCAAGGAATCTGTATATCATTTACTGTCTACAGCATTCCTATGTATTTATTTCCTGTAATTTCTCCCCTAGTTTGGAAACATCACCAAGTGCTTTGCTCTTGGAGGTACCACAAGCACAGCAGAAATCTTTTGGAGAAAAGCAGAGAAGAGCATGCCAGAATGTGACTTCCTAGAATTATTCTATTCTGTGAACCTGATCACTCAATCTGCCACTATGCAGGGATCAAAGTCCAGGGCACTCCATAAGAGGGCAGCTCAACACAGCAAATAGGCTCTGATGGCATTCAAAGTTTGGAGGCACAGAACATTCCTTGATGTGCAAGTATCAGATCACAGTGTCAAGAGTGTTCCCTAAAGCTATTTCTGCTTTGCATCTTGATTTTCCTTCCTAATTTTGTCTTTGTTCTGTCATTATGATCATAATAACTTGCTAATGTAATGTTTAGCTTACATGGCATCACTCATTGGTCAAAGATCTCTAAACAAGCTTCCATCAGCTCTCATAATCTCTCTAATTAAGCGGACAGATAGGCACTATGGCACAGTTTATCCACAGTTAAACTAAGAAAATGGCATGGATAGGTATAGGGTCTGGAAGCACTGATGGTTGTCCAACCTACTAAACTGCCACCTGTACATCTCCTGACCTATCCATAGCTTGTCTTTGTATAGGTTGACGGTTGACTGGGACTGAGACCTTGAAGACAAGGCAGTGGAACTGAGTGAGGAAGGATGGAGAATTCCATCTGATCTGTCATAGAATCATAGAGTAGCTCACATTGGGAAAGATCTTAAAGATCATCAAGTCCAACTGCAACCAAACCATACTACCGTAACAACCCTCCGCTAAATGATGTCCCTGAGCACCACATCCAAATGGATTTTAAACACATTCAGGGATGGTGACTCAGCCACCTCCCTGGGCAGCCTATTCCAGTGCTTAACAACCCTTTCTGTAAAGAAGTGTTTCCTGATATCCAACCTAAACTTACCCTGGCGCAACTTGAGGCCATTTCTCCTCGTCCTGTCACCAGTGAGAAGAGACCAACCTCACTCTCGCTGCAATCACCTTTCAGTTATTGGAAGAGAGCAATAAGGTCTCCCCTCAGCCTCCTCTTCCCCAGCCTGAACAGCCCCAGTTCCTTCAGTAAATCAAGTAAGTCAGTCAATTTGAGTTACCTATTCATGATTACATCACTGATCAAAGCAATTGCACTATTTTGGTGAGACCAAGTACAGGGAATGCAATGGTAAACTGCCTTGAATTATGACTGCAAAATGTTTTGTTAGTTTATATTTTGACCACTGCTGGATTCCTACTAGCTGAAGGCAGTTCAGATCTCAAAAGTAGGGAAATCTCCCTTTCCACTACCATTAGATTTCATCTAGACTACCACAGAACTTGGATGTGGGATGCTGAGACAGCTTAGGAGAAATGTAGGCTGAGGCATATGGTGTAAGGTCTAAACATTACGTTTTCCTTGGGGGAAATCTGTTTCAAAATGCTCAAAGAAGTGGCATGCATTTGATATAGTAGCACTCTTTTGATCTTGGTTTTATTTTAGTAGGATAATAAGATGCTGATGTTATACAACCAGGCCCTACTTGTTTACATAATTACATTTGATTACCTTTTGAACAGTGCACATTTAAATTCCAAGGGACATTGCCATTCTGTAAATGCCTTCAGGATCTATTAGGAATCGCTGGCTCAACCTGACGTGAGGTGTGCTGACTCCATTTACATAATGCAGAGCTCAATGCAAACCCAGCCCCAGATTAAAATACATGGTCTTTCCAGTTCTGATTTCCCTGCATGCCACCAAAACAGACCCAGTCTGCCAGCCTGTCAAGAGGAAGCCTATCATGCGTCATTCAGCTGCTGACCCTGGCAGGACCCACGTCCAAACCAACTCTGCATTTTGCTAGTCAGAAGCTGTATTTTTTTCAAGGGTGCTAAGTCTGTGGGACCCTGTAAAAAGCAGCAGTTGTAAGTGGGAGCTAAAGCATGCCCTGTAGCAATGACAAATAACTTTCCTTTCCCTGGCTCTCAAATATCTGTAAAACTTTTATGTAAGAGAGTTCAATCAGTGACACAAATCCTTAATTAAATATTTATCGTGTGAGCTGCAGATGTGAGTGGTGCCAAACCACAGGCATGCTTGGATGATCTGAATGAAAACCCTCTTAAGAGAAAATGACTTGGTTTTGAGTCTGTGCCATGGACTAAGGAAAGCAGTTTGGATCCACGTCACAGGGAGGCAGCAGCTCTACGAATGGCAGCCCTTGGAAGAAGCTGGTAGATCTTACATTCAGAACAGGACACTCTGTTGTCCCAACTAAGCACCTTCATTAAGCAAACAGGCTATCTAAGATGAAAAGAAAGCAGATATATGTGCTTTTTTTTTCTTTTTTTTTTTTTCCCCAAGTAGTTAAATGAATTTCAGTGAAAAAACTGTGATTTCTATTAGTCTGATATTGAAGGCCAAATGACCCAAAGTTGACACCTGTAAAATGCTGTCTTTGCCATTCAGCAGTGTGCAGTCCACTTGGTTCCTTGGAGATGCACAATGGAGAGACCACCCCCTGTGCGTGCCTCTGTGTGCTGATGCTGATGCATCTCCTGCAACCCTCGGTTAAAACTGGGGCATTGCCAGCGCTTCTGGAGTTTCACCTTTCTGTGGTGTTTCACACACAGCATCATCCTGTTACAGAGCCCTGGAAGTGTTACACCAAAGTAACAAAGCTGTAAATAAAAAGAGCTAGGCTGGGGGAAAGCAACACCTGCCACTTGCTTTAACCACCTGAGTGTGAGCTTCCTTTTGCAAGGTGATATAAAATAGAGAAAAGTCCAAATCAAAGATTTTGACTGAAATCAGGTTGTGTTCTTTGCAAACAACCCTGAATAAATTTTGAGTTACAAACACCTCTGGACTTTGCATCCAGATCCGGACTTGGCATCTTGAGCCTAATCATTGATTGCAACTGATCCATGGACCAAAGATAGTAGGATATTACAGTTTGCTTTCAAATTCAGAAGCTTAAGTTGACAATTCTGCTTGTTTTCTTTTGTCTGCAAATGCTGATTAAGAAGGCAGAGCTGACATTCCTAAATTCCCTCAGGAAAACAAGACTTGCTACTCTGTAAAGAGAATTTGAGAGCAGCAAAATCCAACTCCCTGTAAGACCGCTTGTCTACATTTCTGGGCTTTATCTGCTGGACAGTAACCAGGTCTCAGTGAAGCTGAAACTTCTAACAGAATCAGAAGATTAAATCTATATAAAGAACAGTATTGCCATCCCTGCAAAAATTTTGTGGCTTGCAAATGATATGGGCAGAAATGTATGCATTCTACCTGCTTGCTGCCAAAATGATTTAAGCAGAGCCTAGCACTGGTTCTCATGTCAACCTGCTGGCAGCTGTTGCCAGTTTTCATCTTTCTTACTTAAAATCTTAGTTTTTGTGGGAAAGATAATAGACTGAGATAAAATGCAATGTGGGCAAACTCCTCCTGGTTTCCTGGTCTGCCACGAGCAACATCAGACCACTGTGTCAGCAGCAGTGCAATCCTCTGCAACCTCTGGGCTGCGTGGTTTCCTAACGCAGAGAGCTTAAGGGAAAATACAGTTTGATGGGGAAAGTTCCTCATTGCTCTCAAAGAAATATTTCATTCTTGAGAATTTGAGGCTTGTGTTATCTCTGTGCTCTGTTGGTTACAGTTATTACAGATGTCAAGTCCAGGATTTTAGATTTTGTTTGGTTCCTGCCCCTGCTCCCCTGTATGCGCTGCTTTCATGCACTTTGCCAGATGGAGTTTTTGTTGACTTTATTTTACACCAGATACACTGTGCAATTGTACTAACTGAAATAGAAACATGACATCACATTATTATCTTTTGTCAGAAGTTCCTCATAGTAACCATAGAATCATCAGCTGGGAGGAAAAAAAACATTCTTACCTAGAGAAAATATTTCCCATAGCAGAACTCCAAAAGACCATACATCACTCTGTGTTGTGTAAATCTTATCAAAAATTGCTTCTGGAGCCATCCATTTGAGTGGAAGTCTTGCCTACAAAGGCAAAAGACACAGCACATTGCCAGAACTGCTGTTAACAATCTGCTAAGTCCTAGGAGAATAAAGGTCTGAGATTAGCATTTTAGATTTTTTCCACTTACATCTCCTTTCCGAACATAGTCAGGGTCTTTGTAAATGTCCCTGGCTAGCCCAAAGTCACAGATCTTCACCACATTGTTCTCAGAAAGAAGGATGTTCCTTGCTGCCAAGTCCCGATGGATGCACTGGGAGGGAATGAAGAGAGGCAACATCAGGGGGTCTGCCTGGACAGCGGGTCACAGCTAGGGCTGAAAGCATGAGACCTCCTTTGGAGATGGACAGATAAAGGTGTTTTTGTTGTGAGAAGTTAAAGAGAGGGAGAAAATAACTTGAGGAACAAACTAAGTATTGCAGTTCATCTTCAGGTTTTTTCTGTATGAAAAGATGTTCATAGTAATGATGAGACTGAGGGAGTGCAATTTTCCAGTTAATTATTGTTTGGCAAATTTGGGAGAGATCAAAAAGCAGCAGGAGCTGCACTTGCAAATGCAGTCCTATGAGCATGTGTGAGAACAGGGTCATTTCACATAGGCAATAGCTGCTCATGTAATTTCTGTGTGTGTACCCATGTAGCTTTGTGCTAAGTCCAAGCTCTCAATTTTGTTCACACTTTGGTATGTGTAATACATATAAAAAAGAAGTCTTTCCACAGTTACAAATGTACTTTCTTTTCCTATCAAAAGATGTGCTAGCTTTGCTGATAGTCTCCACCATAACTGACATGCTAAACAAACAGCTGTGTAGTCCCTCCCCCTTATTCAGCAGCACTTTTCTGGCCACACCAGAACCCTTCCCCATAAACTTTCTGCATCTGCTTGAGTCAGTTCTGTGAATGGCCTCACAGTCTGTAGTCACACCTTCCTACCCAGAACAGGACAGATGTTCCTTCAGAGCTCCTTCAGTGCTACTCACTGCTTAACCACTAGAGCTAAGGTGATCTCCAGCACTACTACAAAATCAAATAACAGATTACACAGGCTCAAGCTATTTGGGTTTCTTCATGTCAGATACCCATGATGTTTGAATGAACTCACTTTTCTGGAGGCAAGAAATTCCATCCCTTTTGCCACTTGGAAGCTGTAACAAATCAGGTCCTCCAAAGTCAGTGGCCGCTTGTACAGATCTTCAGCATCTAGGAGAGATCACAGACAGAGCAGAACACTAGAGCAGCAGTCCCAGAGCTTTTGGGCACTGGTGTTGCTGCCACACTGATGATCCCAGTCCTGCATCTGAGGATGTTAGGTTCACAAGCTGTCTAAAATGCTATTACTTCACCAAAGTCACAGTTCTAGCTTGGGAATCACTGACCTAGAGCTAGACCAGATGGCTAAAAGAGTTCAATCCAACATTTATTCACATCATTTAGTTATGGGGAAAACAATATCTGGGGATAAAAGAGAGGGGAACTATTTATAGTGTGTGAAGAGACTGGGGACAGATTGGCCCTAACAAATCTTCTGGTAAAACGCTGCTGTTACTCCTACACAGCAGGAGCAGCTTTTGTATACATATGCTATTGCAGATCTCTTTTTGTGAGAAAGTTGGAGTGGGGCATAGGCAGGAGAAAGAATCTGCAGTCAATGAAGCACATCATGCAGTGTAAGGGCTTGTAAAGTGTGCAGCAGTGTGTGTGGCACTGACCAAGCAACACAAAAATAGCTAACAGAAATCTTCACAATGAAAGACGTGGGATTAGGTGGGTTTCTTTTACCTTCTTCATCCTCTTCAGAGTCACTGTAACTCTTATCTTCAATAAATCCTGAGCTGGCAGAGCTCCCAGTGCTGGCTACACTCTCAAGGCGTCTCTTGATCAGCTCTGTCAAATCGCTGCTGGACTCATCCAGGCTTTTCTCTGCTTGGCCAGAGTTCTCCTGGGACTAGAAATGGTATAAAACTGATTTTAGCACTTGAAGATGTCGTAACTCGGTATTGACAGTTGTGCAATGGAATGACATACAGAGAGGAGAAAAGGTCCCCTGGAGATACACTCAAATCAATGTTTGAAAGGATGTTCCCTGCTTCCTATTTATTAATACACCTTACTCCCATTTATCAATATTGCACCATGAAAGTTAGGTAGAAGCAGGCTAGATGAGACTAAGGGATGAGCAGAGAGACTGTAACTCTGGAGAGGCTCCAGTTCTTGCAGGGCTTGGTGTAGAGAGCCCCGAGGCACTATGTTTTCATGACAGGAAAGTAGCCCCATCCTCTCCTCATTGCTGATTTCTGACTTTCTGTGTCTTCCCTTGTATTACAGCCCAATCTATGCTAGCACAAATGTTTGTGTGGATGGACACAACCCTTTGGAAACACAACCATTGTTTGCTTTACTGCAGACTGTGTTTGCCTGCTGCACAGGCTCTTGGATTGGCACAGAAGGGAGAGTGCAGGAGATGGGAACAAGCACATGGCAGAGAAGTTGGCCTAGTTTTGAAAACTGGGGGCTACCAAACACAAATCCCTAAATTAGGCTTATGTTGTTCACACCAGTTTTTGTGACCTCCTTGTGCTGGGAAGTGTATCACAAGAAGTTCCCTTCCTGTCTCAAATGCACTAGTATTTGGGTATTTCCAGCTATTTCTTTAGTAGTTGTTCAGAGGAAGAGGATGGGAGTGAGGTCCAAGGAAGACCATGTCTTTTTGTTGCTCATATGAATTGAAGCGTGGTGTGAAAGCAGCCATATATCAAACCCCCTGTGTTAACGCAGAAAAAACTGAACTTGAGGTCAGTGGTTTTTAATTCTTTGGCTTATGACTGTCATTCCTTTACCTTGTATGCAATGAAATCTCCTCGTTTTCCTCGTAGATAATTGGACAGATTTCCATATTTACAATATTCTACTATGACCATTAAAGGACCTAAAGAGACAATGAAATTCAGTCAAATGAGTTCTGAAGCACTGCATAGCACTTAATGTTACCTTATCCTCACAAATCCTCTTCTAAATAGGTAAATACTATCATTCCTGTTAAATAGGTGAGGAATTCAGGAAACAGAGAAGTGACACTCCAGAAGCACGTAATCAACAGTAGATACAGAAAGGAGGAAATACAGAACTGATTCTTTTCTCCATTTGGTGATAAACATTGGTATTTATGAACACTGGCAAAGTGAAATTCAGAATTATAAAGAAGAATATGCACTCCTCTATGTTGTTATGATTGTTTATTCACAGAATCATAGCATCCTCTGTCTTTGCAATTGCTTGTTTTGGGTGGAGCTGATGTCTGTGGAGACAATGAAAGTGTGCTGGATCCCTGTCAGATCCTATTGACCAGAGCTGTAACCTTCTCAGCACAGCGTCTGCACGATCACAGCCAGCCTCAGCTCAGGGTGGTTCTGCTGCCAAGCACACAGCTTGCCCCACTTGGAGTGCTGGGGGCTGGCAGAGCAAGGAGATCTTAGGGGGATGAAACATCTGAAGAACCCAGGGTCAAATGCTCTCATGGATGCCCCAAGCAAATGCGGATTCAAGCACAGCTTTGTAGCTCCTGTTACTGATTTATGCACAGCTCTGATAGGTTTCCTAGCCGTGACTTCTCTGTATTTTATTTCTTCACTGTAAAGCATACACTGTGCATTAATTCTAAGTGCTCAGCATCAGACGCTCAGCCAAAGTGTTAAAATTTGTTAGCTGTTATATTGCTGAAATAATGTATGTGCATACTTAATATCAGTCTTCATTAGAAGTGTCATTGTATGGTTATATAAAACCTAACAAGGAAGGAAAAAACACCATATTCTGCAATGGCATTTTAATAGTAACTCCTATCTCAGCGTCAGTCTTGAGAGCTCACAGCTATTTTTCTTCAGTCTGCAGTTGCACTGGGAAACTGAGGGGCTCCTAGGAGAAAAAGCTCTTCAGAGGATGGACAGTCACAGTGCAGGACCAGTTACTGCAGTGTATTTTTCTAGGCAGATGGAACTCTGTGAAGCAGTTAACAACTACTGACCTTCTAGCAAGGCTGCCATGTTTTAGGCACCTGTTTGTTAGGCCACAACTTCTCCACTCACAATCCCAGCTACCTAGCCAAGCTTCTTATGTGTCTGAATACAAACTTTTGGGGCTTGCATGCTCCAAGAATCCCTGTGAGCTCCCCATTCCTGGCTCCCAGATTGCAGCAGGCTGCTACTTATTGATTGCTCCCTTCAAGCTGGGAGGATCTTGCTGGGTGGGAGATTTCTCTTATCCTAACAAATCCACCTGGCTGAAATCTTATTTTCCCCATTTAAATGGACAACTCCACGTTCTTTGGGAAAATTATAGTTTCAGAGTCCCAGATAACAACAGATGTGCACCATCTCTCTCACTCTTTCCCCTTCATTTGTTTTACTCCGGTTTCTTTGTCCTTAGCTGTCTTAAATATCCCCTGGGGATTGTTCTGAAGGTTCATTGTAAGCCGTTAAAAGGCATCTTTTAGAGTTGGCACACTGAAGTTAAAGCACAGTGTAGTAAGAGATACAGATGCTTTGTAGGGCAGCATGGGAAGGGAAGGGATGCTTTAGTGACAAAAGATTTATGGAATCTTTTCTTTAAGTCTGCACTTCCCAGTAGATTTTTGCATGATGTACAGCAAGCCATGTCAGCTCAGCCCCTTGGAAGTCCATACTGCTGCTCCATTCAGCTTTGGACTGCCTAAGGCTTCCTGCATGCTATGCAAGGAATGAAACTCCTAGCAGGACCGAATCACTTGGGAAGAGGAAGCCTCCAGTACCTTTTAGCCTGGCGCATTATCCTGAGAAGACAGGGAAGAAGAGGGAGAAGAAGGGGACAAGCACCTTTGAAATGATATATGGTGTTCATGTGGAAGACTAAGGAACTGAACTGCAATGAAGGATCCCATCTCTCTGCAGTTCATATTCTCTTTTGTAAATGAGCTTACAAAGGAGAAAGAAAGAAAAGATAGAGAAGTGACACCTGTGGCTGGGGAAAAGTTTCAGAAGCCATTTATGTGATGTGGCCATATCTGCAGCAGTACAAGCACTCCTTGTGCTTCCATTAACAGTGCGTGCACGAGACTTGGGCACTGCACCACAGATACGTTGAAGTACCATCATAACTGAGAAGGGCTTCTTCTTTGCTTCGTATTTAGTGAGCACTTCTTACCTCCAGCTTTGGTGCAAGCTCCCAGCAGGTTGACTACATTCAGATGGTGTCCTATGTGGATGAGGATCTTCAGTTCAGACATTAAAGCCTTGCATTCATTAGTAGTTGCACATTCTGCTTAAGATAAACAGGAAAAAATCATCTTTACACAGCAGGATATTTTCAACAGGACACAGCAAGATCCTGTTTATACTTGGAAACAAAAGCCACCCAGGTTACTTGCAGTATCTTTGCCTCTCAGACTCTCAAATAGATAATAATTCAGCTGCTTCATTGTTTCCTGGTGACCTTTATGAAGTGGAATAACACTATCTTTTGAGTGACCCTTTCTTTCTCTAAAATGAGTTACAGAGGTTACTGTCCTGTAGGGGAACTTACCTAAATCAGATCCCAGGGAACCTTTGCAAGAACTGAATTTTGCAAGTTTAGTAAAGGAACAATCATTCTAAGCAGCAATAACAAGCAGAATAACGTACTTCTCTTTTGGTAGCAGTGATGTGCAGTTTAGCAGCACTTCATTACAATACTTCTGAATATATTTCTCTGCAGTACTAAACATCACTCCAATGCATGTGTTGGAGAAACCCCCCACATCTGCAAGATGAGTCCCGAAAGCTATTGGAGAATGTACAGCATTAATAAATCTCAGTCCTGTGGGATATCGTCGACCTTAGAAATACACATTTGAGCCAAGCTGAGGGCATGAACCATGACCTCCACACTTCACGAGCACTGGTTAGCCTGCTGTACTGTACTTCATTCTCTTTCGCTGCCAAAGTTAAGACATTCTCAATCCTGAATGCTCTTCAGATGCTGACCTGTTTCCTCTGCCTTCTTTCCAAAACTGTCATGGTCAAAATACACTGTAAGAAAAAGGGGCTGCATCCTGTTTCCTCTGTTTTTGCCTTAGCAAAATCACATAAGATTTAGAAATGAAAAAATAGTTACATAACAGATCACTTGGTGTAACAAATACAACTTCTTTATCTGTTGGTAGAATTCCCATAAACAAGTTTTCACCAAACTGTGCATCATAAAGGAGTTATTCCAAGCCCCAGGTTTCTTCACTCACTGGTGTCATGGATGTGTGGGGGGTGGCACCTCTCCTGATTTACACTAGCATGCCAGAACACACGCCTGGTGAAAGCTAAAGCAGCCTCTGAAATGCTTCAGATAATCTAGCACATGAACACGTAACCTTCAAACCAGAACAGACACTAGTCAGCTTCAAGGAAATGACAGATACACGAGAATTACAGTAATGCAAACTTCTCTAAAGCCTTCTTTTTTCTTTTTTTCTTTTTCTTTTTTTGTTTTTCCCTGAATGGATTGATTTCAGCTAGAGAATCTGGTTTATTCAGGAACATGATGAATTATGGGCATGTTAGTTTGGGAATGCCAGGTTAGAGCTGGCTGACCCCCCTAGGGGAGAAAAAGGTAAAATTAGACAGAGAAACTGTCAGTTTTTGCTGAATATGTGTGGGCAGGGCGGAGCTGACATGAGGATCAGCTGGGAAGCACAGCATGGAAGTGAATGAAAGCCCAGAGCTATCTAGGGCAGTATGGATGGAGTGTGGCTAGATCAGTGGTTTCTAGGATACATAAGGAATGGGTGTGGAACAGAGGAAATGAGAACAAAAAATGATGATCTGAAGATCTAGAAAGTAATGCAGAGAAGAGAGAGCTGATGAGTCTGGCACTTGAGAGAGATGGGAAGTAGCAGAGCATCAGAAGCAGCTAGAAACAGAAGCCAAATGCTGTGATGAAAGGGAATTTCCCAATTCATGGCATTGCGGGAGTTAATACAGCAGTAATACAGCCATGCAGCAGCAATGCTGAGCAATGTGGGCTGTGCAGATATCCAATGAGCACTGACTGCGCCTTTGAAAAAATCCTACATGAGCAGCCATAAAGCTGAAGCTCAAGAAGCCAATGTGCTGGCAGATGCATTTATTCACAAGCTGTCTGCAGAGGCTTTATATGTAAATGTAATTTGAAAGAATAGTCTCCAAGTTCATCCATTCCTCTTTGCTGAATGGTAAAAGCTTTCCTTAATTTCTATAATTGCAAGCAAGTTGTCTCTAATTTACTCTCTTGGCGCTGCTTTTTCTCAGCCCCTTGAAATGTTGTGCATCTGAAAGGCCTGTGATCGAAGGCTTAGATCCAATTCCAGACCATCTAGTGTAATTACATTCTGTAATCTGTTTCCCTTCTAACCTCACAGACCTGTAAGCTGCTGTTTTCCTCCTCTAGGGATACCAGACTCTATCAGCAGCACAGCATGGAGCCCACTTGTCATTTCCCACACGTTAACATCCACTCTGTAAGGACTAATTGCTCCCATATGGCAAACCCACTCCCTTCTGAACACAATGAACTTGAGACTTGTTTGGAGCTGAGAGCTGGAAACCTTACTGCCCACATGTTCCCTGAGGAGCCTCCTGAGTATCTCAGAGGGATATGTACCTTTGAGCATTTTTACGGCAACTGTTTTGCAGGTTGAAGATTTATCAATGCCAAAAGCAGACGCTTCCACCACCTTCCCAAAAGCACCGTGACCCAGTGTTTTACCTAGAGAAGCAAGAGTCAAGAATGAGCCAAAGGGGGCTTAAAACAGTCTGCATCGGGTAAGAGGGAATCATGCATTCTCAGCTGTGCAAGAAATACAAGGCTCCAGCACCCAGGCACAATGTAGACTGACAGCTGACAGAAGCCTGTATCACATATTTGCAGTATATGGATATAAACAGAATGATTTATATCCATATGACTTTAATGCAATACAGAATGTGATAGAACAGAGTAGAATAAATAAATCTGGATTCAGCTGAAGGCAAGGCTGTATATATATATATATGGCTTAAGGGTAAAAGCAATACATACAGTCATCCTCAAGCCCTGGAAAATCAGGTTAAATGTGGAATTGTGGAACCCTGATCTCTCATGAATCACAGTCATAACGATTGCCTGCTAAGGCACTCAGACAGCCAGAACCCTTTGAACCTTTAGTTATTGACTTTTATTTGAAGTAAAATTTATATTAAATGGAATTTCAGGTGATGATCTTTCATAATTTCACATCCATTTGAATTTTCAGGCCCATACCACCTAGTGCTCTGAGGGCTCTGACCCGTAGTGCAGTAGGGTACACTGGGCATCGTGGTATGGCTCTTCCATTCTGCCAGTTTGAGCCCATGTCCCACCACCTTCTCTTTTTTTTCTTTTTTGGTCTGTCTTCCTCTTTCTTCTCCATTCTCCAGCTTGATCACCATGAACACACACATACACACATATATTCCCTGCACTCACTGTTGCACACAGATGTTACTGTTTCTCTAAGCAAACACAGTCCACTTTTTACATTTCTTTGCTCTATCATCCATTGAGTTGAGTTCAGTTAAATTTGGTTTGTTTTTCTTGTAGTTCTTTACAGCTCAAAGCCAACTTTGAATAGTTGACAAATAATTGATTATTCTTCAAAAGAAAAATTCACTGTTAGACCGTAACCTTCCAGATTCACCCCTCTTTCCCTAGTCCTCTATAGGAGGGAAGCCATGTTTTTGACAGGCACAGTACCTGCAGGTACCTCCCCTTCCCTGTTAAGAGTTTGGTTTCACTTCTCCAAGGAACAGTAAGAGATGAAAACTGTTTTGAGAGACAACATCTTTGCTTTCCTTACCGAACTCCTTGTCTCACCTTGTTTAAGGGTGACAATGAATTCTGTGACTTGGTGCCAATTCTCACCAAAGGATGGGAGTGTGCCAGCCCTAAATAGTAGGCTGATTCTTGGACTGTACAACAGGTCCACTGAAATTGAGAAGCATTAGAAACCATCATTCTTTATAATAATGATCAAGAACCACTCACCCAACCGCAGCCTGTCTCTTGGGAACTCCCATTTACTGCTGTCATAGGGAAGACGGTCACACTGCTCATCAAGAGGCATTTCCTCTGGATCCATTATAATTGACAGGTATCCTGTTTTAATATCTGTGGCATCAGGCTAAAAATTGGAAAAAATTATTCACAGTGTTTACTTTGCAACTCTAATGGGGGAGAACTGTCATTTGTAAGATGGAAAACAAGCTGGGGAGTTCCCTGTATTGCAGTCTTAGCTCTGAAATTTATTCCGAACCATAAATGCATCCCTTCAGTTTTTTGCCTCTCCTTTCCCCGTATTTGGGAAATAAATGTTTATGCATGTCTGTCACTCATCAGAGTTGGGCAGACTCTTGGATTAATGTTGATAAACACTCTGAGGACACACTATTACTTTCTTCTGGTTGTATCTATTAAAATAAAGAAGCGCTTTTCTCTGTGATCTCCACGAGCTGCACTTGCTGGTGGCCTGCAGAGTGTTCTGCATGTTCTGCTCCATTTTCAGTTCAGCAACATTTTGTTTTGCAGACTTGATTCTGCACAGCTATCTGTTTCACAGCGATTGCTTTAGTCAGAATTTTAATTGCACATTTGATTAAATTAATTAATTTAAAGTTAGTTGAGATCTGGTGAACATAGTTACTCTTAATGCTGTTCGGTGAGAAATCGTGATGTGGTAGAACCTGTGAGCAGATTCACGTGGGTGTGAAATATAATAGCAAATTCCACAGCATTTGCGACAAGGAGCAAAAACATGAATTTAATCACTGTATTTGTGGCAGGAGTAGAGATTTTATTCAAGTATCAGGTATCAGCACTAGGACTGTATTTGGGTGAGCTTCAGAGCACAGATCTGTGGTCGCCCTTCTGTTTACGATTTGTTGTAGGAGAAACGAAGTAACATTCCTCAGAACTTTACTGAAACTCTAGTTTTGAGTCACAAAGGGAGGTAAAAGAATACCAACGCATGGAGATAAAATAAGCTCTGCGGTTGGGGCTCATGCTACAATTTTTCTTTGAACAGTGCTCCCTTCAGTATTTGTGTTTCAGAGAAATCTTACTGGACAGCTCTTGAAATCGAGCCCTCATTTTAGGGGATTTAATGTTTTCTCTTCGAGTCTTGCAAGGCAGTTTGGCACATAAAAGAAGAGTAGCCTGATTTTATGTGGAAGTGGGTAGAAATCTCACAAGTACAAGTGATCTTTCGGGAAGGTAGGGGACTGTCATCAGAAATCTTGGACTTAAATTTTATAGGAACATTTGTCACAGTTTTTCTAATATTTGTCCCAAACATTCACAGTGACTTGCAGCCCTAAACGCTGATGCTATGCATAAAAGGTGTCCAACCTCAGCACCTTTGTGCAGTATGGAAGCTCTCTTACTTTTCTCAGTTTCCGAATGAAAAGGGTCAGAAGGAGCCAGAAGAGGGTAGCAGCAAGACCAGTGCAGACCAAAATGATAACTTCGATGTTGGATTTCTCCTCAGAACCTGTAGGTTAAACATACAGCCAGATTTTAAATATAGCCAAAGCCCATGATTGATCAATAATTCACATCAGTCCAGCACAATGTATGGGTTTTACCTTAGCTTAGATCTCACCTTGTATTTTAATGAAGGCTGATGTACTGTCTTGGCCCATGTCATTGGTCGCTTTGCATTCATAGAGCCCTTCATCATCCTTCTTCACTCTCTCAATGACCAGGGTATTATTTTCCATGGAAATTCCTGCAGTGAGGGATCTAGGTGAATTTTATTACAATAATCTACCTTCCCCCAAATGCTTTCACGAGGCAGAGCACTGAAGATGAGCTCCCATTCATTCCTGTGCTGCTGTCAGGAATCATTTTAAGGCCATGTTTCTTATTGTGGTTTGGCAACAACGTGACACCAGTTTAGACTGCTGGGCATCGCTTATCCTACAGCGAATGCAGCTGTTAACTTATTGCAAACAGACAGAGCCTGACAGAACTTTCATGGAATTTAGTGAAGTGGTGAAAAGGTAAGTCTTCTGAGAGCAACATTATACCTGAAAGAAAAGGGAACTCAAAGAAACTACTGGAGAAAGGCAGCATCTCAGAGGCTGTGGGAAGTGGTGGGAGTTCTATCGTGTGAACGTGGTCAGGTTGTATGCTTCCCTGGAAAAATGCTGGCTTCACAGAAGGCCAGGAGCTAATGGTGGGCTGCCAAGAGAGACATGACCTAGGGATGACCTATGAAAGGCTTCTCCACATTTAATTTACCTGCTTTTGTGGTACAAAACTGAGATCTTATCTGTTTCATTAGGGATGTGTTTGGGGCAAAAACAGGGAAGCATGTTGATCTCTGAATCCAATCGGGAAGGGCATTTTGCACTGCAAGGTGTTCTGCCCATGAATTCTGTCACTGTTAACAAGAGTACCACATAATTTACCACATGCCCTGCTGAAATATTTACCCTGAGGTGTTTTTTCCAAATATTTTATTTATGTTTCCATTGGTTGGATGTTACATGCTTGTCCCTCTAGAATTATTTATAAAATTTCAGTAGCTATGAAGAGTTTCTGCTCAGAACACTCTGATCTGAATTATGTATGATCCTAGATTTCCTACCTAGATGCAAAATTAAAGTTACAGGACTAGCTACTGACATGGGTTCCTTCATGACTTGGAGGACATCTCAGGACAGAGAGACGAGGAGTTCCAGGTGCAGGTGAAGGAGCCCTGCCCCATGCTCACAACAGCTGCTGCACCATTCTCCTTTCTATGTTGTGAGAGATAAAGAACAGATGAGTGATACCATGGCAAGCCTTGGCCTGGCCGTTGGGTAGAATTGCTACAGTTCATGGCAGTGCACCGTGACCAGCACCAGGGATGTGTGGCAGTTCAGGCCTGTGTTCTCAGAGCCTCCCAGCAAGTAGGGAGTTAGAGTTTCATGCACAAACTGTTGCCTAGCACAAGCAGACTGAGCAGCAGCACACTGTACTCCTCAGTCTCACTAAAGCTATGCTAATGTCCTCAGATTGAGGACTGCAGACACTGCTGTGTGCAGGAGGAAAGCTGCATGAACAGGCAGTGAGCGGCAGCCAGTTGGCAGCTCAGACCTTGAAGTCCAAGTCTGAGACTGCTGCAGGGGTCTGATGTACTTGGATTTGAGCTCACGTTTCCCTTCGTGCCATGTCTGGTATCCCCACTCAGCCACGCTGGCAGTAGCTGTGGGGCTGCATGTCCCTGCTTGTGGCAATCCCATAGTGCCGTTTGTCACCATGAGTTAAAGCAATGCTCACCTGATGCTGCTGAGATGGGGTAGCCATCCTTGCTCCATGTAATCTGTGGCTCTGGTGTTCCACTGACTCTGCACTCCAGAATGATCTTGCCACTGATATTAACCTCCAGATCTGTCAGATTCTGTAGGACATATGGGGCTGCCTTTGCTGCAGTCACAGAGGAGAACAATACACAGTAAGATTCCAGGAGTCATCTACACCTTGTCTCCTTGGGCCAGCTGCAGAGATTGGGTAGCAAAATTCCCCCAAACGATCATGGAAAGAGCTCATCTGGCTTATTTTCAAGCTGCTTATGCAAAGATTCAGCTCAACCTGGAACCTCCTCGAGTTTCTCATCCTCTGAAGGAAGCAGAGCACAGAGAGTGGGCAGAGCAAGGGCAGAGTGGGTGCAAAACAAGAAGGGAGGAAGCAAAGAAGGATCAGTTCTAAGGATTTTGTCTCCATGATGACAGGAGTTATCTGCTTACTGCAAAGTATGTTAACCTCCACACAACAGAATACATTATGTTCACTTAAAAAAGACATGGGAAAGTAATTGAATAAAATCTCTAGCATAAAAAATGCATATTTTTTGTCAGTAAGGAGAGTAGCTGATGGGCGTTGATACATTAAAAAAACACATCTGAAAGCTGGTTTCTGTAGGAGAAGGAGGGCTGGTTTGCAGAGGTGTTTCCATGTACATTTTTGAGAAAAACTGCATCTCTGACATGTGCCAGACAAACAACAGACCCCAGTAGTTCTCACAAGGCTGTGATTAAGATTGCAGTTCTCCCATGGCTGTATTCCCAGTTTAACTGTGTTTTTCTCATAGCCATCGTGTGTAGGTGTCTGCGTAGGTGGAAATTTGACTAAATGAATAAAATATCTGCCAGAGGAGAGAGCAGTGCATTGCCTGAATGCAAAGGGATCCTGGTGCACCGTGGCAGGTGATGCTGGCAGGTGGCTCTGGACAAGGCAGATGCCAGAGTGCTGCCATACTGCGTGGGATCTTTGCTCTGCTCTGTGCTGTGGGATGGGGCAGCGCTCACGCCTCGTTGTAGGCAGGAGTGCAGCCAGTGCTGCACAGCCTGATTCGTGCCTGGTGACAAGGCCCCTTTGGTGCCTCATCACTCATTAATGTGAGTGGAGAAACCAGTTTAGAAATCACTAACTTAGTTCTAAAGCACCCTGCTTGCTATGCCCTTGCTTGCTGCCATTTATTTCAGTTCTGCTCTATTTAAATGCTTTGGGCTTTTCTTCACCTTTCTTCACTAGAAGCATGAGGCACTTTCCCAGCAGCACTTCTGTAAGAAGGTTTGGAGTTGATCCCTCTCATTTTCTTTATTATGAAGCTGAAGAAACTTCACTCATTTTGGTGAGTTTGTGTGTGGTGCTGGAGGAAGTGTCTGGTCCTTCACAGCCAGAGCAATGAAACAAGGCTCTGGGATCTGCAGTACTACTATTTTCATGGAAATAAAAGAGACGGGGATTTGAGTGCATGTAAGAAAATGCTATAATGCTATAATGAAGTGCATCCCGTGTACCCAGACCAAGTGGTACACATCCCTAGTTTGTACACCTGACCTGATACATCTGTGGTTACACCAGGTGTCTGTACCATCCCGGCAGCCCTCCCAAAGCCCCCCAGTCCTGGAGTGGCAGTTCCAACAGATACAGCTGTGCTGCTGCTAACGTGGTGGGAGTGTCTTTATTCCTCAGTCAGCGCTAAACCTGTATCCAGCAGGGAGACAGGGAGATAAAGGCTGCTGAAATCACCTTTCTGAGTAAGGAGAACATTTAATACAAAACCAGTAACGGCTAGATGAATCACATTCACGGCTAGGAGTCAAATCTCACACAGAAATGTGAAAAATCACAAAGTGCGTACGAGGGCTGTCCCTAGGAAATGCTGCCCGCCTTGTGCTTTGACAGAGCCCGGTGTTTCTGCTTCCCCAGCTGCAGGACAGTGCCACCCACCTCTGATAAGGAGCCGTGTGTGCTGCTCCAGCGTGCCGCTGCCGTTGTGCTGGTGCTGGGCACGGCACTTGTAGAGGCCACCGTGCTCTTCTGTGACGTTTGCAATGATCAGGGTCAGGGAAATGGAGTAGGCATCAGCGCTCCGGGTTAGAGAGCTGCCGTGAGCCGCAGCCCGGGACGGGTAGGACCAGGCCAGGTTGCTGTAGATGTACCTGGAGGCCCTGCAGGTCAGCTGGGCAGTGCTCCCTGCAATGGCTGTGACCTGTGGGGCCGTCTGCAACCCCGATGGCACATCTGCAGGAGAAGAAAACGTCTGCCATCAAGTTGCAATTGAGAATGGCTTTGGGTGCCCATTTGCAACTTGATGATTGGATTTCAGTGAGCAGCCCCAATGGAACGAGCCACTCTAATGAGATCCGCATTTGCTCGTGCAAAGAGGCATTACATTTTCAAGTAATTAATTGAAAGTTTATATATAGAAGCAGTTAATGAACTAAGAGAGTTTAATCAAGAGACTGCTATGCAGGTAGATAAATGCGTTCATGACATCCTCTCTTTCTATCTGCTATCAGTGCTTGAAAGTGTAATTGCATTAGAGTAAAGAAACCTCTTCCCATTTCTCACAAGTAACGCTCTCTTTCTTCACCACTGAACAATCTTCCCAATTCTCTCCTCTTTCACATGGATATTTATTTGATCTGTGGATGGATGACAAACTGGTCTAATGATGTACAAGTCCTTGAGGCTTTAATAGTTAGCACAGTAATACTTTGATGCAGATTCCAACCTATACACAAATGAATAAGCAGTTTCTTGCTATATTTTTAGTTACTTTTCATTTCAGAAAAAAATCAATTTTCCTGAATTGCCTAACTGAATCCATTTGAAGACAAGAAAAAATGTTTCTGAGTAGAATGCCAAAATCTGGCCTACAAATAATTCCTATTACTGCCTTAGCTGCTAGGGACCTGCAGTTAAATTGTGCCTGCAAAATATTCTTTGCTCATTTTATTCTGTCACTTCCACGATCTGTGCACCCCAAATACTGGAATGAAAGTGCATTGATAATCACAGGCCTGGGATTGTTCTTCTGTCTGTTAGGTCAGGATTCAGAAGCAGCTGACATGGAGAGTTGGGAAGAATCCTTTTAAAGTGTCACCTGCACAGTACTGGGGTGGGACACCTTGGGAACACTAGTTCTGGTTTACCTTCTGAACATTTGCTTGCAATAAATCTGATGACAGACTGTTGCTTTACTATTGAGCTGTTAATAAGATGCTTTCTCCAATGGATGGCACTCAGAGGGGACATCAGTTAAGGAGGAGCAACCATGCATCATGTTTGCAGTCTGACAAATTCCACATGGGAGCTGGCATTTGGCCAGGGGCTCACACTGTAAGCCCTTGCAAAAAGCTCTGTTGAAGCTATAGTTGAGCATAAATAGCAAGGATGTTATAATAACCAATCTGCCTTATAATACACTATATGTTCTATGAAATACAGAGCCCTGAAGGAGATTTTAGATAGAATTAAAAATCTTCTTCACAAGTCATCTGGAATATAACCAATAAGCTTAATGATTTTTAAAGGCTGTCTCCAGAAATATTTTACGAAAATTCCAAAAAAGAGAAGAGACCCCCCAGGCCACAGCTGTGGAAATTGTTTTCCCTTTCTTTTAATGAAATTTCAGCCTACTTTATGCAGTTTTTTGTTAGTGATAGCTGCACACTCAAGCTAACTTGTGTAACACATCCATCCTCCATCTGATGCCCTGTGGCTCCTACATATCAACATGACGCTTATCAACAGGGGGGAAAGTCTGAGGTGAGCAGTAATTCTCAAAATAGGAAGAATTAAGGTTCAGTGAAAACAGTGGGGTGTGGTATGAGCTGCATCCCTCGCAGTCATCAAACCAAAACAGAGAAAAAGTGCCCCCTTTAGCTGACATTTTCTTGCTTTCTTTTCTCAGAGTTTTTTAGTATCTCCTGTGAGAGTTATAGAACTGAACCAGATGGGTCTTTGGTTAGACTTGGTCCTTAGGTAAGCTCAATGGTCTGGGATCTTCTCCAGCCTGAATTATCTTTAGAGTGGGATCCCAGAGAAAGCACGCATGGATTCTAGGTAAAATGGTGAACTTGGAGCTTGGACATGCTTCCCAGAGCAAAACACTGTGAAGCCCTGCAAGCCTGCAAGGCAGACTAAATCCTGCCCCAAAGTGGTTTGGATTGCAGCCCTTTTTGCCTTTTCCTCTACCCCTCAGGCAGGATCTTCTTCTAATTCTCTAATTAAAATTTCTCTAATTCTCACAACTCGCAGCCCCATTTGTTTTGCAGGCCGTTACCATGAGTGGCTGTAGGAAAAGTCCACCAGGAGCACTGCATTTCTTGTGCAGGCACTGCCTGGGCACGGTGCTCAACAGTGTCACCTTCCTGCTGAACCTCACTAGTGCAGGATTTTTTTTCTGCCAACACTCTGGGAGCAGTAGAAGCACTTGTTTTTCTTGTCATTTCTCTTACGGACATTTTTTATTTAGCATTTTGACTGTTTTGAGCTGGAAGTTGTGCTAGTCTCTTCCATCTTGTTAGCCTTTCAAGCTCTTTCAGCTCCAATAGAATATTCATTGATTTTCATTACAGTGCAAGGAAGAAGGGAATAAAAGTTTCTCTTGCCCTCCTCTCTCTGTTCTTCCCTTACCTGCATTGTCTGGGAGTGGCTGCGGTGCTGGGAGCTGTAAGGCAGTTCCCCCTTGCACTGCTTTGCTTACACGATCTTGAACCTGAGAATGGTTGACTTCCTCTCCCTGAACAGACGCAGTGTTTTGTAAGACTCCCAATAAAACAGCTAGAAGAATGCTCTGTGGGGTCTTTTCTCTTTTATCAGCAGTCACCACACACTTGTCTCTCATACTGTGTTACAGTGTAGCCGTGAATTTCACTCTCAACTGTGCGGGATTCCATGACAAAATAGGGAAATGAGCCATTGGGAGAAGGTAAAAAGTCAGCATAAATCAAAAGAAAGTCTGGCTCCAATTCTATTTACAAGGAATTAACTGGTTTTAATTTCCTGCGCTTTGCACAATAATCAGTGTAATTCAGAACTCTGCTCCTTTCCAGATTCCATCCCTGTGCCCCTCAGAGCAGAGGGGGCTCTGCCAGGCCCATTCATGTAGGGAGAGTGAGAAACAGGAAGGGAGAGCCCTGCCATCTGAAGCAGCACAGAGCTTTTCCTAAATCCTGTAAGCATGTTGGGAGTAAACAAGTGAGAGTGGCAGCTGCAGAAAGGCCCAGTTCATTCATTAGTCCAATATCTGATAGCAGATTTTTATCTCGTGTTTGTAATACGCTATTTTCTTTCTGGTAGAAATTTCTCATTCAATTTTTCTGAGTTATTTCTGCAATCAGATATGGGTTGAAAAAGGACTTTTGTTATTATTTGTTATTCTTAGCATAATTCATTTATATTCTAAGAACATTTGGAGGTTTAGTATGGGTGGGATCCTGTTTTGTTGTATTTAGCACAACCGCTCAAGAGACAGAATCTGATTTACTGTGGAGCTATGGTAATACACAGCTGCTCTTCCCAAGGTGCAGAGCAGACAATTGGAAGCTGGTCACTGGGTGATACAGTTCCACATCTCCTTGGCCCCCTGCATGGCTCGGTTTCAGTGTCATCTCCAAACCCTGATGACCTTTCACTGGAACAAATTTTACTGGCAAAGAAAAGGTTTTAAAAACAGATTCCAGTGCTGTTTCTAATGTCTGTGAGTTTTTGAGGGGCCTTTGCAGTGGAAGAACAAAATGGCTGTTGAAGTCATTCCATTAGCATAGATACTTTTCTGCGGAACTAATGCTGAGGTGCAGGCACCTGGCTGAAGACATTTCCCCACCAAGCAGATGCAGCCTGGGCAACATCTGATTGAGATTCCCTGTAACTCTGAGCCGTGTCCTGACGAAGCACTTCAACCCTGACCTACAGAACAAGTTTTTTGAGGAAAGAAGAGTCTAGCTGCTGTGTTATTTTCAGATTTCTTAGCAGGGAGAAGTTAATTAACCTGAATTCAGTTCAAAAGTTTGAAAGCAATTCAGAAGCCATCAGATTGTTCTTCAGTAGGTGATAAAGGGAAATCATGTATTTAAAACCAACAAAGTGCTGAACTATTTGTGGAGCCCCACAGTTTGTAGCTGCTTTGCAGAGAACAAGGCTCAGTGGCTGAGTGTAAGCTGCTGGGAACCTTTTTCTGGATGTTGTCCTGAAGGCTCACACACCACCTATGTGCCCTGAGAGTCTGGTTCAGCCTTCATCTCAGCTTTTAGGTCCAATCTGCATAAAATAAGTCAGCCTAGCAGTTGCAAAATGTTTTTTTTCTCACTTTATATTCATCAAGATGTTCCTAAACTGCCAGTTTTGTATCAGGAAATGTGAAAGTTTGAATTCTGAGGCAGGATCCATGATAACAGCATATTACAGGTTATTCTACCACCTCTGCCAAACATACACCCCTTCTGTCACAGCAAAGCTTTCACTACCTTGGCAATGCTTACAAACACAGCTTGCTTGGTGCCTTCTGCTTCTGAACTTGCCCTATTTAGTAGCTCCAAACTTCCCCTGCATGTCCCTCCAACAGCAGACCACATGGCGAGAGCAATCCAGCAGCAGGTCAGTCTGGGGCTGCTGTACCACTGCAGCATGACTGACTTTAGGGTCAGGATGGCCAAATTTAGAAAGGTTGTATTTCTTTCTCATCTGTAAACAGCACTATTTTTAAACACACCATTTATACAAGTCAGTCATGCTCAGTTAGCATCTGCCTCCTCCACACGATGACACACACCCCGTCTTTTCTTAGTGGGCAAGGCTGTCTCCCCAAGCACTATTAGATTGTGGTCTGTTTTGATGAAAGTGAAATGCTTCCACCAGAACCAGTGTCAGCAGTTTTGCCTAGGGATTAATTTCCCTCATGATTAAAAATGCGTGATTAAAACGTTTGTGTCTCAAGATGCTGCTGGATTGATTTTAAAATATAACATATGAAATATTAGCTCATTGTGGGGGGAAAAACAAAAATGTGCCAATTCAGTATTCTCCTGTAAAAGAATCTTTTCTAAAAGCCAAAAAATGAAAATAAAACATAGTTGTGTAAGGTGCAAGCAGTGCCTTAGCCCTGTGAGTGTGACTTTATGCAAGTTGCCTCTTTAGATGCCTCAGCATTGGCCTTAGTCACTAGATATTATGAAGTGCAGTGGACGGTTTGGGAACATACTGCTCTGAGTAACCCAGCCAAACATGATCGCTCACAGACTCCAGAGAAGAAACAAACCCATATGAAAACTCATTCTTGGAAGGGGTGAAGTGTAAAATTAATAGCTGTACTTCAACCCGCGTTGGTCAGGAATCCTGTGGATCTCTTATGTCTGTGCTTTAATTCTCATCAGAGAATCTTCAAGGGTTTTTTCCCAGATAAAAATAGTTAGGGCTTGGGAAGACATCTAGGTCTTAAAACTCCCTTCTGAATCCATACGGCATTGAGGTGGCACACAGAAGCTGTAACTAGAGGTGAAAGCTCTACCCCATTATTATTATTGTACATCCATGCAATAAGAATGGTGACAAGGCTTAGTGAGCACTTTGTTGACTTGTCTGATCTGTAATGTACTGAACTACTTTAGAGCAATGGAGTCAATGGAGGACACACAAGAGGCAGAGTAGTGCAGAGCATTGCCACAAATGAGCTTAGCCCTCAATTGGCTTTAAGGGGAAGAAAAATGGTGAGGACAAGACATTTACCTTCCAGGGCACTTCTGCACTCTTTGTTCTAAAAAATGTTATTTTGACGCAAATTTTGCCATCCAGCATCCACTCATCCAGTAAGTGAGCACAGAAATGATTCAGTGTAGCCTGGTAAGCTCTTGAACAAGGCTGTTCTCAGATTCTTTGCCTTTTTTAAACTCCCATTTCTCCTGAAAGCATGATGCAGGTCCTGATCTCACTACTAAAGAATTTCTGTGTTAAAAGGTTAAGCACATATTTGTTTAGATTTGTGTTCTTTGGAGAAATAGCATGTCCACCTCCTCCCTCCTTAAAGGGTTCTGCAAAGGCTAATTGCTCAGGCAGGGACCAGTGTCACCACAGCCCCCAGTGATACTGGCCCTGAATTAGGTCTGAATATTGGCCTTGATCACCTTTGCTATGTTCACTGAATTAACTGGAGGCCAGCTGTTTTCCTGAATCAGGGAGAGATCTCAAGCCTTTGGAAGACTGCTAAAGACTTAGCTTAGCTTTTGCTTGGGGTTTCATAAGGACAGTGCTTTTGGAGTGCTTTAAAAACACAACATCTCAGGATTCTCAGAAACGTTAACCAGTGCTCCCCAGCCATATGCAACTTTAAGGTAAATCACGTGATGAGCATCTATGTTTTGTATAGTGTCAGTCACTTGTGGTGTTTACCTGAGACGTAGAACTCAACGCTCCTCTCTTCTTCACCAACCTTATTTGAGGCCACGCAGTAATAGATTCCTGACGTGCTGCTGTTTTCCATTGTTAGTGTGCTCACAATCTGCCAGGCAAAAAGAGGAAAGGTAAAGGCTTAGCAGAGAAGTTTGAGAGCAGTGGACAAGGATGTGACTTATGGTAGAAAAACAGTTAATAAAGGAGCTTCCAGCAATGTGTGAAGCTCATAAGCAGACAAGTGCTTGCATTAGTGTTTTGGTCTCTCATCTAGCATCACCTCATCCCAGTTAATTTTCTTCCTTCCTCATTCCTTCCCCTTATCCTTCTTCCCATGACACCTCAGCCAAGGTCTGAGTGTGACAGCATCAGCAAAGGGAAGGACCTGGAAAATTCAACCAAGACACTGTAAATGAGCACTTTCACACTTCACCTGTTTCCTACCTTTCATTTATGGTGTCCATGGGTCACTATGTGGGAAGCAGGTTGTTTGTATGGATGTGATGTAAAGAACATTACAGAGATTTGCTTTGTTTTGATATAACCCCAGAAAAAGGAGTGATACAGCCCCTTTGGAACCCAGCTTACTCTTACAGATTGTCCTTGGAAACACCTTGGTTCCATAACCCTTCCTCCAGGTTTCTTTGGACTTGTGCAGTGCAGAAAGAAACCTTGGGGAAGGCTTGTGGTAAGGCACTGGCAAATGAATAGAGGAGGTTCATGAGTGAGAAGGAGGGAGCACTTGTCCTGAGCTTCACCACACAGAAAAAAGGAAGCAGCTCAGTTTCTCCTGGGGGCTGAATTAATGTAATGTAACACCTCTTTAAGAACTTGTGTTCTTCAACACCCCAAGCCCCTGCTTCTGTGTAGGGCCTTGCTGACCAGGAGCTGGCCAAATGGCACTCCCTGTCATGATGCAACATCACAAGCTCATTGAAGACTGTTCACAGGTCATGGCTTCAATTATTCCTGGTACTTCCTTTGGACTGCTAGGAAGAAAGGAGGATCTAGCCCACCATGGCAGAGATGGTTTTGCAAGATTACTTTGCTTTCCCTGCAGCCATTCACTTGAGGAACTCTGAGCCTTCACATTTGGAACAAATATCACTTTATTTGTTGTCCTCTCTTAACGACTTTGAGGATCAAAACTTATAACACCCTCTGGCCATTTGTCCTTATCTCCAGAGAGCCCTTTGAAGTGCACAAAAGCATCTCTGGACTTTTTAATATCCTAAACTGAATGCATACAAGACATTCCTTTACTCCCTATAAAGCTGTACTGTGAATGTGTCTATAGCTGTGTGGGATGAATTATTCTAGTTATCTAAGATTTTCTGAGCTTTGGCACTTTAAATCCTGTAGGGAAATGAGTTTTAAAGGTTTTGATCCCCTGTGCATTTTAAATTCTAAAGGGGAACATTTTCCTTTTCACCTCACCAGAATAACGGGTAAGTGGAAGAGGAAAACTATCTACTTTTCATGGTTACCAAAACACAGAAATTAACCAAAAATGGGGACAATCTTAGGGATGAAAATGGAAGACCAGTAAACCCAGCTCCCTCTGGTGTCCACCAAAGAAAGAACTGCACAGTTCTGATTTATTTATGATGTGAAAATTGCTCTGACTTGGATGTTAAATCTCCCAGGGAAGCAGCTCGTTCCTCCTCCTTTTTCTATTCCTGCAGCATTGGGCCCAGTGCCACAGGTTATTAACAAGCACATGTTCAGAGCACTACTCCTGTCTTTAAGCACTGGACTCTGCCTTTTGAACTAATGCTGAATCAGAACAAAGATCTTTCAGTGATTACTGGATCTTAGAATTCTATATTTGGGAACAGAAAAAGTCAATGTGTTGAAACGGATTCACCAAGGACAGAAGGGATAAATTTGGACAGCTATTTAGCAGCTATTAGTCTTGCAAAGTGACAGCTCTAGATGGGAAGTCAAGAGCAATACTGTAGTACCCATTCAAATCATAAAGAGGAATGCAATTATCTATTCTGGAGTATGGCCAAAGTTTCAGAGGTGATACTGTGAGTGCTGTAAAAATGGATGCAATACCTCATACTGCAGTTGGTGGCTCAGAGGTAAACGCACACGTGCTCAAGCACATACAAATGCCAACATTTCTACGTAACTCAAGAAAAGTCTGACATGATAGTAGAAAAAAGAGGAAAATAGCTGTACCAAGAACTCATCCAAGCTAATCTCACACATGTCTAGATGTGAAGTTGAAAAAGATGCTAAATTGATGGAGGGAAACAAGCCTGGCCTGGGGGGCAATTTATTTTGAAAAATCCACTGTGGAAAAGAGAAAGCCATTTTCTTGTTTGTATGTTCAACATCATGATTATAACCTTGGATACCAGTTTGATATACAGCTGAGCACAAGAGTGCTCAGTGTTCTCTATTAGAACCTGGCATCTCCCAGGATCCTCCAGAATGTGGCTTTCAAACTGGCAGCATCCACCAGAGCACTGTGTGTGGTTTCACAGTGGGAAACAAATGATCTGGAGTGATTTTCCTGTAATAAGATGAATCCTTTGAAATCATTACATGTCACCTTTTCACTCTAGCTATGTGCTCCCGGGTAAATCCCAGAGACTGGGAGTCCAATCATTTTTGCAGCATCTTGGCTTAAGGCCTCAACCGCCAAAATGCCCTAATCCTGGTTTAGTCTTCAACAGTCTGAGGCTTTGGAACACACATGTAATACCAAAGGGCATCCAGATCCTTCTTTGGTTCATAAAGCCACATGGTTCTGGCTTCTGCAACGATGAACCCGAAAGAAACATTTAGGAAGCCAGCAGCAATACCTGCTTTTTGTAGTATCTGGACAAATCAGTAAAGGATAACCCATGGACAAGAAGATCCTATTAACCCAAATGTTAAAACCACCCACAGACTGATATGCACAATGCAGATGTGCTGGCAGTGGCTCATCACCTGTTCCTGCAAAGAGTCCAAGTTGAACAAACATCACCTCCATGACATTTGTCCACACTTGGTCATGGCGTGAAGTGGGAGTAAGAAGGAATCTTCCAAATGCCACCACTACACTTACAAAACACATTTGCAACAAATGTATGCAAAACCTGGTTGAATGAGAAAACAATTTGAACTCGAGCGACTGAGCACAGGAATCTTTTTCCATTACTGACGGGAAAATTGTTAGCAGAGTTTACTCTCTCAGGGGAGTGACATAGCCCTAGCATTTGGGGACCTTCAGTATGCACTGGAAAAAATTCAGAGGGGATAATCTACTTTAAGTACTTAGTCCATGCACCTGCAAAGTATTTTCCATTCTGGATTCAGAGCCAAGATAGAAAAGTTAAGAATGCTGGCATTTGCTGCAGCAGACACAGAAAGAACTTAGTGGGATGGGGCTCTGGTGGTCCCCACCCTCACTCAAAGCAGGGCTTGTCTCAAAACTTTTGCAGCCATTCCTCTCAGAAAACTTGGCTTCCAGATAGCACAGTGCTTTGTGCTAACCTGAATCAATGAAACCGATGAGAAATCTGCAATTACATCAAAACGTTTTTATCTCTGAGTGAAATTACTGTCCGTGAGCTCTTGAGGGCCTCAAGATTAGCACTTTTTAGTTTACCTTCCCTGCAATCTCCTGACCAGGAGCAGTTCAAACTAACTGACACATTAACCCTTGCACTGTTCTCCTGCCATGAGTGGCACACCAACTGTGACTGTTCAGTCATTTGCTCTGTGCAGGCTGCACTGGAACCAGTGGGATTAACAGCAGAGTATTGGCATGTAGTGTCTAGACATTTTCCTGGTGAGAGCTGACCTGAGACCCAGTGAACTCACTGCATGCCGAACACTAAACGTCCCTCAGACAATAACCAGTTTTGATTGCCTGTGTTGAATTTGGATGTAAAGGGCTCCATTTCCTATTACTTAACCTAAAGGCCACCCAATACTGCGAGCCCACGGAAGGGCTTATTAGCTAATAAATAATTGCTATGAAGGAATAAACCAAATTCAAAACTCAATAAGAAATGAAATGACTGATCTCTGAAGAACAGCTATGGCAAGTAAATAGGCATTGCTGCTGGGAAAGCCCATAATGGAACAGCTCAATAAAGTCCACATGTCTTGTACTGCAATGTTCCCAAACTGGTAAAAACAAGCCATTTTAGGAGCAGCCAAATAACATTCCACAGTGCTATACTGTGAGTGTTTTAAGACATCTTGTGGTAAGGACAGAGCAGCGAGACCTTTTTTTAAGCTGGAGCCAGTACAAATTAATATATCTTGAGATTCCTTGCTTTCTCTTTCCTCTGTCTAATCTCCCCCTCCAACGGCTTTAGTTAACAATTCTCTTTCACTTCGTTAGCTGTATGTGGGCGAGGATGAGGAGCAGAAAAAGCGGGTGGAAAACTTCTCAGCTGTCTGACTCTGGCAGAGCTGGGGTGGAGGTGGCTGGAGGGAGATGAAATTAATAGGGAACTTCACCAGAGATCCTGCAAAGAAAATATTCAGCTAGCTCCCATTCCATCTACTTGAATGGCACAGAATAATGCTTATTTTTATAGCCTGACAATTCCGAGCCATGCTCTTAGTTCATCCATTCTAAATATGCTAAAAGATGGACTGAGCGCAAGTGAGAAGATCAGGCTGCTAGCTGACTGGGAACTTGTAGGTTTTACTCTCTTCTCTGGCAGAGGGAGGTCTTCTCCCTGCAGGATGAGAGGGCTCTTTCTTATGTCCCCAGGATCTCCCAGGAAGCCTTGCCCAGGACAGTGCAGCTCATGTGCTGCTGCTGGGCTGCTCTCTTGTATTGCGCATGCTGCGTTCAGAGACCCAGCTGTGTGACAGGTCACCTGCCAGAGATGATATGGCAGGGCTATCTGGCTCTCCCTTGGAACATGCACATAGCCAGGTGGCATTCAGCAGCCATACTGAGTTGTTCACATTTTTCACCAAACCCGTTCCACTTCTTTAATGTCATCCTCCTGGAGGTTCAAGCCTGGTGTTTTTGGATCAACTTTCTTGAGTGGTTATGAATTTCAGCAGCAGAACTGATTCATGAGTTTTACTGCAAAAACATCCACATGGCCAGGCTATTCTCTCATATATACATGAGAGAGAGCAAGAGAGAGCAGCCCCCAAGGAGGACAGAATTATGTGTAGATATTGTTCTTTTCTACTTGTCTCCCAGGCTCAGACCAGTATGTTCAGCTAACTAACAGAAAAGAAAATAAGATAACAAGCTAGTGCTTTACAACTTGAAATGGAAATTCAGGCAGTTCATGAGATCAAGAGTGTTTCACCTAGTATTAAAACACAGTCTTCAGAGGTAGCTACATTGCAGTTTAAATCACAGAGTGATTCCTTTAGTATTCACTTAAAACCACCAGGAAAAGTAAGCTGGTGTGATATGACTGCCTGAACCAACACTTAACCAAATTTCTACAAACTACTTCCTAATGGTAGTGATAACCACATGCTTTTCTTTAGGAATGAAACTCAGCCTTCAGGATGACAGGAGGGGGTGAGATTCACTTCTCTATCTTGAAATAATAATGGAATAATCATGATGACACAGATGACAAGAGACCTCAATTTTCCATGCCACTTGCATAAAGATGCCTGAAGATCTTGATGTGAGCCAGAATTGCTGGTCTGCTGCAAGAATCCTCACTGCCACTGCAAGCTTAAGTAAGATTTTGGATCTGGGAATTTCTGGGGGTTTCTTCCCATATTCCTGGCAGCTCTGAAAAGTTACTGCATTTTTTCAAATGTCACTGAACAAACAAACATGTATTGCTAAAGTTCTTTGAGTGAACAGCAGGACGCAGAGCAACAGATAATATCAAAGAGACTGGGTAAATTCCACCTTCTGCTCCAAGGGCCGTCATAGGACAGCCTCAAATCACACAGGAAAAATAACCAATCTCAGCTAATCCCAGCTTCATAGCACAGTCAATAAAAGCCATGCTCTGTCAGACTGCAATGTCTTTATTATTTCATGTGGCTAGTCAATGCAGATGAATTACTTGTGAGGACATGGTGGGAATGGATTGGGTTGTTTCCTGTCTATTTCATTTCTGGTTGAATTAATGACTGATAAAAAACAAGGAAAAGTCTGAAGGCTATAGGATTTCATCGCTTTCTTTTTTGAATTATAGTCTATTATCTACAGGCTCCACCTAACACAGATAGCCTTGGACTTCAGTAAGGGGGAAGGAGGGGAATTGTCTGTTAATGCAGGCAGGGAGGCAGAGTGCTGAAATTTGAGATTCATGAAGTCTAGTTTTATTACTTTGAATAAATCTTAATAAGGACATAAAAATTATTAGGAAACGCCTCAGAATGTGTTTTCAACCAGTGGATCAGCAGGAGATGAAAATAATGAATATATTATGAGCTGTAAAATTATGTAACTTGTAAAAAAGTATTTTTAGGAAACTTTAATAATGAAATATGTAAAAGCTTAAGTTGAAGAGTGTGGGCCGAGCTTTTGAAGATGTCTAACAAATGAATACTTCAGTCTGCCTGGAGCCTAAGGAAGGGGCAGGGATGGCTGAGCAGTGCTGTGAGTTGCAGCCTGGGCTCTGTGCGGCACTCAGGTGGTAGGGGAGAGCTCAGATGTCCCTGACCAGCAACCAGCAAGGGGCAGGAATGCATTGAGCCCCATAGATCCAGGAGCTCTGTAGAACTACTGAAGCGCCTCATTCACAGGGACTGCAGCCAGATTAAGTCCATGATCAAACAAAAATGTCACAAAATGCTTGCCTCAGCAAAGCAGGGAAGAGAAGAAACGGAAGGAGTGTACATATACATAAGCATAGCAAAGCAAAAGTGTTTTTACTTTTGTGTCATTGGGTGTCTCACTTATCCCAGCACGTGGGTCAATCCAGCAGCCAGCAGATGGTTTTTGAGTCACAGTAGTAGTGAAAGTCTTAACTTTCATATGGGAACTAACATAAATAAAGACTGATCATCAGATGTAAAGTGAGTTCTTGGACACCTGATCATGTACTTTGACAGGCTGTACATATGGACAGAAACAGTAGCCACAAAAGCCACGAAACTCTTGTCATGCCTTGCTGCTAACGGAAGATTTAGAAAAGGAGGGAAGTGTGGAGGTACATGTCATTGACTTCCCATTTTTGCAATGAAAGCTCTGTAAATAGTTGCTTTAACCTAAGATCTAAAATTCTTAGAGGGTACATTAAAGACAGAACTTATGGGACACTATGCTATCTAAATAAATCCAGTATTTTCCAACAATGCAAAAACTCAAGAGCGAACTGTGAACACTGATTTTCTCCATCCCAGTCCAACTTCTATGCTTCAGAGCTCTGTTTTAGATTAGGTTTAGAACTGGAAAGTCTCCATGAGAAAGAGCAGATGACTGAGGCACGGATTCTGCCAGATGCTGATTTAGTCTGGACCCAATCCAGAAAAGCACTTTAGCTTCACACTTAACTTTAAGCATGCAAATAGCCCAAGAATTATCATATGCTTAAAGGTACCCCAGGATCTGAGCTGCAGCATTCAGCACACTGCAGTTTTGAGCACTAATTGATCTGAGTCAGCCACCTTGGAACACATGCAGCTGCAAAACTGCTCTTACAGCCACAGACTTGTGCAAGTGCAACAAGGGTAAAACAACAGAGCCAGAGCCCAGCATCTTCTCCAAGGGTAGCCAATTGTCTGTCTGTGAATCTAGAGCAGAACAGCTTTGGTAGCTTCTCAGGGATCAGCATGGCCATGTGTAACCAGTATCACTCGGTAGCATTGCAGGTGCCTGGGAGGCATTTAGCAGATTAATTGCTGAGATCTTTGCATCTCATTTGAGAAGCGTGCCCCAGTACTGTCTGCTTGAAGGTGAAGTGGGCAGGGGTGTGCAGAAGGAAGGAGATGTTCCTGCCCTTCTCAGCTCAGCAGCATGGCTGGGGACCCCAGTGGGTGAGGAAGTGCCCGTGCTTCAAGTTGAGGCAGGAAGGTGCTACAGGCACCCTGACACTCACCATCAGGGCAGCTACCCCTGGCCATGGCTGGCCTCTTGAATCATGCAGCTGCTTAGCTCCTGCTGCTGGAAGAGTGGCCAAGGCTGGCAGTACAAAGTACTCTCCAAGTGCTAAGCATTCTAATCAACCTGGCATCCTGTCAGCTGTGTGTGCTTCACAGGACCCCTCTTGCTCTGAACTGCTCTTAGACTTCCTCAGTACTGAAGGAGACAGAGGTTTTTGACCCAAAATTCTTTGGAGCGTTTTAAATGGGGTAAGTGACATCATTGTCAGAATCCCAGCATTTATAAACAGCAGAGAGCTAAAAATGATCCCAGGGCCGTGGAATTCTAAGCATGCAAACAACCAGCAGCAGCTTGGGAACCGTGGGCAGAATGCTGTGTATGATTGCAGCATCCCTCCATAAAGCTCCCTGCTATTCCAAGGGATCGCACTCAGATTGCATCAGACACAAACCTTTCTTTTGTCCCCGTGCTTCATGGTTATGTTTTCAATGCTCTTGATCTTGTTGCCTATGAACATGTTCTCCTCAACCACAATTTTTTGTCCTGTAGGGTTGCATCTGGAAATAGAAAAGCAAAAGTGGCATTCAGAAACCTAAGTTACTGCCGGTAATGCAAGGAGGTGTTATTAAAGAGGGAGAATGTCATTCTTCAGCAGTAGGGTTAGGTCTTAAAAAAACTTCTCTAAACTGTTGCTGATAAACATCATTACCTCCTCTGAAAACTGCTGTATTCCTTCATCACAGCATTTCAAAATTACTTAGAATTCAACTTGACAAAGATGAACAAAGATCAGCACATGAGCAGCCAGGAACCCCCCAGACTTTCTGAAGACTGAAACCAGCAAATACTGGCCAACTAATTAAATCATGTGAGTTTAATCTGGCTTATAAGAGTCCAGCTCCATGCAGCCATGGCTCTTTACATTCTGTTTTGAGCACTTGCAATGCATTTCAAAATTAAAAATGTGTAGGTAGCACACGTTGTGCTGGTGTACATCTGCACCATCCAAGGTAAAGAGCTTTTCTAATGTCTTTAACTACAGTCCTCTAATAAATGAGCAGATGCATGGGGCTTTTTGTGCTTAGCAGCACAAAGGTTTGGGAGCACTCAGACTTCTACAGATGATGACCAAGGGCCACTATGCCACTACTGCAGAAAGCTAACATGTGAATCAGCCATGCCTTTGCCAAACCAGTGCAAGACATATGATTAACACCCTGGGTCAAGGGAGGGTTTATAGCTTTCAAAACAGCCTCATTAGAAGCTGCCTTGGATGACTTCCTGCAAGGCACTTTTCTATCTTGAGGATGAAGGGAAAAAACTCAAAGGAAGCAAATCACATCACAGCTATAAGGAACAATGATAGAGTTCAGGGATTCAAAGTACACCAGTGAGGAGGGGGGAGAGAAAGAGGGAGAGAGAGGAAGTGAGACAACAGAAGGAAGTGGGGTCTGTGTCATTTCCCACAGGAATCCTCCTACAGCTTCTGCTGGAAGAAGATAAGGCTACCCCAGAGGCCAGGAGAGGTGGACGCCACTCTGCAATTGTGTTTGAATTGATAAGATCAGAGAGTCAGGGAGCTGGAACAAGGGTTATGCGAGGTCTTTTGCCACCAAGTCACTCATTCAGAACTGGCTTTATTCAGCATCCATGACCAATTTTCTCTCCCTCAACAGAAAAGTCTAGAAAAGATTTCATGTAATCTCTGTGGCTTTCTTATGACTGCATAGTATTTCTTTATGGTATTTCCACCCTGCTGCAGCTTGAATACCCCCAAAGCAGCAGCCTGTGTGCCTTCTGCTTACCTGAGATGCCAGCAGCCCTGCCTAAGCCTATAGATCGCTGCCTTGTGATTCCCTGGCCAAGCAAGTTGAGGGGCTGCTTTCCTCATGCAGGGATAGTGGGTCACTTCTCAGACTCAGCCTGGGGCAGAGCATCCAGCATTGCTGCCAGGCTGTGGTACATAACCTGGGACAGCAGTGGCTGTTTGTCACTTTTCCCTGTCAATTGCAGCATTTGGAAAAACACCGAAACTGAGAAAATAAGGAGCCATCCAGCAGTTTTCTCTTTGGTATCCTAGAATTACTTTCTTCTTTTTATGGATGTAAAAGCTGCCTTCATCCTCATCACCAGAGTATAGCTGAAGTGCAGCCAGAGTAGTTACAGGTGACTCCACCACATCCCCAAAACTGCCAGGGGAACACTGCCATTCAGATCTGAGCCCAGGCCCTGCCTCATGGATCACTGTTTGTACAGTGACAGGAACAAAGGAAGCATCTACTTGTAGAAGGTAAATCTCAAAAGGCATCTTGTGCCCTAACCATAGAGGCTGCATCCAGGAGGGATAAGAAAATACATTGGTAAGTCAGAGGAAGGTTGGTAGATGAGATAAAGAAATATCCAGTCTGACTGGTCGTCATTTTAAGCTTATTTGACACAACTCTGATAATCTAGAAGGTGCTTGTGATTCCAGAAAGATGATAAACAACAGGTTGGGGAAATCTGTGGGGAATCACTGCTTGTGATTGCTAATTAAAAGAAACAAGATGTACAGGGAAGAAGAAGCGATGTGGAGCCAGCAGCCAGCAGTGCGTTCCCCACAGCGAGAGCTGCCCACGTGCACTTACAGTGTGTCTGTGAGGCTGCAGGGCTGCCACTTCCACTCAACCTTCGGGTCAGGATTCCCGCTTACAGTGCACTGGATTTTGTGCTTGCTTCTTAATTCCACCCGCTCGATCTTATCGAAATCTGTTTCCTTTTCATAGATTTTGGGTCTCTCTAAAGAAAAAACAACAACAACAAAATAAGTACAAAAGAGCAAGTTTACATCTGCAGCAGTGTTCTTGTTTCCATCAAAGGATTGGCAGCCCCTCACTAACAGTGATTGTTTATTGATGCTGCTGAAGTTGTAGGGCAATTACCAGCAATATGAAAGTATGAAACACACAGAGGAACACAGGCACTAGTTTTGATGTTTCAGAGACACATCACACCATGTTCTCCTGAATTGCTTTCAAGTGCTGTTGTGGCTGTTATGCTACTGGAACTGTTATGCCATGAAACATCTATCGCTTGGGGACTGCAGGATCAGGCTGCTGGTGCAGGTACTGCTGGTAGCACAGTGCTTGACTTCTGATGTCACCCCCCGAGAGGAACCCTATCAAGCAGCTGCTGCTCTGCAGAATCACGACCATTGTGCAAGGTTCTCCCCAGGGTCACTGCAAAAAACTTCTTTTGATCCGAAAACACTGCTTACCTTTTCTGTGTGCCATGCACTGGGTGAAGGGGTGAAGAAGGCAAGGAAGAAGTGGTGGATAGAAACCACTTGTAGAGTTACACCAAGAAATCCTTACCACAGAAATAGCAAAACCATTCAAAAGGTCACTGCGTTATTCCCATCTGGACAGATTGCAAGATCACCCCCTTGAATTGGAAATCTCACCAAAGCAAACTTGCATGTGTGACACTTTCAGGGCTGCTTGTTGCCAGCAGGAAAAAAAAAAACCCACTTTGTCCCATGTATATCCAGCTCCCACAGGAACATGCAAAAATGAGAAATACTGCTAAAAAATCTCCAAAGTGAACTGAACTTTTCCTAACCTCGGAGAGGGTGGGTTTGAGACTGAAGTGAAAGCACAGGCTCTTCCCTGGTGCAGACAGCTCTGCCCATCCCCAGTCCTATCTCTGTCTGCTTCTCATAACAGGAAACCACGCAGATTTATTGGTTGGGGTCCGGCAGTGGAGCCCCTTTGTCCAGCTGAGTGCAGCCGCTTTACATGAAGGCCTTTGACAAGTTGGGAAGTGAATGCAGATTATATTTCTATTTTTCGGTTTAACTTATTTTTCTGCTGTCAAGGAGGCCCCAGATGTATAAACAGGAGCCACTGCCCACCTCATCAATCTTGAGCCCTATTCCTTTTTCTTCATTTTTTTCCCTTTCAGCCCTCCTCTCTTACCCAAGGACCAATCACTCCAACCTCATGTCTCAGCAGGACCCTCACCTTCCATTCTTCTCGCTGCCAGGTCAGATTCAGACCTCAGCATTGCCAGAAATAACACATCAGGTTTCCTTCTCACCCAATGAAAGGAATTGTCTTCACCTGCTTCAGCTGTATCCTAACTTCCACAGTAAAACCTTTGCTACTTTGAAGGACCCTCCTTAGATCCCGATTAGCGTTTCACTTAAAGAAAACCACAAATGACAGTCCTTGGTTTGGTTTTGCTGTTGCATCCTGTTTTGCCTTTTGCTCCCCTTTGGTCTGCCTGCAGATGCAGCTCTGCCAGGCTCTGAAGCCCACTCCTTTCCTCAGGGACAGCGCTGGCTTTTCGGGACAGAGGAGGGGAAGCAGGGGGCAGATGGAGCAGCTCTTCAGCCTGTGCCTGAGGCCCTTCCTGCACATCTCATCGGGGAGCAGGAGCAGCTTTTGGGTTGTGCAGTGTTTTGCAGACCAAGTGCATGGACATCTGTGGGTGTACGGACCACCCATGGCAGACTTTTGGCACAAAAGCTGAATTTCCTTGTAACTACTGTTTCATTTCCCACCACCAAATTATTTCAGATCATGACAAAGATTTTGCAAAATTCCCTGCAGACAGAAGCGCATTCTTCACGGTCTCATACATTTTTCTTTTCAGTCTCAAATTCTTTGTTTTCCATGTTTGGACTGGACTCAGAAGCATAATTTTCACTCCGAAATAGAGACCTAAGTTCAATGTAAAAGGTTACTCAAGTGATGTGTTTTTGAGCTGAAAGAACAAAGCTTTGCACACCTGGGGAGAGGGACAGTACGTCTGGTGTTTGTTTTTGTCTGAAAGAGCATGGGGAACAAAGTAAGTTTGATTACAGTCTTTGAATGTTAGGAGATTATTCTTGGTGAAATGAGGAGTAAGTTGAATGTCATTTAAATTATCCTTCTGAAAAAGAAAGATAGTTTTAACTTGATCTAATTAAAATAAGAACATACGTGAGTGACAAATGAATTCTAATTCCACAATTACTTCACTGCATGGCACTATTAAATATTACCTGAAACCCAGAATGAGTCAAAATGATTCATCAATTGAAATAATTAGTATTTATGAGGTTTGGGCAATTATTTTCTTAAATCTGGAGGGGCTGGCTAGAAGTGCCTCCCCATTATTTCTCTTGCAGTGCATTACAACATGGTTAGCGTGGGGGAGCTAAATCTGGGCATGTCTTTCAGAAACAGAAGTGGGTTTTTTTGTAAGTTTCTCTTTCTCCCTGCATAGGATGCAGTGGAGGTGGGTGTCACCCTCGGAGTGACCCTTGCTGTGGCGTTACCCCAGTTTTGGAAGCAGTTCTTTGTGCTGTTAGGGATGCTGGCATTGGCTCCCACGTGCCTCAGGTTTGTGGTGTGAAATATGCTGGGGGACACTGACTGGGCTGAAAACTCTGTGAAGCTCCTCACACTGTGCTGGCCATCCTACACTGTGCCCCTGAGGACAGCCGAAGCGTTTCTGTTCCTTTTGCTCACTGCTGGACTAGATCCTACCTGCAGAAAGTGCCCCCATCAGCGGTGGAAAGCCTTGGAGCTGTAAGGCTCACTGTGTTCTCTGCTAGGTGCTGGCCTTTTAGATTTGCACGGACTGTCACCAGATGGTCGGCTCAGTGGGCAGCTGCAGTAACCTTGCCTGCAGAACGGCTCTGCACTTGGAAGCTGAGGAATTTTTAACCTAATGCCAGTGATTATTTAATTTAATATTATTTAATGCATACCTGG